>NC_070602.1:15758214-16417857 GCF_027172205.1 Podarcis raffonei
TAAAGGTCCCGCCTTGGATATATCCAAGCAGTGCCGGATTTAGGTATAAGCTAAACAAGCTCTAGCTTGGGGCCCCACTATCTTGGGGGCCCCCAAAAAATGTAAAGGAAAAAAAAACCCCTGGGTGTACATTTCCAAAATATAAGATAAAAAACAAATAAAATAAAACCTACATACAGCAACAGTGTTTTGTGTTGTGGAGGCTCCTATGATGTAAGTAATGAGCCCCGCCTGCTAGCCTGCTCCCTAAAATATCACTGGTTTGCTCATTTCAATATATAGGGTGCCTACATTCTGCATTGTGCAAATGGCTTCAGATACCTATTAGGTCCATAAATTACCATATAGCATATATTCAACACAAAAAACAGTGGCAGTTTGTTGTTGACAAAGGACAGCTGGACATATAAAGGGCCCCATTACCTTCAGTAGCTTAGGGCCTCATCAAACCTAAATCCGGCCCTGTATCCAAGATTAAGGTTCCAAAAAGAGAGAGAACATTTCGTTAATTTCTGAACTTCAGAATAGCTTCCTGCAGCAATGTTAACAATACAGGCCAAAGAATTCCGCTCTCTTTTATTGTTAGGGAAAGTGATCTGTGGTTTTGGTCCTGTTTAAGAACGTAAGATGGGCCTTTCCGGATGACAGGGGTCGGGGACTTGTATCCCATGGGGCAATACTGACCTGCCAGGGAGTCTGAGTGCTATTGCCAGAAGCAGCCAGTGGGGAGGAGATGCAGAACTGATCTCCTGGGAGTGGCAGAGTTGCCACTTATCAGAGGGCAGGAAGTATGGACAAGAAGGTGCACTTCCTATGTGTCTGCAAGAGGAGCATATAGCTCAGTGGCAGAGCATGCATGCTTTGCATGCAGAAGGTCCCAGGTTCAAATCCAGGCATATCCTGGTAGATCTGGGAGAGATCCCAGAAAGCCAACACAAGTTGTTGTAAATAGAGTCTGAGCTAGATGTTCCACCTGGGGTTTGCCATCGCTTGCCCCAGGCTAGTATCCGAGAAACAATTACCCTGGCTCCTCAGCCATTGATAGACAACCCTGTCCCAATTTCACCTCCTTTTGCTAAGAATAGTGCATCTGATGTGGCACAAATGAGCATTAGGAAGAGAGGCAATCAGTTAGTTCTCTTGGCTCTGCTATGTGCTCAGTCATCAGTGTTCCCTGAAGCCCTCCTCACTCATTACCTACTGTTAACTTAATTGCCTCTGACACAGTGGAGAGGCAACAAATACACTCGGAAGTGCTGACTTGCACCTTTAAAAACACACACACACAACCTGAGTTCCACAGAGAGGAGCTAACTGTGGATGGCTGGATGCAGCTCTCTGTCTTCACGCTGCATGCACTTTCCTCAAAGAGGAGGAATGTAACCTGGGGGAAATTTTCTCCAGTGTGCAAGCCCTCACTGAAATGAATAGGGCACAATTTGGTACCTGAGGCAGATCCTCAATATGATGCCCCCCTCCCCGCCAGGGAAGAAGGGGTGAGGGAAGATCTACACCAGGAGCAATAGTAAAAATAAATAGAAATGTTTAATTTATATCCCGCCCATCTGCCTGGGTTTCCCCAGCCACTCTGGGCGGCTTAGCAACATATAAAACACACCAGAACATCAAGCATTAAAAAAACAAGGCATCCAATGCAAGCGACAAATAAATCAATAACAACCAATAATAACAATAATAAGCAGTTTACCGTTATACCCATACTTAGGTAACCACCATCCCCAACTAAACATTTAACCAACACCAACCTGACAAAAATGAAACAGAGGAACCAAAATTAGAACCGTTTAAAACATTTTAGACAGTTGCCTCAACCCAAGAGTTGTTCCAGCATCAATGTCCCAGTGGCGTCCCAGGAGCCTCTTTTAGCTGTTCAAGGTGAGTATGAGCCAGGTAGAAATGGGCTTTGCAGCAGGGAGCAGGTCTTTCTTCCAGCACTGAGGGAAGCAGCGGGGGGGGGGGAGATCAACATTGGAATCTGTTGCTTCCGTGGATCCTGCCACCTGAGGCAGCTGCCTCATCTTGCCTCTTGGGTGGGCCGGCCATGAGTGTATGCCCCACTTCCTTGAGTAGCAAGAAGTTGTCACAACACTAGAACTCGTAGCCGTAACAATGAAGCTGAATGTTGGAGGTTCCAGGACAGATAAAAGACAGAATTTCCTCACACAGTGCATAGACAAAAACAATGGAACACATTCCCTGCGGATGCTGTGAGGGCCACCAACTTGGATGGCTTTAGAAGACAGGACAAGTCCCATGGACTGCAAGAAGATCAAACCTCTCCATTCTTAAGGAAATCAGCCCTGAGTGCTCACTGGAAGGACAGATTGTGAAGCTGAGGCTCCAATACTTTGGCCACCTCATGAGAAGAGAAGACTCCCTGGAAAAGACCCTGATGTTGGGAAAGATTGAGGGCGCAGGGAGAAGGGGACGACAGAGGACGAGATGGCTACTAACATGAGTTTGACCAAACTGTGGGAGGCAGTGGAAGACAGGAGTGCCTGGCATGCTCTGGTCCATGGGGTCACGAAGAGTCGGACACGACTAAACGACTAAACAACAACAAAGGCCTGTACTATTTTTCAGAAAAAGAGGTGCCAGACCTCACCATGAACACCTCTCTTGTTCTCTTAAAATGGCAATGGCCCCCACCTGAGAGGTTCCGGCAAGTTCTGGCTGGGAAAAAAGCCCCCAGATAAGGCTACCAGTGGCTACTAGCTATAATGGCTATAAAGGACCCCTGACCATTAGGTCCAGTCGTGGCCGACTCTGGGGTTGCGGCGCTCATCTCACTTTATTGGCCAAGGGAGCCGGCGTACAGCTTCCGGGTCATTTGGCCAGCATGACTAAGCCGCTTCTGGAGAACCAGAGCAGCGCACAGAAATGCCATTTACCTTCCTGCCAGAGCGGTACCTATTTATCTACTTGCACTTTGATGTGCTTTCGAACTGCTAGGTTGGCAGGAGCAGGGACCAAGCAACGGGAGCTCACCCCGTCGCGGGGATTCGAACCGCTGACCTTCCGATCAGCAAGCCCTAGGCTCTGTGGTTTAACCCACAGCGTCACCCACATCCCTCCCCCCCTTTTTCTATATTCTACCTCAATTGCCAGAGGCAACTTGCTTCTGAATACCAGTTGCTATGAATTGTGGGTGATAAGAATGCTGTTGCGCCTATGCCCAGGTTGTGGGTCTCCCTCAGGCATCTGGGGGGGGGGGGCTACTGTGAGAACAGGATGCTACCTTAAACCCAGTAGGGTCTTCTCATGCCTCTATGTCCAGTGCTGAGCCTTCTTTTCAGAAACAGGTCAAAAGATAACAACACAGCGCCAGCCCTTTTGTTAAAAGCAGTCAGTTCCCAAGAGCCTGTTGGAACAAAATGTTCTTCACCTGCTTGGCAGAAGGACAACAAGGTGGGAGCCAGTCTCTAGGGAGGGAGATCCAAAGTCTGGGAGCAGCCACCGAGAAGGCCCTCTCCTGCGTCCCCACCCAAAGTGTCCCTGTGAAGGCGGCAGGACCAAGAGAGGGCCTTCCCTGAAGATCTCCAAAGATGGGCAGGTTCACGTGAGGAAATAGTGTCTTCCGGATAGCTTGGGCCTAAGCTGTGTAGGTTTGCCACCCCTGGCAGCCAAAATCCATTGGTTCCATGTCAGATCTGCAGGGAGAGGCATCTGGCATGCTTATATAACTTCCTTGCAAAACCCCCAAACTTTCTCACTCAAACTGCTCGTTTGTTCTTCCCACACACAGACACATAATTTCAAAACATGTCGTGTGAAGCCGGATTATGCGAACGCTGCTCTTAGCGCCGGTTAAGCGCCATGATCTAGAGCTTCCGCTCTCTTAATTAAAACGCTCTGCAGGTAGAGAGCGTTACGAAACCTGCTTTTTCCAACAACCCGGAGGAGCTCGGTACCAAGAACAGCCCTCCCCTAACGCCAAGCAAATAAAGGCTCGCTTGTGTTAATATTCAACTGGAGAGCTAATGGGCAGCTGCACAGCAAGGAGATGGTCAGAGAAGCGCCATCCAATCGGAGAACCAGAAATGGGACAACCTCCTAGGATTCCCCCTTCTCTTTGCTTCCCATGACTGGTATTAAAAGACATGTGGTGCTGGAGACTGTTGGCTGTTTAGCTAGCACAGCTAACATGGGGGGCTTCCTTTGCACATGATCTGGAAGCTGCAGCCGGTGCAGAATGCTGCAGCACAATTGCTGACAGGATTGAGGCCTTGTCAGCATATAACCCCCTGTGCTCAGAGATCCTTGCTGGCTGGCGGTGTTACTACAGTGGTACCTCAGGTTACATACGCTTCAGGTTACACACTCCACTAACCCAGAAATATTACCTCGGGTTAAGAACTTTACTTCAGGATGAGAACAGAAATCGTGCTCCAGCAGTGTGGCGGCAGCAGGAGGCCCCATTAGCTAAAGTGGTGCTTCAGGTTAAGAACAGTTTCAGGTTAAGTACGGACCTTCGGAAAGAATTAAGTACTTAACCTGAGGTACCACTGTATTAGTATATAAAGCTCCAAACAACTTCGGACCAGTTAACCTACAAAATCGCGTTACCTCACATGTGCCCACCTGTCAGAGGAATTGGCACTACCACAGGTGCCACATAAATACCCGTTCTGCATTTGTAAGAACTCAGCCATTTTGTGCGGCGGCACATGTCCTTTGGAACTCCCTGCCTATTGACATCAGGCAAGAGCAATTGCTGTTCTTTTTTCGGCACCTGCTAGAAACACTCCTGTTTAGACAAACCCACCCAGATGCTTAGAAAGTTGAGGTAATTTTAGGTAAAAAGACAACAAAATGAATTGGACTCCTTGGCAGGTTTTGAATGAACATACACAAATTTATTGATAACATGGTAGACAGATAATGTAAGGATTTGTATAATTTTACATGCAGAGAATAATCTGTGCTGAGAAATCAGAGAGGAGCTGAGGGTAAAAGGGGGGGGAAAATAATGAATATGATATGTTTTGATATGTTGTTATGTTGAAATTGCTAATAAAACATTTTTTAAAAATATTGAGGTAATGTTGGGTTTGATACTATGCTTCAGGGTTGGTTTTACCCTTGGATTTTAGCAACCTCCCCCCAAAGTGCAGAAAGCCTGACTTCCCCCCACGTCAGCAGGGCTGTCTTAATAATATGCGCCGCCGGGGTGCAAAGATCCACCCAGCACCCCCTCCCCAAGTTGCCCAGTCCCAGGCACGCAGGAGGGCAGAGCCAGCCGGCCTCCTCAGTGTCTCGCTGGCTCGGTTGCCCCCGAACTTGCGGCGCAGAGCCACCCGCAGCAGAAGAGCCCGCCGTGGCGCTCTGACCGACAGGTGGGCTCTTCCCCAGACAACTCTCGGGCCCCGGACTCTCAGCCTGGTGCTCCTGAGAGCCTGGTGCCCAGGTGCCCCACACCCCTAGCATGGTGTAGTGGTTAAGAGTGGTGAACTCATAATCTGGTGAACCGGGTTCGCTTCCCCGCTCCTCCACATGCAGCTGCTGGGTGACCTTGGGCTAGTCACACTTCTCTGAAGTCTCTCAGCCCCACTCACCTCACAGAGTGTTTGTTGTGGGGAAGGAAGGGAAAGGAGATTGTCAGTCGCTTTGAGACTCCTTAGAATAGTGATAAAGCGGGATATCAAATCCAAACTCTTCTTCTTCTTCTTCTAGTGCCTATAGGTAAGACTGCCCTGCGTGTCAGGCTTTCTTGACATGGTTTTTAGGAGCCACTTTATTTCTGTGATTATAAATTGTTTTAAACTGTTTTTTCACATTGTGTTTTAATTATTGTTAGCCGCCGTGGGAGTGTAGAGAGAGTGTGTATGAACTTAACAGTGCTTAGTTTATTTTTATGGCTGCTATTTTGTTAATGTTGTTTTATAGATTATAAATGCTGTACTGATTTGAAAACCACATAATATCACTCTTGTTTTAATTATGTTTAGCTTATTATTATTTTTTTAATTGTTGCTTTGGCAACAGTGTTTTACAGAATGTACTTGTGTCATTGGTAATTTGTTAAGCATTTTATACGGTTTATGTTGAATGTGTGATGTTCTGTCATGTTATTGCTATTTTTTGTTTGTAAGCCACTTTGGGGTTCAATTGAATGAAAAGTGGCATATAAATATAATAAATCAAAATAAAATAAAAGCAACAACAACAATACACCCTCATATGTCTTCAATCCCGACAAACAAGAGACATTATCAGAGTTCAGTGAATATTCCAGCCCAGCAAAAACACTTGGAATGTGAATCAGGGTAAGTGAAAGAGTTTACTTCTGTATATTTATCCTCAAAGCTAAACAGGCAAGCGCTGAGGGCCTTCTGGCGGTTCCCTCATTGCGAGAAGCAAAGCTACAGGGAACCAGGCAGAGGGCCTTCTCGGTAGTGGCGCCCGCCCTGTGGAACGCCCTCCCACCAGATGTCAAAGCAGTAAACAACTACCTGACATTCAGAAGACATCTTAAGGCAGCCCTGTTCAGGGAAGTTTTTAATGGGTGACATTTTAGTTTATTTTTGGTCTCTGTGGAAGCCACCCAGAGTGGCTGGGGAAACCCAGCCAGATGGGCGGGGTATAAATAATAAATTGTTGTTATTATTATTATTATTATTATTATTATTATTATTATTATTATTAATGTTGAGATTTGCAGGCATCTCAATCACCTCTCACCTGCAAATGATGACATTAGAGAATGTGGCAACTAGGGATGAAAGGATCTGTCAGTTCTCTCTATTTCTTGTTTTTCCAATCTTAAATTCAATCCTACACATTTCTTCAGCAATAATATATAAAATATATAATATATTATATATTATACATTATACATTATACATTATACATTATACATTATACATTATACATTATATATTATATATTATATATTATATATTATATATATCCTAATGGAGCTTCTTCAGCATTTTAATATGAATTTCCTCCAATAAACACATTTTTGTATGCATTTTTAATTAATGTATACATATCTGCAAGCAATTTCTCCTAATACGATGCATTTCTGAATGTTAATTTCACTAGCACGTTCATCTTTATGTACATATTCTCCTGATATATGCATTTTTGTAATTATCGTTTGGCTGGGAAACCACATTGCAAAATGTGGGTAAGTGCAAATATTGAAGGATGGCCGTGTTTTGGTTCTCCTATTGTTTCAGAAAGTGAAAATGGGACGTATTCCAATTTAAATGTGAACTGAATTGAATTTCTCCCCCGTTTAGCAGCCAGGGAGTGTTGACCAAAAGGAAGAAGAGAGTTCTCAATCTCCTAAAATCTGCAGTAACTTTAAGTTGTCTGTAGAGGGTAACATTTTGCAACTGATGCAAACATGTAAGGAAAATAATGTCATTCAACTAAGGCTGTTATGTTATTAACTGTTTCGTAGAAAGTCTTGGCTGATTCTAAATAACCTGTGGAATGAATGCTGGGGTGCATTAAGTTAATCATGCTTGTGTTTATTTATGGTCCCTGGCCTTACCTGAGATTCAACTGAAGGCAAGCCCAGATGCGACTGCAATGTGCTGAATTAAGACTTTGAACTCTTTTGTAAATGTATTTGCGCTCAACAAATTCTACAGTTCTATGATTCCTATGAATAAGCCGATCAACTGAGAGGAACCACAAGAGTTAACTTTGAGGAGGACTGCAGTCCTTTCAGCAAGAGAAACTCTGAATCTGGATGAGGGGAGGGGAGGGGGAGGAGGAGGATGGAGCCTGGATTTAACATTCAGTTTCTGTTTTGTTCCCACAAACGAAGGAAAAGAAACACAAAAGCAAAACCCAGGTGAAACAAAAGTGACTTCAAGGCTTTCAAGCGATACGGAGAAAAAGAAACACAGCAACGAAACAAAACCCAGTTGAAATAAACGGAAGTGACTCTCAAGGCTTTCAAACCAAAAGAATCAGCCGACACAATCAATGGTCCAAATGTGGTTGGATTGCAACTCCCATGGACCCCAGCTGTTATGGTCAGGGGGCAGAGAGTGGTGGGAGTTGTCTATCAAATATATGTAGAGAAAATCCAAAGGGGTAACTTACAAGGGAAGTGGTTGAATAAATCCTAAAACTACACTGGTACCTTAGTTCTCAAACTTAATCCATCCCGGAAGTCCGTTCCAAAACCAAAGCGTTCCAAAACCAAGGCACGCTTTCCCATAGAAAGTAATTAAAAGATTAATCTGTTCCAGACTTTTAAAAGCAACCCCCAAAACAGCAATTTAACATGAATTTTACTATCTAATAAGACCATTGATCCATAAAATGAAAGCAATAAACAATGTGCTGCAGTCACACAATCAGCAGCTGAACTGGGTTCCACAAAAAAAATATATATTAAAAAATTGTCCAGTAGCACCTTAGAGACCAACTAAGATACAGATACAGAAGGGTTTCTGAAGAAGTGTGCATGCATACGAAAGCTTATATCCAGAACAAACTTAGTTGGTCTCTAAGGTGCTACTGGACATTTTTTTTATTTTTTTCTGTCTGCGTCAGACCAGCATGGCTACCTACCTGAATCTGGGTTCCACACAGTCACAAAAACAAAACAAAAAGAGCCACAAAAACAAAAACGCAAAATAAATACAGTCATACATCGGGATAAATGTGCTTCAACTTAAGTATTTTCGGGTTGCACTCTGCTGCGACCCAGGAGTAACAGAGCGTGTTACTTCCGGGTTTTGCCACATGCACATGCGCAGACGGTCAAAATGACGTCACACACATGCACGGAAGCAGTGAAATGCGAAATGTGCAGACGCGCGTTTCGTTCGCTTCAGAATGCGAACGAGGCTCCAGAATGGATCCCGTTCACATCCTGAGGTACCACTGTAGCAAAAACAGACCAACCTCAGCGTAACACTCAAAACAGGAGTGTGGCACTCAAAACAGAGCACATTCAGCTTCCGATAAAAGTTCGCAAACCGGAACACTTACTTCCGGGTTTGCAGTGTTTGCGTTCCAAGTTGTTTGAGTACCAAGGCGTTTGAGAACCAAGCTACCAATGTATACTGGAATGTTTTGTTTCCTTTTGGCATGAAACTGACACAGCCGTGCTCCTGCTTTATAGAGGCACAATGTTTACCCATGGAAGGCAGAGGGGAAAGTCTTCTACATCATGTGGCATCACTGGCACCCACAGCAGGGAGCTCTGTGTATCGTGGGGTAATCCAGCTCCATGATATCACTTCAGTAATGAGGAATGCATCCCATTTATACCAGCATAGACACGCACGAGAGTCTTCCGTGCCCAGCAATAAATGGAGGGTCGTTTATCAAAGCTGACGGGGACAGATGATGTTGGCAGCATCTATCTCTCATTTATCAAAACGGCTTCACAGCTGTGTATCTGCTAAATACTACATTCAGGCTCTCCGTTGATGAAAGGTTGGTTGTTGCTGTTTCTGGCGGATTGTCTCGGTTTTAACTGATTAACGATTTGTATTTCTACGGCAAAGTTCACAACGAACTTCCAACGTAACTAGGTGACAACCAATGCGTCTAGATAACGGGACTGCCTCGCCCTCTCCTGCTGCAGAATGCCAGCCCAGTTGCTTAAAAAAAAACACAAACCCATAAAAGATGCCTGCTGGATGAGGCCAGTGGCCTATCGAGTCCAGCATCCTGTTCTCACAGTGGCCAACCAGTGGGGAACCTGCACACGGGATTCAAGCCCATTTTCTCATGGCTGGGCTCCGAGACCAAAAATAAGCCAGGATTGCAGGGGAGGTGGTGCACAGTGAGAAAGCAGCACCTTGGGACAGGCAAGGACATAAAACCAGAAAATAAAAACTACCGTATTTTTTGCTCTATAAGATTCACTTTTTCCCTTCTAAAAAGTAAGGGGAAATGTGTGCGCGTCTTATGGAGCGAATGCAGGCTGCGCAGCTATCCCAGAAGCCAGAACAGCAAGAGGGATTGCTGCTTTCACTGCGCAGCAATCCCTCTTGCTTTTCTGGCTTCTGAGATTCAGAATATTTTTTTTCTTGTTTTCCTCCTCCAAAAACTAGGTGCGTCTTGTGGTCTGGGGCGTCTTATAGAGCGAAAAATATGGTAATTTAATTTTTAAAAAAATATACAATAAGCCACAGACAATTCGGGGTGCTGCTCTGCGAGAGTTCCATTTCCTCTCTGGATCCTTTAATTGGGCTTAGATTTGTGGAAGGAAGGCAGTTCCAAATGTGGCCAGGGATACACACAATGTGTGCTTTGTTCACTGGGTGTGTGTTCACATTACTGCCTTAGGCTTGGGTGCAGTGAAGTTGTTTTCTCCAGCTGTCGCCACCCTCCCGGTGTGTTTTGCACCTCCTTCCCCATAGCAGTTCACATCAACTTTGTTTTTATCAGTGCCACAGTCGTATCGAACATTTCGCAACGAAGCGCAGGGTACCTATGCATTTTGGATAATGGGGTGAACACGGATTAAAAACGCAGCACCGGAAACACAAGTGAGTGTAAGCAGGTGGGAGGAACCAGCTGGGGAACCAGCAAGGGAAGAAGGCTCAGAGCCCAGGGATTGGTGGTAGGATGACTATGAAGGAGAAGACTGGGAGGCGGAGGTGTCAGAAACTGAAGAGGTATCAGGGCTCAGTGAGCAGGGAGAATCTGTGGCAGAGAGAAGTCCAGAATCAGAGGCAGAAGGTGAAGCAGAAGAGTTGGATGAAGAAGGCCCAGAGGAGGAGATGAGTCAGGCTGGTGAATATGCCCGGGAGTCTCCCCCTCCTTCTGCGACAAGCTCCCCTCTCCCCTAGTCTCCCAGTACCAGGAGAGGCATGAAGAGGGTGGAGGAGAAATTAGCCTCATGCAGGCTTAGGATCAGATTGCTTGGGGGAAATCCTGGAGGAAGCGACAGGCAGCTGTGAGAATGCAGGGACCTTCAGTCTCCGCAACAGCTTCACGGGGGCAAGACCTACAGAAGACGAGCTGCTGTGCTCCTTAGGCCTGACACTCCCATGCAGATCCTGTCCCCCCCCCTAATAAATAGTAAATTCCACTTGCTATGTGTGATTGACTGCTGACTCACTCCTGGCAGCACGAGTGTGAATGCAGCCTAGGATGGAAGCAGAGAAATGTGTGGGGGCAAGGGTCACATCCTTCCACAACCAGAGGCTCAGTAAGCGAGTGGTTAAAAACAAGGCTGGAGGGAATGACTAAGCACAATTCCCACATGACACACATGGAATTTTGTTAACGTGATTTGGACGTCATTTGGGAGCAAGGTGGCATACATGTCTTTAAAATATGGGGGGGGGCATATACCAATCTTTTAATGGCAGAGAGGGTTGTAGGTCCCAGATAAAGAATCTTGCCTGGAATCCCAAAGAGCTATTGCTAACTATTGTAGACAATATTGAGCTAGGTGAACCAAATTTTTCACTTGATATGAGGCCGTTTTCTGTGTAATTACAAAAACCAAACCGTGAGTTATACCATTATTTATGCACCATTTATATTTGCAATAGGAGAGGTATTGTACCGAGACCGTTATAAGAAGCTTGCTTCCATGATTTTCTGTATCTCTTCTGGGGAACAGCAAATATCATAATAATTTAGTAGTATTATAATACTGCAAGGAAAAGCTTCTGGTTTCTTAGAAAATGTTAAACTTTTTTTTTTCAATTTGTTACATATCATCTCCCAAAATTCTTTTACTACTTTACAAGTCCACCACAAATGTTAGAAGGTGCCCTCTTTCTCCTTACATTTCCAGCATGCATTTGATCTTGCTTTATATATTTTAGCTAATTTACTAGGGGTTAAATTGGGATGCGGGTGGCGCTGTGGGTTAAACCACAGAGCCTAGGACTTGCTGATCAGAAGGTCGGCAGTTCGAATCCCCGTGACGGGGTGAGCTCCCGTTGCTCGGTCCCTGCTCCTGCCAACCTAGCAATTCGAAAGCACATCAAAGTGCAAATAGATAAATAGTACCACTCCGGAGGGAAGGTAAACGGTGTTTCCATGCGCTGCTCTGGTTCGCCAGAAGCGGCTTAGTCATGCTGACCACATGACCCGGCCAATAAAGCGAGATGAGCGCCGCAACCCCAGAGTCGGTCACGACTGGACCTAATGGTCAGGGGTCCCTTTACCTTTACCTTTAAATACCAGCAGCACATCATTTTCATATGGTTTTCTTTCATGGTATAGCACGCTGTGAACTTTCAAGTCCCAATTCCATGAGCTCTCCCATGCTGCCAATTGTATGTCATATCCAAAATCCCTCGCCCAGTGTATCATTACCAAATTGATCTGTTTGTCTTTTGTATATTATTCTAATAATAATTTATGGATTTTTAAAAATAATTTACTGGTAGTCTTAATTTCTAACAGCTCCATTTCAAATTTAGAGGTTTCATTAACGAAACCTTTCTTTTGGTCCATCTTAAAGATATCATTAAGTTGATGGTATTGTAACCAATCAGTTAATAATCCTCTTATATCTTCAAACCTCTTTAATTTCAGCTCATGATCTATTTCCATTAATAATTCTTTATAAGATAGCCAGTCAATTTTCTTAGATATTTCAGCCCACAGATTCAGCTGTTTTACCAATGCTACTTTTAGCAACTTTGGGTTGTTTTTATCTGAAGTGGCACTTAAGTTATAATAAGAGAGGACCCATTAAAATGAATGAACCTAAGCTAGTGGTGCCCATTGTTTTCAATGGGTTTACTCTGAGTAGGATTAACATTGAGGACAACCTTTTGACTTTTCACTGCTCTCTGACTTCAGATCCACACCATACATTTGAAGCACATTACTTCCCCCAAAGAATCATGGGAGATGTAGTTTCTTCCTCAACGAGCTGTAATTCTCAGAACCCTTAACAGGCTGCATTATTATTATTATTATTATTATTATTATTATTATTATTTGTAGTAGTAGTTACCTGCCTTCACCCTAAGGTTCCAGGTGGGTTACAAAATTAAAACGCAATATAAAAAATAGTTTAAAGCAACTTAGTCATAAAAATAAGGTGAGTCATAAAAATATGACTTGCTGTATACTGAAGGTGCCTGACACACCTTCGTGGGGAGTGAGTTCCACAGCTAAGGGGCCACCACAGAGAAGGCCCTGTTCCCAAATCTACACACACAAACACACGCCTTTGAGGTCAGAGGACTACCAAGAGAGGCCCTTTTGCTGATCTCAGCAATCGAGAAGGCCTGTAGGGAAGGTGGCAGTCTTTCAGATATTTGAGGCCTGAGTTGTTTAGGGATTTAAGCACTAATATGAGCACCTTGAATTGGGCCTCAAAATGAGCTGACAACCACTGAAGCTGTTTCAAAAGAGGGGTTATATGGGGGGGCAGCCCCTACCCCAAAACTATTCAGGGGCCCCAAAACTCAGCCCCCAGGAACCCCTCAAGAGCACGCTCTCATCCTTGGCTTCCAAACAACAGCAGTTTGCTGCTCTTTGCTACGAACCTACCCCTGTCATTTAAATATTATTTATGTTGTTATTTTTAAATAGCTTGCAATCTTGTCGTATTGTTTTGCCAATGGCTTTGTAAGCCAACTTGGGAGGGTGAATACCCTAAAAGGTGAGATAAAAACCGCGAGCAAACATTTAAAATGCAATTCAGTGCAGCTTGGGCTGCCCTCATCGTCTCTAGGCAGTGGTGGGGAATGTGGACTCAGATTAAGGGTTTGTACTTTGCCTAGTCAATATTGGATATTGACCAATGCATGAAATCTTTCTGTATGCTCTTCCTTTGAGTGTGTTTGAGTTGCTTTCATGCCATTCGTTTGTGCTTGGTCTCTAACGAACTCCCGTTAGCCGCAATATATCGGTCATTGTCACACACACACCCAACTTCTGAGTGGTAACAGATTTCAGAGGTGCAAACTCATACCTTGAGTTTGGTTGTCTTTGCAATGAAGTTTGCTGGAGACAGTGTGTCTCTGTGATAATATACTTCTATTCATATTTACAGGGTGCTCACAAGATGGAACTCCAACAGATCGTGTTCCTTTGTTGGGTTTCTGGCGTGACAGCGTCCCTAGAGCAATAGCTTTGGGCTCCGCACAGAAACGGTTGATAAACAGCAAGTGGTTAATGAATGGGTTATAAGTCATAGAATTGAATTGTAGAGCGGGATGGGGCCTCGAGGGTCATCTAGGCCACCCCCTGCAATGCAGCCATCCTTGGGTGGGCTCGAACCAACAACCTTCTGGTTAATAGCAGGACACACAAACCTGTGATGGCCTGGGACTCGGGCTCAGACTTGGAGCCAGAGGAGTCTCAGTCCGCACCGGATCCTTTGCCCCAGGTGGCATCTGAACCTGGTCTGGGGCCTAATTCTGAAGAGCCCCAGTCTGCACAGGTTCCCCTGCAACAAGCACCAGCTGGGCCGAGTCAGGGGCCTGAGCCTGCCCTGATTCCAGATGTGGGGATTACCTCATTGCCTCCAGCTGGGCAATCACTTACAGCTGCTCCACTACCAGTTGGGTCAGGAGAGGCTGAGGCGGCTCCTGGGTCTAGTAACCCACCGACGTCTCCCGAGCTGCAGAGACTGAGGTCTGAGAGAAGGAGAGACCTGAGTACTCGCAGGAGGAGTGCTCGCCTTCGGGCGAGACAGGGAGGTGAGTCACTGGTGGATCAGGACCGACCGTTACCCCGACAGAGATAAAAGGCTGTTGGACCCTGCCCCAGGTTGTGGGAGCAACGTTGCTGTTTGCCAGAACCTGCCTGAGACCCCGTGCCTGACCCTGCCTGGTGTCCTGCCTTGGCCCTGTCAGACTGACTCCTCGCAGAACCCTTGGATTCGGGACTGGACCTGGACCGCGTTACTCGGGTTACCCCTGGGCCCAGCACAGTGCCACAGCCGTGGGGTCATGTGCTTTAAAGGCTCCATACACAATGTACATTTAGATAGATCTAGGAAATGGATACATAGGGAAGAAGTGAGACATCCAGATGAATCTGAGGCTTAGTTCCTGTCCCATGTGTTAGTCACATTCAGGAATTGTATGTGCCGAAATTCCAAGTGACCAGAAGCGACTTTTTATGTACACGACTACTGCTGCCTGGACCCTATTAGCCCAAAGATGGAAAGAAGGTACAGTCCCTACCAGGGAAGAATGGCAGAGTAAACTGATGGACTATGCAGAAATGGCAAAACTGACCGGAAGAATTAGGAAACAGGAAGACCAAAATTTCCATAAGGAATAGGGAAAATATAAAATTTATTTTAAAAAACATTGTAAACAATTACAGTTATTAGTAGGATTGGAATGACGTTCATGGTTAAAAGTTGGACTATGGTTTTATTGAAACAAAATAAAAAAATGCCAGAAGTGTCTGAAGAAGTGTGCATGCACACGAAAGCTCATACCAATAACTAACTTAGTTGGTCTCTAAGGTGATACTGGAAGGAATTTTTTTATTTTGTTTCGACTACAGCAGACCAACATGGCTACCTACCTATAACTAGAACTATGGTTTTATTGAAGATTTAGTAGAACTGATTAACAGAGAAGATGACGGAGAAAAAGTTAACATAAGGACTCACAAAAGGGGAGGAAGGAAGTCAATGGGGACTTATGGATATTGTCTTATTTGTTTTCTATATGATTGTTTGTAAATCTGAAAACCCAAATAAACTTTTTTTAAAAAATGAAATAGCTAAGAAAAAATCTTCATGATGAGCAAGAAAATGTGCTGACAAGTGTAGTTTGGAAATGGAGGCTGATCCGTTGGCCTGCCTAAACTTTGCTTCCTAAAGCCAAGGCCAGGTCTCTGTCCTCTTGCAATAAACTTTCCTACTTGCTTAACCCTGTTAAGCAAACGGCCAAAGCAAACAGCAGTTGCAGAGCAGCTCTGTGACAATCAGATTGTCATTTTCTTTTTTTCTTTTTTTTAAAAATAAAGTCTACTTGCTGGTGGAGCTTACAATATGAAACGTAACAATTAACAACAATGGACTAATTATCCATTTTAGAAAGTTGCTTCTGTAACAGGAAGACAGAATTAGGGCAAGGAAGCATTGCAGATTGGAACCTGTTGCTACAGTGAACATTAACCCCCAAAGTAAATAGGCACAATGTTTGCCTTACCAGGCACAACTCATTGGAGACTACTCCAGAATTACAAGAAGAAGAAGAAGACGAGTTTGGATTTGATATCCCGCTTTATCACTACCCTAAGGACCTCTGTGAGGTCAGTGGAGCTGAGAGGCTTCAAAGAAGTGTGACTAGCCCAAGGTCACCCAGCAGCTGCAAGTGGAGGAGTGGGGAAGCGAACCTGGTTCACCAGATTACGAGACTACCGCTCTTAACCACTACACCACACTGGAAAAGCGATTTTAAAACATCACACCCCAAGCAGTTTACTTTGTGAAAATCTACCACTGCGGTCTTCTCACTAATACAGTGGTACCTCGGGTTACATACGCTTCAGGTTACATACGTGTCAGGTTACAGACTCCGCTAAGCCAGAAATAGTACCTCAGGTTAAGAACTTTGCTTCAGGATGAGAACAGAAATCACACAGCGGCGGAACGGTGGCAGCGGGAGGCCCCATTAGCTAAAGTGGTGCTTCAGGTTAAGAACAGTTTCAGGTTAAGAACGGACCTCCGGAACGAATTAAGTTCATAACCCGAGGTACCACTGTAGTTATTCCTCTTCCCCAGAGTGGTTTAACAGTCAATCCCTCTTCCCAGGGAATTGTGGCTTGGAGAAATGTAACAGGGGGTCTTCTAATAACTCTCAGTGCCCTTAACAAACTACAGTTCCCAGAATTCTGGGGGGGGGGAGCTTAAGATAATAATACAGATTTGCGTTGCGTGAGTCTTTCCCTTTCCCTTTAAAGCATTACATTGCCTTCATCATGTGTTTATAGGTCTGTGATGAATGCAAGCTCACCCCGTCACAGGGATTCGAACCACCGACCTTCTGATTGGCAAGTCCTAGGCTCTGTGGTTTAACCCACAGCGCCACCTGCGTCCCGTAGAACCCAGGAGACCACAGTTCTAATCCTGGCTCTTCCATGAAGCTCACTGGGCCACTCGCACTGCTCTCAGCCTAACCTACCTCACAGGGTTGTTGTGTGGGGATTAATTGAGGTGGAGCAAAGCCATGTACACCACCTTGAACTCTTTGGAGAAATGGTGGGATATACAGTGGTACCTCGGGTTACAGACGCTTCAGGTTACAGACTCCTCTAACCCAGAAATAGTACCTCGGGTTAAGAACTTTACCTCAGAATCGTGCTCCAGCGGTGCAGCGGCAGCAAGAGGCCCCATTAGCTAAAGTGGTATCTCAGATTAAGAACAGTTTCAGGTTAAGAACGGACCTCCAGAACGAATTAAGTTCTTGACCCAAGGTACCACTGGAGATGCAATTAAAAAAACACTAATAAATAAAAGGTTTAGAGTGATGTCTGAGATTAGAATTGAGAATGGCTGCTAGATTCGGACTGTCTGCACTTACCTGCATGAGAGTCTTCCTGGACTGTTAGGAAGCTCAGATGAACACTGCTCTTCCTGATCTAATGATGCTGCTTCTGCAAATGCTACAAGATTTGGGTACCCTGGAAATACAATGACAATATTAGCAAAGGAGTTGTGGTCCGATTGTGTGATCAGACGAGGAGCTTGGAGGTGGCAATGGATGTGTACCTGAGGGGCAGGTGGAGGCAGGGACCAAAAAATGAAAACCAAAAGTAACCCAGAGGAATAGAACCCACCGTGGAAGAATGGCAGATGAAAGTTATAGACTATATGGGACTGGCAGAGATGACTGGCAGAATCCGAGACCAGGGAAAAGAGACGGCGGAAGAAGATTGGAAGAAATTTAAAGACTATCTTAAGAAACATTGTAAAATTGTTGAATGCTAAGACGTTGTGGATTTGGAAAATATGAGGTTGTATGCTGTAACCATTATGCAATATGAAAAGAAAGGTTAAAATTATTTATTAGAAATTAGGGAGGGATTTGTTGATCAAAATTAATTAGGCATTGGAATGCAGTAAGGGGAGGTACGAGGAGGTCGGGAAAATAAGTTTTATGAAAATAAGGGATTGAAGTTATACATGTGGTGTTTTGTGTGTTTTGTGTGTGTTTATGGTGTATGTTTTTGTTTTTTGTTGTGATATGTGTGCTTATAATGTGTGAAAAAGCTAATACATATCTTATTAAAAAAAAATAGAAACCCAAAGGTGCTGCCCAGGTTTTCAGGAAATGGGTAGCAAAAAATCCTTTTCTTGGGAAACAGAAACTTAGCGCTACGGTTTTGATTGGTTGAAAGTTGAAAGAGAGGAACGAGTGTTTTCTTTATGAGGTTGCTAGGAGGAAAGCAAAGAAACAGAGCTGTTTTTATTTATTTAGCTATGAATATCTGCAACTACTTGCAAAAACAAGAAGACAGCTAGTGAGCCCCAGTGTCTCACACGTAAAAGCTCCAAGGAGCTTAAGGCAGCGTAGCAAGACTTCTCCCCGTTCCATATTTTATCATCACAACAGTCCTGTGAGGTAAATTAGAGCGAAAAGGGTAACTGACCCCAAATCGCTCAGTTTCAAGGCTGAATAGGGATTTAAACCTGAATCTCCTAAATCCTACTCTGCTCGTCGAACCGTTATGCCACACTGGAACGCTTGCCAAATAAATGTAATTTTCTGCAGGACTTGTAAATAACCACTTGCCTGATCACCAGTGGCGATTTAACGGTGGTCTCTAGGTGACTGTGCATTTTGCAGAGCAGGAGACGTCATGTGTCCTCCCTTTCCAGGCCACCTCGATGCCAGCAATGGCTGACATAGGCATGCATGGGTAAGCAATGATATAGACTGATTTACACGCCTGCACATCTTGCTAAATATCTGACACAGTTTGGATGTGTCAATTTGCCCCATGTACAGGAAATCACGAATCCTTAAGGTGTAAGACTACAATTCTGTATGCCCTTTATGCTATGGTTTTCCCAGTAGTGATGTATGGAAGTGAGAGCTGGACCATAAAGAAGGCTGATTGCCGAAGAATTGATGCTTTTGAATTATGGTGCTGGAGGAGACTCTTGAGAGTCCCATGGACTGCAAGAAGATCAAACCTCTCCATTCTGAAGGAAATCAGCCCTGAGTGCTCACTGGAAGGACAGATCCTGAAGCTGAGGCTCCAATACTTTGGCCACCTCATGAGAAGAGAAGACTCCCTGGAAAAGACCCTGAAATTGGGAAAGATGGAGGGCACAAGGAGAAGGGGACGACAGAGGACGAGATGGTTGGATAGTGTTCTCGAAGCCACCAGCATGAGTTTGACCAAACTTCAGGAGGCAGTGGAAGACTGGCGTGCTCTGGTCCACGGGGTCACGAAGAGTCGGACACAACTAAACGACTAAACAACAACAAAGTACTGTGGAACTCAGTGGGACATACCTCTTCACAACATGCAGTGTAAGGGCATTTTGTATATAGGACTATGTGTCATCATAAGCGAATGGAATATATGTAGAATGCCTTGTAATGAAGGCCTATTTTCTGCCTTTCCCTTGTACATCTTAGGTTATAGATCACAGATGCCTCTCCTGCTGTGTTGTTTTGTTTCTATATTTATGCCAAAGCCTTGGGCTCAGAGTGTTCCTGCCAGTGCAGCCTATTCTCGCTAATATATATCTAACGCAGCAAACATAACAAGCTATATTAAGATGACGGTGGGATTGCCAGGCATCTATTCTCGTAAAAGGTTATCCCTTATTTTTAAATATCAGAGTTCTAGTAGTAGACTTTCCTCGCTACAGAATACCACCATTCCATAATCCCTCAATCAGGCCTGGGCAACCTGCTACCCTCCAGATATTGTCGGACAGCAACTCCCATCATTTGTGATTTATTGGCCATGTGAGTTGGAGTTCAGCAGCTTTTGGAGGACCACAAGGTCTTCTTAGCCCCCCCCCCCTCCAGATCCTCAAGTCAAGAGAAAGTCGGCTCTGTATATCTTTATCATTAGACATTAGACATAAGAATGAATCCATGCATGCTGTTTGTGTTCATAGGTGGGCAACACTAATTTTGGCCATGCCAACTCTTACGTGACCACACCCATGGTTGGTATGTATCCTTCCTGTTCCTCCAAGGCTTGGCCTAGAGCAGGCATGGCCAAACTTGGCATTCCAGCTCTTTTGGGACTACAACTCCCATCATCCCTAGCTAACAGGGCCAGTGGTCAGGGATGATAGGAACTGTAGTCCCAAAACAGCAGGAGGGCCAAGTTTGGCCAAGCCTGGCCTAGAGGGAATATGGTCCTTGTGCACTTCCATTTTTGGTGATGGAACCATTCATATGGATCTTCCTCCTGGCTCAGTCCTTCAAACATTTAGTAACTGCTGGGGGCACTGTCAACATTGTTCCTTAGGCAAAGACCTCTCTCTTTCTTTGCGATAATATGCAAAGGACCCTATACACAAATGTATAAATAAATGACAGCACTAATATTCATTCAGCCCTTCATGCAAAGCCTTCTTTAGGCTACTCTTCAGCACTGAAAAGCTCCCAGATACGGGTCAGTAAGAAAAAGCAGAGACATCACCTTGCCAACAAAGGTCCGTATAGTTAAAGCTATGGTTTTCCCAGTAGTGATGTTTGGAAGTGAGAGCTGGACCATAAAGAAGGCTGATCGCTGAAGAATTGATGCTTTTGAATTACGGTGCTGGAGGAGACTCTGGAGAGTCCCATGGACTGCAAGAAGATCAAACCTATCCATTCTTAAGGAAATCAGCCCTGAGTGCTCACTGGAAGAACAGATCCTGAAACTGAGGCTCCAATACTTTGGCCACCTCATGAGAAGGAAAGACTCCCTGGAAAAGACCCTGATGTTGGGAAAGATGGAGGGCACAAGGAGAAGGGGACGACAGAGGACAAGATGGTTGGACAGTGTTCTCGAAGCTAATAACATGAGTTTGACCAAACTGTGGGACGCAGTGGAAGACAGGAGTGTCTGGTGTGCTCTGGTCCATGGGGTCACGAAGAGTCGGACACGACTAAACGACTAAACAACAACAACAAGAAAACAAAACAAGCCCAGCACCCAAGCTTACAATCTAGAAGGACACAGCACACAAGAATAAAGGGATGAGGAGGGAAGAGAAAAACAGGTTTGGGTGTTATGAGGTTCTCTGCTCACAATGGATCATCAGCATCATAGAAATCTGTCTTAGATGAAGCCATTTGGTCCATCTAGCTCAATATTGTCCACATTGGGTGACAGCAGGTTTCCAGGGATTAATTTGGGAATTAATCCCCGTTGACTTCATGCAAATCAGCTGTTTTGCATGAAGAGCTTTGGCCCTTCCTGTAAAATCAAACACACGCAGTGCAGGGGAAGTTGCTGTTTCTTCAGTACCTCTTTTGGTCCTCTCCAACCAGCTGCATTTGCAGACTCAACGAAAAAGAAAAAATGTGTTATCTGTCTCTTTAGAAAACAATATTTTGCTATCATTTGCTGTCATCTGAAGGCAGATTACTCTCCTTGGTATAAACCCAGCACTGTTTAATCAGAAACAGCTCCAGCTCACCCAATGGATGAGTCAGAATCCAAAATGTCAAATGGGCTGAATGTAGAATCTGGCCAAAGTCAATATATATCACCAGATCATTGGAGTGTAAGCTGTGCTGAGTTTGAAAGATTAACTCTTCAATTGAGGAAATCAGGAGATGCAATAGTGACAGTCCCTCCCATGTTCCTTGCGAATTCTTAATTGTCACTACTATGGGAATGCGGATATAATGTTCACAATGGAAATAAGGACTTCTTGGACTTACTTGGGCTTCCCTTTTGGATATTAAAGCAGCCCATTGCTTAATGTGGATTTATTGTAAAGCCCTAAATGGCCTCAGCCCTGTATACCTAAAGGAGCATCTCCAGCCCCATCATCCAGCTCCGAGGGCCTTCTGGCAATTCCCTCACTGCGAGAAGTGAAGTCACAGGGAACCAGACAGAGGGCCTTCTTGGTAGTGGCACCCTGCTGTGGAACACCCTCCCAGCAGATGTCGAGGAGATAACTATATGACTTTTAGGAGGCATCTGAAAGCAGCACTGTACAAGGAAGTTTTTAATGGTTGATGTTTTATTGTGTTTTAAATATTTTGTTGGGAGCCACCCAGAGTGGCTGGGGCAACCCAGACAGATGGGTGACAAAATAAATAAAATAAAATAAAATAAAAAATAATAAAAAATAATTACTGCTGCTGCTGCTGCTGCTATTACTTTAGTGGCAGTACTGCAAATGCAGTAATCATTTTGATATACACACTTTGACACAGCTTTGTTAATATATTCATAAACGTTTGTCTGAGTGTTTATTGTTGCTTTACTTTTATTTTTAATTTCATGTCATTGATGCAGGTCATATGCTTTAATGTAAACAAAGAAATATCTCAATGCAACCATGTTAAACAGTATTAAGATGAAAATGAATAAAAACTATGTTACTATAAATATAAAGACTGGAAGCTGAAAGTTTTTTTTTATATAGAGAGATATAAAAAAGCACTGCAAGTGTGAATTTCATTGCTTCAAACGAGAGAAACATCTCATGCCCCACAAGCAGGGTGGAGCTGTCTGGATTTGACCATTTGCATGGAAATCTCCTAGATGACTCTGTGCTACCATGAAACATCTGTTCCATTTTTTTCTGTACAGAGGGGAAGTGGGTGGGTGTTTTTTTAAAAATATAATTGTTCAAAACACATTCCCATGTGACTTTCCTAGCTGGCACTTCCTGTACTTGAGGCCTCTGAGAAGATGACAAGAGTCTTCGGTGATTCTTTCTGTGATTTATTGAAGGAGATGTCACACTCGTCTTCATCATTTTCCTTGGGAATTACCATATTTTCCCGTCTATAAGATGCCCCCTATTTGGGGGGACTCAGATTTAAGAAAATGGCCTTGGCACTATCCGTGTATAAGACATCCCCTAATTTTTGACATAATTTATTAGGGGGGGAAACCTATCTTTATACATGGAAAAATACGGCACTTTTGTCTGAATTTTGATCATTAAAGGAGGAAAAAGCATTGCATAAATATTTGGGAGGGACAGTTATTTATTGCGGAGTATGCACACATCTTTAGGCGTCATGCAAAAGCGTTTTTTTAACCAGGCCTTTGGTCTATTTGATTGACATCCTATGTCCTTTGAGAATGTGGTTTCTTTTGGGGGGGGTTATAGGGTTGTTGTTTTTATTTTGTTATATATTTTGTGATTTTATATTTTGATTTCATTCTGTGAACTACCCTGAGACCTCCGGGTATAGGGCATCATACAAATAATAATAATAATAATAATAATAATAATAATAATAATAATAATAATAATATTCTTCTCAGGCTGTATTGTTACATCATCACATTCCCTTCATTTGAGCTCAGAATAACAAGAACCTTGGCTTTGGTGTCCTGGGTCTTTTCCCATAGTCTTGTTTACATAACAGTGCAGTAGAAGGAATCCCTTTTTAAACATTTCATTACTGCTCGCGTGTGAATGTAATGTGAAGCAGAAACAATTCCTTTTCAGGATTATTTCAGGCTTGGATGGACCATAGATGCTGCCTTGGAAAGCTTTGGTTCCTGGAACATTCCTTTTTTAAAAAAAAGAAAAGGAAAGCGAGATTCCTTTGATTCCCCAGATGTCACGGAATTCAACATGTTTGGGTTGAAGCCTTTGTGGGCTCCAAAGCGAACAGGCATCAGAGACTCCAGGAAGCTCAAATAACAAGAGCTGCTGGTGTCTGTCTTTGCTTAGGTCATTGTTTCCAACTCATGTCCTCCCTCACTGTCTGAGTCACTGTGGGGTTCCCAGATGAAAACAGCAAAAACAGGGAAACGAAAAGCAGAGCCCATTGTTAGTGCCAGTTTATCTTGGCATGGCACAGGGCAAAATGATGGCTCACACTAACTGGGCTTTGAACCTAAGGAGTCTTCTTGGATGCAGAGGAGCTGAGTGGGCCTCTCCCAGAGCAGCTAAGACAAAGCAAATATTGGAACAAGCAGAGAGACAGGCTGCCCACACAATTTACTGGGGGTCCAAAAGGACTTGGCTCCTGCTGACTGTGTTCTTGAAGGGCATATATCCGGGTGGAGAGTCTGTGGCCATGTTTGATAAGACTGTTGCTAATTTTCAAGGACCATTGGCCATTCTTTTTTTTTCTTTTTTTGTATTTTTATTTAGATTTTCCATTATACAATTTAATTAAAAAAAGAGAAATAATACATAACAGAAAAGAAACATTAAATCATTATACAATATCCAAAAAGAAAAAAACATAAACAAAATAAAATAAACCCACCAGCCTGTTTAACTTCCCTCCACCACTACTCATCTTCTCTAGAATCAATTTTACTCTTATCATTGCATTCTGATTGTTTTTACTTTCTCTATATGTCATTGATAATTTATTGTTTTGATGCATTTACATTCTTAATCTAGGCATATTAGCATGTCTTTTTCAGAGCAATATTTTGTCATATAATCATCAAAACATTGCCATTCGCTTTTTAGTTTTTGATTTGACTGCTGTGGTATGGATGCTGTTAATTTAGCCAATTTTAAATTTGAGAATCCATTCCTCCTTGGTAGGTAGTTCTTTAGCTTTCCATTTAGATGCTATTACCATCCTAGCTGCGGTGGTCGCATATAAGAAAATTCTTTTTTTCGATTTCGGTATTTCTTTTCCTAAAGAACTCCTTGCAGTTGGCGTTCATGCAGATGTGAAGGAGTTGCATAGTAGATGGTTGGCATGCACCTGTCTAGAAAGACAGTGGAGTGCACCTTCGAGAGTGAAGTCAAACCGATGGCTGATGTGGTCCAAAGGAAAGCAGAGCGATACATTTGGCACTAGCTTGGCTGCAGGAGTTGCCGGAAGGAGGTGTACAAGGCACCATCCAAACATCTTAAGGCCTCCCCTCTGGATTTGTGTAGGGCAGAGCCATAGCCCCGGGTGAAGTCTCCAGAGGGGCACCATTGAGGTTCCCAGTCTGTGTTTGTGTGCATTGGGAGGGGTGCCAAACTGGGTCTTTGACCCGGGTGAAAAAAAGCCTCATTTCGTCCCTGATGTAGTCTTTGCTCCTTAGCCTTTTCTTCTCTCAAAGATGTCTGAAATATACTTGGAGTCGAGAGTGGATTTCATGCTCTTTATTCAGCTCATAGTGCTGAGGAGGAATGGAAGTTCCCCCAGAATGTCTGCTTTATATACCTTATTTACACAATGGGCCCCACGTGATTGGCTAATTCTGGGATTCTCCTGTAGGCCAATCAGGCTGCGGATTCACTTCCACCTGGAGCTGGATTGGGTGGCTCATGTGGACCAATCAGACTGCTGCATTCTGGATCCTTTTGTTCTAGGACCAATCAGGCTGCTGCATTTTGGATCCTCAGTACATAACAATGTCCCAAAAGGAAGCAGAGGTTTGGGTCAGAGTTTTTCTTCTCCTAGATGGGCTTCCTTCCTAGGTTAATGAGCCCCATCTGCCCCTCACTTCCCTCTACAGCATGTGCAGAAACTGCCTTATCTAGGGCTGGGTTTAGTTTTGATACGGCCCTAAGCTACTGATGAGGCCCTTTATATGTCCAGCTGTCCTTTGTCAACAACAAATTGTCGCTGTCTTTTGTGCTGAATATATGCTATATGGTAATTTATGGACCTAATAGGTATCTAAATCCATTTGTACATAACAAAATAGGAGCCTACACAACACAAAAAACTGTTGCTGTATGTAGGTTTTATTTGTTTTTTATCTTATATTTTGTAAATGTACATCCAGGATTTTTTTCTCTTTAAATTTTTTGGGGGCCTAAGCTATAGCTTGTTTAGCTTATACAGTGGTACCTCGGGATGCGAACGGGATCCGTTCCGGAGCCCCATTCGCATCCTGAACAGAACGTAAGACGCGACTGTGCGTGTGCGGGTCGCAGCTTCCGTGCATGCGCATGACGTCATTTTGACCGTCTGCGCATGTGCGAGCGGCGAAACCCAGAAGTAACACGCTCCGTTACTTCCGGGTCGCCGCAGAGCGCAACCCAAAAATACTTATCCTGAAGCGTATTTATCCCGAGGTATGACTGTACATAGGGACGCGGGTGGCCCTGTGGGTTAAACCACAGAGCCTAGGACTTGCCGATCAGAAGGTCGGTGGTTCGAATCCCCGCGACGGAGTGAACTCCCATTGCTTGGTCCCTGCTCCTGCCAACCTAGCAGTTCGAAAGCACGTCAAAGTGCAAGTAGATAAATAGGTACCGCTCCGGAGGGAAGGTAAACGGCGTATCTGTGCGCTGCTCTGGTTCTCCAGAAGCGGCTTAGTCATGCTGGCCACATGACCCGGAAGCTGTACGCTGGCTCCCTCAGGCAGTAAAGCGAGATGAGCACCGCAACCCCAGAGTCGGTCACGACTGGACCTAATGGTCAGGGGTCCCTTTACCTTTACCTTTATGACTGTACATAAATCTGGCACCGGCCTTATCTACTGTTGGGCCCAATATTGGTCTTGTCTTCTCAATCCGCCTGAGCCTGTCTTTGCATGCAGGGGAAGTCTCTAATTTAAGGTTACCAGACATCCCCGTTTCCCGGGGACAGTCCCTGGATTTACAAATCAGTCCTCTGACAAAAACCTATCATTCCTGTTGAAGCTGAAAAGTGTCCCCGGATTCACTGAAAAAAATCTGGTAACCTTACTCTAATTCACCGAGGGTTTGAGACCCCCCAGCTACCAGCACCTGGTTTAGTTGACTAGTCAAATGGGCTTCCTGAGCTGTGCCCACTGTCGCATACTGACAGCTTCTAGAAGCCGCAATGGAAGACCAGGAGAAGGCAACATGTGGCTTTTTCCAGATCAAGAAGTGCAGGCAGACTGATAGGCCACAGAGCACTGGAGAGAAACAGGAAAGAAAAAGACACATCTTTCTCGACTGCCTTGCAGCTCAAGGTAAGCTCAAAATCCTGCGCCCACAGAAATGCTAAAGATAATCTAAATTGCCTTGAGAACGAAGGAGGAAAATGGAAGTCTTTTTTCTCAGGGAAGGAAACTTCTGGGAAACTGGTGGACACGTTTTGGCTCAGTGCTTATTCATATGGCTTATCATATGGCTCAAAAGTAGCCACATAGATATGGCATAATACCAACTAAAATTTAATTGTTAAGTGCAAACCTTTGGTCAAGGAAACCAGCCCCATTTGTGTCTATATCATCACAACAAAGTACCAGAATGGTATTGTACTGACAACAGTCTTATCATTACTATCAAAAGTGGCTACGTGCGAGTGACCTTGGGCGAAAGAAAGCCACAGCTAATCCTCAAACTCATCTTCTGTTCCTATTAGCACAATGTTCCGAAGGTTCAGATTTCATTCTCCATTAAGGTGAATGCACTGTGGAATGGTTGCCAGGCGGAAGGGCTTTGCTGACTCCACCCCCTTCTAATTACTACTCTGTGTTCAATGGGGGCTGCCCTTGGAAACAGCTCAGAAACGTCAGCGGGTCTCCAAATGCAGCAGCCTGGTTTTTTTTTACCCTGGGTAGGTCAACAAGGCTTTTAAACTGTTTCTCTCAGAACTGCGTTAATCGAGGGTTATTTTGGCCTGGGGTCTGAAGCTCAATTTCAGACACTGGTTTTGGCATTTCCTAAGTTTTGCCAGACCAAATAAATGAAATTTGGGACATCGCCGGAGATCTTCATAGCTTTGTTTGGATTGCATTGACCTACTTTCAGTGGGGAATGTACAATGCTATTTGCCTCAGTCTAGGTTTCTAGAGCTTGGCAAACACTCTGAATGATACACTTTCCTAACACATTCCAAGGCCAGATTATAGCACATATTGAAGTTCCTGTTTGCACTGGCTCAGCCTCCCCAGCACTGAGCATGCCACCCCTGTAAACTTTCCCTGGGTGCCTGGATTGGACACCCAGCCTCCCTGCTGCTCTGAACAGAGCTTCTCTCTGTGAGTGAGTGTAACAGTGCCTCCCACCCCCGCTTGATGGGGGACTTGCACCATTTTGCCGTCTTGTCTTTCTTGCTGCTCTTGGTAGCCATTTTTTTGTTACGTCACATCCCTACAGCAACATTTCCGGGACCACGGCACTTCCTCAAAATTCCGAATGTGTCAACTGGCCCCCCAAAGGTTGGCAGAGCTGCACAGGGCCAAATTCCGTTGAAATCAGGAGGACTGACTTCCAGGGCTGTCACCTGGTTAATTAATCTTAGCTGATTTATTAAATTGGATAGGAAGCAAGACTTTTGAAGGAAAAATGCACACTTTCCTCTTTTTTATATATATGGTGTCCATTTAGCAGAGTGTTTCTCAACCTGTGGGTCCCCAGATGTTGTTGGACTACAACTCCCATCATTCCTAGCCAGCATGACCAGTGGTCAGGGATGATGGGAGTTGTAGTCCAACAACATCTGGGGACCCACAGGGAGTTACTGTATGTGCTGCTGAAAGGTCACTCACAACCCAACATGTAAAAGGTAAAGGGTTAGGGTTAGGTCCAGTCGTGGCCGACTCTGGGGTTGCAGCGCTCATCTCGCTTTATTGGCCGAGGGAGCCGGCGTACAGCTTCCGGGTCATGTGGCCAGCATGACTAAGCTGCTTCTGGCAAACCAGAGCAGCGCACGGAAACGCTGTTTACCTTCCCACCGGAGCGGTACCTATTTATCTACTTGCACTTTGAGGTGCTTTCGAACTGCTAGGTTGGCAGGAGCAGGGACCAAGCAACGGGAGCTCACTCCATTGCAGGGGTTTGAACCGCCGACCTTCTGATCAGCAAGTCCTAGGCTCTGTGGTTTAACCCACAGCACCACCCGTGTCCCACAATCCAACATACTTCTGAGCAAACATGCTTGGAATAAGACTGCAAGAATGCTTTCACAAGCAACCTTAAAAACATCTTCTAGTCAACCGTACAAATCCACTTGTGAGCACCGCGACCACAAGTAGGACAGACCTGGTTTTAAAGAGGTTGTGCATTCAAATCCAAGCAATATAGGTTTTAGTTCCATTTTTAAGGCAATGGGAATACACATACAAAACCACACACCCTTAAAAAAAAATCAAATATAATTCCTGGGCACAGCCCAAATGTCACACAGCCTTAATCATTAATTTCAGGTTCTAGGCAACGGATTGTCCCTGGGGCGAACCCTGAGGTGTGTCACTTTCTTCCCACTTTCAGACCCGACGCACAACTGCTCACGCTGAATGTGGAGAACAACGACGACAACAACCCTCCCGCGCCCAGCAA
Organism: Podarcis raffonei; assembly: GCF_027172205.1. Taxonomy (NCBI): domain Eukaryota; kingdom Metazoa; phylum Chordata; class Lepidosauria; order Squamata; family Lacertidae; genus Podarcis; species Podarcis raffonei. Next base: position 15,787,484 of record NC_070602.1, read on the forward strand.
GGGCCCCTCTGCGCGCCTCCCTGTGCGTAGAGGTCAAAGTAAACCCCTGCTCTTCCTGATAGATTTCGGAAGAGCTCTTCTCCATAGTGGAGGTGATGATGACTCACTGAGTGCACACATGAAGTAAACAAATAAAAAGTTAGCAGCAGCAAAGTTGGATACTTGCAAGCCTGCAAAACCCCAAGAGGTTGCGAGAGATTTGGAGAGAAGGGGAAGGAAGGAAGAGGATCCGCGCCCGTGCATGTGGAAGTTGGGCTCTCCCAACTCTGATGCGCCTGGGAGGGACCACCTGATCCCCTTTGCGGGGGTGGTGGGTGGTACCCATGCCACCTGAGTCACCCCTTTCTTCTTGCCTCCCTCCGCGTCCTCGCTTGGTCTCCATGGCGCGCGCGCAGCCCGGCCAAGTTCCTTGGAACTTCGCCTCCCTCTGACGCAAACAATCGTCGCGGGGCGCCGGCCTCTCCTCCCTCGCAGCCAATGGGAAGTTGGGGGAGCCCCGGGCGGGGACCAATCACGGGGCGCTGGACGCTTCCCGGGTCCGGACTGACCTTCCCCGAGCCGGAGGGGATAAAAGAGCCTAGAGGAGGCAGCTGAGGTTTGGCTGCTGCTGCTGCTGCTGCGCGGTGCTGCCTCTCCTGCGCTCCGGGAAGGGAAGCGGCGATCCAGCTCTGCGCAAGCAGCGGCGGCAACGAGCGGAGGAGAGCGGAGAGGAGAGCGCAGGCCGCGGAGGAGCTGGCGGAGGGCCGGGCTGAGCTGCGTGCGGTTGCCGAGGGCGGAGAGCAGGAGCGAGAGGCGCAGCTCATTCATTGCAGCAGCAGCAGCAGCAGCAGCAGCAGCAGGAAGCCGGCTCGGCTGCAAGGAGCCGGCAAGCGGCGTCGGCGCCCACGCGCAATTTCCCCGCTCCAAGTCCGAGGCGGCATCATCGCCGGCAGCGGAGGAGAGGTAAGGAGGATTCCGCTCGGGCTTCTTTCCCGTCGAGCAGCCGCTTCCCCTGGGCTCCGAGAGGCGTCCGTCCACCCACCCACCCGCCAGTGGGGCGGGCGACCCCTTTCTCTGCAAAAGCAGGAGGCGCAAGGGGAGATCTGGGGCGAAGGAGGAGAGAACTGGGGGTGCGAGTGGCGAAGATGGAGATCTGGGAAGAGGAGGGAGGGAGGGGCGCCTCGAAATGATGCGGGGGAATCGTAGAATTGTCAAGCTGGAAGGGACCCTCAAGGATCAACTAGTCCAGCCCCCCTTCAATGCAGGAATCTCAACGGAAAGCATCCAGGACAGATGGCCGTCCAATCTCTGCTTAAAAACCTCCAAGGAAGAAAGAAGGAGAGTTTGGGGGGCGGGGAGCTGCAGAGCCTGGGGTTGTGAGGAGCTTTCCATTCTGCTCTGAAGCCTTGGCCTCGGAGATCGTTCCCCTAAAAGTAATAAGGTCCTCTTCAGAATGCCATGGGGCAGGAGAGAGGATTTGCCAAGCAAGGAGGGGAGCAGGACTCCTGAGCTTGGAGGTGAGGAGAGGTGGAGGGCCTGGAGAGGGGAGCCTGGGCTTGTGTTGGGAGAAAGGTGAAGGCAGCGAGGAGGAGGTGGCTGGAGAAGGTGGGGAGATGCTAGATCATGGGGCTGCAGCATCTGGAAAGACGAAGTTGTGGCATTTCATTGGTCTGAAATGGGGAAGGCTGTAGCTCGGTGGCAGAGCATCTGCCCGGCATGCAGAACGTCGCTGGTTCAATCCCCAACGTCTTCAGGTATGGCTGAGAGAGACACCCTCCCTGAAACTGCCAGTCAGTGTGGACAGTACTGAGCTAGATGGACCAAGCAGCTGCCTCACACTGAAAGCACTTTGGGCCCCTCAAAATGACCGAACTGGCCAATAGAGAGTGCGCATTGAGTGAGTTTTTGTGGTAAATCGCACAACTCAAACCATTTTCACCTCAGCTGCCAGAATGCAACCAGATTTGGCAGCGGGGTGAGGCTGGCGGTGTGGCAGCTTCATAGTTGGGTGCAGTTGCACACCCAGTTTACTACACACTGTATTTTTGCATAGCTACACTCAGCTGGGGTTCTCAGGGACACCAGTGTGTTCATGTGAACTGAGGCTCCTGTCACGGGCCTGCCAGCTGATTCGCTGTGACACCTCCTCATAGTTTGTCCATTCCGACCAACGACCGAGGTGACAGTCTCAGTTGTTTCATAGCAAGCTTCTCTGAGCCAGGAAGCGAGTACCTTTCAACTTCTCAGCAAGCGCCAGTATGACAGAAAACTGTGTTTCTGAGTTGGCTGACAGAGTTCCCTCATCTCAGGGGTATCAATAGGAAGAGAGAGACGCAGCAGTGACAACAGCGTGCTTTGATAATCCTCCTGAGCTGGGCTCAAAAGATGCCGGAAAGGAGAATATCCTTCTAAAAAGCAACAACTTTTGCCCCATTAGGTGCTTGGGAAACCCACCAGCTCCAAAGCCTGTAAGGCAGTCCTTTTCCAAACTCCGGTGGTCAGTCGCGCCTACCTCACAGGGTTGTTGTTGGGGTTTAAATGAGGAGAACCACGGATATGGCACCTTGAGCTCAATGGACAAAAAGGTGGGATATAAATTCAATAATAAATAAATGTATTTTTAAAAGTTGCCTTCCAGGGAGCCTCCCCCAACCCTGCACTCACTCCACAAACTTTGGCATCATCTCCTGCACACACACACACACACACACACACAGAGCAATCCAATACAATGGGAGAGCACTGGGTTGTTGTCAAGAGTTGCTACAAGGAAGAAAATAAATAAATCAGAAGTCACATTACTGCATGAGTTATCCTGATTGGGAATCTGGGGGTGCAGAGGGAGCGTAGGGAAGATTTGTAGTTTGCTACCTCTCTGAATTTTAAATCTGCACAAATTCTGGGTTTCGGATGCATGGAGTTGGAGCAGCCCATTGAGGTTCCACGAAGAAAGAGTAGCAAATGAAGCTGCCTTATACCATAGAATTGTAGAGTTGGGATGCCAAGAGTCATCAACCAGTGTGGTGTAGTTGTTAAGAGTGGTGGACTCGTAATCTGGTGAACTGGGTTTGCGTCTCCGCTCCTCCACATGCAGCTGCTGGGTGACCTTGGGCCAGTCACACTTCTCTGAAGTCTCTCAGCCCCACTCACCTCACAGAGTGTTTGTTGTGGGGGAGGAAGAGAAAGGAGATTGTTAGCCGCTTGGAGACTTCTTAGGGCAGTGATAAAGCAGGATATCAAATCCAAACTCTTCTTCAAGTCCAAGCTCCTGCTAAGCAGGAATATAAACTGAAGCCTCCACGACAGATGGCCATCCAATCTCTGCTTTAAAAAACTCCCAAGGAAGGAAGAGTCCAAATTAAACATTGGTTTATCTAGCTCAGTATTGCCTACACTGGTTCGGTGGCAGACAATCCAGCTCATCTGTTGTCTACACACTGCCTGGGAGCAGCTCTCTAGCTTTCAGACATTTCCAATATGGACTGGAGATGCTGGGATTGAACCCAAGGCTATTCTGCATGCATGTTCTGCCACTGAGCCACAGCCCTTCCACCAATTTGCTTCACCATGTCAAGAACTGCGGTTCTGAAGCTCATATCGTTCCAAGAGCTTCAGTTGTAATTCTTGTTCAGTCTTTGACGTGCTGTTTATGCCTCAAACTTTGACTTTCATAACCTATCTTTTGCCTCTTTGGGGGTCAAAGCAAGCTGATCTCCTCCCACTATTTTTTGTGCCAATAATAATAATAATAATAATAATAATAATTTACTATTTGTACCCTGCCCATCTGGCTGGGTTTCCCCAGCCACTCTGGGCAGCTTCCATAGAAGCCAAAAAACACTAAAATATCACACATTAAAAACTTCCCTGAACAGGGCTGCCTTAAGATGTCTTCTGAATGTCAGGTAGTTGTTTATCGCTTTGACATCTGATGGGAGGGCGTTCCGCAGGGCGGGCACCACTACCGAGAAGGCCCTCTGCCTGGTTCCCTGCTTCTTGCAATGAGGGAACCGCCAGAAGGCCCTCGGCGCTGGACCTCAGCTTCCGGGCAGAACGATGGGGGTGGAGACGCTCCTTCAGGTATACTGGGCCAAGGCCATTTAGGGCTTTAACGGTCAACACCAACACTTTGAATTGTGCTTAGAAACGTACTGGGAGCCAATGTAGGTCTTTCAAGACCGGTGTTATATGGTCTCGGCGGCCGCCCCCAGTCACCAGTCTAGCTGCCGCATTCTGGATTAGTTGTAGTTTCCGAGTCACCTTCAAAGGTAGCCCCACGTAGAGCACACTGCAGTAGTCCAAGCGGGAGATAACTTAACGATAAATGCCTGCTCAACAGAGTTTGGCGCAATCTAAGGATGTTGCAAGGCATGCTCTTCATTCTGTTACACCAGGAACTTCCAGTCAATGAATTTGACGTCGGTCACATTTACACATGATACCTTTATGGCACTTTGAACAGTCTTGGCTTCCCCCAAAGATCTCTGGAAGCTGTAGTTTGTTATGGGTGCTACAATTCCCATAGTTCCCTGGGAAGAAGGATTCACTGTTAAACCACTCTTATTTCCTAACATTTCTCAACACCTTTCGCAAGCTACAGCTCCCCAAATTATTCAGGGGAAACCATGGTGATTTGAAATGGTATCACAGTGCTTTAAATGGGTGGTGTGAATGTGACCATAGATACCATATTTTTCACTCTATAAGATGCACCAGACCATAGTTTTTGGAGGAGGAAAACAAGAAAAAAAATATTCTGAATCTCAGAAGCCAGAACAGCAGGAGGGATTGCTGCGCAGTGAAAGCAGCAATCCCTCCTGCTGTTCTGGCTTCTGTGATAGCTGCGCAGCCTGCATTCGCTCCATAAGACGCACACACATTTCCCCTTACTTTTTAGGAGGGAAAAAGTGAGTCTTATAGAGCAAAAAATTTGGTAGCTTTGTAAGTTAAATCAAAATAGATGTCATGTGGCTTTGGGGGGGGGTAATATTCCTTATCCTATCCTAGGAAACCTCAAGGGCAAAGGCCCTGAACAGATCTTTGCCTACAAGTTGTTTAGATTCCTGGTGTCTGGTAAAAGCTAACTTTGCAGTTTTCAGTTTCACCTGCCTTGAGGGAAGTTGTTTGCAGTCCGGACCAGATTTCAGCTGCCCTGTTTGTTCAACCAGCTCTTCCCTCCCCATTTTATTATATTTTTTTAAAAGGGACATGGGGTAGTGGGGGGAGGAGAGGAAAGTTAATTGCTAACTGTTGTGCTGAAAATCAGGAGGCACAAGAGGTGAAAGGATGAGGGGAGAAGTGTCCTTGCAGACTTCATTGGGGGCTTAGGCAATTATTATCTAGAGCTGCTTAAGATTCTGCTGCAGAATGGAGGACATTGCAGACAGTGGCTAAATCAGCCAGAGGGTTTGGTGGGATGCACAAGTCCTGTGATCTTCAGATAGAGGGCGGCATACAAATTTAATAAATAAAATAGCATAAAATTAAAAGTCCATTGTGATGTGGGAGGTGGGGAGGAAGGCAGAGGAGTTAGTGGAGGGAAAGAGAAGGCTCTCTGGACATCAACATTTAAAAACCCCCTGTAATTATTTAATTTTGAATTTATATCCCACCTTTTTGTCCATTGAGTTCAAGTTGGCATATACGTGGTTCTCCTCTTTCCTCATTTAACCCCCACAACAACCCTGTGAGGTAGGATAGACTGAGAGCAACTGGCCCAAGGTGGCCAAGTGAAGTTCACAGCTGGGTGGGGATTTGAACCCTCGTCTCCCAGGTTCTAGTCCAGCACTCTAACCACTGTGCCACATCTACTTAGGATTGCAGCCCCGCCATAGAGTAATGCTTAATTACTTTTATAATTTAGATCAGGCATAGGCAAACTCCAGCCCTCCAGATGTTTGGGACTACAATTTCCATAATCCCTGACCAGTGGTCCTGTTAGCTAGGGATGATGGGAATTGTAGTCCCAAACATCTGGAGGGCCGGAGTTTGCCTATGCCTGATTTAGAGACTCCATCGCATGGCAGAGCGTTTATGCTAGCTTGTCTAAATGCATTCCCCTCATCTATATTGTTTGGAAGGTTTCAAAAAAATCCTCTCCCAGAACAGATTTTGTTCCTGTAATGAGAAAACACCAGATACAATACACCACATAATTTTGGGTTGCCCTTTTCTCAACACCCACCAGAGATCTAGTGACTCCCTTACAGCTCAAAATATCAATTTGCAGAGAGTCTGTAATCCGATATTTGTTGAGGGATGATACTCCCGAAACTATCAAAATAGTCTCGTGATACTTAGCTGAGATTTCTAAAGCTAAATCTAAAGTTGCCTGATTTATTCAATGGTGGTTAACTGGTCTTTTTATTGTATGTGTTTGAATTATCAGTGTATTTGGATGACTTTGTATGATTTCACTGTTTTAACTTATGCCAATAAAGGCTAGTTACAACTAAGTTACAACAACACCGCTCCACGCTGGGTGGTGCTGGAAGGAATATAGGGAGCTGCCTTTGGCTGTGGCCCTTGGTCCATCTAGCTCAATATTGTCTGATCTACAGAGCCAGGTGGACCAATGGCCTGGCAGCTTTCTATAGTCCCGCAAAGTCACTGGTAAGACTACTTTTGCTCTCAGAAAGCCTTCTTTTGGAGTTGAAGGTGCCTTTGGCTTGGCCATACGGTTTGGGTACTGTACAGGTATTTTGAGAATGCGTGTTTCTGAACTACACAGAGTTGCTTGATGAAAGCACATGGATAAATACCATTACACTCAGTGGGGAGGGGGGACTTAGTGTTAGTTATAATAATTTTTATTTGTATCCCGCCCATCTGCCTCGGCTGCCCCAGCCACTCTGGGCGGCTTCCAACAAATATAAAAGCTTAATGAAACATCAAACATTAACACCTTCTCTATAGAGGGCTGCCTGCAGATGTCTTCTAAAGGTTCTGTCAACACCAACACTTTGAATTGTGCTTGGAAATGTACTGGGAGCCAGTATAGATCCTTCAGGACCGGTGTTATATGCTCTCAGAGGCCACTCCCAGTCACCAGCCTGGCAGCCACGTTCTGGATAGTTGTAGTTTCCGAGTCACCTTCAAAAGTAGCCCCACATAGAGCGCATTGCAGTAGTCCAAGCAGGAGATAACCAGCGCGTGTCATAAGGGCCAAACAACACATTATGGGAGAGTTCTGCGGCTAGAACTCCTGCTTCTCAAAAAAAAGCCAGATCATAAAAAACTGAGCAGTGTCAATCTCCTGATGTTTTTGTCTTTATTTTATTGCAGCTGGGCGTGGGGGTCTGAATTTGAACGAACTATAGCACTGGGGAATTAAGGTGTTTTGACACACACACACCCATGATGTTTTCCTGGTCCAAATTGCCTCGCTCCCCAAACTGCAGTTAACTTTGCAAGATTGCGGGGGCACGAAGTAAAACACACGCTAAATTGGGAATAGCCAAAGCGCCGCATTTCAGGTGTTGTTGGGCTGCAGTTCCCATCATCTATGACTGGTGGCCTTTGTGTGCATGCACAACTTTTGTGTCAAAGAGCACCCTCTGATAAGAATTGTACGATGGGCTCAGAGGGGCGACGTCTGAGTGGCCAGCAGTGTGCTTGTGTGTCTTAATCATTGTGCTTCTTCCTTTCCCAGCTTTCTCACCTCTCTTGGGCCTTCATGAAGAAACGGCTTGGTAGACCATTGGGAAGCCACCTTCCTTGACGCTCCACCCCAGCGATGCCCTGGAACATCAAATGGCTGAGCAGCTACAGCAGCCACAGCTCCCAGTCCCAGAAGCAATGCAAGAAGTCCTCCTTTGCCTTCTACCAAGCGGTGAGGGACCAGCTGCCCGTGTGGCTGTTGGAGGACATGAGGCGCATGGAGGCCTTCCACTGGCAGGAAGGGGGCAAAGTCAGCACCTACTCCCCTTCCGAGGCCCTCCTCTACGCCCTGGTGCATAACCACCAGCCTTACGCCCGCTACCTGCTGAGCAACTTCCCTCAGAGCGCCCTGGCTATCCCCAGCCTTCACTTCAGCTGCTGCCATTCCTCCGCTCCTCACTTGGCTATGGCTGTGCGCTACAACCGCGTCCACATCCTTCTGGAGATCCTGAAGGCCATCAGAGACTTCCCAGCGAGCGACCGGGCCAGCTATTTGGACCGCAGAGGGTGCACCCGAGTGGAAGGAGGCAAGACCGCCCTCCACGTGGCTTGCGAGCTGGTGAGGCCTGAGTGTTTGCTGCTGCTGCTGGGCCACGGGGCCTCGCCCTGCCTTGTTGACTGCACAGGGAACACACCCTTGGACCTCCTCCTGCAGCAGATCTGGGAGAGTCCGGCCTCGAACCTGCGCACCAAGCTGCTTCTCCTGGACTCCCTGTTCCTCTTTGTGCCTCGGGGCTCCCACTGTGCCATGAAGCAGCAGCTGCTGCAGGACTCTGAGCAATGGCAGGACCTGCTGGGGAAGCCCAGGTTCCAGTGGCTGGCGGGCTTAGCGCCTCCCTCCCTCTTTGTGAGTTCCATGCAAGTCTTAATCGGGACCATTACGCCAGATCAGTTCCCAGAGGCGCTGGACGACCTGCCTTTGCCACACTTCCTGAAGCCCTTGGACCTGAAACTGAAGAGTTAAGAACTTTCCCCCCGGGACGTCCTTCCTTCGCAGTTCCCGCTTGCGTGATGAAAATAGGGCTCTCGGCTCTTGCGTGGAGAGCCGGTGTGTTTAATATAAAAACTGTGGGAATTAGAATTTGTTTTTTTAAAAGCCCTGACTGTGGTGTTGTCTTTTATTTGAATGTGGAATACCTGCAGAGCGTTTGAGAGGAAATGTTTTGCTTGATGGTGCTGTGCAGATATTAAAAGCAAGCCTTGGTTCTCCAAATGCTGTTGGACTCAATGGCCAAGGGCTATGAGAATTGGAGTCTAGCAGTATTTGGAAGGCTACAGGCTCCTTGTGCATGTCTGAAAATGCAACGTCGGTGTTCAGAGCTTTGGCTAGCAGCCTAAATAATTAGATAAATCAGGGCTAGCCAACTTGCTGTCCTCAAGGCTTTGCTGGCCTCCAGCTTCCAATGTCCCTGAATGGTCATGATAGAGTCAGCAATGTAGACTGTACCAAGTAGGCCATTCCTGCAATGTGAAAATTGGCCGCTGCTGCAAGCCTTCACTTCATATTATACAGTCGTACCTTAGATCCCGAACGCCTTGGTACTCGGACGTTTTGGCTCCCAAACACCGCAAACCCAGAAGTGAGTGTTCCGGTTTGTGAACATTCTTTAGAACCTGAATGTCCGATGGGACTTCCGTGGCTTCCGATTGGCTGCAGGAGCTTCCTGCAGCCAATCAGAAGCCATGCTTTGGTTTCCGAACATTTTGGAAGTTGAACAGACTTCCGGAACGGATTCTGTTTGACCTCCGAGGTACGACTGTATATCCTTTCTGTGTGATCTAGGCTGCTCTTTTAAGCACAAACACTAGTAACTCACAAAACGGGCCCAAACCTTACGGTGATTTCCCGGAGTGCTCATAATCTGGTGAGACTCGTAATCTGGTGAACCGGGTTCGATTCCCCGCTCCTCCACATTCTCTGAAGTCTCTCAGTCTCACTCACCTCACAGAGTGTTTGTTGTGGGGGAGGAAGGGAAAGGAGAACGTTGGCCGCTTTGATTCCCCGCTCCTCACACTTCTCTAAAGTCTCTCAGCCCCACTCACCTCACAGAGTGTTTGTTGTGGGGGAGGAAGGGAAAGGAGAACGTTGGCCGCTTTGAGACTCCTTCGGGTAGTGATAAAGCGGGATATCAAATCCAAACTCCATAAAAATGATTTGGACTGCACAATCCCTTTTCCATCCTTATCCTCAGAGGAGAAGGCTGTCCATGGCTATTCATCATGATGGCAATATTACCTTCAGTTCCAGAGACAACATGCCTCTCAAATACCATATGCTGGAGATGAGGGGTAAGGAGCTAAGGAGCATGTCAGGGGGCACATGCCGTGGGGCCTTTGTTCTGATCCACTCATAGGGCTTATGTGCCTGCCAGCACATCCACACCTCTTGGGAGTGCGTTCCACAGCAATTATATGGGGTTGGAATATCGTTTTAAACATAGACGTGGAACCACGGGGTGCATTCCAGAACATGGAGGAATATTTAAAGGTAAAGGTACCCCTGCCCGTACGGGCCAGTCGTGTCCGACTCTAGGGTTGTGCGCTCATCTCACTCAAGAGGCCGGGGGCCAGCGCTGTCCGGAGACACTTCCGGGTCACGTGGCCAGTGTGACATCGCTGCTCTGGCGAGCCAGAGCCGCACACGGAAACGCCGTTTACCTTCCCGCTAGTAAGCGGTCCCTATTTATCTACTTGCACCCGGGAGTGCTTTCGAACTGCTAGGTTGGCAGGCGCTGGGACCGAACAACGGGAGCGCACCCCGCCGCGGGGATTCGAACCACCGACCTTTCGATCGGCAAGCCCTAGGCGCTGAGGCTTTTACCCACAGCACCACCCGCGTCCCGGAGGAATATTTATATTGCATCAAAACACAGTTGTTAGGTTATTATAAATAACTAATCCACCTGGTCCCCGAATGCATTCTTTTATCTCGCCTCCCCCTTTCGTATTCCAGTACTTTGCAAAAGATGCCCATTTGCTGTTAAGAGAATTGTTACTTTATCTGCCTTCGGCTGGATGTGAATAACAGCACAGCCCATAGAAAAAGAGAAGCACAGAGGGTTTGGGTTGAAGGAAGGTGCTTTGTGTAGGCAATTGATCCATATTAGCTCATCTTCCCCAGTTCCACCTTGAGATGCCAAGTATCACACCTTGGGGACTCTTGCAAGCCAGGCATGTTTCCCGCAACTGACCTGTGAGCAATTCAAATCAGTGGAATCTGAGAAACTGATGCTTTGATCCAGCTGAACATGCTTGCATCTGCCAGGGACAGATAATCAGCAATAGCACTGTTGTGATGTCCCCCTCGTTCATGAGTAGCAGCTTGGCAGCATCACTGATATATAGAGCAGGGCAATGTGTGCACATTCCCAGCAAAGGAACATCATCTACAGGATTCATTTGCATGTGTGGTTCGTCCCCCATTTATAAAGAAGTGAATGGAAGAGGCGCTAAACGATCCTGCAGTCCTGTGGGTGTTTGCAATGGTTCAGGAGTGGCATATTGGTTAATCTGCCAGCCTGAAATCACTTAACACAGGATAGGATGGAGGGACAGTTCCATACCACTTACCACTTCAAGCTTCCCATCTATTTCTGTGCTATTTAACTGAACACCTGCTTCAAAAATGGCAGATGCTTAGACTTACCCTTTAACTAGCTCTAATCCCCCTCCACCACCCCTTTTTTTCTTTTTGCAAAATCAGTATCACCACAGATTTCCCTTTTCCTAGGACGCAGAAAGTGACTAATAAAAGATAAAAGTAAAGGGACCCCTGACCGTTAGGTCCAGTCTCGGACGACTCTGGGGTTGCGGTGCTTATCTCGCTCTATAGCCGAGGGGGCTGGCGTTTGTCCACAAACAGCTTCCGGGTCATTTGGCCAGCATGACTAAGCCGCTTCTGGCGAACCAGAGCAGTGCACGGAAACGCCATTTACCTTCCCGCTGGAGCAGTACCTATTTATCTACTTGCACTTTGACGTGCTTTCGAACTGCTAGGTTGGCAGGAGCAGGGACTGAGCAACGGGAGCTCACCCCATCACGGGGATTCAAACTGCCGACCTTCTGATCAGCAAGCCCTAGGCTCTGTGATTTAGACCACAGCACTAGGGTTGCCATATTTCAAAAAGTAAAAACCAGGGTGTCACAAAAGTTTTTTTGGAAGACCCCCGCCAAAACATTTTTAGACAATTGAACTGCCAAAGATCCAGGACAAAGCGCAACTGTCAGAGGCTCAGGAGCAGAAGCGCAGGGGAGAGAGCAAATAGAGAGCGGAGGAGAGGAATCAGAAGGGAGCGTAGGGGAATATGACAGTGGCCCGAGAGATTCCATGAGCTTCTCCAGCGAATCAGAAGATTCCCAGAAGGGGGCGCCTTTGGTAAGGGCAAGGGGGGTCCCAGGGGGGACGCTCCAGAAACAAGGGACCAGCGGGGACTCCCAAGGGAGCAGCGGAGGATCAGGACCAGTTCCCCCACCAGAGCACAGTGGGGGGGAAGAGTCACATGAGTCAGGACCAACCTCTCCTCCAGCGGGGAGAGAAGATGAGTCAGGGGTAACCACGCCCCCATCGGGAAGTGGGGGAACGGAGGGAAGGCCAGGTCCAGCTAGCCTCCCCGAAAGAGGGAGCAGTGACACAAGTGTAACGGTCAGAAGGAAAGTGGGAGGCTGCGCGCGCGCGCCAAGTTCAAATGTGGAGGAGCGCGGGACAGCAGAAACCCCGGATTGAGAGCCAGGTCCAAAGGCCCGAAGGAGGGAGGGAGAAGAGTCAGGGGACTCAGCGTCAGAGGAGTCTAGGAGGGCTGAGACTCCGACTAGCAGGCGGACCCAGAGAAGGAAGGAACAGAGGAAGAGGTGGAGTAAGGCTAGAATCTTAAACTGGTGTCAGGGGGGAGGAGATTCAGATGGAGCTTCGACGGTCTAAGGTATAGACGTAGCGTTGCGCGCTGCGTGTCTGGAAGTGAAACTGAACTTCAATAAAGACTTTTATACTAGAGAAAGAAGCAGCGTTGGTCTTGTGTGAGCTGGGACCTTGGGCAGCGCTGACAGCAACCTTTCATAAATTCCCCCAGACGTCAAATCCGCCTTTGAAATCCCGGTAATGTCCAGACATATGGCAGCCCTATAAAAGAGATCTTGCTGTATCCTGGAAAGAGTTGCAAAAAAACAAATAAATGCATTTTGGACTAATGCAGATCCTGGCCACATTCACACCAGGCCTTTAAAGCACTATGGTACCACTTTAAAGAGTTGCAGTTTCCTCCAAATAATTATGGGAGCTGTGGTTTGTGAAGAGTGCTGAGGGTTGTTAAGAGACCCCTATTCCCTTCATAACTGCAGCTCTCAAAGTTGCCTGTCAAGATGGCAACTTAAGATTGGTTGTTCAACTACTCTGGGAATTGTAGATCTGGGAGGGGAATAGGGGTCACCCCTAACAGCTCTCAGCAGCACCCTTCACAAACTGCAACTCCCAGAATTATTAGGGGGCGGGCGGGAATCCTGATTGTTTAAAGCGATCTCAGAGCGCTTTGTATTTGCAGGTGTTAATGTGGTCGCTGTGGCTTCAATAACTAAGCCCTCTTGATTCTTAAACTCTACCCTTCCTCCTTAACACTCACCCAGAAAAAGTGCTACTGATCTAAAAAGCTTGCTCACTATTTCATAACAATTTGGTTGGTCGCAGAATTCGGAATGTTCCCAAAATAAAAGCGTACCCTTCAGTACCCGCAGAAAAAAGCACTGATTTTAACCTACCTAATTTCTCTGCTCAGTTTATTTTCAGCTCCTCCAAGTGTCCCTATTTTCCAGGGACAGTCCTGGATTTACAGAAGCTGTCCCGGTTTCTGATTTGATCCCGGAATATCCCGTTTTTCCTTAGGGCAGAGGTGCCCAAACTTTTTTCAAAGAGGGCCAGATTTGATGAAGTAAACATGCGTGAGGGCCGACCAAAGTTCTTGAGCTTTTTTCAGGATTGAAGTTGAACTTTTTTAAAGATTTGACCCCAATAAATAAACTGCCACAGGAGCTGGATGAAACTGGCCAGGGGGCTGGCCCCCCAAAACGGACTTTGTACATGCCTGCCTTAGGGTGCCCCTGTTTTCATCAGAGAAATGTTGGAGGGTATGGAGTTATGCGACCCCCGAGCCAAGGAGATAAGTAACTACAATTCTTAGAAGACATCTGAAGGCAGCCCTGTATAGGGAAGTGGTTTTTAAAAATATATATATATTAATGTTTTATTATGCTTGTTGCTCAGTCTGTAGAGCACAACTGTTATGTACTGAAGTTCTCACCCTGGGCTAGCAGGGGGATACTGTAGATAGTTTTCACTCAGGTCCACGTCAGTTATTTTAGGCGGGAAACCCTGGGTTGTTGTTGCTACAATGTTGACAGCTGGCTGCTTATAAAAGCAGGCCCGCTGAGCTGTTTGCTGTTCAGTTTCTGTTCCAGCTTACAAAAATAAAGAGCTGCTTTGGAGAAATCGCTGTGTCGTCTGCCATGTCTACCCACTATTCAACAACAACACTCTTAATCTCAAGGTTATGGGTTCGAGTCTCATGCTGCGCAAAAGATTCCTGCATTGCAGGGGGTTGGACTAGATCACTCTTGGGAGCCGATTCCAACTCTATGATTCTACTCCCCCGGATCCTCGTTAGGATCCGGAATTCATTAATGCTTTGGAAAGGTGCTGGGACTGCCAAAGGCTTTGAACAAGAGGCCTACTGTTCTGACACGGAGTATTACCTCACAAGCAGCGATTCTGTTTCCTAACACTTGACAGCATGCCCAAATCGGGCCTTTCATAGGGGTTAGTCACTGTCATCATCACTGTGGCCTTTCTGCAGGGGCTGTTGGCTGAAAAAGAAAGGCGGAAAAGGCAGCTAATGCCCATTATACAGCTGCTGTCATGTTTAATAAAGCTATCTGGGGTTGCTATGTCAACCAAACTAATGGGCACCAAGGCCAGCTTCCAAAAATGGCAGCCGCAGAACAAGAGGGGAAAGGGAGAAATCTCCTTCGCCTACAAAAGAAAGAGAAATATACTTTTATTTTAGTCAGGATTCATCAAGGGTATATTTCAATCCCGTTTCCAATCAATCCAGTCCTGGAATAGACTAAGTCTAGGAAGAATAAAATTACTCTGACCATGTGCAAAGTATCTCTCCTTCACACTGAGTAATCAACGTCAAAATGCACACACCCACGGCAGACGTTTCCGGTGCCGAGCTGATTGTATATTTATTTAATTAACAAGATTGATATGCCATTTAATCATCAAAACCTGCAAGCAGTTTATATAAATTATACATTAAAATTACCGATGAAAGCAAAAACGATTTAGCCTAAAAAAAATATTCCCAAATAAAATACCAGCAGTTTTTTTTAAAAAACATACATTATAAAAGACATACAAAAAAGCCTATGAAATTTACATGTCTGGGGAAGCTTTCTTCAACAAAATTGTTTTTTAGCAGGAGCTGGAAGAAGTACAGTGGTGTCTGACTAATCAAGGGGCAACAAATCCCATACACTGTGACTCTTTCCCACCCCACTATATATGAGGAAAAAAATGAGAATTGCAATGATAGAACACTGTTCTGTTCCTTGCGTAAACATGGGAATCATTTTGAAAATCTAGTTTCCAAACGACATGGAAGGAGGTTGGAAGGCAATAAGATCTCTGATTTTTTTAAAAAAAATTAATGTCTTCTAATTGTGTGTTTTGTATGCATAATGTTGCAAACTTCTGTCGTGTTCTTTATGGCTAGCAGTATATAAATATTAACGATTTCAATAAATAAAAAGTGGGGTGGTGAATCCCTTTGCCGCCATAACAGTAGAAGAATAAAGGAAATCTTGATCCCTCAAGTCTAGTCTCAGGAGTGAGGGAGACAAATGCATTCAAAGAGAACAGGCCAGCCAACATGCAACTAGTTTTGCCTATTATATCACGTACTTCCAACTACGTATCAGTTAGAGGAAGGTTCTGGAATTGCCGCACAATTGCAGGCCACAAGCAGCCTGCTCCTGGGACACTCTTCAATCGTTTCTACACAGTCTGGTGGTGGCGGCGTTTGACCTTGCCTGGCAGAGAAGTATTCCGCTCAGCTGATTTCAGAAAACAGTTATCTTTCTAGGCCAAGAGGTGTTGCATCACTCATCCCCTATCACATTCGCAGCCCTAAGGAAAAAGGGGGGGAAAGCAGAAAAGCATTGAGATCAAGTGGCAGGCTCAGAGGAGAGGGAGATATCAGCGTGTAGCTTAGACACGCTTGAACTCACGGAAATCCCCAAGCTTTATAAACACACTGAGATGCTTAGCATTGGAACCCTGCATAATTTTTGTACATGCATTGGGAGAAAAGCCCACAACCTTGCCTACGGCGAAAATTATTTTTCCTTCTGCACCTTTTCTTTTAAGCTTGATTCACCTGCTGCCCTGTGATTAGGTAAAGTAAAGGTAAAGGGACCCCTGACCATTAGGTCCACTCGTGGCCAACTCTGGGGTTGTGATGCTCATCTCGCTTTATTGGCCGAGGGAGCCGATGTACAGCTTCCAGGTCAATTGGCCAGCATGACTAAGCCACTTCTGGCGAACCAGAGCAGCACACGGAAACGCCGTTTACCTTCCCGCCAGAGCGGTACCTATTTATCTACTTGCACTTTGACGTGCTTTTGAACTGCTAGGTTGGCAGGAGCTGGGACAGAGCAACGGTAGCTCACCCCGTCGTGGGGATTCAAACCGCCGACCTTCTGATCAGCAAGTCCTAGGCTCTGTGGTTTAACCCACAGCGCCACCCGCGTCCCGTGATTAGGTAGTTATCTCTAAAATAAAATTTTAAAAACGGCTTTTATCAACCCGTGGTTTTCTCCCAGGCCCTGACAAAAAGAACTCTCAGCCCAGTTCTCGAAACAGCATCTTGGACGTTTGCATGCGCAAGTGGAAAGAACATGACCAGGATATGCGCTGATGCGCCTCTGTTTGCAGGATCTTCAGAGTGGCACAGATGCTGCACAATGGCCACAGCCTCTCCGTTTACATTGGAAGGGGAAAGAGGAGGTGGAAGGGTGGAAAGGGAGCTTGTGCAATTGTTCCAAGATCCCCCAGATGTTCTGCCTTCAAAAGCCCTTCAAGAATGCCAAAGGTTTTCTGTAGAAACAGCTGTCATACTCTGGCAAGCCACTTGTGTCACACCCACGCTGTAAATTTAAAGCACGTAGCTTCCTCCCCCCCCCCCCCGAATCCTGGGAAGTGTAGTTTGTGTTAAAGGTGCTGGGAATTGTAACTTTGTGAGAGATTAAGAATCCCAGGATTCTTTGGGGGAAAGTAATGTGCTTCAAATAGGAGTATAGGAGTATTTCAATATCAATAGGAGTATAGCATCTAGATCAAGGGAAGTAATAGTGCCACTGTATTCTGCTCTGGTCAGACCTCACCTGGAGTACTGTGTCCAGTTCTGGGCACCACAGTTCAAGAAGGACACTGACAAACTGGAACGTGTCCAGAGGAGGGCAACCAAAAGGGTCAAAGGCCTGGAAACGATGCCTTATGAGGAACGGCTAAGGGAGCTGCGCATGTTTAGCCTGGAGAAGAGGAGGCTAAGGGGTGATATGATAGCCATGTTCAAATATATAAAAGGATGTCACATAGAGGAGGCAGAAAGGTTGTTTTCTGCTGCTCCAGAGAAGCGGACACGGAGCAATGGATCCAAACTACAAGAAAGAAGATTCCACCTAAACATTAGGAAGAACTTCCTGACAGTAAGAGCTGTTCGACAGTGGAATTTGCTGCCAAGGAGTGTGGTGGAGTCTCCTTCTTTGGAGGTCTTTAAGCAGAGGCTTGACAACCATATGTCAGGAGTGCTCTGATGGTGTTTCCTGCTTGGCAGGGGGTTGGACTCAATGGCCCTTGTGGTCTCTTCCAACTCTATGATTCTATGATTCTATGATTCTATGAAATGTATTTTAAATGTCTGGTTACAGGAAAGCCCTTTTAAGGGGCAAAGGATGTTGATTCAAATAGCCATAGAGGGCTGTCAACCAGCTATGTTGCCACTAAGCCACATATCACTTTTCCTTCGTTTGGGCAACGGATCAGATCAGCTGGCTGGCCAATTCTACCCTGTTTTTTGGAGACGAAAAATATGTACAGAAAATGCGGCATTCCTTTTTCTCGTCTGCCTCTCGTTTCTACATCCTCTTGGCAAGGAATGACCCATCTGTCCCCTTCAATAAGTAACCTGGTTTATTCAGCCATGAAGAAATTCCTCCTTGGCTTCAATACACCATCACAAAAGATACTCAGATTATGTTGTATTCAAGAAGAGCAAATTGACTGTACACTGGACAACCCAGCCTCCCCTCCCCTCTCTTCCTTTGGCCTCAGAGAAGCCTTGCTGCACACCTGAGTTAGAAATCACCAACCCTGTTTGATGAACTATTTCCATCACCAACACTTCTGCATGCAGAAATCAAGGTTCAGCAGGTAACACAAGCCTGTGTCCCCTGTCACATGAGAGAGGGGTGGTGGAAGTCCACAGATTGAACAAGAAGTGGGGGGGGGGCGCACACCACACAGCCAGACCAGGCCCACAGTTCAGACACCACTTTTGAACTTATATTTTGCACGTTTGTAACTTAGATAGTAGTTATAAACCTGCCTTCATTTTGCTACTGTAATTGCTGGTTCAAGAAGTAGATTATGTAAGTAAATACTACTTTTACTTCTTCACAAAACAATGTGTTTGTTGCTTTTAAGGGGGAGAAAAGCTGTTTCTTCAGTTGACACACAACTTAGTTTGGCTTATTGGCAGAGCTACAATCGCTTAAAAATGACTTTCTGCATTTGGACACCCCCTTGCCTTCCATATTCATTAGGGACCCCTTCAGACTGGTGTTTTAATTTTGCAGCTGTATTCTGCAACCTGTCATTGATGCCAAAACTTTCAGGCAGAAACAGTACTGAAAGGATCGCCTATAATCATTCATATAACCATCATGAGCACAAGTCACTGTGAACACACAGTAAAAAGGATGTCTTTTGAGGGACCCTAAGACCTGATATTCCTACCTCTCTGTAGAGGCTGAGTTGTACAGACTCAGTACCGGCTTATTGCATCAGTCACAATCCTTGCAGCTGGAGATGCAAATCCAGCTGTTGCACAAGTAACTTTACCATTTGCATAATGTCTGTGGGTATGCAATAGTCTGGCCCAGCCAACTCAGTATCCAGCAAATTGACTCTAGAACAGGACAGGCTGTTTATGCTGCTGCATTGCTTGCTTGCTTGCTTGCTTGCACAGTCTGAAGGTCTGGAAGCCTGTTTGTTCTGTTCACCTATTGCACAGACAAAGCTCTCTCTTGCAAGTACAAACATGCAGTCTTAATCAGTCACATACTCTGTAGCCTGCCTTTCTTTCTTTCTTTCTTTCTTTCTTTCTTTCTTTCTTTCTCTCTCTCTCTCTCCACCCTCCCTTCTTCGTTTTCTTCTCTTTCTTCTTGGCATCCTCTCCTCCGGATCTTTATTAGGGTCCAGGGACTGAGAGGAGAAAGGAAAGATCCCAGGGGAAAGCTGGGAGGGGTTACTCCCTTCTGTGGGTGCTAAGGGTTAAGAACTACCTTTAAGAGAGGACTCTGTATTCTATTTGTAGCTGTTTTGGGATTTTTTAAAATTTACACTAGTTTCCCATGATTTACTGTATTATTAAAAACTTTATTAAAAAATATTAGAATCATACAGTTGTAAGGGACCTCCAGCGTTCATCCAGTCCAACCCCCTGCAATGCCCAGTACCTGCTGCGCTCTGGCTGGTTTCATGTTCCAGTGAAATTTCTGCCATTAAGAGGCATCACCTGATTACCTCGCACTACCAGCATTCATTTGAAAAGTCCAAGACTCTTGTCAGGTATTTCCTTAAAGCAAGTGGAACCTGTGGCCTTCAAGCTGTGACTCCAATAATCCCTGACCATTGGTCATATTGGCTAGGACTTATGGGAATTGGAGAGCTAGCATCATCTGAAGGACAACAGGTTCACCACCTCTGTCCTTAAGGCACGCCTACAATGATAAGCCTGCTCACATTAATCGGACGGACAATAATAATAATACAGTTGGTACCTCTGGATGCGAATGGGATCTGTTCCGGAGCCCCGTTCGCATCCAGAGCAGAACGCAACCTGCGTCTGCACGTGTGCAGGTCGTGATTCGCTACTTCTGTGCATGCACATGACATCATTTTGAGCATCTGCGCATGTGTGAGCAGCAAAACCCAGAAGTAACCCATTCCGTTACTCCCGGGAACGCAACCTGAAAATGCTCAACCTGAAGCGTCTTTAACCCAAGGTATGACTGTAATAATAATTTATTATTTATACCTTGCCCATCTGGCTGGGTTTCCCCAGCCACTCTGGGCAGCCTCCAACAGAACATTAAAATGCAATAGTCTATTAAACATTACAAGCTTCCCTAAACAGGACTGCCTTCAGATGTCTTCTAAAAGTCTGGTAGTTGTTTTGACATCTGGTGGGAGCGCATTCCACAGGGCGGGTGCCACCACCGAGAAGGCCCTCTGCCTGGTTCCCTGTAACTCACTGTTGCTGAGAGCAGATGAAATACATTCTGACCAGGCTCAGAGGCTCCTTTTTCCCCTGTTATTACAGGGTTGAGTCCTGGCACTGAAAACCAGATGTGGAGCTCTGCTCTGCTCTGCTGAGCCCTGGCCGAACCTTAGGTCTTCTTCCTTATTCAGAATAAATGACACCACAACTGGAGGCAGCAATGCTCTTGAATACCAGTTGCTGGAAACTGCAGGAGGGGAGAGTGCTGCTCTTGTGCTCAGATCCTGCTTGCTGGTCACTGTGAGAACAGGATGCTGGACTAGATGGGCCCCTGGCCTGATCCAGCAGCAGGCTGATCTCAATTTCTTAATGCTGCAGTTTGCAATTTTTAAAAAAGGAATCTGCTCCAGCTGGGTAGTAGGAAGCCACACAACAGCTGCGAGAGATCTTGAGTCTCTGCAATTTGCAGCCCCTTTGTCCTGAAGTTGAAAGACTCCGGGCTCTTCACCTCCCACTTTGGCACACGTGTTAGAAACAGTTGCCCAGAAACCGGCAAAACCTTGCAGAGTGGAGTGCGTGGAGGGATATAAAGCACACACAGGGAGAGAAAGAAAACATCAAGTACTGGACCCCCTTGGAGTGTGATCTCGCTTCACCGCAAATCAGCTCCACAGGACAGTGTGCAGGGGCAGAGAAACCTGGGGTGTGTGTGTGAAATAAAACGATTAAGGTCTTATATATATAATAAATGTTAATGGATTTTCCAGGTGTCTCAGTCTCAGTGTCTCAGTCAGTTTTATTGCACATAGCCAAAGGCTGCCGCAATGTACACAGAATTATTTGACAATTAAAAATATATATACTGAATTGATAAAAAAGACATGTCTGAGGCAGCACAGGAGGGCTGTCCTGGAGCCATTTTGGCTTCCAAACTGACCAAATGTTTTCTCTGCAAGGTCAAAGGAAAATGGAAAAGCCTCCCCATTGTCTTTTCATTCACAAAACCTGTCTTAAGGGTATATCTGTGTATGAATAGGGTGAGCCTGTGCCCTGGCTCAGGAACTAAGTATTTGTCACTACAAAAGACTGACCAGGCTCCCCAGGGTATTCAACCGAGTAAGCATTAAAAGGTAACCTGCCAGACAGGAGATAAACGACGACAGGAGATAAACAACGGACTCAGATTTCTGCTGTAGACCGCCCCTTCTGTGATGTAGGTATGATGTTTCTGGGGGTGGTCTTGGACTCCAGGGTGGGCAATTTAAAATGTCTATATAAGTGGGGCACACCTGGGTTCTGGGTCCTCCTCCTTTCCTGCGTGTGAGGGGAGCACTCTGTTGCAACAGTTCAATAAAGATCAGGCTTACTAGCTGCTTTGCTTCTCAATATTCTCTGGTTGGCCTCTGTTCTTTTCTCCAACCGATGGAGAACCTACAAAGGACTCTATAAGGGCTCTTGTGTCCCCCATAAGGGAATAAGGGCAGATTTTCGTTTAATACAGGGATTGAAAGGGTTAATCTCAATACTATCTGCACCTAAGCTAACTTCTGCAGTTGTGGTTAAGCAGCTAGCAAAAAAACCGCAATTGCAAGCTGGGAGCTACTTCCTCTTTGCAATTGCTTGAGCTCTGCAAACCAGGAACTGCTCTCTGCGCATGCTCTTTGCTGCAGTAACGCAAGAGAGGAGCACACGAACAAGGGAAGGAGGTGGGCTTAGCTAGCCAGATAGCTATATACCATATAAGGAAATAAGCTTAACCTTGCTAGCTGATTGGAGAATTTGAAGAGGTGGGAAGAGATGGGCAGACTCTCAGGTATAAAGATGCTTGTTTATTTGTATCTATGGGCCAGTCTTTTGGGAACGATCCCACTGGCCACCTCTGTGCACAGATTTCAATAAAACTTTTTTCTCCAAAGAAGAATCTTTCCTGGTGCTTTTTGCTCTCTCTTCGGCCCTGGGGACGCAGGCAAACGATTCCCTGGCAAGGATAAGGCTTCAGCCTTCATTTTGGTGCGTTGGCCGGGAATCGCCCCACCCCAGGGGGCCGGGGAGGGCCAGGCCCGACCTCGGTGAACAGCCCCGGACCGGCGTTCGCGGCTCCAAGTGCGCACCCCTGCCTGTTCGTGGGGGGAGCCGGCCACACCGCTCCGGAGTGAGACACCTGGTCGAGGGAGAAAAGAGGACGGCCGAAGGAGGGGTCCGCAGCGGAACAGGTAACCCTAAGGGAAAGGGCGTGGTAGGAAGCCTGGACAGCTTCACCTGGCTGTGAGCAGTAGAGTGCCGCCAGAAAAGGGATAAAGGGTCTGGCTGTGAGCAGTAGAGTGCCGCCAGAAAAGGAACAAGGGAACTGGCCGTGGCAATAAGGTGCCGCCCCGCCAGACAGGGACGGGAAAAGGGAAAAGGGGAAACAGAGGTGGCAGTAGAGTGCCACCAGTAAGGTTGGTGAAAGGGGAAACAGAGGGAAAATTATTTTGGTGTGTTTTGTGTGTTGCATGTTGGAATTATTTTGGTGTGTTTTGTGTGTTGCATGTTGGAATTATATTGGGGTGTGTTTTGTATGTTGCATGTCAGATACTCCAGTGGTTGAATTGTCAAGTGTGGGCCGGGGCTTAGCGTCCCCTTGGCCGAGCGATTGCAGGGCTGTGCATTTCTTGGCAACGAGAGTTCGCCAAGTCACAGCCTGTAGTGGTTGGTGTGTGAAAGGATCTTAAGCCCGGTTAGGAGCGGAGTATCTGGAAAAAAAAAATGGGGTCTGGGGCAAGCTAACGTAGTCCTCTGAAATGCTTTTTAACCAACTGGAAAGCAGCTACGAAGCATGATGATTGGGTTCAAATTGAGAAGAGAGAGGATGAGGACATTATGTGAGGTTGATTGGCCCACCCAAGGAACTAATTGGCCCTCGGAGGGCAGTTTTAATTTGCAACTAATCAACCCACTATATCAAAATATCTTGAACGTCCACCCAGACCAGATCCCTTATATTTCTACCTGGAAAATCAATGTAGAAAATAATCCACCGTGGCTGAAAGCCTGCCGAGGCGACGCCCCACAAAATACAATATGTGCAGTCCGACCGGCAGGGAAGTCAGAAAGGCCCCCCCGGTGATACCAGAACCGGAAGGAGAAAAGGGGGAAGTCATTAAACCGCCGCCACCCTATGCTCCACCAACTGCCCCTCTAGCGAATCCCCCAGGCCCAGGGCCCCAGGACCAGGGAGGAGCCAGCCCTCAGCCTGAACCCTCCAAGGTTGATGAATTAGAGAGCAAAGAGGAAGAGGATGATGAGGAGTTTATGAAGGGACTAATTGAGTTAGCAAAGAAAGGAAAAATGTGGACACAGTATCAGACAATTGAGATTGCAACAGTATGTACAACCCTATGCGAAAGAAGTGGATGTTAGTTCCCATTTGTTGGCAGCAGCAGGATGTTCCCAACACAAGGGAAGAAATGGCAGAAGGAATGGATAGAAGCAGCAACCAGGGCGTCCCTCCATAAGTCCCATAAGGCACAGAAAAAGGGTGGGACTGCAATGATGCCTCTATGCAGAGTGTATGACCCACCAGCCCCCCAGGACAGGGTGGGGAAGCACCACCATGCACTTATACAGTCCAACATGTGCCTTTTTCAAAGTGCTGATGTGTGCAATTGGAGAAATTAGAACCCTACCTTTGAGGAGAACCCAGATGATATTGCCAACGCCCCATTATAAAGGCTGCCTTTGTAGCTCAGGCAGCGTCCGATATTCGCCAAAAAAAAAAAAAAAAAAAATCCAGAAGCATAAGGGGTTCATCGGCCATGGGCTGGAATAGATGTTGGAAATAGCTCAAACCACTTACAATTAGAGAGATGAGGAGGCCCAGAGAAAAAAGGAGAAGTATCAAACAAGGAAGTTGATGGCATTACAGGCTACCACACCCACCCCTCAGGAAAGAGGAAGTGCCCGGGGAGGAGGGCGAAGCCGTCTGGGGAGGAATCAGTGCGCCATCTGCCAACAGGAAGGGCACTGGAAGAGAGAATGCCCTATTCTATTATTAGGAAGAGATTTGTTGGTAAAGTTGCAAGCCCAAATTATTTTTAAGCCATCGGGAGAAGCCACATTGTCCACTATGTCACTTGGGGAACTGGTTGTGGAGGCACCCCTGAGGGAGTACTGGCGCCTCATGATGGTAAAAGAAGAGGAGGGACCCATCCCCGCCAGTATTCTGGAACAAGTGAACCCCCCAGGAATGGCAAAGAATATCCCACCAATAATTGTGAAGCCCAAGCCATTTGTCAATCCTGTTGCAGTAAATAAGTATCCCATCCCACGAAGGGCGACTGAAGGAGTGTGGGTGCATCTAGAGCGACTGCTCCAACATAGGATCTTGAGGCAATGCCAATCATAGTGGAACACCCTTTTGTTACCAGTGAAGAAAGGAAGCAGGCTATTATCCTGATACCAGAACCAAAGAACTCCGTGGCTTTCTGGGGTCTGCAGGATTTTGTAGGATATGGATATTTAATTACAGCATCATTGCCAAGCCTCTACATGAGTCAACCAGAGGAACTGAGAGAGACCCCTTTGTTTGAGGCACAGAACAACAGCAAGCCTTCGTGGATTTGAAGAGGGCACTACAGCAAGCCCCAGCGCTTGGCATCCCAAACCCTGAGAAACCCTTTACTCTATTCGTGGATGAGGACCAAGGGACAGCGAAAGGGGTTTTGTGCCAAAATTGGGAAGCTGGCAACAGCCAGTGGCATACCTATCTGAGCGCCTGACGCCTACAGAACAAGGCTTACCGCCGTGCATGAGAGCAGTTGTGGCAGTAGCCACCCTACTGAACAAAGCAGACAAATTTATTTTTGGCCAAGACACTGTTTGTGTGACCCCGCATGCAGTCCCAGCTCTGCTTGACATGAAGGGTACCTATTTTCTCTCCCAAGCGAAGATGAGAAAGTGCCAGATGTTACTGCTGCATCCGCGTTTGAAGTTTCAGGTCACCACCGCCCTCAACCCAGCTACCCTGTTGACAGTAGGAGAAGGTGAGGAGCAGATGCACGATTGCATTGAAATAATGGATGAAGAATATTTTAGCAGGCCTGACCTCAAAGAGGAGGCAAACCCCCATTGGCCTTCATGGTTTGTGGATGGAAGCAGCTTTGTTAAGGCTGGACAGCGGAAGGCAGGCTATGCAGTGGTAGCCTTGGAAGACCAAGTGATCGAAGTGCAGCCACTCCCGCCTGGAACGTCGGCCCGGCTGGCATAAATAACAGCGCTCACCAGAGCCCTGACCCTAGCAAAGGGACAGAAGATAAACATTTATACTCTAAGTATGCCTTTCTGACTTTACATGCCCATGGAGCCTTATGGAAGGAAAGAGGTTTGCTTACTTCCAGAGGAAACCAGGTGGCCCACCCACAAGCCTTATTGAACCTTCTGGATGCTGTATGGGAGCCCAAGGCAGTGGCAGTTATCCATTGTTATGGACACAAAACTGGACTAGGAGAAGTGGCCAGAGGAAACCGACTAGCAGACAGGGTGGCCAAGGAAGCAGCCCGGGAACCAGCTCCCGCGTCAGTTATTGGAGCACTGGTCCCTGGAAGGATCTTGAACACCGCTGATAAGCCAATATACACCAAAAGGAGAGGGACACTGCAGATGCCCAGGGGCTGACCATGTCCAAAGAAGGATGGTACCTTACTCATGATGACAGAATATGGATTCCAGAGTCCCTTTCTCGGCAGATTACTCAGAGATACCATGAGTCCACCCACATGGGACCAGATGCCACAACCAGACAGCTGAAGCAGTGCTTCTACATAGCCCACCTTTATCAACTGGCAGCCCAGATTTCCAGGAAGTGCCCGCTATGTCAAAAGAATAATCCCAGAACCGGACCCTTGGCTCCCCCGGGGATTCAGCATAGTGGACCTGCACCCATGGAAGACCTTGTTGTGGATTTCACTGAATTGCCCCGCTGTGGACTATACCGCTACCTGCTTGTGGTGGTCTGCACGTATACAGGATGGGTTGAAGCTTGGCCTACCAGAACTGAGGGGGCGTCCGAGGTAACCAGGTGCCTGTTATAGAAGATCATTCCCCGCTATGGACTACCTAGGTCAATAGGATCTGACAATGGACCAGCCTTTGTCCACTCAGTTTTGCAATAACCCCCCCATGCTAGTCAAAATGTGCAGTTTAATAATTATGTGCAGTAATTCTCCCGAGATTTTTTCTCTTTCTTAACAGGTGGACCCAGGCCCACTGCTGTTGAAGTTGCTGACCTCACCCCTTGGGTCCACCACACTTAAGTGAAGAAGGCTATTTTAGATTGGACAGTTACACCAAATCCTGATGATCCTCTGAAGCTAACCATCTCCAGAAGAGCGCCAGACGGCTGGACAAGTGGATGGCAGGGACGCCCGCGGGCAGCGTCCCCAACGTAGAGACTTTTTTCCCAGCAAATTTGAAGGCACCGCCAGGACTTTTGATATTGGGGCCAGAACTCTTTGATATAGTCACTCTGTGTGTCAGGCCTCTGCAAGGGTGGATATATATTCCTGTGGGTATATGTTAATATATGTAGAGGGAGAAGCCCCTTTCGGATACAGTGTGTTGGGAAGAAATCATGAGAGTATTAAGCATCCACAAGGACAGGTGGGAAAATTGGTTAAGATAATAGGCTCCTCCTCAGAGAGGTGGAACACAACCTCCCAAGAAGCAAGGCAGCTGATAGAGCACGAGTATCAGTGGGCCCTTCAGCAATAAAATAGATATGTCCCAGATAATAATGTCAGCATTTCAGCCACCATTGATCACATGGAAACAATGATAGCCAGGAACCCGCTGAAAACTACAGGAGGTGATCTATGGGGTTGGGTATGTTCCTGGCTGCCTCATGGCAGTTGGCTCAGGCATATTGTGGTATTATTAGCAAGGCCGCTATTAATCCTTTTGCTTCTTTGCCTCTGTATACCCTGCTTGGTGCAATGCTTACAAGGTGTGATGCAAAAAAAAAAAAAATATCATGGCCCTTATTGTTCTCCCCCAGGATTATAAACCCAAGAGACCAGGACGAACCTAGGAGATAGGTTGTCCAAAAGAAGAGGAGGGAATTGAAAGGGTTAATCTCAATACTATCTGCACCTAAGCTAACTTCTGCAGTTGTGGTTAAGCAGCTAGCAAAAAAACCGCAATTGCAAGCTGGGAGCTACTTCCTCTTTGCAATTGCTTGAGCTCTGCAAACCAGGAACTGCTCTCTGCGCATGCTCTTTGCTGCAGTAACGCAAGAGAGGAGCACACGAACAAGGGAAGGAGGTGGGCTTAGCTAGCCAGATAGCTATATACCATATAAGGAAATAAGCTTAACCTTGCTAGCTGATTGGAGAATTTGAAGAGGTGGGAAGAGATGGGCAGACTCTCAGGTATAAAGATGCTTGTTTATTTGTATCTATGGGCCAGTCTTTTGGGAACGATCCCACTGGCCACCTCTGTGCACAGATTTCAATAAAACTTTTTTCTCCAAAGAAGAATCTTTCCTGGTGCTTTTTGCTCTCTCTTCGGCCCTGGGGACGCAGGCAAACGATTCCCTGGCAAGGATAAGGCTTCAGCCTTCAGGATGACTCAAGGCCCTGCTTCCTTCTGCTGCTGAGGGGGCTCTCTTATAATGGGAAGAAGGTTCCCAGCCACAGGGTGAACTGACTCTCCTCCCAAGAGATGCTGATTTTGCAAGTTAACTGGTAGAGCGGCCAGATTTGGGAAACTGGCATTGCAGAGGAAAGGGCCATAGCTCTGTGGTATCTGCTTTGCATGAAGGAGGTCCCAGCTTGAATCCCCAGCATCTCCAGTTTGGGCTAGGAAAAGACTCCTGCCTGAAACCCAGGACAGCTGCTGCCAGTCAGTTGCTGGCAATGCTGAGCTAGATCAGGGGTCAGCAAACTTACCGCGCCTCAGGCCGGTGTCTCCAGCACTGATCATGTGGCAGGCCGGAGGACGGGGGAGTGCGCACCCATACGCATGCACACATGCGATTTCCAGCGCACTTCCGGGTCAGAGGAGCACCGGAAATAGCTTGTGCGCATGTGCATGGGCCTCCTACGACCCGGATGTGCACCGGAAATAACGCTTGCACATGCGCACAAACTATTTCCAGTGCTCCTCCGACCCAGAAATGGGCAGCCGTGCCATGTTGTGCCGGTAAGAACAAGCGGCGGCAGCAAGCGGCAGGGGTTGTCGCAGGCCGGATAAATGAGTCCCTCGGGCCTTATCTGGCCTGTGGGCCTTAGTTTGGGGACATCTGAGCTAGATGGTCCAGTATTCTGACTTAATATATATAAATTAACAAATAAGCATAACAAATGACAGGGCAAAATGAAAATGTAAAGCACTTTAAGAGAAATATGACACATGCTGCTTTGTAAGGCAGAATTGTAAGACTATAATGTTTCAAAGATAGCATATTCAATTTGTTCTGCAGCCAGTGGAATTATAGAGTCGGGAGGTACATCAGAGCTACTCTGATGAGATCCCCTTTTCCAGTAGAACCACTGGAGTATATCATACAGCCAAAGAAATCTCAGAAGGCATAAATCAGTAATTTCGGAGGCAGGAAGAGCCTGCTTTGAGCTCTGCCAAGATGAGCAGCCCATCTTGGCACCATAATTCAATTGGTATGAGAGATGAAAGGCAAAATTTCATGTGTAGTCCTTGATCTACAAGTTAACATAGGCAGAGCCTTATGGAAAAAAATGAATGAGGGAGGGAGGTGAAGTCATCTATCATACCAACTGTTGCAATTCCATGTCAAGTGCTGCTGTGACGTCACAAGACTATTCCATGTACTATGTAGAAATAGTAGATGCTGGAATCCACTACAGTGGTACCTCAAGTTAAGAACTTAATTCGTTCTGGAGGTCCATTCTTAACCTGAAACTGTTCTTAACCTGAGGTACTTTAGCTAATGGGGTCTCCTGCTGCTGCTGCGCAATTTTTGTTCTCATCCTGAATCAAAGTTCTTAACCTGAGGTACTATTTCTGGGTTAGTGGAGTCTGTAACCTGAAGCGTATGTAACCTGAAGCGTCTGCAACCCGAGGTACCACTGTACTGGATAACACTATAGACTGCAGCTGAGGTCTCATTATTTTAAAGACTTGTTTTAATTTATGCCTTGGCCCCGTTTACCTGAAAGAGCATCTCCACCCCCATCGTTCAGCCCAGACACTGAAGTCCAGCTCTTGAGGGCCTCCTGGCAGTTCCCTCATTGCAAGAAGTGAGGTTCCAGGGACCTTCTTGGTAGTCGCGCCCACCCTGTGGAACACCCTCCCATCAGATGTCCAAGAGATAAAGAGCTACATGACTTTTAGAAGACATCTGAAAGCAGCCCTGTTTAGAGAAGTTTTTAATGGTTGATGTTTTATTGCATTTTTAATATTTTGTTGGCTGGAGCAACCCAGTCAGATGGGCGGGGTATAAGCATAAATAAAATAGTAGTAGTATTTGTAGTAGTAGTATTTGTTGTTGTTGTTGTTGTTGTTGTTGTAGTAGTAGTAGTAGTAGTATTAATGCTGTGAGATGCTTTGGGTCTGTGGGAGAAAGGCAGGATACAAAAGAAAGAAAGAAAGAAAGAAAGAAAGAAAGAAAGAGCCCATTTATTTATCTAGGAAATCTAACTATTCAAAAGAAAATTTCCCCAAGGAAGCAGAACTTTTATCTGCTAGACTGGCCTTTTGTCCCCAGAAGTGACAGCAAGGTTCTGCCACCTGTATTATATTTAAACGTCTGTGACTAAAAGCTTGTTTTTCACAAGTTTATTTGGAATGCGATACATGACTGGGAATCGTTTTAAGCCATTATTAATTCACTTCATAGTTATAGTAACAACAGTGTTGGCCTCATTAGACATTAATGCGCCTGCCATTATTAAGCAGTGCCTGTACGAGATCAAGTATATTTCCAGGCACTAAATTGCCATTTCGCATGCTCAGTCCTGCTGCCAAACTCTCTGCCTTCTTCCTTGGTAACACTGCAGAAATCCACTCTTTCCTGACTGTCCTCTGCTCTTCGAGATCTCTATACACGCATCAACAAATAAAGCTAGCGTAATGGAACACTTAGGGTTATTTGGTCATCTAGACACCTTGATTACAGTTAGCAACGTCGATATACAAAGACGGCCACGAGATAGGAGAATACGCAGAAATGTTCTCCGCTTGGCAAGGGATCAAAGCGCCATGCTTCCTTTTGTCCAGTTACCCCCTAATATTTTGCATCAGGGAAAGGAATTTATTTACCGTATTTTTCTGTATATAAGACTAGGTTTGTTCCCTAAAAAATAATGTGCAAAATTTGCGGGCGTCTTATACACGGATAGATCTTCCCCCGTTTTCTTAAATTGGAGCCCCCCAAAATAGGGGGCATCTTATACATGGGGGCATCTTATAGACGGAAAAATACAGTATTACATTTGTACCAAATGGAAGAAGAAGAAGAAGAGGAGTTTGGATTTGATATCCCGCTTTATCACCACCCTAAGGAGTCTCCAAGCGTCTAACGTTCTCCTTTCCCTTCCTCCCCCACAACAAACACTCTGTGAGGTGAGTGAAGCTGAGAGACTTCAGAGAAGTGTGACTGGCCCAAGGTCACCCAGCAGCTGCATGTGGAGGAGCGGGGAAGCAAACCCGGTTCCCCAGATTACGAGACTACCGCTCTTAACCACTACACCACACTGGCTCTTAATGGAGCTTAATGGAGCTCAAGGTGGATTCCCCTTCCTCTCCATTCTACCCTCACAACAACCCTGTGAGGTGGTCTAGGCTGAGAGGCAGCCACCCAGCAAACTTCATGGCCAAGTGGGGAATCGAACCCTGATCTCCCAGGTCTTGGCTCAGTGCACAAACCACTACACCACCTCAGCCTAATGTTACTTAAGCAGAGATACCTGCATCTCCCACCACTCCAAAGATGCATGTCTTGTCTTTTCAGACACATGGCTTCAAGAGCTGTAGATACAGGAGAGTCCCATGTAGCAGGGATGGGGAACCAGTGGCCCTCCATTGCTGGGACTCCCAACTCCCATCATCCCTGAGCTTTGGCCACACTGGCTGAGACCGATGGGAGCCGCAGTCCAGCAACATTTGGAGAGCTGCGTGTTCCCTGACCATGCAAGAGTGACTGCGTGTTTGCAGTGCACCAGGACAGAATTTTTGGTGTATGCTCAGCTTGAGTGGTCCATGCGGTCGCATTTAAATTATTCCAGGCTTTGCAGAAGAAAACTGAATCTTAGATGAGCAGAAGTTGTTACACGATTTCAGCTCACATTGCAGTTTGTGTATTGGTTTAGTGATGTTATGTTGCCCCACGAAAGCCGTATTTAAAAAAAAAAAAAATCCAAGCATTTTTTTTTAAGAAAAAGGATAGTTTATTGCACTTATCTGAAAGCACAATGGGGAGGAAAAACCACATGCACAGGTGTACAGAAATGAAACTAAAGATGGTAAACATTTCAGTCTGTTGGATGAAACATAATAAAAAAAAACTTATTGGCTTAAAAGGGTTGTAAACACCAGCTAATATTAATGAACAAAGCAAGGTGCCCTATTACAGAGAATACAAACTAGCAAGCCAAGCTGTTATCATGAGGTCTTTTTTTAATTAAAAAAGTATAATATTTCAGTATTGTAACATGAACATCTGGTTCTTGACCAGGAGGAGTGCAAAACAGCCCTGTTTCCACCCTCCAGAAGTTCCCGACTTCAGAGAAATGTCTTGGATGCCTCTTGACATCTCGCTTGCCGACGAAGCTCCCCAAACAGACCATCTAGTGACCTGGGTGAACCTCGGCAGCTGAGTTGGTTACGATCCAGTGGCAGACTATAAAAAGAAACTCTGAGGCCGGCTCCATATATAGATGAGGAAGGGATCGAGCAAAACAGATCAGGTCTCGGAGGGAAACAAATATGACCTGCTAGTCACCCAAAACTGAAAGGGAAGAAGTGTAACACTCATTACGCAAGCGCTTGTTGCAAAACAGGTATCTGCCGTGACCAAATGTTAAGTTCTCGATATGCAGAGGTGCTGTGTTCTTGGTTTGCAGTGGTTTCTCCCCAGAAAATCTACCACAGGGCAGTTTAAGGAGGAAACAGGCGTGGCACTTGACCTGGGCATTGGGTCCCCAAAGCTTCTCCACACGTGCCCCCCCTCCCCCAGTCCCTGCTGTTAAGTTGGCTCATCCACAGGTTCATTAGCAGCTGCTTAAAAACCACGAAGGGTGCTTCTGTTCCTAAAATAAACATATCCTTAAAACTATAAGGGAAGGCTTTCCCATCCAAGCCATTGGAATCAAGCTCTCTCCTAGAGTTTTAGGTTGCTTTGTTTTTTTTAACTCCATGAAATATACCGTATTTCCCCATGTATAAGACTAGGTTCCCCCCCCCAAAAAATAATGTCAAAAATTAGGGGGCGTCTTATACACGGCTACATCTCCCCCCATTTTCTTAAATCTGAGCCCCCCAAAATAGGATGTGTCTTATACATGGGGGTGTCTTATAGATGGAAAAATACGGTAATTTGCAGTGATTAGTAAATTATCCAGCACTTCTGCTGTAAACATCTCAAGTATAAGACATTGCAAGATACAGCTAATATAGCTTTTTTTAAAAAGGACCATTCTGAAGACAAAACCTAACCAATACCAGAGACTCTCTCGTGAGATGCAATTTCTTTATTTTCGTTTTGTTTCGTGATACAAAAGTGGAAATTCAGAGTCTCCTCTGGTTACAGTTCAGTCAGGCCAAGCATGGATCTCAATGGGCACCCACAGCCCGCCCCCTTCATATTACAAGCTTGCTTTTCAATGTTCTGCCTAATCCTCTCATGGCTATCTATGAAACAAAAGCCATTAGTGTCCCGGTTTTAGGCATAAGAGGAGCCAATGTCTGCACAAAGCCTGGGATGAACCCAAACTTTTCAGCAAGGTATGAAATTAGTAACCGAAGAGCGAAGGTTCAGTGGAACCCTGGAAGTTACGACAAAAATGGTCCCAAGAGGTTTTCACCTCAATTGCCAAACTGTGCCTTGCCGAGTTGACTTTCTACTGAGAAAGGTTCTCTCGTTCTGAAATGTAACTGTCTTCCACATTGCACCCATTTCCCCCTACGTGGTGTAAAAGTACAAGGACATTAAAAAATGCATTTCTGCTGTTCAGCCTATGTAACAGACGTCCTCCCCAATGTCGTACAGATATTAATTTGCATGCTAGAGCAACATTTGTTTTGCTGCTAACGAGGTTAAATCGATAAGTATTTTTAAACGGTACAGCTACGGCAAAGACTTCTTAAAGCCACGTTGCCCATCTCGCCCAAGAGATACAGAAACAAGACACCTCACTACACGGTTTGGGGGATATTTGACAAAGTCAGTGTTTTATATATCAAAGTGCTAATTGTTGTCAGACGCTGGCCCAACTCTCCCACGTGCATGTCCATGCTGTTTCAGCGCTCCAGGTCCTGGGGAGCCTCATATTACCTCCCATTCGTCTTCGTCTGAGTGGAACGACATGGAAGCGTCGCTATGCTTCTGCAACGTGTGAGAATGGCGGAAGGTCTTAGTGAGGCGCTGAAGGAGGCAGCCTGAAGGACCGACGGCCCACAGTTCATCTAGAGGAGTAGCTGAGGAAGAAAAAAGTTGCCAGGTTCAATTTTAGCAGGCCAACAAACAGGCTGTTAGCTAAGGAGCCCATCCCATCCTGTACTACAACTCCCAAAAGCACTGCCTGCTTTGCATTGCTGTGTCTCCTGTGCTAAAGATCCCGTTTGAAGCCTAACAGGTTCAACAGTTCAGCTGAAGGCAGGGGGTGGGGAGTTGTTTGACAGTATCGCTGCAACTTAAAGGTACCCCTGCCCGTACGGGCCAGTCTTGACAGACTCTAGGGTTGTGCGCTCATCTCACTCTAGAGGCCAGGAGCCAGCGCTGTCCGCAGACACTTCCGGGTCACGTGGCCAGCGTGACAAAGCTGCTCTGGGGAGGCAGCGCAGCGCAGCACACACGGAAACGCCGTTTACCTTCCCGCTAGTAAGCGGTCCCTATTTATCTACTTGCACCTGGGGGTGCTTTCGAACTGCTAGGTTGGCAGGCGCTGGGACCGAGCAACGGGAGCGCACCCCGCCGCGGGGATTCGAACCGCCGACCATGCGATCGGCAAGTCCTAGGCGCTGAGGTTTTACCCACAGCGCCACCCGCATCGCTGCAACTATTCCTACTTAAATGCCACACGGAGGAAGGGCCAAAACAGACCTGATTAAACTGCCCACGAGAAGAGCGCGCCTACCACCTGATTTTTAATCCCGTATGTGTGGCAAGCACACCTATGAAAGCAGTGCCCAAAGGGACATTGGATGCTTCACCACTGAAGAGCCGGGTGCCCGGCTCTAGATCAATTCCTTTCCACCTACTTTCTAGTAAGCTCTCCGCAAGGCTGTCTGTGGAAACCCTTAGAAGTCGAATGGAATCCGTTCCGCAAGAAAAATTGATGGACTATGCAGAAATGGCAAAACTGACATATAAGCTACGGGACAAGTATAACTGTGACTTTAAGGATGAATGGGAACCTTTCACAAAGTATCTGAAGACGCAACAAAGCGAACTGGACTCCTTGGCAGGTTTTGAATAAACATTCACAATTTTTTTACTGATAATAATCAGCTAAACAGATTGAGGATCTATACAACTTTGTAACATGCAGAAAACAGCATTATTGGAGAAACCAAAGACTGGAACTGAGGGAAGTTCTGTGGGGGAGAGGGGGAGGGAGGGAAAATAGGGGGAAAATAAGGATATGTTTTTGGATAATATGTCTTGTTATAACTTTGAATAAAAAAAATTTAAAAAGAAAAAAGAAAAAAAAGAATGGAATCCGTTCCGGAAGTCCATTCGTCTTCCAAAACGTTTGGAAACCAAAGTGCGGCTTCCGATTGGCTGCAGGAAGCTCCTACAACCAATCGGAAAACGCTGAAGCCCTGTCAGATGTTCGGCTTCCAAAAATAGTTCGCAAACCATAACAGTCACTTCCGGGTTTGCGGCGTTTGGGAGCCAAAATGTTTGAGAACCAAGCTGTTCGAAAACCAAGGTATGACTGTATTCATCCAATGTTCTCTTTAAGAAGAGGACATTCAACACTTTGAAAACAACAACATAGAACTGTAGAGTTGGAAAGAGGGACGCTGAGGGTGATCTACACCAACCCTCTGCAATGCAGAAATCTTTTGCCCAACATGGGGCTTGAACCCATGACCGAGATGAAGTGTTGCATGCTCCACCCACTGAGCAATCCAGCTATTAATTATGATCCTGCTCAGACCAGCATGCTTCATGTTTCAAGTACAGTGGGCGCTCGGGTTGTGAACATGATCCATGCGGGAGGCACATTTACAGCCCGCAGCGTTCGCAACCCACAGAGCCGTGTCTGCATGCGCGGGTTGCAATTCGGTGCTTTGGGTTTGGTGCGCCACCCGAAAACACGCAACCTGAAGCGTCTGTAACCTGAGGTATGACTGTACAGTGGTACCTCGGGTTACATACGCTTCAGGTTACAGATTCCGCTAACCCAGAAATAGTACCTCAGGATAAGAACTTTGTTTCAGGATGAGAACAGAAATTGTGCTCCAGCGGCGCAGTGGCAGCAGGAGGCCCCATTAGCTAAAGTGGTGCTTCAGGTTAAGAACAGTTTCAGGTTAAGAGTGGACCTCCGGAATGAATTAAGTACGTAACCAGAGGTACTAGTGTACTGGATGCAATTCTCACTACAAGCCCCGCAAGAGCATGTATATATATAAAAAGAGAATGAAACACAACTCGCCTGTCAAACAAGTAACATTCCCTGGAATCTTCTTCCAGTAATCTCCTGCGGGGTTTTTATCCGTGATGCCGTACCGACGTGCTATGTCGCCATTCGGACAACGTGCCCAAACAGTCCTTGTACTTATCGCCAGCTGGCATGCCTGAAGCCCTGAAGCCAAAGGATAAGTTTGGTCAAAGTAGAGAAGAGCGAATACAAAAGCAAAATACAGTGTCAGTAAAGGGAAATGCAAAAAGAAGGCAGGGAGGAGGAGGAGGAACAGCGACACACCGCTTCTCCCTTTTCCTCTGCTTCTAATTTCATGGGGGAAAGGGACGTTACACATTTCCCAATGGCATTTCAACAGCAACCAAATGATGAAGGCAAAATCTTCTCACCTGGAACCTGTTCCCAATCTGTGCCTACAGGCATCTCCTCTGTAATCCCCGTGCGAACATGGACGTTCCATTTGTTGTCGATCGCCCACAGGCTCTGATCGTTGGGACTTGAGAACACACTAACCAAGTTGACTCCAACTGGCTGCAAAAGATAATACAACGGTCAATGTCATCCTCTGCCGTTTGATACAAACCCTCTCTAATGGATTGGCACTGACTGAGAAGTGGGAAATTAAATTAAAGATGAACTGCTGGAAGGAGTGGAGAGAAAGTGCTGGATGTATATTGGCAGTCAAAAGAGCCTCAGAAAAAGTAGCATTATTGTTATTTATTGCAGAAAGCAAACTCAAAGCAAATTACGATAGATAACTTTCCATTTGATTGCCTCTGGGAAGGCAAAAAACACCCGTAAAATGCAGGCTCAATATCACTTTCTCCAAAAACCCAAAGTAACTAATGATATTTATGTAATGCTTCTGTTTTAAAATCTGAACTCGGTGCCAAATTTCCGTTAAGTTCAACAGGAAGCAAATCTGTCATGGAAAGAGAAATATGGTAGGGAGAGACTCCATGTCATACTGTTCTTACAAAGAGATTCTCTTCTCTCCGTCTCTTGTTCTCTGACACACACACATTTCATTTTTCATGACTGCATCCTCCAGAAGTTTCCCATCGTGTTTCAATTTAAATATCAAATAATGCAGAATACATCCAAATATGATACATGCGCACAAGCCCTTGCTATTTGCAGTGTCAATGCCTTTTGCTTCTTTTGGCTCCCTATTATTTCTACATTATAGAATACGTAGGCATTGTGCTCTGGAGTAAAAAGCTGCCTATCTGAATTATCGCCATTCTGCAAAACTCGATCTACACTCTGTATCTTAGCCTTTAGCGAAATTATGGCTACCGGGAGAATGGATGCTGAGTGTATTAGGAGCCAAAGAATCTCATCCCCTTTCCAGTCAGAATCTGATCACAGCGATTGGGATGAAAAACTCTCCTCCAGCTCAAACTGGCAAGTGACCCAAAGACCCCTTCCCCTGTGCTGTGTGATCTGAACTACAGTGGTGCCCCGCAAGACGAATGCCTCGCAAGACGGAAAACCCGCTAGACGAAAGGGTTTTCCGTTTTTGAGTTGCTTCGCAAGACGATTTTCCCTATGGGCTTGCTTCACAAGACGAAAACGTCTTGCAAGTCTTGCGTTCCCCCCCGCTTCCCCCCTTTTTCTAAGCCGCTAAGCCTTTAATAGCCGCTAAGCTGCTAAACCGCTAATAGCGCTAATCCGCTTAGCCGCTAATAGGGTTGCTTCGCAAGACGAAAAAACCGCTAGACGAAGAGAATCGCGGAACGGATTCTTTTCGTCTTGCGAGGCACCACTGTACAAGATCAGTGTGCAACTAAGTTTTTGGGTGTGTGATCTCTATCTCTCTTTGCACAAAGCAAGATCTTGCCTGTGCCCCGCTTCTTTGCACTGCCACGACGGCGGCAGCGTGCGAGTCATCCTGAATTCTGCCCTTGCCCTAGGGACCCCTCCCAGGGCAACATCAGGCTTTCAGCCCGAGGGCCCCATGCCCTAATAGGGAACCCTCCTGGGGATACATGCCGTTGCAGGTGGCACTCGGGGAGATGAGAAGGGGGTGGGTGATGAAGGGAGATTATTACCTTTGTACAAGAGGCATCACCTCTTGTACAAAAGCAGAGACATCACCTTGCCAACAAAGGTCCATATAGTTAAAGCCATGGTTTTCCCAGTAGTGATGTATGGAAGTGAGAGCTGGACCATAAAGCAGGCTGATCGCTGAAGAATTGATGCTTTGGAATTATGGTGCTGGAGGAGACTCTTGAGAGTCCCATGGACTGCAAGAAGATCAAACCGATCCATTCTTAAGGAAATCAGCCCTGAGTGCTCACTGGAAGGACAGATCGTGAAGCTGAGGCTCCAATACTTTGGCCACCTCATGAGAAGAGAAGACTCCCTGGAAAAGACCCTGATGTTGGGAAAGATGGAGGGCACAAGGAGAAGGGGACGACAGAGGACGAGATGGTTGGACAGTGTTCTTGAAGCTACCAGCATGAGTTTGACCAAACTGCGGGAGGCAGTGGAAGACAGGAGTGCCTGGCGTGCTCTGGTCCATGGGGTCACGAAGAGTCGGACACGACTAAATGACTAAACAACAGCAACAACAAGAGGCTAAATTCCAGACACCCAAAAGCCTGAGGTTTCTACCAAAATACGCAAAATACTCTCCAGCCTCTACGCAGGCAAGCAAGAAGCATTATTTGGAGTCCAAGGACACATTAGAACCAGGTAAAAACATTCAAGGTGGGAGCAGAGCAGAAGCCATGAGGGGATGGCCTGGGGAGAGGGTGTGCTTATGGAGAGTGCCAAGGGCCAGATTGAGAGCCTGCAGGGCCGCACATTCAGCCTCTGGCTCTCCACCCTAGTTTTAGCTATCGATGAGGTTTAAATGTCTGGATGACTATGCATTGGGGATGAGGTGGAAGACAGGTGTCAGGCCACTCTTGGCCCTGTGTTATGATGTCTGGGTCCTGAACACAGACTGTTGATCTAGCACACCATGCTCTGGTCTACAGACGACAAGAAAATAGGAGGGAAATTATCATGTTCTCTAAAAAAAGCAAACATTTATAAATGAAGCCTCTGCTGCTGAATCGTGAGAAGGATCGCTGTGTGTGTCAACAACGGCTACTGCAAATGTCACCGATGCCAACTTCTTTTAAGGGCCATTTGAGCATTGCAGGTGAAATGTTAGCCAGCTCTTTGAAGTTTTTGACGTTACCAGTATCTTATGCGGAACACATCGTTTCTTATCACTTTGAAGCACCCACAGTAAGCTGGACAGGCAGATAGCAAGCACGTTGCTGCACATAGGAAGTCGAGCAGGAGAGTTTTGTATGAGGCTCTTCAGAGTCCCACACCCACACAATGCCTCCCCCAGTCTTGTGTAACTGCACGGTTGAGTATGAGCTGTGAAATGCCTTCCGAACACCAACAGAAACAATAACAAACATGAAGGAATAGCTGTTGGGTATTGCAAGGGATCTTTTACTCATTACACATTAGCAGCCAACTTAGGAGATTTTTCTTTATGGGTCAAACAGTTACTTTTATGTTTTGTCCTCCTTCCTCTGTCCCCCCCCCCACTCCAAATCACATATTCCCCACATGCATGTTGGCCAGTAATATGGAATGCAAGCCAGACTCTTTTTTTAAATCCAAGGCTGAATTTTAAGACTCCGGTTATGTGGTTGCTGAATCTTAGCCCTGCAGCAAAGTCAAGCACCGTGCCGCTCTTTGCCAATGGTTTAGGCATCTGACGAACTAGGCTTTAGTTCGCAAAAGCCACAAAAAAACCTGCTAGCTTTTAAATGCACCAGATGCTGTTGCTTAGACTATAAACCTATTGCATTTATGGAAAAAAAATACTTGTATACTGCATCATAAAAAATATCAAAGCGGTTCACAAGCATTACACACACACACACACACACACCGCGGACAAAATTTAAGGTAGCGGATCATCAGCTAACTATTACAGGAAATAGTTTCTTAATTGTCTGCGTAAGCCTGGCGGCACAGAAAACGTTCCCCCGCAAATATGTGAAAGTTTAGGCAGAAAACACCTGCTGAATCTCTGCTGGACGAGCATCCCATAGGACTGGGCCGATGAGACTAAAGGCTCTGTTTCATGGTGATGTCAAACGAGCCTCATCAACTTGGAGGATAAAGGGTGGAACTGAACACTGCGCTCCTGCTGTTCCACCTGTGCAAGCATTGCAGATTATTTATTATTATTATTATTATTATTATTATTATTATTATTATTATTATTACTACAGTGGATGCTCGGGTTGTGAACGTGATCTGTGCAGGAGGCACGTTTGCAACCCTCAGCGTCGTGTCTGTGCACGCGTGGGTTGTGATTCGGCGCTTCTGCGCATGCACAAAGCGCAATTTAGTGCTTCTGCGCATGTGCGAGTGCCGAAACCCGGAAGTAACCCGTTCCGGTACTTTCGGGTTTTGGTGTGTCCGTAACCCGAAAAGGCGCAACCTGAAGCTCCAGTAATCCAAGGTATGACTGTATTATTAAATGTGTGTCCCAGTGGCACAATGGGTCAGTGCATCTGGCTGCTAACCAGAAAGTTGGTGCTTTGAGTCCACCCAGGGACGGCTGTGGGGAGGATTCCTGCATTGCAGGGGGTTGGACTAGAAGACCCCTGGGGTTCCCTTCCAACAAGTCTATGGTTCTATGTATACCAGGGGTCAGCAAGGTTTACCTCGCCTGGGCCAGTTCACTCCAGCGGAGATCCCTCCGTGGGCTGGAGTGCGCACATGCACACGATTTCTGGCATCTGCGCAGAATCAATTTCCGGTGCTATGGAAGCGAGTCCCCATGCTGCGCTGGTTTAGAACAGAATGCGGGGACTTGCCAAGCGGGCGGCTTGTGGGCCAGTTAAATGACCCCTGTGGGCTGCTTGTGGCCCATGGGCCTTAGGTTGCTACCCCTGATGTATACCACCCTTCGTTCGAAGAACACAGGGCGGTTTGCAACAGAAAAATGAGATGACAAAATATATAATATAGAAACACCCCCCGCCCCGCCAACCATATTATTCTGGGAGAACCAGGGCATGCATGGGGGGCAGGAGAAGGTAGGGGAGCCCTGTTGTGCAATCAGATGTCCTTGCACAGGCAAATCCTGCCCGTAAGTGTTCAGAAACAGTACTTTTATCACTCCAAACTCAGGATAATTATTTAGAAATCCTTTCCAGCCTTTAATAAGCCATTCGTGCATCCCCAACACACATGTTATGAAAAGAAGACTTGAAAGATAAAAAGGGAAGTGAGCAAAAATGAGAGAGAGAAAGAAGGAATGAAAAAGCAATCAAATGTGGGTGGCACAAGCAAGATGAGCTAGCCCTTCATCCAAAGGCTCCTCGTCTCAAAGAGACCACCAAACAGGGGCTGCACTGGGAATCACTCGAGGCAGGATGCGTGAGCAGGGCCCATCGCTCACCTTTATCCTGCAATCTCATTTTACAAGCTTCGTTCCCAAAAGTACAACTGGGCGCCTGGAGGAAAATTTAGTGCTGCAAGTTTGAACATGTGCTTAGGCAGACACGTGGGTGTCCTCTGAAAACCCTTAAACAGATCCACACTCTGCTCTGCTGCATGCACCTTCTCCTGTGCCCACTCCACTCTATTAAAATAATATTTTTAAAGCCCATATATTCCTTGACCTAAAGGCAATTATTAATTATTATTATTGGAAGTATTTTTACCCTGCTCTCCAGATGAAAAGGTCTCCAGAAAGGGGTTACAATGATCATTAACAAGATGATGGCTCAGTCGGTAGAGCACGAGACTCTTAATTTTTCAGGGTTGTGGGTTCGAGCCCTATGCTGGGCAAAAGATTCCTGCATTGCAGGGGTTGGACTAGATGGCCCTCGGGGGTCCCTTCCAACTCTACAATTCTGCGATTCCATGCTCCTTGTGCAATACAGAAGACATGGCACAAAAGGAGAAAGTGACTGGGAGGAAGGAGGGGAAAACAGCAACACCCAGGCACTCCTGCTTTCTGGCAAGGAAGAACGAAGCAAGCTCTCTGCAGCTGCTCCATTTCTGGGCAATTGATAGGGCTAGGCCGCGGCAGGGACTGGCAGGGACGCGGGTGGCACTGTGGGTTAAACCACAGAGCCTAGGACTTGCCGATCAGAAGGTTGGTGGTTCGAATCCCCGCAACAGGGTGAGCTCCCGTTGCTCGGTCCCTGCTCCTGCCAACCTAGCAGTTTGAAAGCATGTCAAAGTGCAAGTAGATAAATAGGTACTGCTCTGGCGGGAAACGGCGTTTCCATGTGATGCTCTGGTTCGCCAGAAGCGGCTGACCTGGAAGCTGTATGCTGGCACCCCCAGCCAGTAAAGCAAGATGAGCGCCGCAA
This sequence comes from Podarcis raffonei, assembly GCF_027172205.1. Lineage (NCBI taxonomy): Eukaryota > Metazoa > Chordata > Lepidosauria > Squamata > Lacertidae > Podarcis > Podarcis raffonei. The sequence continues at coordinate 15,829,844 of NC_070602.1, forward strand.
TCCCAGAGTCGCCTGCGACTGGACCTAAGGTGAGGGGTCCCTTTACCCTTTTATGTTATGCTCTAACAGTTCAATATTCATGTGATTACTCCTCAAATTTTTATTGCACTCCTTTCTAGCGAGGGTGCTTCCATCCCATCTCCTTTGCATCCTCACAGCAACCTTGCGAGGGCGGGCTGGGCAAGAAAGATAGCGACTGGATCAAAGTTATGCCAGTAACCTTTGTGGCCTAGTGTGAATTTGAACAGGGGTCTTTCATCCACTAAACCATACTGGCTCTAAATAGAGTTCACTTTCTCACTCCTTTTGTAGATATGGCTTTTTTTGGTACAGGGTGAGGAGCTAAAATACCTGTCAACTGTCTACTCTAGTAGGTACTGATGGGATGTTTCATCATCAGAGTCATGGCACAGAATCCCCCAATGCCTTAAGAAATTCCAAATGCAAGAGGCCCACATGAGTCACCTTGCTCACTCACACTCCAGTTTAGTTAAGCATCTCTCCTGGATCCCCTTTCAAGCTGCTGCTGTTTATTTACAGCAGTGTTTACATTCCCTGTGTCATCTGAGATAAAGATCAAGAACACCTGAGAATTGGAAAGAGTGGATCACCCATCAGCTGTTCCCTTTTCTCTTACTTGAGCCACCACCTCCCGCCTCCTGCACCTGAGGCACAGTAGGAAACGAAAAAAGCTACAAAAAACATATTCCAACACCAAAATTAGGATAAACCGCCCACCCTGCATGAACAAGGCAACACTTGTTTTATTATCTTGCCTCTCTCTCTTTAAAGCCGGAGTCAGTCTTAGCTTTCAGCAGGATGGAGCAAGAGAAGCTAATTGTGAATTAAGTTGTTTATTATTTCATTTTTACCATCATGGGAAGTAATAGTTAGATGTGCTGCCTAGGCACCAAAACGCAGTGGGCTTTCTTTCTATGCAAGTCGCCTAGGGTCCTTCACGTCGAAGGCAATGCATAAAACAACAACAACAACAACAACAACAACAACAATAACAACAACAACAGATATCCACATGAGCCCTTGATAAAACAGGGATGAGTCATTGAAGAACAGTTTTACAGATGCATGTCTCTCTCTTGCCATACTAAATAGTGCACATTTTCTGACTTAAGCACAGCACTGAGAGACAAGCGGGGTGTCAGGGAAGAGTTAGAGTTAGAAGATTCCAGTTTCCCAGAGGGAGAAAGCATTCCCCAAGGGGGGGAGGAGAGCAGTGAATTGAAGAGAAGGGAGCAAGAGGAACAACAGGGAGGGACCGGCTGTTCCCAGGAAAGGCAAGGGTTCAGTTCTAGCTCAGATTCGGAGGAGGGGAGATACAAGCCAGCTCTAGCCAGGAGGTTAGAAAAAAGAGCGGGAAAACGAAGGGAAAGGCGCCTTCGCCATTTTGAGAGTGGCTGGTCTTGGAGAAGCAGAGCTCAGAAGGTATCTGAAAGAAGTGACTCTGAGGAATAATATTTAAGAACCGTTTATAAGAATGTTTTGTTAATACGCAATAAAAAGTTTTATAAAAGAACAAGAAGCATTTGTGTGGTGATCTGAAGACGACCAGTCCTGACACGGGGGCGGAAATTATCGGATGCAAAGATAAATCAATCTAAGGATGTTCTTGGAAGGAAAGTCTTCAGGAGACCCTCTCCCACCGTCCCACCTGGAGGAGCTCTGAGGGAGGGATCCAGGTAGCTGCAGGAATTGGAAACTTCTGCAAACTTCCCTCAGGTTAAACTCAGAACCCAAGGCCATAAAAGTGAAGAAACACATTCAAAAACATGAAACGACCATATCATGGAAGCATCATTAGACACCTTTAGGCGCCAGGTGAAAACGTTCCTCTTCAACCAGGCCTTTGGCTGATTGACATTCAATGCCCTTTTAAATGTGTTCCGGGAGGGGAGAGGGTTATTGGTTTGATTATATTCTTTTTTTATCATGCATTTTGTGCTTTTTGTATTGCAATTTTATGCTGTGATCATCAGGATCAGACATCCCATTAAAATGCACTGGGAACTAAACACAATCATATACTAACATCATCAGAATCAGATCACCCAGTGCATTTTTTCCCCTGATGAATATGATGGTGATTATTATTATTATTACTCCTACTACTCTCCCCATCTATTATGGCTACAGATTACTAGAATTGCTAAAGGAATAAAACAAAAAGAACTTCATTCTACCCAACAAGAGTGTGCTGTAAATACACCCCCCCAGACCCCTAATATTTATAAGTTGAACAAAATCTGATTTACATAGTAAAAGTATAGAAATGCCATTGTGATGAATGAAAACAAAGAGACAATGGATTTACTTCTGGGATGCTCAAATGCCGGAGCAGAGAACAGACTTTTTCTCAAACCTGACAAGAGATTTAAAAGTGCACTTCTCACAGAGCAAAAGGGCATTCTGACAGCTTGTTTGTATACTGTTAGAAGTCCAGAGCAGAACAGGCTATGTTTTGATAAACAACTGTTCCCTATTTTAATAGCTCCCCGGCCTGTCATTTTGCTGACCGCTGATCTCGGCTCAGCAAACAGAAAAACAGGATGGTAAACAGCCGATCTGCTTTCACATGAGAGGGGTCGGGAGTCATCCCACAAGCTGCGGAGAGAACACGATGAAAGGAGCATGTGCACATTTATCAGTTATAAGCCAGCATTTAAAGCCAAGGCTCAGATTCACAAGGAGAGGTAAGGTCTAGTTACTCAAATCGCCGGCGAAAATCCAAGAAAGGCGATGTTATTTTAGGCGACAGATTTATGATCCGTATCAACCCTGACAGAAGTCGTGTTGCCCTAGAATTTTGGAGTGTTACACAAGCGGTGCAGCTAAAGATGAAAATTCAGCCACTTGCAGGCAAATTTCATGACTCACGAGTTCTGAGGAACAGCAAATTATTCTGTCTGGCTGAAGGATCAGGCTGTCCTGCCTCACTGATGGCAGAGGCTGTATTCTGAGAGCAGGGTTGTACCTGAAGCCACTGAAAGCCTTGGCAACACCCCTCTGTCTCACCCTCCCTTCCTGCTCTGTGCCATTCCTTCTTTTGCCCATTGCTGTGAACAAGATGTAACGTAACCTCCTAGGTCAAGTAAGTGAAGTGCAGCCCAAATGACATTAACTGGGGTTCTGCAAAGCTTGCTGAATGACTTGCTAAGAAGACACTCGCCTGCTAACATCTGTTGGCCGAAAGCTAGATTTGAGCTGGGCTTTGGGGCGTTAGGCGATATGAAGTTGCACTTTTTTACATTTTCTTATACCCATTTGGGCTAATGAACTGGAATTCTCCCAGATGCTATTACGTAACCAAGAGATTACTTCTCTGGAAGGTTGGGGGCGGGGAATAGCCCAAATTTTTTGCTTTTTGAGATCAACTGCATTAGGCTTGCATTGCTGATGTTTGGCAAGAAAGGAAGAATTTCCAGTTTTTTTGGGGGGGGGAATGGGATATCAAGACAGGAGGAGAAACCAGGTTGGAAAAGATTATTAGTATCAAGTTCACCTCCAGCTACAAAAGTCCAGTTTCCCCCCATTAAAGGCTACCCCACCGTCCACTTCAAAAACAGATGCAGGAATTCAGCTAGGATCTATGCTGGAAAGACAGAATGGTGCTCTGACCATGCACACCAGGGTTCATTCTGGCATCTCAATCTTCTACTAAATATTACCAAGTCTATGACAGCCTTAAGTCCATAGCTGAGCCCTCCCTCCTGCCCCACAGCACTCCCAGACCTGAGAATCTTCACTTGCCGCCACTGAACAATTGGGATCTTTTCATGTCAGAAGGCCTAAAGATTAGTGGCTGAATTAAAAACAAGATCAACATCGTGACATAATATATTAAAATGTAGCTTATTCAGTTGACAACCAAGCACAGTATGTACAAAATACAAATCCTATTTTGTCAGTGCTGTAATACATTCATTTCTGATTTCTTCATCTTCTCTTGTATTTTTCTGTCTGACGTATTCCTTAGAAGAGTGACATGAAATAATCTTCTAAGTGTCTAATGAAGAAAGAAACTAGCACTGGTAGATGCTGGCACAGGCAGGATTCCTGGATATTCCCGTTTCGCCCGAAGGGGCTTCATCAGCCGTGCATAGTTCAGTACTGTATATAACAGCTACATGGAACTTATTTGTAACAGGTTCTCAGTCAAGGTAAAATACAAGATGAAGAAATTAGAAATGAATGTATTATGGCACTGACAAAATAGGATTTGTATTTTGTACATACAGTGGTACCTCGGGTTAAGTACTTAATTCATTCCCGAGGTCTTAACCTGAAACTGTTCTTAACCTGAAGCACCACTTTAGCTAATGGGGCCTCCCGCTGCCGCGGCGGCACGATTTCTGTTCTCATCCTGAAGCAAAGTTCTTAACCTGAGGTAATATTTCTGGGTTAGCAGAGTCTGTTACCTGAAGCGTATATAACCTGAAGCGTATATAACCTGAAGCGTATGTAACCCGAGGTACCACTGTACTGGACTTGGTTGTCAACTGAATAAGCTACATTTTAATATATTATGTCACAATGTTGATTTTGACACTATGAGAAGTTGTATCTAATTTTTCAGAAGTAGTTTCTAGCAAACAACTTTGCAGTTGTTACCATACAGCCTATTACGTTTACATGCTTTTACAGTTGGATATAGGCATTCTGATGGTTTTGAATTAAAAACAAGGCAACTTGTTTTTCTACCTGGATTGGTGGCTCAATCATGATCCATGCAGGCAGCATCAAACTGGGGTTCAGCGGCTGTGTCCCGACCCGGAAGTAGATTCCGCCACTGCTGTCACAGGCCCAGATGTGCTGTTTGCCACATGCCAAACTTTTAAGTTTCACAGCACCTAATTGAAAAAAGAGAGGAAGAGGGGCATCCAGTCATTCAACCAGCCATCTTCAGTTCTGATTTATGACGCTAGTTAGGGTCGAGCTACAAAGCTACTCTAATAATAAGAATAAGAATAAGAATAAGAATAAGAATAAGAATAAGAATAAGAATAATTTATTATTTATACCCCGCCCATCTGGCTGAGTTTCCCCAGCCACTCTGGGCGGCTCCCAATCAGTGTTAAAAACAGTACAGCATTACATATTAAAAACTTCCCTTAAGATGTCTTCTGAATGTCAGGTAATTATTTATCTCTTTGGCATCTGATGGGAGGGCGTCCCACAGGGCGGGTGCCACTACCGAGAAGGCCCTCTGTCTGGTTCCCTGTAGCCTCACTTCTCGCAATGAGGGAACCGCCAGAAGGCCCTCTGCGCTGGATCTCAGTGTCCGGGCTGAACGATGGGGGTGGAGACGCTCCTTCAGGTATACAGGACCGAGGCCGTTTAGGGCTTTAAAGGTCAGCACCAACACTTTGAATCGTGCTTGGAAACTCTGCGTTTCCCCCTTCGTTTCCCCCTAAATCAGCTTCAGGAGGAAGGGAGTCAGACCACGAAGACAGCGGTGCAAGGGGAGAGGGGAGGGCTGGAAACCCCTTCCCCCAATGCTGCCATTGCAATAAAAAAAATCAGAGTCTCTCATGGACACTTAAGACTACAAAGAAAAACGATGGGCGGTGAACTCTTTCCTTGGAGGTTCTTCTTAAGCAGAGGTTGCATGGCCACCTGTCATGCATGATCTAGTTGAGATTCCTGCACTGCAGGGGATTGGAATAGATGACCCTTGGGTCCCTTCCAACTCTACAGATTACCTCTCACTGGATGTATGTGAGAATATGGACCCTCTCAGCAGAAAATCCAGGCCTGAACTGCATGGCTGACATCTTGTGCGCCATCCAGGAAACGGACAGAACGAGTTGGACTTGTGCTTGCAAGATTTCAGACTTGTGACCCGCGTGCAGATGTTAGAGCCCTGCATTGACTTTTGCAGAGTCTGAGTGCAAGACGGGCAAGAAGGACCCACTGGCTCCCTCGCCCCCACCCCATATGTAGCCACTACTTGGGAGAATTCACCTGAACTGAATCATTTACACAAGAGAATACTATGTCTACCCTAAGGAGGGCACAGAACATTTCACTATGTTAGCAATGCAAAACAAATAGGACAGCTGGTTGGTGGCAGGTGCAATGTAAGATGTTGATTCTGCTTGTTTAGCGAGTCCTTTTCATCATCATAATAATAATTTATTATTTATACCCCGCCCATCTGGCTGGGTTTCCCCAGCCACTGTGGACGGCTTCCAACAAAGATTAAAAATACATTAAAATGTCACACATTAAAAACTTCCCTAAAGAGGGCTGCCTTCAGATGTCTTCTAAATGTCAGGTAGTTGTTTATCTCTTTGACATCTGATGGGAGGGCGCCACTACCGAGAAGGCCCTCTGCCTTGTTCCCTGTAGCTTTGCTTCTCGCAGTGAGGGAGCTGCCAGAAGGCCCTCAGCGCTGGACCTCAGTGTCCAGGCAGAACGATGGGGATGGATGCGATCCTTCAGATATACTGGACCAAGGCCGTTTACGGCTTTAAAGGTGAGCACCAACACTGAAGCTGGTTTGCGGGATAGCTCACTGGGTACAGCATAAGACTCTTATTTCCAGGATCGAGCCCCACAATGGCCCAAAAGATGTTCCTGCATTGCAGGAGATTGAACCAGATGACTCTTGTGGTCCCTTCTATGAAGTGCCTTAGGATAACAGGACACAGTGTAGTCCACAAATCACTGACATTTAAAACGATGATTTTCAAAGAGGAACAGGTGGGGGTGGGGGCGGGACCCTTCATGCAATGCGATTGGTCTAAACTAGAGATGCAACTTTTCACATGACCTCAAGTGAACTCTCCCAGGGAGCCAGTCGTGCTTACAGACCAGGTCTATAAATACATGTTAGCGCTTAACATTCCAAATGTTACTAGCAAACAGTGGCTGCCGAACTATGGAACAAGTATTTCAGAGTTAGCCTGCTTTCATTTCTAGTATGCAACGCAAGCAAGGAGCTCTTCTCCAAAAAAACGACTGTGCCATCAACAGGTTATTTTTATTTTCAGCCGTACGGCAGCATCATAACTTTGCTGCTTCCCCGAGGACTGAAATAGAAAAGTGTAAAGCTGTGAAGCAACTCTCTCAGGTCATTAGGCAGTCATCCATCAGCGAGAGCACTTGTTCCTAGAAACTTCAGCTATGCTATTTACACTGAAAAAGGCACTTCAAGGAAAAAGGGGGAAATCACCTACGGTTTATAAACCAAGGCCAACCTTATCATGTCTAGTGCTTCTGTATTTTGTAGCAGAAACACCTGGATGGGGGAGAAAGAGAAGTCTAAAAAACTGAGTTGCGTTAAGAACTAGATGGTGAAAGAAAATGGGAAGTTTAAATAATTATCTAGGGGATAAGGGTACATCAATAAAGACCTGGTTATGTTTAGAATGATACCGCATAGGGAAATGTTCCCTGATACCAAGATGAGGGATTCTATGGAATGCAGACAGAGAGAATTGTTAAGAATAATGATCTGTTGTGACCTTGACAGAAGCGTACCATAGACGAGCCTTCTTGTGTTTTGGCTCATTTCCACCCTTCCACCCTTTTTTTCTTCCTTCTCCTTTCCTTTTTCTTTTTTCTTTCCCATAATGGCTTATGTTCTATGCCATGTACTTTGATATTTTTTGTAGTTTTTTAGCCTTTTCCATTATTAAGGATTTTTCTTTTGTAATTTTGGTTGTTTATATTTATCTGTATCTGTTTAAAGCAAAATAAAATTTACTAAAAATAAAAAATAAAATACGAGCAAGGAACATGCCATTTTGCCACATAAGCCACAGGCAAATTTCCACCTCCCTTGTAGTTCTTTAAGGCACTTTAAAAGAATGCAATGGTAGTTTAACGTTCTCAAGTATCACAGAATTGGAAGCGGCATCCTGTTCTATGGGAGAGCAGCAATGACGTGGAGGGTTTTTTTTGCATCTCTTGTCAACGGTTTCGTTCTCACATCACAGCAAGACAAAGCATGGCTTCTTACTTCAGCCACACAAATGTGTGGGATCCCAGAGAACAGCTCACAGTCACTTTGATCTTCTATCTCTCTCTCTCTCTTTTTAAAAAATCCCATGTTAGGCTAAGCCAAGGTTGGGCTAAGGTTGATGTCTGAACTGAGGCTCATGGCAAAGGTCTCTCCTTTCTAACCATGAGCTGTAGTCAAGGATAAACTGTGACTACAACTCGATGTTTGGCCAACATGCGAAGCCAAACCCATGGCTTCTCTCTCTGAGTGCAAAAATGGAATCTGTGCTCTTCTCCTCAGAATGGCCGTGGCAGAATGCAGGTTTATCCCTAATGCAATTGTGGCTTTTAAAGAAGGCCTTCGCACCATAGGTGCGTGGCAGAAAAGAAAGAAAATATAAACTGAATTAAGTAATAGGTCTGTAGAGAGAGAAAGAAAGGATTCACTGAGGGGAAAAGCTATCGGGGGGGGGGGATATGTATCTGCATTGTTGGTCTTGTGGTATTCAAAAGAACTCAGCTCACTTCCTTCATGTACAGAACAAAGATAAAATCTCTCCAGTTGAGGGAAATGGCACCAGCTCTGTCCTGAGTTTGCAGTCTAGAAACTCCTGCATAAATGGGAGAAGCCCACATGTACAGTGGTACCTCAGGTTACATACACTTCAGGTTACATACACTTCAGGTTACAGACTCCGCTAACCCAGAAATAGTACCTTGGGTTAAGAACTTTGCTTCAGGATGAGAACAGAAATCGTCCTCCGGCGGCACGACGGCAGCAGGAGGCCCCATTAGCTAAAGTGGTGCTTCAGGTTAAGAACAGTTTCAGGTTAAGAACGGACCTCCGGAACGAATTAAGTACTTAACCCGAGGTACCACTGTACGTCAAAGAAAGAGACCACAGAGAAAATGGGGGGGGGGAGCGGCGGCTCAGAACTGTCCCAATGTTCCCTAGAGGTTGAAAGGGATACCAATATGCTAAGTGATAAAATGACAATTTGAAGCGGCTTTATTCAAAATGGGTTAAAACAACCAATGTGTTGAGCACCTGAATTCTCCTAGCTTATTCTCATATAGGTTCTTCTTGATTTCTATCTTTATTTTAGCACCGTTACATAAGACCTGCCCGGCTCAAAATAGCCGTGGGGTGGGGAAGAGAGTCATCAGCATAATTCTGCTGCTCCTCTGGGTCTGACATTCAGCAGCGCTATTTAAAATAAAGTCTTGTTACTCCTCCCGGCACAGACATCCTGGATCACGGTGGCTTTGGGCCTCAGTGGTTCAGCTGTTGGTTTTGATCTAGCTAAGCATCAGGGCTCTCTGAACAAGGGGTCACATATCACCTGCTCTGCATCGCTGGGCACTTATTAACATATGCAGCACAATCCGATATCCAAATGCGCACTTCTCTTATGTAACGTTTTCGGCTTATTTTCCTATTGCACCTTGGGTTTTCCCTCCTTTCTCCAAAGCTGATGCTAATTGCTCATCCAGAGAAACAAATCTTTCTGCTTGCTAGCACACTGTCAAAGCGAATCCCGCTTCATTTTTTGGAACTCCGGGATATGACAGGGCAGCTCTGATCACGTCAAATGCTATGCCTCAGAAATCTGCGCAAGAGACGTCTCAAAACCTATTGGTATGCTATTTTAAGCCTCTTATTTGCTAATGCCATTTCATCAGGTGTTACTTGCCTTGAGTTTGATTTCCAGTAGAATCTACATTTCAAGTAGAAGACTTTTTGCTTTCTTTTTAAAAAAAGATGAGCTCATCCAGTTTTCCCTTTAACACACCACAAGCATGCAAGATATTGGTGGGCAGGACACCTTCATATGGGAAGAAACCCTTTCCAGTTTTATCACAGCTGGAGAAGTGGGGCAGAGCCACAGGGAAGTGGCAGACATCCTGATCCTCTGTGGGCCAGGATAGCATTAATTCTTGATCTACCTTCATCCTGTAGGGCAGGGAATGGGAACCTCTGGCCTTCCATATACTGTTGCGACTACCAACTATCATCAGCTCCAGCCAGCATGGCCAAAGGTCAGGGATGATGTGAGGATCACAGGTTCCCCATCGCACCTGTGGGATGTCCACACAAGGATGCTCCCAAAGAGCACATCACACCTTGCTCTGATGGCACCTTTATTCTGCTTTTTTGAAAATCTGGATCATCTTTTCTTTCCATCAGCAAAAACCAGCCAAGTCAAAATGGCCCTGCAGTTCTCTGTCCTACCCTTTCTCTGAGATTAAGATGGCAAAGAATTCTATGAAGCCAAATCCATGTTTAATGCTTTATCCACAGGTGTCACGGGTCAGAGCAGGTTTGTGTTCAAATACTCACCAGGTATGCAGAGGAAATGCTCCCCGTCAGTCTGTGTTTAAGTTGGGAAATTTGCAGGTGACAAAGGAGCTCATAAGGAGTCTTACCTAACTGGGCAAGGTCCAGTCTGGTCCAGTGCATCCCTGTTGGGCAATTTGGCGAGAGTGTCCTTATGAAGACTCGTCCCAGGTGGTCCAGGCACCATATGGCATCCTGGCAGGCTGAATAGTATTCTATTTCATCATCAGGGGGTAGCTGAACAGTCGAAGGATGAAACTGCGGGTTTTGGTCGCTGACGCAAAAGAGATCCTTGCTGCTTTGGCACAACCACAGAAAGCTTCCTGTGGAAGGGACAACACTTTCATGGTTAAATCTGCTTTTCCAGAAGCCTTCGCCATTCAGTGTCTAAGTATCAGTATTCAAACCTAGACTGAATGTACAGTGGTGCCTCGCAAGATGAAATTAATTCGATCCGCGACCTTTTTCTTCTTGCGAGTCTTTTGTCTTGCGAAGCACGGTTTGCCATAGGAATGCATTGAAAACCAATTAATGCATTCCTATGGAAACCGCTTGCCGGGCTGGCGGTGCGGAGAAGGGCTTTTCTCCCCACCGCAAGCCTTCAGGACAGGTCCGGGAACAGAGGGGAAGGCGCACTGTGCTTCTCCTCTGTTCCCGGAGCTTGCGGGGCTTGCGGTGAGGAGAAGGGCTTTCCTCCCCACCGCCAACATTCAGAACAGCATTCTGAATGTTGGCAGTGGGAAGGAAAACCCTCCTCCCACCGCAAGTCTTCAGGACAGGTCCGGGAACAGAGGGGAAGGCGTGCAGCACTTCTCTGTTCCCGGGGCTTGCGGTGGGAGGAGGGTTTTTCCTCCCCACCGCCAACATTAAGAACAGCATTCTGAATGTTGGCGGTGGGAAGGAAAACCCTCCTCCCACCGCAAGTCTTCAGGACAGGTCCGGGAACAGAGGGGAAGGCGCGTTGCGCTTCTCCTCTGTCCCCGGGCCTGTTCTGAAGGCTGGCGGTCCACCGCCAGCCTTCAGAACAGCCATCCGAAGGCTGGCGCGGGGAGAAGGGCTCTCCGCCCCACCGCCAGCCTTCGGAACAGCCTTCCGAAGGCTGGCGGGGGGAGGAGGTCTCTCCGCCCCACCGCCAGCCTTCGGAACAGCCTTCCGAAGGCTGGCGGCGGGAGGAGGTCTCTCCGCCCCACCGCCAGCCTTCGGAGCAGCCTTCCGAAGGCTGGCGGCGGGAGGAGGTCTCTCCGCCCCACCGCCAGCCTTCGGAGCAGCCTTCCGAAGGCTGGCGGCGGGAGGAGGTCTCTCCGCCCCACCGCCAGCCTTCGGAGCAGCCTTCCGAAGGCTGGCGGGGGGTAGAAGGTCTCTCCGCCCCACCGCCAGCCTTCGGAGGAGGTCCGAGGACAGTGGGGAAAACGCGCTGCGCTTCCCCGCTGTCCCCGGAGATTTCCCTATGGGCTTTCGTCTTGCGAAGGAAGCCCACAGGGAAATTCGTCTGGCGAAGCACCTTGAAAAATGGAAAACTCTTTCTTTTTGCGAGTTTTCCGTCTTGCGAGGCATTCGTCTTGCAAGGTACCACTGTAGTAAATAATTACTATTACAGTGGTACCTCTGGTTGAGAACGGGATCCGTTCCGGACACCCGTTTGCAACATGAGCAGAACGCAATCCATGTCTGCGCGTGCTGCGATTTGCTGCTTCTGCGCATGTGCGCGACGTCATTTTGAGCATCTGTGCATGCGTGAGCGGCGAAACCCGGAAGTAACCCATTCAGTTACTTCTGGGTCGCCGCGGGACACAACCTGAAAAAACATAACCTGAACCGAACATAACAAGAGGTATGACTGTATTATTACTATTTCTACCGTGCGCTCAATAAACTTTGCATACATAAACCGCTTTAATGTTTTTTCAACAGTCAAACAGTATATAAATTTTACAGTATCTTGGCAAAACAGCCCTGTACGGGAGGGCTGCATTATCCCCATAATGCAGATGGGAAGGCTGAGGCTGAAAGATAGCTGCTTAGTAATGTAAGAGTCTTGCTGGATCATTCCAAAGGCCCATCCAAGTTCAGGAAGCCAAGAAGCAGACATAAAGAAATACCCTTTTGCTGCTGTACTGCTGCTCCCCAGTAACTGGTATTCAGAGACATGCCGCTTTTGATCCTGGAGGTAATGTAGAGCTACTACAGCTAGTACCACTGGCAGCCTTATTCTCCATGAATTTGTCCAACCTCCTTTTGAAGCCATCCAAGTTCGTGGCTATCACCGCATCTTGGGGTAGGGAGCTCCACAGTTTAAGTATGTCCTTGCTTCATTTCATGCTATACTTTTTACACAAGACCATTTACTGGAGGCGAGTTTTTTTTTATGTCTGGCAAATCAACACACACACAATGAGTTTTCCAGAGTTGCTCAGGGAGCTAATGCACCTGAAGGAGCATCTCCACCCCCATCGTTCAACCCGGACACTGAGGTCCAGCTCCGAGGGCCTTCTGGAGGCTCCCTCCCTGCGAGAAGTGAGGTTACAGGGAACCGGGCAGAGGGCCTTCTCGGTAGTGGCCACCAGATGTCAAGGAAATAAACAACTATCTGATGTTTAGAAGACATCTGAAAGCAGTCCTGTTTAGGGAAGTTTTTAATGTTTGATCTTTTATCGTGTTTTTTATATTCTGTTGGGAGACACTCTGGGGAAACCCAGCCAGATGGGCGTGGTATGTATGTATGTATGTATGTATAAATAAATATAATAAGGGATATGGGTGGCACTGTGGTCTAAACCACAGAGCCTAGGGCTTGCCATTCAGAAGGTTGGCGGTTTGAATCCCCGCAACAGGGTGAGCTCCCGTTGTTCGGTCCCTGCTCCTGCCCACCTAGCAGTTCGAAAGCACATCAAAATGCAAGTAGATAAATAGGTACCATTCCAGTGGGAAGGTAAACAGCGTTTCCTTGTGCTGCTCTGGTTTGCCAGAAGCGGCTTAGTCATGCTGGCCACATGACCCGGAAGCTGTCTGCGGACAAACGCCGGCTCCCTCGGCCTATAGAGTGAGATGAGCGCGCAACCACAGAGTTGTCCGCGACTAGACCTAACGGTCAGGGGTACCTTTACCTAATATAATAATAATAATAATAGTGCTTTGCATGCAGGAGATTCCTGGCATCTCTGGGCCAAGCACAGACTCCCTGCCTGGAACTCAGTGGAGAGGGTCACTGCCATGCTGTGTGACAATAGTGGGCTTGATTGTCTGATTCAGGAGAAGACAATTTCCTATGCTGCTTAATCAGCCAGGAACTCTTGGCATATCATCACTGCCCTCAAATAATCCTAACCCCTGGCTGAAATGAGTTAGGATGGGGAAGAAGTGCCTCTCCACTGATGGTTTAATAATGGCAGTACCCCTCTGGCCCCCACCCTAGACACCTGCGGCAGAAGCCCCTGCAACACCTGCAGAAAACCCTTTGGGTCCAGATCTACTGCTGCCTGTATTTCAGCCAGCAATAGCCAGTGCTAATTTCTGAAGCAATGCATTCTGGGCCTGGGCTGGAGGCAGCCTTGGATCCAAAAACTCTTTTGTTCCTGCGAAGAGAACCCGCAATTAGGCTCACTACCTCTGCCAGCTTGGAGCTGCTGTGAATAATCTCACCAATGCTCCATTGGTTTCAATAATGGGAGTGATGGAATTAAACACATGCTAATCATCAGGGCTGAAGGAAAAACACCCACGCCACATGCAACACAGCTCCTGCTCTGGCTGGTGCAAGCCAGCGAGGTTTGGGAAAGTGGTGGAACATCCCTCCTGCCCTTCTCTGTTCAGGATTACTCCATCACACGACCAAAAGAACTGTTAACAGTGCAGACAAGGCACCAGCTTAACCACAAAAGGAACATGGCAATGTGAAAATCAAAGATGCAGACATCGTTTGGCTTAAGTGAGCGCAATTAAAACCGTGTGTCTGTCTGTGTGTGTGAACCGAAAGTAGACCACACGCTTTTAATGCTTCATTTTTGTTAATTGTTTGTGAACCTTAAATCTTAACTGCCCACGTTAATGATTATTTATGGGGCTAGCTAAGTTGACCTGTGCTCTTTTTCCTACTTGTGCCGCAGTGAAGAGCAAAGGCTAAGCCATGGGGTTAGAATCCATTGTTCAGGTCTGCCCTTCCTTTCTGTCCAGTCAGCAGGCCCAGACGGGGGGGGGGCATATGGGCCACCTGGCCCGGGCCTCCGATTCCAAAGGGGGCCTCGGTCAGCATATTCACAATCGCAGGGGATGCACTGGGGTGAACACAGAGGCGTAAAGGCAGCGGTGGCAGTGGGCAGATTCCCTGGGGCCATGGCTGGCTGGCAGTGCAAGAGAAAAGCTTCCCTGGCGTCCAGGGCGGGGCCTGCGATTGGCTCCGCAGAGGAGTGCAGAACGGGCGCCGGGTGGGTGGAGGCAACCAAGGCTCCAGCAGCCAGCGCGCCGCGAACGTGATGGTGGACCATGTTTTTCATGCTGTTAAAAGTTGGTGAGTTTTTGTTTGAAATCTTGTTTCCAAAAATTAAAACCACACGTATCTTAAAGATGTGTTGGCTTTCTTATCGCAATGATAAACATAAACCACGATAAGGCGAAGTTGCTTGATTTTTCCTGCGTAATTCAAGAATTTGCAGAAAAGAAAGCTAGGAAAGCATTTTTAAATGTAAATACTTAAAATAATCCTTTTCCCTATGTATTTTGAAAAAGCACTATTGTATATCTATATTTTCCATTTTGTCTTTATATGCAGATATGGTTCAAGCCTTGAAATAAAATTATATGCCAGCATAACTTTTGTGGAAAAAATTTATATACTTATTTATAAGACTACAGTTATCCCCAGGGTAAAAAAAAGGGGGGGCACATTATCTACCTGGCCTGGGCCTCTGCCTGGCTCTGCAAGGCCCTGCCAGTCAGCGGCGCAGGAAGCCGATTGGGCGCCTGGGGCACATGCTCGGCGCCCAGGGGCGGGGCCAGCTGCCCACAGGGCGGGGCGAGCTGGGGCAGGACGCTCCACAGGCCTCCAAGGAGTCTGCCTGCCTCCTTCCACTCAGCCACACTACAGCTGAGGGGGAGGTGGCAGGTGGACCGTTTCGGCCAGTGGAGAGGTGGCGGGTGCCCAAGCAACCACGTCACTCCTAGGAGAGATGCGTGTGGCTCGGGCATGCTGCAGGCTCTGGGGTGAGTGCCGCCCGGCATTTTGTCACCCCCCCCAGTAGTGACCCCTGGGACGGACCGCCCCCACTGCACCCCCTTCCTCCACCCCTGTGTCCAGTACACATTAATGCCCTTAGAAAAACCTGCCAATATCAATGGATGGAGTATATTGATGCAAAGAGCTTGTTATCTTTCGCCGGTGTGTCAGAAAAAGCAGAATAAACTTGCAAGGCAGCCCCGGGACAGACGTTACCTTCTTTTGCTGGAGCTGCGGAAGCCAACGCAAACGCCCATTTTGTGGCCGAAGCAGTGCCGCGAGGCACGACGTTATTCCAATAAGTACCTGGAGAAGGAAGGAGGAATAGTCTTAGCATGGAAACAGCCAGCTTTCTCCCAAACTCTTCTGGTGCTCCTGAGATTCCTGCTTCAAGTTTTTATTCTAAACACCATGGAATTCTCATCTTAGACCCTTCCCTCCAAGGGAGGTGTGAGAGCGGGCCTTCTCAGGGATGGCCCCCTGTTTGTGGAATGCTCTGTGAGGCACACTTGGCATCACCATCACTATCTGTTTTTAGGTGCCAGGCAGAAACGTCTTTATTTGCTTTTGTAAGTTGCTCTGAGTTCACCTTTCTGAAAAAGAAGTGACTAATATTATTGGTCATATTATTATTAGTCAATATTATTATTTGTAATAATATTCTTCATCACCATCATCATCATCTATGCATTCATCTCTCTCATATAATGAAAATTGCTGTGGATATGGAGTAGAGTTTCCACTCACAGTGATGTTTCCAAAAATATGTATTACTCAGAATATGGTGTTAAATGATCCACTTCTGCTTTTGCCCACTTTGGAATGGCAGAATTACCAAAGAGGTTGACCACCGTTTCTCACAGAACTTTAGTGTTTGAAGGGACATTGAAGGTCCTCTAGTCAAACTCTCTGCAATGCAGGAATCATTCGCCCAATGTGGGGTTCAAACCCACAACCTTGAGATTAAGAGTCTCACGCTCTACTGACTGAGCTATCCCATTACAACGCAAGTACATGCTGCCATGGGAGGTTCTAGGGAGTCTTCCATTTCTAAGCAGTTGGCATGAATGAAGACACACTGTTGTGCTGCTAAATGTGGACAAACCGCCTGGCTTCGCCTTTTGCAAACAGAAGCCAGCAACCAAAAGCGTGCCTACCTATGAGGTTTCCCTTCGCTACGTGAAACTCGTTCTTCCCCGACGAGATCCAGACGCCGCCGCTGCTGACAGCGAGGAGACTTGGCTGACACTGAAGCGGCTGTGGCCAGAAAGCTGTGCGGAGTTTGTCTGCCACCTTCTCGACGGGGGCCTGAGCTGCTGTGGCTACTGTCTGGGTTGCCTGGATGATGGTCTGGAAAAGGCTGCTCTGGTCAAAGACTACATAATCCGTAATGCTTACCTGGGGGGGGGGGGGAAATGTATGAAAAGAACCAGGTCAGCGAAATAGAAAGATAAGACTGGATAATAGGCAAAATCCCAATGTATTATCAATGAGGTTTGTAAGTCTCTCTGATTTCAAGAGGAGAAAAATCCACATTTGAAATCAGTGGGAATAATAATAATAATAATAATAATAATAATAATAATATTTTATTTATACCCCACCCTCCCCAGCCAGAGCCGGGCTCAGGGCAGCTAACACCAGTAAAATTACAATAAAAACATAATAAGGGGACGACGACGACGAGAACACCAATTTAAAATACAGGTTAGAAATCAAATTCAAAATGTAGCCTCATTTTAATAGTAGCTCATAGATCAAAACCATAAGGGGAGGGAAACATAAGGGTCAGACTGAGTCCAAACCAAAGACCACCCTCACTTTGTCTGCATTGTGTCCAATAGAAACATAGGAAGCTGCCTACCTAGTGTTCTTCAATATCGGGTTCCTAGATGTTGGCGGACTACAACTCCCATCATCCCTGACCCACTGGGCTCAGGTGGCTGTGGAATATGGGAGTGCTAGTCTAAGAACATCTGGGGACCCAGGTTGAAGAACGCTGGTCTGCACTGACTGGTAACGGCTCTCCAGAGTTTCAGGCGGGGGTCGCTCCCAGCCCTATCTGGAAATGCAGAGGATTAAGCCCGGGACCTTCTACATGCAAAGCATAAAGGTAAAGGGACCCCTGACCATTAGGTCCAGTCGCAGACGACTTGGGGGTTGTGGCGCTCATCTCACTCTATAGGCCGAGGGAGCAGGCGTTTGTACACAGACAGACAGGCTAGCAGGACTAAGCCACTTCTGGCGAACCAGAACAGCGCATGGAAACACCATTTACCTTCCCACCGGAGTGGTACCTATTTATCTACTTGCACTTGACATGGTTTCGAACTGCTAGGTGGGCAGGAGCAGGGACTAAGCAACGGGAGCTCACCCCATCGCAGGGATTCGAACCGCCGACCTTCTGATCAGTAAGTCCTAGGCTCTGTGGTTTAGACCACAGCGCCCCCCGCATATGATGTACAATTGGGTTATTGCCCTTCCTGAATATTTGCAGTTATTCTGGCTACTGGCAACAACAAATAGTGAGGACGGGCAGAAGGCAGTTTGTGTAATACTGAATTCTGCTTGCCTCGCTCTTGAAGCTGTTTTTAGTTTTATGCTTTTTAGTTTTATGCTTCGGAACCAGAGAAGTGACAAAGAAACAAGCACTATAGATCTCCAATCTGGAGTGCTGTTAATCAAAAAATTAGGTGGCTCTGAAATATCCTAGCAGAACAATGTGTAGATTAGTGAAAACTGCAAAGGGGCACCTCAATTCCTTTGGAAGGGTTGGTTGTTACATCAAAGGCAAGCAGCCAAGCTGTTCCTTTTGAGAAAGTATGTGCAAAAACAAGGGGGGGGGTGAGCAGGGAGAAAACCCTACACCTGACAAGAAAATCCGAGTAACAGGGCTGATATTTTGCAAAGAGGAAACAGTAACATTTGTCTCACTCCACAGCTGGAGATTAGTGAAGGTTTGTGAGAACACTGCGACTAGCAAAAGGAAGGAGCTCAGATACCTCACTTAGCAAGATAAATGTGAGTTTAGTTCTTTATCTCTATTTTTTCTTCAGTGGCTCTAATGGGAACAGGACCAGATAGACTCCTTTATCTTGCGTTTAGGAACTAACCTATTAGAGAAATCATATATAAAGCCATGTCTGTTGGCAGTTCCACACTACAATCCCTGCAAAAACAACTTTAACAGTCATGGCTTTCCCCCCAGAGAATCCTAGGGAACTGTAGTTTGTTGAGGGAGCCAAGAATTGCAACGACACCCTAAAACTGCAGTTCCCAGGGCTGATCGGATGTTTTTTACTTGACTCAATGTTTGTAGTACGTCAATTTCCCGACAACCATATTGAGCAGCTCAACAGTAACCGCCTTTAAAATGAGCAAACATTACAATCGCTATAGTCACATCAAAAGCACAACAGCATATAAATAGCACAGAAAACAAATTCGTCATTTAAGTAATACAGTTCTATACAAACTCACAGCAAGTTAAAAATATCAGAAGTGGCTGCTGAGCACCAGCCCTGTGCCACCAGAGACACTTTCTCTGGGATGGGTCTTCCTCGCCCAGGATGCTTTGAGAAGCCATGAATAAGAGTTCTTTATATGTAGGGTATGGTTGTGACCTTACTGTGAACACCAGGCTCCTGGAGAAGAGATAAAGGTAAGGGACCCCTGACCATTAGGTCCAGTCGTGACCGACTCTGGGGTTGCGGCGCTCATCTCGCTTTATTGGCCGAGGGAGCCGGCGTACAGCTTCCGGGTCATGTGGCCAGCAGGACTAAGCTGCTTCTGGCAAACCAGAGCAGCGCACAGAAACGCCATTTACCTTCCCGCCAGAGTGGTACATATTTATCTACTTGCACTTTGACGTGCTTTTGAGCTGCTAGGTTGGCAGGAGGAGGGACCGAGCAACGGGAGCTCACCCCGTCGCGGGGATTCGAACCGCCGACCTTCTGATCGGCAAGTCCTCGGCTCTGTGGTTTAACCCACAGCGCCACCTGCGTCCTGGGTGGAGAGGAGATAGAGGCTGCTTTTTCTCCTCCTCCAGTCCTGTTGCTGTGGTGTGCTAAGCCATAGTTTGGCTTAGCGCAGGCACATCCAAATTCCAATAGGTTGCGATCCACCATCCAGTATCAAAATCTGGCAGTGATCTACCACACTCTCCCACTGTCATTCTTCAACTTAAACATATTATATTTGGCTGGGGGAACCCAGCCAGATAGGCAGGGTATAAATAATAAATTATGATGATGATAATAAAAATAATAACAAATTATTACACCCCCCAGGGCCTTTGGTGCACGTGGGAAGGCAACATGCCCTAAAATGTCCAATTCCCCCTTTACCGATGAAGAGCTCCTTGGGGAGGGAGGGGGGCAGCGGCTTACTTTTGAGTAAACACAGATAGGGTGGAGCTGGAAAGGTGGGGAAAGTTCAGCATCCACGCAGAACTAAAAGGGAGAGCAGCTTACTTTTGAGTAAACACAGCTAGGCTGGAGCTGGAAAGGTGAGGAAAGCTCCATGTAGAACTAAGAAGGAAAGGGTGTTTTCTTCCCATGGGAACTGGCGAGAGTGGGGAGAGGGATGTCATTGTCTCTCTCATGCGCTGCCCTTCTCTCGGCTCCCTTTTCCAGCTGGCCAGCTGACTGGGCGCCTCCACAGATGCACCCTGTGCAGAGCCCGCACACCTCATCTTTGCCTCCCTGCCTGGGGCTGAGGCTTGGGGGGGGAGGTGCCTTGCACCTTTCCGGGCCAGCCAGCTGATTGGGCGTCGGGCAAAGCAGGGTGATTGAGATGAAGATCCATCACACGATCTACGAGTCAATCGCGATCAATACGTTGGACATACATGGCTTAGTGTGTCATCTGAACCCAGGCTTGCGGTTTTGTTTCCTGCAAACATACCATGAGCTGTAAATCAAGAACAAACCATGGTTACACCTCGTGGCTTGTCTGCAGTGGGGCATACCAAGAGCATGGGTTTGAACGACTGGCTAAGCCAAACTACGGTTCAACGAACAGCACTGTGACAGGAGGGGGGAGCAGCAGGACCGGAGGAGGATCAAAGTGTCCACAATCTCTTCTCATGCTTGGCTTAAGCGTGACATGCAAACCGGACCAGCATCTGATCAGTAGTGGCTCTCCAAGGCTTTTCTCAGATCCGAGATCCTTTAGGTCATATTGCATCAGGGACCTTACACGTGCAAAGCATGTACTTTGCCCTCTGCATTTACTGAAAGTAGAAGAAGGAATGCCTACTTGCCACCAGTGGTTATCATCCCCTTGTGGTTTCTTGGAAACAACGCCCGTTCTGAACCACAGATTGCCATGGATGTCTAAAACCCATATGGTCTGCTGGTCTCCAAGAGTCACATACACTGGTTCTAGAGCTTGCATTTCACTGCAAAAATGAACAAAAGTCACAACACATTTGCACACAAGTGTTTCCACCCTCCCCAAATATACAGCCCGTACCATGCCCTGCCAATTTTTCTGATTTACTTATTTACAGCTCTGTGAATTGAAGCTAAGACGGTTCAGTAGAATGCTATTGTTTTAGCCTTGCACACAACTCTCTCTCTCTCTATACCGTATTCTTAGCTCTATAAGACACACCAGACCACAAGACGCACCTAGTTTTTGGAGGAGGAAAACAAGAAAAAAAATATTCTGAATCCCAGAAGCCAGAACAGCAAGAGGGATCGCTGCGCAGTGAAAGCAGCGATCCCTCTTGCTGTTCTGGCTTCTGGGATAGCTTCGCAGCCTGCATTCGCTCCATAAGACACACACACATACCCCTTACTTTTTAGGAGGGAAAAAGTGAGTCTTATAGAGCAAAACATACGGTATATATATGTATGGCTCATTGGCTTCCAGGTGGAAAAATCAAAATTGGAGACTGAACTGTTAGAATCCAGCACTAGAAATTTGTCAAAAATGTATAACTTGCTGCTGAAATGGAATACACAAGATGAAACGGTTAAATCAAGTATGATTAAATGGGCTCAGGACATTGGTCATAACATTTTGTTTGCTGATTGGGAGAAGTTGTGGACCACCGGGATGAAATTTACGGCATGTAATGCCTTAAGAGAAAATATTATGAAAATGATCTATAGGTGGTACATAACCCCAGTCAAGCTTGCAAAGATTTACCATTTGCCTGATAATAAATGTTGGAAATGTAAGGAAAAGGAAGGTTCATTCTTTCACCTCTGGTGGACGTGCCCGAAGATTAAGGCATTCTGGGAAATGATCTATAATGAACTGAAAAAGGTATTTAAATATACCTTTCCTAAGAAACCAGAGGCCTTTCTCTTGGGTATTGTCGGCCAAGGGGTGTTAAAGACGGATATAACTTTTTTTATGTATGCTACAACAGCAGCAAGAATACTCATTGCGAAGTACTGGAAGACACAAGATCTACCCACTCTGGAAGAATGGCAGATGAAGGTGATTGACTACATGGGCCTGGCAGAAATGACGAGCAGAATCCGAAACCAGGGAAGAGAAGCAGCGGAAGAAGAATGGAAAAAATTTAAGGACTATTTAAAGAAATATTACAAAATTTATGAGAGTTAGAATGATGTTGGACCAGAAAATAAACGGTTACTATTAGTAATGGTTAAGACAAGGAGAATAAGGAAGATTAAATTAAATTAAATTAAGGGAAGATTTGCTGAATAATTGATTAGAAATTGGAATACAGAAAAGGGAGGCATGAGGAAGTCGGAGAAGAAAGGTATAAGAAACTAGGATATGAAATTGTACTTGTTTCTTTGATTTTGTTTTTGTTTGTTTGTGTATTTGTTGTGTTTATTGTACTGTAATGTTTATGTTTTTGTGGTTATAAAAATTCTTTAATAAAAAATATTTTTTTAAAAAAAATATATGTATGGCTCAGGTTGCAGCATATTGTG
Source organism: Podarcis raffonei (assembly GCF_027172205.1). NCBI lineage: Eukaryota > Metazoa > Chordata > Lepidosauria > Squamata > Lacertidae > Podarcis > Podarcis raffonei. Next base: position 15,852,273 of record NC_070602.1, read on the forward strand.
TGGGTCGTGGTAAGAGATCGCAGAAACTGCCAAGGCTATCTATTGGAACCGTGGATCCGAGGGAAGGCATTCAGAGGAGATCGTACTGAGGAAGGAGTTGGAAAATTTCCAGAACTCGGAGAACTCTATCAGTTGCAGAACTTTGCAAGCAACTGAACTGTATGCTGGAGTTGGCCTTGTAAAGACACTCCGCTAAATAGCTGTTTTCTGTGGTGAGCTTAATCGCTTGGCTGAGCTTCCACAGTGCATACACCACCCAACACCTGAAAACGCACAGCCCTGCGTCTAAGAAGGTAAATCAAAGAAGCTTCTAGTACTCGTTGGAACATGACCACATGAATGCACAGCTGTTATCAAATTGTGCAATATTAAATGCCAGCTGATACAACTTCCTCGTGCTGCTTCCACAAATGGGCTGCTTTTCAGCCTCTTGTACAGTTTCAGAACAGAGCGCAATGTAACGCGAGGTCAATGAAACCTAGTGCCCCGATTAGGAAAGTGGCCTTCGAAAGATGTGTAAATCCAAACTAAGGTGTTGCAAGATCAGGGAACAACTATTACAGAACATACCTGCTGATTAAACACTGCTTACCTGATGACATCGCATTTCCACTGCTCCCCTTCAGGGCAGAAGCTGCTTACCCCCTCGCGGTACAGAAGCGCACGATGCTCAGTTAATGCCCAGACAACATTATTTCTGGCTGTGACCTGCGAGAGCGGATAGGGACAGTCCACTTTTACTGCTCTGGCACAGGGACGATCCACACTCAGGCCTTCAAGTAAAATATAGAGTAGAAATAAATTGCATTAACTCACTTTTTATGCTTACGGTGCTCACCTTCAGGGTTCATAAATTATCTTCCTGTGGTTATTATGGCCATGCTTTAAGCTCACAGTGTACTCTCTTAGCACATTCCTTTATGGGAACGGACTGTGGTGTTTTCTTCCTGGTCAGAAATTACTGCTCTTATCAATTTCATTCTGAAAAAAGCCTTGATATCTGTGGATGTTCGCACACTCTTAAATCATATTCCTGTGGGCAACGAAAGTGGGTTCTGCAAGCCTCTACGGTGCCTAAGAGACTTCTGCTGTAAAATGTCTATCGCCCAGTGGTCTGAAGATTTCACACTTTTTCCATATGAATGCATGACTCACAATCATCCCTTTCTTTTAGATACCTTTTTAGACATTTGGACTTCCTAAATGAATGTATACATTTAAATCAGGACTGATGGAATATTCTTATTGTTAATGCCAGCAGGTAATGAAGTTTTAAAATAAATAAATAAATAAATATTACTGATCTGTTTGTTTCTCCCTTACGTATTTGCTTGTGTGACATTTACCAATTATAAAAATGGTTTTTTAAAAAATCTATATTTATCTGCGTATATAACACTGCTTTCAATAACTTGAGTCATGATGTGCCTTGGCAAGGGGAGGGGGTGAAGGAGGATGGGAAATGGCAGGAAAAATGTCTGCTTTATTTTGTCACAACCTTGAGAAGTTTCCAAAGAACCAGAGGGTTCTCCCAAATGCACTTTTTTTGGGGGGGGGGCGGAGAGGGAAACACCACCACCCTAGAAGAAGCAAAAAAGCAAGTTAACTGAGGTACCTGTCTGCAGGTACAGATCGCCGTTTGTTCGGATAATCCAGGCAGTGTCATCACTCAAAGATACAAACGCTGTCTCAGGCAAAGCTTCGTACCAGTGACGCTTTCCTTTAATAGTCACTTTTCCACAGGCAAAGGCTTTATTGGTTTTGTGCTCAACCTTCCAGAGAAGAGTCCCTGAGGAAGGAGCCTCACATTAGTCAGATGAATCATGTTTAGCACAAGGGAACACCTCTGGACCTTCTTAGGCGCTCCAATTTTATTTGTTAGTTACAGTCATTTTAAAGCTTGATAGACCTACTTTTATGGAATATGTATATACAGTGATACTTCGGTTTAAGAACAGCCCTGTTTATGATCTATTCTGTATACAAACTCTGCAAAACCGGAAGTAGTGTCCTGGTTAGCACAATTTACCTAGGTCTACAAACGGAAGCCAAATGGTGGAAGGGCACAGGCAGCGGGAGGCCTCATTAGGGAAAGTGCACCTCGGTTTAAGAATGGCTTTGGTTTAAGAACGGACTTCTGGAATGGATTAAGTTCGAAAACCAAGGTTCCACTGTGTGTGTGTGTGTGTGTGTGTGTGTGTGTGTGTGTGTCTGTGTGTGTGTATATATATACATATATATATAGGACCCCGGATGATTAAGTCGTCATAAGTGAATATCAGGCCAAGGGAGCCGGCATTTGTCCACAGACAGCTTTCCGGGTCATGTGGCCAGCATGACTAAACCGCTTCTGGCGCAACGGAACACCGTGATGGAACCCAGAGCGCACAGAAACACTGTTTACCTTCCCGCCATAGCGGTACCTATTTATCTACTTGCACTGGTGTGCTTTCGAACTGCTAGGTTGGCAGGAGCTGGGACAGAGCAACGGGAGCTCACCGCAATGACATACCGGCAAAGAGCATTTTTATGGACAGCACAGCCACAGAAGTTGCTTGCAAGGTTTTCCTTTAAGCAGGGCCCAAAGGCCTTCACAGCTGTAGTTCACAGGACAGCTACTGAAGATGTGCCTGTATAACTCTGTGTCTTGTGTTACTGGAATAATTTCGTTATCCACCCTGTGGATGCAAAATGTTTTGCTGGAAATGTCCCCCAAAGGTCTTAAACCCATTAGAAGGCACACTGCTTTTAGTACTTTGACCATTATCGTATTATTTTACAATTGTTTGAGGTGCACTAGGTTTTTATTTGAACTGAGAGATGCCTGGTAAGCCCTGGTAAAAAAATTAAATAAACCAGCATTGCCCCCTGTAGCATTATACTGCATGCTGCTAAAATTCCAAAGACGTTGAACAGAATTGTCACAGAAAATCAGGCACAGCTTAAGGGGCAGGTAGGAGAGTCAGAACATACAATCAGGAGAACTGATAAAACAGGGGAAGGTTATATTTGCAGCCTATGGTGGAACAGTTCAGGGAAGCTTGACTGCTTTTCTACAACATGCAACCAGACGCCCTCAGCCTATTGTTTTCTGTATTAACGTAACAGACTATTAACCCCAGCCCCAAACTTAATTCTGGGCTCTAGAAGTATGCACCAGAAGTGCACTGGTTCTGCTACCGAGATTTGTAAATTGCTCATAATCATTTCAAGGGTCACACATGGACCTTGTCTGTGGGAAGAATGATCTCTGTATACAAGAAAAGGCAAACAAAGTTTAATCAGAGGGCAGCTGCAACGAGGCTTTTGCAGCAGAGTTGCAGAAGCCATTCCCCTCCCACCAAACCAAGTACAGAAGGCAAAATGATGATGATGATGGTGATGATGATGAAAACAACGCCAGGCTAACTAACCTGAAGGAGAGACTGCCACCTGCTGGACGTTATCTTCAAACTTCTGCCAGCGTAGACCAGCACTAGGTAAAGCACTGCAGTACAGGCTGCCTTTGTAGTCCAGGCACCAGATGTATTTTTCAGAGACAACCAGGCTCAGTATTCCATAGCCAGGACCTGCGTAGCCCATCCAGCTTTCTGCAAACTAAAGACTGGAGAGTTAGAATGCAGGTGAGGAATCTTTATTGGTGCAAGAAATCGGACAAATTTTGACATTACGAAAGGGGGGGGGAGAGTGCATTCATTGTATCTTCTTGAAATGCTCCATTAAAAAAAGATCATTTGATTTCTGCAAGACAAACATTAAACAATGCAGTCTCCATAAATTTATTTAGTTATATCCAATGTGAGTTTTCTCAGCTTTATCACCCACCCTGGTAACTGTTTTGATAGTTATGGCGGGATTTCTAGACCCAGGAAAACACCATTAATTCCTAGACATTGGAATGATGGCTCCTAGATGTGAATCCAAAAGTACGTTTCTTATGCTGACCAGAGGCAGGTAAAGTCTGACAGGGTATGGATGCTCTGTGCTGAAGCTTCAAGAATAAATTGGCTTGGTGTAATAAATTTAAGTGCCAGAAATAAAGGGGTAATCATTCTTTGCTACACTGCAACCGTCTTCTCCTTCATAACAAACGCCTCCAGTGTCCCATGGCTCTCTTCCTACTTCCGTAAACCAAACAAAAGCATATTTGCAGTTTCTAGTTGTTGAAACCTATTTGTTTTTTTAAGCTTCTGGAAAGCCAGTATTCTAGAAAGTCAACTTGTGGCATTGGCTCATAAGAGACTGGCCCCAATATCCTAAACACTGTACTTCATTTTAAAGATGTAATAAAATAGGGCCTGGATTGAGAGGAAACACACGTGGAGCGCAAGATGGCTTTCCTGCTTCTCCCCCCCCCCCCCCCCGCTGCCTGAATCCACTTGTGGGGATTGCAGGGAACACTGTGGTTTGGAGGGCTGCAGCAGAAGTGAGAGAAATCAATGGGGAAATGGCTGGTGGGGCCGCATGGACCTTCCACTCACGCCGGGGAGCCTCTAGGGCAGGCATAGGCAAACTCCGGCCCTCCAGATGTTTGGGACTACAATTCCCATCATCCCTAGCTAACAGGACCAGTGGCCAGGGATTATGGGAACTGTAGTCTCAAACATCTGGAGGGCCGGAGTTTGCCTATGCCTGCTCTAGGGTGTGATGCAAGTTTGTATTCAAGCGCATACCTGATCCGACTTTAAAAGCGCTCCTTCATCTAAGCTGGTTCTGACCTTTTCCTGGGGCGGGAGGCAGCCCCCCATTTCTGTCACACTAGTCTCAGAGGATGAGTAAGGCAAACCGTGCCTGTAGATATCCTCTTCATCACTCGATGCAGATCTCTCAGCTGCTGCATCAGAGGTGTTGCTTATCCATTCACTGGCAGCGCTAGCCTTGGGGTTAGCCGTCAGTGGCTCCCTGAAATCCTGCCCGGGTAATGCACTCTCTTGAAGACCGCTCTCCTCTTTAAAAGGGGCAGGAAGGGGACTGGGGGGGACTGGGTCCGTTAGAGGTAGCTGCTGCTTCTGTTCCGTGTGGGTCTCAACTCCCGCCTCCTGACCAGATGAGTCCTCAGGACTAAGGCTGGCTTTCATATCTCCAGACATCCCTTTCTCAGGGCTTGTCTCTTCCAGAGAATCTAAAACACCTAACTTAGCTAAAGTGCCTTCTGTTTTATGCAGGATAGAACAACGCTCTTCATCCTGGGCTGGCGGTTTTGAGACGATTTCGTTTTGTTCAGACGTAGGGCTCCAATTACATTCAGCGCCATCGCTAAGCGCTTTATCTCCTGCGAAAAGCAAGGGAGAACCGGAAGCCAAAGAGCTCCTAGCGGGAGATGTGCCCACTTCGCTCTCGCCGTTGGAACCTTTCAGGACTTCTGGCGCATCGTTGTCCTCTGGCGTCAGAGCAGCTACCGACTCCGGCGAATGAAGGACGCTGAATGTCTGAGAACCATTTTCCTCCTGTGGCACGTTTTGGGATTCGATGCAGAATACACTTTCCTGGTCTTCAGAACTGCCCATGAGGCTAGATTCAATAGAGAAAGAGTCCACGTTTACAGAGTGAGGGCTGTCAGCAAAGTCTCGACGTTCACAGGACGGTGTGCTCTCCAGAGAGCTGAGGTATCTCGAATTTTCTAAGCTCACACATAGCCAGGAAAGGTGGGAGAGGGAAATAGGTACGCCGAGGGGCAGAGAGGAGGAGAGGGAGAAAAGAAGCTTGTTAATTAAGGGAATGCCATTCTAGGGCCAACGAAAAACAAGAAACCATCTGTTTGAAGCTCCTGAATTTGACCAACCAGGAATATATTGGCAGGCCAAACTGCCTACTTCGGCAGTGCGGAACTTGCCACCAAAGCAGAACATCAACGCAATCTTAACTGTTCTGTTGTAGTAGCCAAGGGACTGAGCTGTGATTCAGGAAGTTTCTGGTTTGAATGTCACCTCTACCCCACTGCTGTCAAAGGGGAAATCCTCTCTCTCAGCCTCTGTCCCCACTCTCCAAGAGGGAGAAGTAACACTGATTTATACTGCAGGGTTATTTTAAGTATTACAAAACTCTGAATGAACTAAACCAGGGACGTCCAACTCCCAAGAGTTGCAATTCACTCCTGGGAAAAAATAAATAGCAGTGATCTACACATTTTGGAGGGGAACCCAATAGTTCTGCTGCTTGGGGGGGGGCAGGACGTGCACGACAAACATCACAATAGTAGTAGTAGTAGTAGTAGTCCCACCAGCGGTAACACCGTCTTCCATTCTTGAAATCGTGTGTGAATAAAGGACAGAACGAGGGGGCGGGGCGGATGCTCCTTTTCCCCCGTGGAGAAAAAGAGCCCGCGATCGACTGCAATAATCAGGGATCAACCTGTCGATCACGGTTGACCAGTTGACCATCCCTGCTCTAAACTGCTTATCATCTTCGAACAGCAGTGAAACTATGATGGGGAGTGGGGTTATTGGTTTGTGGGTTTTTTGTTCCTATTTTAATAATAATAATAATAAATAATAATAATTTTATTTATACCCCGCCCTCCCTGGCCAGAGTCGGGCTCAGGGCAGCTAACACCAGTAAAATCACAGTAGAAACATAATAGGGGGGGGACTATTTAAAATACAGGTTAAAATGCAATTTAAAATGAAGCCTCATTTTAAAAGTAGCCGATAAATCATTATGCATTTTGTGTTTATTTATATTGCATTTTTATGTCGTGAACTGCCCTGAGATCTATGAAAGGCGGTATACAAATCTGTCCGCTCAGAGCACGATAAGGAGTGGGTAAGAAACCCACCGCCAAGCAAAAATTAAAAAATAATATTTTTTTTACCAGATCTTTTCTTTTTCTTCTTCTTCACTTTGATTGGCTTGACGACCAACTCCTGGTTGAAGTCTTCAGAACTGATCACACTGAACCGCTGCAAAGAAAGCACACCTTCTTTCTGGACCTGGACTGAGGCCTGTTCTCCACTGGTCACAAAACTGCAGCCGCTGCCCACAGAGCTGACCGAGGTGCTCCTGCTCCTGGGCTCACTGGCCACTGAGTAGCCCCGCCTTCTCGGGTCGGTGCTCAAGTCCCCGAACCCGTTGAAGCTCTGGGAACGGATCCTCTCTGTGAGCAGGGCCACTTCCAGGTCTGCTCTGGCGACAGAGCCATTCCTGTCACCAGGCGTTTGGGACGAAGGGAAGCTGTTCCGCGTTTGGCTTGCTTCTGGAGAAGGTTCGGACGACACAGACGCTGCAGCAACCGAGTACGGGCTCTGTAACTTCGGGCTCGTATCGGATAGCGGGCTAATCGATTTTCCATTCCTATCTGAAATTGGAGCACAAAGAATGATATAATAATAATAATAATAATAATAATAATAATAATAATAATTTATTTATACCCCACCTATCTGGCTGGATTTCCCCAGCCACTCTGGGTGGCTTCCAACCAAATATTAAAAATAATACAGCATCAGACATTAAAAACTTCCCTAAACAGGCCTGCCTTCAGTTGTCTTTTAAAAGCAAAATAGTTGTTTATTGCCTTGACATCTGCTGGGAGGGCATTCCACAGGGCAGACGCCACTACCAAGAAGGCCCTCTGCCTGGTTCCCTGTAACCTCATTTCTAGCAGCGAGGGAACCGCCAAAAGGCCCTCGGCGCTGGACCTCAGTGTCCGGGCTGGACGATGAGGGTGGAGACACTCCTTCAGGTATACAGGACCCAGGCCATTTAGGGCTTTAAAGGTCAGCACCAACACTTTGAATTGTGCTCGGAAACGTACTGGGAGCCAATGAAGATCTTTCAGGACCGGTGTTATATGGTCTTGGCGGCCGCTCCCAGTCACCAGTCTAGCTGCCGCATTTTGGATTAATTTCAGTTTCCGAGTCACCTTCAAAGGTAGCCCCACGTAGAGCGCATTGCACTAGTCCAAGCGGGAGATAACTAGATATTTATCGGCAGAAGGAGAAGAAGAATTCCTTTCCCATTAAGCCATGGTTATATTTCCCTTAATATAACCATGGCTTAATGGGAAAGGAATTTTTCTCCCTTCCTTGTAATGCTAGAACTTGGGAGATGCTCAATGAAATTCATGGACTGTCTTCATTCTTCTTTCTCACACAAGACAGAAGAACACATGATTAATCCAGGGGACTGGCTGCTGCAAGATGAAGCGGCGGCTGCTAGCTCAGACAGCTTAAAAAAAAAGAATTAGACCAGGCCCCCCATGCATTTGCTGATTTCTGGCTGTTAGCAATGATAGACGAAATGAGGGTTGGATTGCATACAATGCTAAAATGTAAATTTGTGCACACAAGTGATAATGTTCCCGCCCCCCCCCCCAGGTCAGAAGAAGGGACATTTGTTGCCTTTCTTTCATTTTCAAAGAATCCCAGCTTTGAGGAATTTATGATCCAGGTCACATTCACACCATACCTTTTAAAGCACAGTCATGGCTTAACAATCATGTCCTGGCTGAATAGCTGTCAACTTACAGATTTGAAAATAAGGGACCAGCAGCCTCGAAAATAAGGGACCAGCAGCCAAAATAAGGGATTTTCCAAGCACAGGTATGTTCAACTTCTGAGCCCCTCCGAGCCAAAGGCAGAAAGCCCAGCCAGCAGCCAAACGAAGCCTCAAGCGGTGCTTCCCACAGAACAGCAACCCGGCAAAGGGGATGCAGCAAGGAAAACCACTGTCACCTCTCCGCTGGGAAGCGCTGAGCAAAGGCAACGGGGCGGGCACAAGGCATGCAAGCTCCACCCCCCCAGTCGTTCTTAGACTCCTTATTGGGTGAGGAACGCAGCCAAGCAACACAGTTGGAGCCTCCCTCCTCCAGCAGGGAGGGAGAGGAGCTGCTTCCTTTGAAACCCAGGAAATTTAAGGGACATCATCAATAAGGGACAGCAGCGGGACACAGCACTGGGATAAGGGAGTTTCCCGCCAAATAAGGGACGGTTGACAGCTATGTCTGGTTGGCTGTAGCCTGAAAGAAAGACCCTGCATCTGCCTATGCTCAGTTGGTAGAGCATGAAGACTCTTAATCTCAGGTTCGTGGGTTCAAGCCCCACGCTGGGCAAAAAAAAATCCTATATTGCAGGGAGTTGGACTAGATGATCCTCATGGTCCCCTTCCAACTCTACAATTCTGTGAATCCTGGGAACTGTAGTTTGCCTCTCATGGATCTACAATTCCCAACAACCTACAGTTCCCAGGATTCTTTGGGGGAAGCCAGGCACTTTAAACGTGTGGTGTAGATGTGACCCCAGAGTTTGTGGTTTAATGCAAATTCCAAACAATTTAGCACATTTTCCAAACAAGCCAACTTCAAACCGCAGTTTATGAAGCTGGTTTGTTCAGCTAACTAGAGTTTGTTTTAAACCATGATCCCTAGTTTGTAAGTAACATTAAGTCAGGATTATTTGAAATTAGAACTGAACACTCCCTCCCAGCGTTGCAGGAGGAGTAAGGGGAGCATGCGAGTCCGAGGGTAAACTTTGGGCTAGTTCTAGCTTGTGAACACTGTACTAAATTATAGTTTAGTGTTATGTGAGAATGCAGCCAATCTATCTCTCAGACTAGCAGCTACGGTATTCTAAGGAAGAACAACAAAAAATCAGTGCTGTTTTGAAATTAGTAATTGAGATCAGTGCAGTTTTCAAAGCTTCAGCCTAGCAACTTGACTCAAAATGTATCCAAGCAGAAGGCAATCTGCTCCTTGGTCTCAGGAACCATCATGCAAAATCTGGTTATGGTATCTTTAGAGTTGTCTGAATGCAAAGAGAACGAACGACTTTCCAAAATATATAGCAGATTGCTAGGTGATGGACAGCAGAAGGCTAATGTCTTCATGTGTTGCTTTTAAGTTTCACAGACGCATCTGACTGGAAATAGAAATGGTTGACCAGATTTGGTCCAATCAAGGGGTTTGCAAAACAGCAAAATAAAAATATGCTTTTATGCATGTGATTTCCAAGATAAATTTGACAATAACAACAAACAAACTGTTGAAGTAAAGTGATACCACTGAAACTCATCTCATTAAAAGGCTGCAATTCAACAAAAAATATCAGGAAAATTCAAATCATTTCTTTAAAAGCTGTGTCTTATTGTGTCCTAAAAATCATTCTAAGCAAGCCAGAATTTATTGTGATGCATTGGTACAGACTTGCATGCAGTAAACAAAGCCACATTCATATTAGGGCAAGGCTGGTTTGTTTGTTTTGCTTCAATGGGAGCTTTGCACATTTGTCAGAGACATCTGGCTGCTGAGAGAGGCATGCAAGAGGTGTCCTGTGTTCGTGGCTCCCAAATGTATCCTGGCATGTTGCTTTGGGTTAATTAGGATAGCATCTTGTCCTATAGTGACATTTTATCAGCGAGATAGTCCCAACATTTGTCCCCGAACACCTTGGTCATAGCCTTCCAATAGGTAATCTGCTACAAGACAGGGCAGCCCAAAATAAAACCAATAGCCCTATTCTCCAAAGATTTATCCAACCCATTCTAATGACAAGAACAAGAGGAAGTAGAATCTGTAGGCTGAGTGATAATAATAATAATAATAATAATAATAATAATAATAATAATAATAATAATAATAAATTTTATTTATATCCCGCCCTCCCCAGCCAAAGCCGGGCTCAGGGCGGCTAACAACAATAAAACAATACAAAAGTACAACACAAACAACACTCTAAAATCATTCATTATAAAATTAATTAAATTCAAGCCACTGGCCACCATTGGGCCAGAGCTCCGCAAAGATTGCCGAGGGAGGGAGTCAGGCTGTGCCCTGGCCAAAGGCCTGGCGGAACAGCTCTGTCTTGCAGGCCCTGCGGAAAGATGTCAAGTCCCGCAGGGCCCTAGTCTCTTGTGACAGAGTGTTCCACCAGGTCGGAGCCACAGCCGAAAAAGCCCTGGTTCTAGTTGAGGCCAGCCTAACTTCTCTGTGGCCTGGGACCTTCAAGATGTTTTTATTTGAAGACCGTAAGTTTCTCTGTGGGGCATACCAGGAGAGGCGGCCCCGTAGGTACGAGGGTCCTAGGCCGTATAGGGCTTTAAAGGTTAAAACCAGCACCTTAAACCTGATCCTGTACTCCACCGGGAGCCAGTGCAGTTGATATAGCACCGGATGAATGTGATCTCGCAGCGAAGACCCCATAAGGAGTCTCGCTGCAGCATTCTGCACCCGCTGGAGTTTCTGGGTCAGTCTTAAGGGCAGCCCCACGTAGAGCGAGTTACAATAATCCAGTCTGGAGGTGACCGTCGCGTGGATCACAGTGGCTAGGTCAGGGCGAGAGAGGTAAGGAGCCAACTGCTTAGCTTGGCGGAGATGGAAAAATGCCGCCTTTGTTATAGCTGCAATCTGCGCCTCCATGGAAAGGGAGGTGTCGAAGATTACACCCAATCTCTTAACGGACGGTGCTGGCACTAATTGCACCCCCGCAAGAGATGGGAGTTGCCCCCCCCAATCCCATATCACTCCGTCCCAGCCACAGGACCTCTGTCTTCGAAGGATTTAGCTTCAACCGGCTCCCACGTAACCATCCAGCCACAGCTTCCAGACATCTGGTCAGTGTGTCTGGGGCCGAGTCAGGATGGCCATCCATCAACAGATAGAGTTGGGTGAGTGACCCGATAAGAGTCTTAAATCTGCTCCCTATTGCTAGCCTTCGCCCAAGGGAGTCCATTATCAAAAAGGCATTTCCATTCTGCATGTGATGGTCTCCGATTTCTACTGATCCCGACCCTGAGGTGTAGCCACCCCCTTCACCTACCCACACATAACTCCATGCCATTCCAGAAACTCCACCAATCTCCAGGAGTAACTTTTTGAGGGACAAAAAGGGCAGTGGCAGCAAAGCACGCACAGCCCCAGACACAGCTCCTTGGAATAAAACAATCATCTATGCATTAACATATTTTTTTTTTTAATTACTATAAGCTTAGTATGCTAATGTATGCAAACCTATTGAGACCAATCCTTCTGGTCTGCTTGAGATCCTAATGATATCTCTGTCTCCCTTTAAGAGAAAAATCTCAGTTTCTGTGCAGGATACAGACACAATATCGCCAGATCCTTCCAAACTTCCAATCAGGGTCTGTGAAAGCAAGAGAAGTTAAAGTTGAGCAATGAATGTGCCAGGAAGCATTTTAGGATGCAAGCAACACTTCAGAGGCCTGATTTTATTTTTGGCAAGCAATATTATACAGTCAAATCAAGGAGCAAAACAGCAGTCCTCAAAGAAAGGAAGAACGAATGCAGGCTTGGGGGAAGAGGGTGACTCATGTAAAGCTTGGCTAAGAAGAGAAATGGGCTATAAATGTTTTATAAACGTAGCTCTGTTTGTGATAATTCACTCCTGGCTTAAGAAATGTAGCTTCAGCCCCCGATCATAGACACTTCCAAGTCCCAAAGAAGCAAAAGATTGGCAGAAGCCCTTAAAGACTTGCTTGAGATAAAGGGAAAAAATATGCAGGTAACTTGTATAAACTCAACTAATTTGCGTGACCTATTTGGAATTCACTGTCAATGGTCTTTATATCCAAGTGCAAAATGATTCCCATTAATAGCAGGCTAGGGTGGCTGAACGTGTCATCAGCTTGGAAGAGAAATGGGACTGCTAAATACGCAAGTTTGCAAATTAAACAAACAAACAAAACTAAGAGCTCAAAATGGAAGGAGGAAGACCTGTGAAGGTCCAGGATTTACTGAACGTTGAAGTGTCAACTGAGAAAGAAAAGGAACTGGAAATGGAAGGGAGTGAGGAAAGGAGAGGGAACTGACCTGCTCAAACCTTTAACAGCTTATAAGAAGATGGGGTGGGGGTTTAAAAATCAGCAACTTTTCCCTGCATTATACGAGGATTTTTCTAGGAAGGAATAGACATTTTCACCCTGCCTACAGCATCCTGCCACGCCACTCAAAATGCTCATGTTCAAGGCTACTTGTCAGCTCCAGACCTGAGCCCTCGTACACAGAACACTAAGGAAAAAGAGGGGAAAGTATTGGGATGCTTCCAGATTTCATCTCAGGCAACCAACAGGCCACCCCGTTTGAATTGACAGTGCGTCTCAGAGCATGCCCCAGAATTCCTCTGCAATGTGCAGTGGCTCCATGGCAGGTGAGTTAATATGAAGTGTCACTGCTTTATCATAAGCAATTCTATGTCTAGAAAGCATGTTGAGATAGGAACAAAGGAAGTTGATCTGTACAAAGTCAGACCCACCAGCCCATCTAACTCAATACTGTCTACTCTGACTGGCAGTGGTTTTCCAGGGTGTCAGGCAGAAAGTCCTTCCCATCACCTGCTACTAAACCCTTTGAACTGGAGATGCTAGGGATTAATTAAACCTGTGCCCTATTTGTGCAGATCAGATAGTTTTAGCAGACCTCTAAATATCAATGTAATTTAACTGTTCCAGATTAAAGGCCACGCACGCCCAGCTTAAAATGCTACTGCTCTCTTGGTTTGACTCACCTGGTTTACTGTATCAATTAAATAGATGCTATATTCATTCCAGCTCAGCACCCATCCTTCCTGGAAGAAGCAGGAAATGAGTCCAAGTTGCCTGTCTGGGAAATTGCAGCTGCTGTTGCTTAAGGGCTCCAGTCGGGGATATAATTCAAAAGGCTTCATTCCAACAGGAAATACATCTTTCAAAATAAACGTGGCCTGAACAGTCCCATGAACATCCGATTTCCAAAGGCGGATCCCAGGCCTTGCAGCAAACAGGGTCAGGTCGCTTTGCTTGCACAGCCCAGGTACAAAACATGCTCCAAGTTTGCCAGTACTAAAAATGTAAAAGCAGAAGAAACAACAAACCACGTGGTTATTATACTCAGGGGCGGGGAGTGGTGGGACTGGTAAGATGAACAATGCTAAAACCCTTTTGTCTCCAAGTGCAAACTGATAAAACTTTGCAGCAAACTGCGTAAGTGAAAACATGGTTCTTATGCTGCGAGTAAATAATTGCAGCATATTTATAATAATAATAATAGGTAAAGGACCCCTGGACGGCTAAGTGCAGTCAAAGGCGACTATGGGGTTCCAGCGCTCATCTCGCTTTCAGGCCGCGGGAGCTGGCGTTTGTCCACAGACAGGTTTCTGGGTGATGTGGCCAGCATGACTAAACCGCTAATGGCACATGGAGGACTGTGATGAGTGCCAGAGCACACAGAAAGGCTGTTTATCTTTCCACTGCAGTGGTACCTATTTATCTACTTGCACTGGCATGCTTTTGAACTGCGAGGCTGGTAGCTGGGACAGAGCAATGGGAGCTCACCCCGTCGTAGGGATTTGAACCGGCAACCTTCTGATCAGCAAGCCCAAGAGGCTCAGTGGTTTAGACCACAGCGCCACCCGCGTTACCAACATGCAATACATGAGAAAGAAAAACATGTGCTGGAAGCCAAAGGGCTCTGCATGGTCTACCATGCATGCTCCAGAGATTTTTCCAATCCTCTTCCTCTTGCTGCAACCCTAGGTGTCTTCCTAAACACTGTTTCTGGGAGTCAAAAGATTTGTCCCAGAGCAGAATGCAATGCATCCACTGACCATTACACTAGGTGCACGTGGAAGTACTGTGGCTCACAGTTAGGGCTGTTCACAACCTGGATAGATACTTGCTCTTTCTTCTTCTTGGATGGGAAATATTTTAAACCCTCAAAACACAAGGGTATGAAGAAAACAAAGAGGGATTAGCAAATTTGGTATAAACAGCTTTGGTATAAACAGCTTTGCTTATTTTTATTCTGCCTACCCTGTTGTGTGTGCCCTGTGCTGTTTCCTGTCTGCTCTGGAGGACTGGGGAAACACTCCTAACAGATTTAGTGGTAGTGTGTGGGCAAGAGAAAAGGGAGAACGTTCCACTGAGCAAGGGAAAATCCTTGCGCTAAAAGAATGTTCACCTTAGTGCTATGGCACATAAAAACCTTTGTTCCGCTACCTGTTTGGGGAGTTTGGGATGAAATAATAATAAAATACTGGGAGAGGATTGTGTGAATGAACAAGGCAATGTGAGTTAGCCCTTAAGTTCAGGAATCATGAGAAAATAATTACGGAACCAAATAGGGTCAGGATACTAATTTCTTGCCCACCATAGCTGGAAGCTTCTTACATTTTCACTTCAGCAGAGTCCTTCCCCATTGGAATGATTAAAAGAATAAAAACATGAACGGTACTTCAAATTATCTATTTTGCCTCCTTTAGTAACAACTTTAGAAGAGGGCAACAGTGTATGAAATACCTTAGCAGAATTATACAGAGTTATATGCATTATTTAAATCTCATCTCTAAATGTCTGGGCAAAAATCTAGAAGACCTACTTTTTTCTGGGTTGGCTTCCAACTTGCTTGACAGATTTTTCTTCAGTGTAAAAAAGCAGACTTCGCTGTAATGTGGAGACCAGCAACACTTTCTGGCTATAATCCAGCTGCACGACTGAAGAAGGCTCTTCCAGTACCAAACTGGAGTTGCAACGACCCTGGAAGGACATAGTGTGAATATACAGAGCTGTCATATTTCAAGTTAAGTTGTCTAAATTTGCCGGGTGGCCTGTGCAAGCTTATGTTAAAGCTGGTTTATCTAGCGTTCGACAATTTGTAGGGGATCCACTAGAATTCACTTCCCATAGTTACTGTCACAGCATTTTGGAGTGCTTCTTTCTGCTTAAGATATTTCTCCAAGTAAAAGCCTCAAGGCTGAAAGGCAGACAATGTTCAAGACCACCAACTGATCCCATGACTGAGCAAAGATGCGACGCCAGGTCTTGCAGATCAATACCACCCACCACAGGGATTCAAGTAAATAAATGCTTTGGGGAAAACATAACAACTACAGATAGTGGTCAGGGCAGGAGGGGAATAAACCCTCAATAAATGCCATCTCACAAGTGGCAGAATTTTACGTAACTGCTCCCTTACTTACAGCCCCTAGGCTCCACCATCTCTACATCTTAACTACCACCCTCCAATTTTAATCTATAGGAAAAGTTTTTATATACGCTTTGAATACAATGGTACCTTGGACGGCTTGGCTCCCAAACTAATCAGCTCCCAAAAGCCACAAACCCAGAAGTGAATATTCTGGTTTGCGAATGTTTGTCAGAAGCCGAACATCCGACGTGGCTTCTCACTGAGTGCAGGGAGCTCCTGCAGCCAATCGGAAGACATGCCTTGGTTTTCAAATGGTTTTGGGAATCGAACGGACTCCCGGAATGGATTTAGCTAGAGAACCAAGGTACCACTGTTATTTGTATCCCAGGTACCAAAAGTTTGGGCAAACAACCAATTACCTGATCCAGATCCAGAGCAGAATACACTATTTTCCCTTTGTCATCTCCAGAGAACAATTTCATTCCATTGGGACTCCACGCCAAGGCTGTGATGCTACTTTTGTGGATACCAGACACGTTAAATCTCCGAAGCTGCAAAGACAGACACCAGTGAGCATACGAGAGAAACCAAGCAGAAAGCGGAAGGCCTACAGTGGGTGGGTTTATTCATTGATGTAGCTATCAAAGGCACTTCTCTATTGGTCCTGCTACTTCATTTTAATGCTCATGCACGTTTCCAGAGAGATCTGTGCAGTTAGCGAATTGCAATGTCACAAAAGCCCCAACTGACACTTTAACACAGGGGTTGGCAAGGCTTACTGGGCATGGGCTGGATCACTCCCACGGAGATCCTCCGTGGGCCGGGCCGGCACAGCGCGACGCCGGAAATTGCATCTGCGCATGTCCGCGACACCACAAATCGCGCCTGCGCAGAAGCGATTTTCGGCATCTGGGCATGCACAGAACGGTTTTCGGCGCCACGGAAGAGAGTCCCTGTGCCACACTGTGCCGGTTTAGCAGGCGGCTCAGTTTGGGGGCAGCTTGTGGGCTGGTTGAACGGCCTCCGTGGGCCACTTCCAACCCATGGCCCTTAGGTTGCCGACCCCTGCTTTAACATATTATTGGCATCCGTCTGTCTTGAGAGACAATGGAGTGCACCTCTGGGGTGAAGCCAAACTGCTGCGTTAGCAGCACTGAAATGACCTCCCCAGGATGCAAACCTGGGCAGCGTGTATGGAGGTCCTGGGCTGCCCAGACGACAAGACCTCGCTGGTGTGGTCAAAAGGAAAGCTACGCAAGGCGTTTGGCACCAGCTTGGCTGCAGGAAAAAGGCGTACAAGGAGGAATCCAATTGTCTTTGGGTTTCCTCTGAGTCTTTTCTTTTCCCAAAGATGTACCACAAGGCAGTGGAGATTGCAAAGCAGCTGCTCTACCACTGAGCTGAAGCATAATAATAATAATAATAATAATAATAATAATAATAATAATAATAATAATATTATGGGTGGCTTCCAACAAAACACTAAAATACAATAACCTAATCACACAATTAATGTGAAACATTAACCTAATCACACAATGTGAAACAGCACAGGCTGTAACCAAGTTTGACTCTTACTTGTTTGTTTCTCCCTGGCAAGGACGAGACAAGCTGAAAAATAGCAATCTTGCCCGAAGCTGTCCCAACAGCAACAAGATCATCAAAGCAGCTCAAGACTTTCACGACAGTGATAGACTCATTTTTCCCCTGGTGGAGAAGGAAAAGAAAAAAAGACAGCTGCAAAATTAAGATGCTGTGTTTATTCGTATCGGCCGAGACAAAAGTGGGATACCTGAAGGAGAGCTTTCGCTCCTCACCTGCTGACCTCAAGATCCTGAGGCAATTCTGCTGCGTGTTTCTCCACCACTGAAGTTCAAGTATGTGGAGATTTGGGGCAGAGTTGTCTTTGTGGTGGGCTTCTTCCCTGTGGATCTCATTGCCTAAGAAGGCTCAGCTGGCTAGCTTTCTGGGGGCTTTCCATAGGCTAGTGAAGACCGCTTTGCTTAGAAGGACCTTTGGACTAGGAAGGGCCTGTTGCTGCGGTTTGATCTCTAGCTAATGCTGAATAAAAATTTGCTCTGTTGCTGAAACTGCTCATAACGTACATATTTTTATACTGTGGATGCACAGTACAAAACAATCTTGTCTTGCGTGCAATTAACTTGCATGATTTCAACCTTACAAGGTTGAAAGCCAGCAGTCTGAAATCCTGCGAATTAATTACATGCAAGGCAGAGAGCTTTAAAGCGCATTTTGCACCAGATTTTCCCAACACGGAAAGAGCTTTTAAACTCTCAGACTTGCCTGCTGGGCTCTGGGATGCTCTTGAGAGTATATCGTATTGCTGCTGCTTCTGAGGGTTTTACTTGTCGCTTAGGCATTTGTTTGTTTTTCAAGTGCTGTGTTGTTGCTGCCACTTTTGGTATTCTTTTGTATGTTTTATAGGATAATTATGATTGCACTGGCTATTATAATAATATTAATGTTTGAAACATATTATTGAATGTCTTGATGTGTTGATAGCTGACTTTGCAACAAACTGTTTTATTACCTGTTTTTTATCAGCTGTGTGAATTTTTTGATATGCTATATGAATTATTGTTTACCATATATAAGGTGTCAATCTTCCTGTCTGCTGATAATTAAACAAGAGCCTTCACTATTTTGTTTTAGATGCCTGCTGAAAACTGTTATATTTCAGCAAGTCTACCCAAACATACAATTTAGTCACCTAAAGTTGCTTTTACATAGTGACCAATTTTAATTTGTGTTATATTTATAATTATTTTATGTATTTTTTAAATAGTTTTGTGGATTTTAGCTGTGTTTTACTGGCAATTTTAGCATGTGCAATGCTTAGAGAATTTTGTGATGAAGCGTGGTCTATAAATTTTTCCAAATAAATGAAATATCAATATGAATTATAATTGTGTGCCTCCTCAAGAGGTCAAGAGGATGGCAACACGAGAATGGCCTTCTCTGCAGTGGCTCCCTGTCTGTGGAATGCTCTCCCCAGGGAAGTTCGCCTGGCGCCTTCAATATACACCAGGCAAAAACATTTCTTTTTAACCAGGCCTTTGCCTGACTTGATCTACATCCTATACCCTTTTTAAAATGCTGGCTCTTTTTTTGAGGGGGGGGGGTTATTGGGTTGTTGTTGTTTTGATTTTATGTATTTGATATTTTATGTGAGCTGCCCTGAGACCTTTGGGTATAGGGCAGTATAAAAAATAAACAAATAGCATAAATAAATAAAATAGGTTGATATTATGTTGTTGCAATCTATATGGTATGAAACTGCTGTTGAACTCTGATGTACTAACGTTTATATTTTGCAATATATTACAGCTCTCATTTCCTTATGCCCTGCAAACCACTATGGGGTCTATCTCTAGTGGAAAAGCAGCATATAAATAAACAGATGATGAACAACAGAATGCCTTACTGAGAAGCAAGTATATAGAATTGAGAACAAACCCCTAAATCATGCTGTGTGAGATAAAATAATTATAGACCACAAATAGATGCTGACTCTTAATCTAATTTTAGCAACAGCCAGAGCAACCACTTTTCCTCAAGTTAACCAACTCTATAGCTTTACATTTCTGCACATTTCAATATGCTAAAACTGACAAAACCCAAGGCATAAGCCTCATCACACCTTTTAAAAAATGAAGGTGTCCTGTTAAGTGTTGGTTCATACCTCAAAATTGTACTTTTTCATCTGGTTCAAGCGCCTGCAGTATAAATACAACATTCCAATACTGCTGCCCACAGCGATGTAGTCCTCGTTAGTGTCAAGTGCAGTGAGGTATACCACAATGGAACGGAATCCCTTTTGGATCTTTGTAGGAATGGCATTGAGAAGATAGTACAAGGGACAGAACTCCTTGAAGGTAAACGATGGAGTCGCCGATGCCATGGCAAACATCTGTATGTGCTACCTAGAGGCTGGAAAAGATAAACTGCATGTACTCCTGAAGCCCATGAAAACAAGAAGTATTTATTTCAGCGGCCACCCTTAGTATCTATACAACTGGGAGTACGTACAATGCTGGTGGGAAAAAGTGGTTTTTCTCCCTCATGAAAAGTTTAATAGTAATACTTACTGCACCACAGTTCTGCAACTAGTTGGCTTAACATAATGCTTACGCTGTATAACATTTTGTGTCTCATAACCCAGAACAATACTTTGTGATTTCTTTTTTATGCATGACAAAGGTTTTCAACTTATGAAAAGGAGAACACAAAGCAATTAGTTGCAAATGTTCCAACACTCTTCCACTGTCTCCAAAACTGATGAATGCCAACTGGTGTTCTCAATATTTTGTAGGAAAAAAATCGCTTCCATTAACTGCGGTTCAGAGTTCCATTCAAAGCCAGACTAACTGTGGTTAGCCTTAACAATAGTTTGCAGAAATAAGCCAACTTTGAACTGTGGTTTACAAAGGAGCTTTGCTTCAATAAGCTAGGGATGGGAGACATGCATTTTACCTAGCTTCCCTCTTCTCCTCCAGAACCAAGCTCTCGGACAGCGAATAGCAGTGTGAATTGACGCACAAGATTCCTGTCTTTCATTTAACACAGGGGTCGGCAACCTAAGGGGGTCGTTTAACTGGCCCACGGACCCCCGCTGCCCGCTCAGTCGGCTCCCATGCGCCACGCTAAAGCGGCACAGAGCAGAGCGGGGACCGCCTTCCGCGACGCTGGCTGGCTTCCCATTGGCTGCAGGAAGCTCCTGCAGCCAATGGGAAGCTGCACACGCCTCCTCCACGCCGGAAATAGTGTTTGTGCGTGCGTGCGCACTCCGACCCACTGAGGCATCTGCAGGACAGTGAACCAGCCCAAGCCACAAAAACTTTGCCGACCCCTGATTTAACATCACTACAATTGGGGAATGTTCCCACAGAATGCAAAATTCACGATTCCCTCTGTGCCCTGGGTCCCATTTATAAATCCCACACAGTTTAAAAACAAAAATACTCTCTAAGAGGCTGATCCAAAGATGTAACAGTGAATCTTAATGTTAGTGCCAAATCTCTTCCCCATCCCCACACCTAATGGTAAGTCAAGAACAACTGTTGGCTTCACATCATGGTTTATTTGGAGCAAAACAAACCATGGTACTCAGCTTGGATGTAACACTAAGTCAGGGATCATGGTTTGTTCCTCCCAGTCATGCTTGGGGAGGAGTGATGTGGAAGTCACATGTGTTGCTGACAGAAAACCATTAACTATGGCTTGCCACAACTTGCAAACATAGCCACTATGTGCTAGATCAGCAATCCTGTTCATTCAAGCCAATGCCAATGCTTCCATCTCTGCCACCACAGGAAATTATGCAGAATTAATGTCTATGCAAGCACTCAAGACCATAACAAGTAAAAGCCACACATACAAGTAAAAGAAGCTGAGCGAACTAGTATTCTTTCGAAAGGCACTTCTGAGATAAAATGAAAGTAAAAGTTCCAAATAAATATTGTCCCTTGCTAATAGTGGAGAAGGGGGGGGGGAGTCTAGTTAAATCCTGGCATCCCTCTTGCATTCGGTCATATGATTTACTCCTACTACTGACATCTAAATATGCATTGAAGACCTCCTCATACATTATAAAGTTGCCTTAAGTGTAGAAAATTATGTACAACCCAAATGCAGTTCATCACTGAACATGGGGTGGCCAGCTGTCATTTACCTGCCTATGTACGCACAGGGAAGAACCAGCATTGGAATTAGGCACCATTAAAGGTCAAAGTGAATGTCTTGCTAATTTTCACACCCAGTTCTCATGTGACAGCCCTCTGGATTGCTTAAGCTCTGCTAACACAGTGCGCTTAAGAGTTTTTAGGGAACTTCTATTTCGTGAGCTAAGGTTACAATAAATTTCGGATACCGGTACTTTTTTCAAAACAGAATATTAAATTTCATGTCAAAACCAAGGGTTATGGTGCACTCACTCTGCTAGTCTTCCATCGAAGAATCCTATGGCTTTAAGCAGCCAGTTCATCACATTCAGTCCACTACCCTAAGGCAGGATACATCTTTGTTGCAGACGACAATTTTGGAAAACAATGTGTGTTATCCTCCTGTTGAAGTAACAGAAGCTCAAATAATGAAACCATTAAATCACTTTGAAGGGACAGCATCAACTGTTTTGCTTTTTAAACGAACATAAAACCAGGTCCCAGGGGAGCTACCTTTTTCAAAAGCATACATTTGTAACAAATAAATGCTTTGTCCAAGGAAGAATTCAACAGGCATCAGGCAGAACAGTGAAAAAAGTAAATAACCAAAGTACACTGGACTACAAGGTAGCTGTGCCAACATCTGCAGCTTGCAGAATTAGTAAATGCACAGCTCAAGTATCAGGATCCTTGCCACTTTCCTAGCTACAGATATTTAGGATGGAAAAGCTTCTTGGAATATGTTTTCATTTCAGGAACCCAGGAGCTGTTACGGGTGGATGCTGTAATATTAATTCTGCAAACTGTGCAGCAGTGAGAGGAGTTGCTTAAAGAGATATCATTCCCACCCACCCCCATTTTAATGCCGTCTAGAAGTTGTATTATTTGTTTTGCTAAGAAGGGCATGAAGAGGAAAGCACAAATCAGAAAGAAAGAAAGAAAGAAAGAAAGAAAGAAAGACAGGACTAATGGGAGAAGGGAAAACTTCTGGGTGGATTTTTGTCCTTCCTCCTCAATGCAGAGTGACAATTCTAACCCATAAGTGATAAAAGAGAGCAGAATTAAATGATCCCATTAATCGATAGCTTAATAATCAGCACTGTTGGGAAGCCCAACCACCCCACCTGAAGCATGAACCAAACAAGAGTACAGGCAGGCAGACAGGCGGCCGAAATACACTAAAGAAGGTAAACAAACCCAGCACACGGCGGTTCCCAAACATGCGCCCCCGCTTCACCCCCGCAAGAGATGCTCAAGGCAAGCCTCATTCTCTGTGCGCGCCTTGGCGGGCAGAGAAGCCGACCAACCGCCCAGGGCTCGTCAGGACGGAGCCTCGACACGTGTTTCCAGCACCAGGTCTCTCGAGGGAAACCCGGGAAGGAATGCGTAAAAAGGGGGTTCTCCGGGCGGTGAGCGTCCTTCTCTCCGCTTCTTATCGCCTCCTGCAGCCAGGGAAGGGAAGAAGAGAGGGCCGCCCAGCCAGGAGGCTCCCACCCCGTCTCCCCGCCGCGCTAGGCTGCCCTCCTCACCTCAGAAGGGCCGGGGCCGGAGCTCCCGCGTCGCCCCCAGGCCCAGCGGCGCTGGGTCTCCAGCGCTGGGCGGCGGAGCTGGGCGGAGCCGGACGTGAGCGCACTTCCGAGGGGAGGGAGCGGCCTCGGCCTCGGGTGTCGGCGGAGATGGCCGGTAAGCGCTTCTTCCCCAGGCAGCGGGCGGGAGCGCGGCCTGCACCTCCTTCAGCGAAGGAGGCCCCGGGTGCCTCCACCGGGGAAAGCGGTTGCTGGAGAAACCCAGCAGTTTTTTCCTCGCTCTCAAGTAATACTGTACCAGGACTGGGATGGGAGGGGGGGGGCGTGCGATGGAGCTGAAGATGAAAGGGTAGCGGGACGGTGGAACTCCCCGCCACTGGAGGCAGGGTTGGCCTCCGGCTTAAGAACTATAAGGAGATGTTCAGGGCCGGGTTTAGGTTTGATGAGGCGCTAAGCTGCTGAAGGTAATGGGGCCCTTTATATGTCCAGCTGTCCTTTGTCAACAACAAATAGTCGCTTTTTTGCGTTGAATTTTTGCTATATAGTAATTTATGGACCTAATAGGTATCTAAAGCCATTTGCACAATACAGAATGTAGGCACCCTATATATAGAAATGAGCAAACCAGTGATATTTTAGGGAGCAGGCTAGCAGGCGGGGCCCATCATTGGAGCCTACACAGCACAAAACACTGTTGCTGTATGTAGGTTTTATTTGTTTTTTAATCTTATATTTTGGAAATGTACATCCAGGGTTTTTTTCCTTTAATTTTTTTTGGGGCCCCTAAGAGAGTGGGGCCCTAAGTTGTAGCTTGTTTAGTTTATACGTAAATCTGACACTGGAGATGTTGCAAGGCAGCCGTGGCAGGAGTTGAGAGAGGCTGTTACTGAATGTAGGCAGGGGGGAGGGTGAATTTTGGGAACTGGTTGTGGCGTTGCGAAGGAAGTGAGATGATCCTGCGATGCTACTACAATCCCGGCTTCCGGTTGGGTTGGGTTGGTCATCTTCTTCACACGTTTGGGTGATGGGCAATGGGCAGGCGCACGGTGTTGCAGCGGGCAGAGACCTGTCAGTTTTCTATCAATGAAATAAAACCTCTTATTGAAAGTTTGAAGCAATGTGCCAAGTGTAGAGGCTGAAACTTCACAAAACAATGAGAATGGTGGTGTTGTTTATTTTATTACATTACAAAAAAAATGTCGCCAGCAGCCTAAAATGTCTCACATAAATATTTTCCCTCTTCCTGTTTAAAGGGTTTTATTGTTGTGTTTTTGATTAGCCAAAGGCTCGACTCCCAAGACACCTGTATTATCCATCAGTGCAAGAAAAATTAAAGATAATGCAGCAGACTGGCATAATTTAATGATGAAGTGGGAAACTCTGAATAATAAGGGATTTACCACTGCCACCAAAATCGTGAACATCAAAATTTCTGCAGAGTAAGTATACTGAAAGATCTTGTCGATGGTTCCAGTGCAAATTTATTACCTTAGGCCATCACTTTTTAAAATCTGCATGATATGAATGTAACAATTTACCTTGCATTATGCACTGACTACAGTTGACCCTATATATTATAGGCAACAAGGGGTAGGAGTTGTCAGAGGAACAGAACTTCTATTATGTACAGTGAATGATATTTTTCTTTAGGTGCAAAGACAGCAAGTTGGAAATAGAACATGATAATATTGCTTCAGAGTCCGGAAGACGACCAGTTGACTACAATGTAGAATTGGAGGAGTGCTGTACAGAACTACTTGATACTTTTGAAAACATGGTACACTATTTTTCTTATTAGAACCACCACTGCATTTTTCTGTTTCCACCATCCTCCTATAGATCAGTGGTTCACAAAACTTTCCCCAGCCCAGGGGACCAGTTAAGTGATTTTTCTGCCAGTTGAAGCAATTATAACACACACTGCTAGATGCTGTGTGATTTTTAACTCCACAGTAGTACCTCGGGTTAAGTACTTAATTCGTTCCGGAGGTCCGTACTTAACCTGAAACTATTCTTAGCCTGAAGCACCACTTTAGCTAATGTGGCCTCCTGCTGCTGCCGCGCCCCCGGAGCACAATTTCTGTTCTCAACATGAAGCAAAGTTCTTAACCTGAAGCACTATTTCTGGGTTAGGGGAGTATGTAACCTGAAGTGTATGTAACCTGAAGCATATGTAACCTGAGGTACCACTGTATTTTTATGGACACATTGCTGACCACCTAAATGAAACTCCTGGACAGTTTCTGAACCCTTGTTCTGGAGAGGGAGAGGCCATAGCCCCTTGTGGGAGATCTAGAGGTCTTCTTTTCAACAATGTTTTCCATGAATATTCAAGGCAACATCCCTTCACAAGAGAAGGTATAAGAATTATATGCAAATCTACCTAATGGAGGAATCAACCAAATGAAAAATGAATCTCTTCTGTGCAAAATATTCAGAAGGGAGAACTGAAGCTATTCTTAATGTTTTGTTGTGAAAAATGCCCTTTGAGAACTACTAATTTTAGTCCAGTACTGACTGAATACTTTAATTAGTGATTTGTCTCTAATCCAGTTATCCAGTCTTTGTAATAAAAGTTCCCTGGTTGTGAAGTTTCTGAAAGTAGGGATTGAGTAGCCTGCACAGATAGAACATATGTTAAGCTGCAGTCGTATTCATGTGTACTCAGAAATAAGTCACACTGAATTCAGTTGAGGTTAGGCCAGGTAGGTGGGACTAGGATTGCCACTTCAGGACAAAAACACATTTATTATTATTATTACTACATTATTTACTCATATGCAGTGTGTACCACTTTGGCCCAATTATGTCACGGAAATTAGTGTGTGCATTAGATTTGATGGTGCATTAGATTCAATTGCAAGCTTGAAAAACACAGACATAGCAGATACAGTGGTATCTCTGGTTACGAACTTAATTCGTTCTGGAGGTCCGTTCTTAACCTGAAACCATTCTTAACCTGAGGTACCACTATAGCTAATGGGGCCTCCTGCCGCCATGCAATTTCTGTTCTCATCCTGAGGTAAAGTTCTTAACCCAAGGTACTACTGTACTTTTTTTGGTTTTAAGGTTTTGAAAACTGAGGTGCACATTAGATTTGAAGGTGCATTAAAAAGGTAAAGGTACCCCTGCCCGTACGGGCCAGTCTTGACAGACTCTGGGGTTGTGCGCCCATCTCACTCAAGAGGCCGGGGGCCAGCGCTGTCCGCAGACACTTCCGGGTCACGTGGCCAGCGTGACAAGCTGCATCTGGCGAGCCAGCGCAGCACACGGAACACCGTTTACCTTCCCGCTGGTAGGCGGCCCCTATTTATCTACTTGCACCCGGGGGTGCTTTCGAACTGCTAGGTTGGCAGGCGCTGGGACCGAGCAGCGGGAGCGCACCCCGCCGCGGGGATTCGAACCGCCGACCTTTCGATCGGCAAGCCCTAGGCGCTGAGGCTTTTACCCACAGCGCCACCCGCGTCCCTTGAAGGTGCATTAGATTCACATAAATATGATATTTATTAATTATAGTTTATTAAATTTGCATACCGCTCTTCATCTGCAGATTTCAGGGCAGTTCCAACATAAAATTCAATGTGACTTCTGTACTGTTGTTTACAAAAATATTAGCTTCTTACACAGACACTTAAAAACTTTGTTAGGCAAAAATACAACAGAAAATGGAAAAACTATGTTCAACTACTAAAGGGATCTGCGACTTAGAAGCATATCATGGAGATCAGAAGACACCATTCTTTCACACGTGGCCCATTCCTTACTTCTGTAAGTAAATTCTTCCTTTTTGAGATACTGCTATTTCTTTCTGCTGAAGCATATTCATTTGAAAATGAGAGTGGAATACTGTGAGCTAAAGAAATTAAATTTAGCTTATATTGCTTGACTTGCAAATTTGCAAGGCAACTATAGCTCTCAGGAGAGAATGCTTCACATCATCAACCCACATCAATTCCTAGAATTCCATATGTTGAAACCAGATAATCTTTTTAAAAATTGCGCAACAGGAGAAATATGGAACTTGAGGGATGGAAGATGAATTAACTAATTCTAAAGCTTAAAAACTATAGGCAAGCAATCTAGCTAGCAATGTAGTATGTTCAGCATTTGTAATATGAAGCAAAATCAGAGCACTACTCAGGCATTCTGAATTATGGCTTCGTCAATACATATGAGAGTATGCACTCTGAGGGTGTGGTAGCTGTACCACATTCGCCATGGGTTCCCTATCAAACCGTCTGCAGCAGAGAAGCCTCCTGGAATCATGGCTGCATCTATGCATTTTGAAACCCTGGAAAAAAAAAATCAGGCTTTCAAAGTGCACAGGGGTACAGGATGTTTTCCCACTGCAGACAGTTGCTAGGAAACACAGCATCTAATTGAGAGGAGGGTGGGGACAAAGTTAGTGCACATTCTTCTCTTCATTTGCTGTCCTAAGCCATATTCGGAATGCCTATGTATTTCCAGAGCTACTTCTTGATTTAATTTATCTTTTTCAGATGAAGTTTCTGGAAAGCTCTTGAACATGTACTCAAAGGAACTAAAACTCAAGCAAACGATTGTGCAAGAGATTGCTCATACCGCTGACCAAGATCTCCTGATGGCCTACTTGTCGTCATGGTTATACCAGCCCTACATTGAGAATACCAGCCAAGTATTACTAGAAAGCATGCTATTGGAAACGGGACACAGGCTGGTCTAACCTTTCCTACCACTTTATAAAGTTGCCTTTGCCTTGAACTGCACTGCTAATACATTATATAAATTGCATTGTGTTTATTTTTGTATCGTTCCAACTTTTTAATAAAGTCTGTTTTATTTTCTAAGATTATATCTACCTAGCAGGTCCCATATTGGGATTACAACAAACAAAACCACTTAAGAGGTTTTAGTACCATCCAGATTTATATAAATTTTGTAAAATAATAGAATCAAAACAATTCTAAAACAGAGCTTGATTAACTTTAGGGTCTCTAAAAATCTGCTTTCACAGATTTCAATATCCAGTGGAACTCCTTTTTCTTTTGTTTTAAAGTCTGAACTTTCACACCATGAGTATAAGAGGAGCCTGCTAGAGTAGGCCAATGGTCTATCTAGTCAAGCATACTGTTCTCAATGGCCAACTATATGCCTGTGGAAAGCCTGCTAGCAATACCTGAGTGCACTAGCACTCTCTTCTCATTTATAATCTAAATATGACTGTAGCTGGATCTTTCACCAGGGCTATGAGAAAGTTAACACATGCCTTGAATTACAAGGCCGATATTTAAATCACATAAAGGCCCATCCTTGCCTCTGGGGATTTCAGGAAAGAGGCAAAGCACTAACAGCCTCCTGCCCTTCTCAGAATCCTAGCTGCCAGGCCCATTTTTTTCAGGCACCAATGGCTATTAGGCACTTTTTGCGTTTCTACCTTAGTGAACAGAAAATTGTTAACATTAGGCAAATGCTACATTACCATTTCGGCTCAGGTTGTGCCCAGAGGCATATGCTTTTTAGAATTGCCGCTACTCTGGGAAATTATCTAAATCTGAACAGCCTCGTTGAAGTCTGTCACTGAAGTCTGTATGTTGGGGGATTGGATTCATCTCTGGGACATGAAGGCCCACTCTTCCAGATGATAATATCTAAATATGAAAGTGACCTACTTACCAGACTGAAGCTTTCACTTCGTAACTGACTGCAATACAATCTCTCTATGCTTAGCAGCTTTAGAGCAGCTCCTGTGTTCAAAATATCAAAATGACCTGACACACCCAAGGTGTCAAGGATAGTATATGTAGTGCCTTTAATTTGAACCAGATAAACCATCAGTTACAGTTTGATATCCAGCACTGAATGCCATTACCTTTGTTTGCACAGATTCTCAATTTTATAAAAAGATTCTTACCAATGAGCTGGTTCTTGATCTTACCGTTTAGTCAAAAAGCAGTGTAATTTTGGTAATAAGTTGTGTCCAAAAAAACAGATCAGTTTGGTAAACAGTGCAGTTTACTTGGAATTCTAGTTACTCTTCAGTCATGTTAGTTGTAATTGCACAAAGCTCACAAGCAGCAGAAAATTAAGATTTAATAACAAAAATAGACATTTTAAGAAATTGCTTTTTTTAAAAAAACCATATATTTTCATAACGGCTTTACTCTGAGCAAGTTCTCTGTGTGAACAATGTTGTTAAAAGAGCCTCTGTACTTTCCAAAGAACTTGAATGTGTAAGTGCATAGCAGGATCATCAATTTGGTTACAACACTGGTTGAAAAAGACAGCAGCACCAGGATGGGGCAAAGCCTGAACTATTTCATAGCCCTAGAGAAGAGTTTCTAGCTCATCCAGTCATCTTTTTAATAGATTGTCAATGAGTTTTCTAAGATCATATAGAAATGTTATCTCATTGAGACCCAAATGGATTAGCTACTGCCATGTTACTAATTTGGGAAGATTTTGCTTAATTAGATACCCTAGGATGTTCACAATCTATTAATGACAAAATCCTCGCTTCTTCCTGAGATTCTTGATATTTTTCATTATGATTGCTTTCTTCATGCTCTGACAAGGAAGGATTTTGATTAGCTTTTTTTGATGTTGTGGAGTTACAAATCTCAAACACACTTAGTCCGCTTGCTGCATTACCCGAGTACGCTGCCACCATCTTTTCTTGTGAACTTTCTGAACTGGCAAGTGGCAACCTTTCACTCCGTGAGAATAGGTAGCCTGAACAATCCAACCCTGATACACTTGAAGGTTGTAAGATCTCAGCCTTCCCTTGCAGGAACTGATCTGTATCTGCAATCTCATTTGAAGCTTCTAGTTCAAGTGATTTGTGGTGCTCCTTTTGCTGTAATGTATTTTCGGTGCAAATGTTTGCTCCGCAGTTCTGTTCTGGGGGAAAACCTAAAAAAATCAAGTTACAAAACACAAAACTTCAGTTTACATGCATGTTTTTCAAAACATACAAAAAGGAAAGTGTTTTATAAAATATTTATTTCATAAAAATTATATACCACCTGATTGTGGTATATAATTGTGGTATATGCTACCCATATAAAAAATTAAGCTGTTTAAATATTATATTAAGCATTAAGTAGTATAATAGAATAAATAGTTTATAAACAAACAGCTTCTACTTTGGCAACAGATTTTTTTAAAAATCTGCTTGGCAGTGTTAACATTTATCCCAGAAAGTAGCCAGGTGGTGGAGTATTTACCAATAATAAATACTTGCATTATATCACATTTCCTTCCAATACAGGTTAAGAGTTAAACAAAGGTATAGTTAGTTTTGTATGCCCAGTGGGGCTTTAAGCTCGTGTTTCTAAAACAGCAATACTGACATTCATTTAGTGAAATCTGGATTCAAATCACCAATAAAGAAAAAAAACTACTTTTGGAAAACCTATGCATTAAGTACCTTAAGGAGAATGCAAGTGTGAAGGATACAGCAAATTTTTAGCTAAGTTTCCTTTCTCTCTCTCCCTACTCAACATTATTTTTAGACTTATACCGCTACAGTTTAAAAGGTCATTGTACTCTTTCAGCTTCCTAGCTATTTGCATGTAACTTTATCTTCAGGAGAGAGTGGAGATATTAGAATTCACATACCACTACCTTCATATGCAGGACTTCTTTCCTTTATTTCACCTTGACTTGAACTGATAGTCACACTTTCTAACAAATTTTCAGCTCTGATCTTTTTTGCAAATGGCAACATTTCATCTGAACCCTGTTGAGAGAGAAAATAAACTTACCAGCATATTCATCAAACATCAACTTTTTAAACTTATTCCAATATTTTAAAAAGCTCTATTCATTTGGCAGCACTTTGTGCCGCACAAGAATCCAAGTGAATGAACTTATGCCAAAAAAGTATGGTTTGCTTATAAAGACCAATTTTGTATGGAAGATGAAATATGCAACAGCTTATTTTCAGCAAGACATATACAAGCAAAAAAGCACAAGAAAAGTTAAATATGCTACAAGGTTTGTACAGTATTATTGATGTGGCAGAATTCACCTATTTTATACCTCAGTTGCTCGTTTCTGTTCCAGAATCTCTGTACATACAGGTGCATCAGCAATTTTAATACACTCAGGTGAAGATCCTATTGTTTGAACCATTTGCATTTCAAGATCACTGCCTATAATTCCTAGAGATTCAGCCACCTATGAAAGACGAGACACAATATTTTTGTTCTAGACCCATAATACACAATTTATTCACAGTAAATTTTATTATTTCAAAATTCTTATTTACAGGCGGTAAGTCAGCAGGGCATGTACCTGCTTTGATTATTTCGAGGATGGTTTTATTAGACCTTACCAATTCTTCTTTGTTAATATTTTGAGTATCATGTTTGTAAATAAAGCTGATTTAAAGGTAAAGGAAAAGGGATCCCTGACCATTAGGTCCAGTCGTGACCGACTCTGGGGTTGCGGTGCTCATCTTGCTTTATTGGCCGAGGGAGCCGGCGTACAGCTTCCAGGTCATGTGGCCAGCATGACTAAGCCGCTTCTGGCGAACCAGAGCAGCACACGAAAACACCGTTTACCTTCCCGCCGGAGCGGTACCTATTTATGTACTTGCACTTTGACATGCTTTCGAACTGCTAGGTTGGCAGGAGCAGGGACCGAGCAACGGGAGCTCACCCCGTCGCGGGGGTTCAAAATCTGGTACTATATTTGATCTTAGCAAGTAGGCCTAAAAGCAAAAGATAGAAGCGCAAATATAAAATAAGATGTACTTAATTTCTGCTTATCTTCAGTATTTGCTATTTATCTTCACACTCCTTCTTTTAAAGAAAATGTGTTCAGTTTCACCTGCTGCACTCAGTTTAGCTACTGGATCTTGATTCACAGCCACACACGAAACTACCCAACATACCTTTGGGTTTTTTATTGCCAGAGGGTTGTTTAATTCAGGAGTACTCAAATAGTCTTGGCACATTTTCTTTACTATAGTGTGCAGCTCTTCAAATTCCCGGTATACTTCTGGAAAAAGTGCTTTGGTTGGATAATTTTTTTCTACCTGTTTAGTAACAAAAGCTACATGAATATGAGCAAATTCACAATCACGTGCTGTAAGTATCATTCAAGCCTATTATAATGCAAACAAGTAACAGGCGATTAAAGGCAGAAAGCACTATCTGAACCTCTCCAGCAAGTCCCCTATCTTGACCACATTGGTTTGGATCAGAGCTGTCAGTCCATCTGGTTGTCGTTGGCTTAAATTGATCTTATGTTAAACAGAGTCTGGAGAAGTAGGGACTGTGGAGTTAAGAAAACTAGACAACAGAGGCTGTGGTTCAAGGTCCAGGAAGATTATGTTAAGAACCATAACTCCTATCTACCCATTATGAGAAAAATATCTCACTGGAATAACTTACTGTACTAATCTATATTTCCATAAAGAGTGAAATAAAATTGTTGACTTTCCCCTAAACTATAACTTCAAATAGGGCAGGGAAAGTGATGTGTCCCACTTCTTCAATCTTCCACCATGTAATTCCTTGTACTCCTCCTGGTTAATCTGGTTTCATCCAATTTTTGTTCATACCCGCATGAGACACTCAAGTTTAAAGAGTTTGACTATAGGAAATTAAATGCACATTTGCAGATAGTATTTATTATTCATTTATATTGTGCATTTTACACTAAGTTTGCAAGATGTATCTTACCTTCATCAATAGGAATTCAGATACAGTAACAAGTGTTGTAAAGCGTGGAAGAGCCAGCTCCATAAAATCTTCATTAGCACATTGCTGAATCAGCTATTAAAGACCATAATAATTTCTTTAGAGAAGCCATAAAGTCAAATCGCTAAAACGCCAAGTCTAAATACATGGAAATGAACAAAGAAAAATGCATGATATCTGAGCAATTTATTATAGAAAACAGATAAATCACTGAGAAGTGTCAATGTTAGGAGACAGTTCCTAGAGTCATTGCCAGAATAAATTCAATTTTTAAATCCCAGCAGTTATATCTAGGGGCCAACTCACACAACATTTGTCCTTCATGGAGGTTATCAAAACTAATGCAAAAAACCTGTACAACTTGTGTGAAGCACACACAATTGGATTATTTTGCCATGGGCAGACACTTTATCCAAGTTTTCAAGAGAGCCTCTTCAAAGCCTCATTTACTACATGAAAGGCTAGCTATCAAGTAGGATCTTAGCTGGAAGATTCTGAAAGAAAAAATAGTAAGTCTTTCACCAGATAACTAAATAAGTTGTAGGAGTTTTAAGAAAAAGAAGAGAAGAGTTTGGATTTGATATCCCGTCTTTCACTCCCCTTTAGGAGTCTCAAAGCGGCCAACATTCTCCTTTCCCTTCCTCCCCCACAACAAACACACTGTGAGGTGAGTGGGGCTGAGAGACTTCAGAGAAGTGTGACTAGCCCAAGGTCACCCAGCAGCTGCATGTGGAGGAGCAGAGACGTGAACCCGGTTCCCCAGATTACGTGACTACCGCTCTTAACCACTACACCACACTGGTTGAATCTGCATAAATGGTCACATTTGTATAAACAGCTTAGATGAGAAAGGCATGCTTCCTCTTAGATGAAGCAGCAGGCACCCTTAGAAACATTTCCTCCTGCTTGAAGAGAAAGGGATGGTTCTTATAAGATAGCACCAGCCATTTCCCCATTTTATACTTATATCAATTTCAGGAATGTGTGTTGCCCAACTTGAGACACCTTTTCAAGTTATCAAAACATTTTAAATGGCTGGGTCTAACTAAGGGATGGGGAACCTTTGTCAATCCTGGAGCAGCATTTCCTCATGAGCAACGTTCTTGAAGCCATGTGCCAATGGTGGCAAGGGCGGCTGGCAAAAGTGGTTACTGTAGGATCTCTTTCCAACTACACAAAAGTCATAGGTTTCAACACACATGCACACACATATCTCTCCATTCAAGTAAGTAAGGTACTATTAAGGTACAACAGCACATTCCAGCTAGGCAAAGTCACTCCAGGAGAGTGAGGAGACGGACTGGTGTGAATCCAGAGGGCTAGATAGTTCAGAAGTGGGGAACGTCCAGGCCTCTCTAGGTTCACAATCCTAAGTATTTTTACTAAGGTGTAAGTCCCACTGAGCGCATTGAGACCCAATTCTCAGTAAACATGCTTAAGATTGTATTGTGAGCACTGTAGCCTAATGGAGAAACTATCACTAGGCAAGCGAGCATGAACAATTGTGAAAAGGAACCATACCTCTTTTAGCCTAGCTTTCCTTCTAAATATACTGTGGTGATCTGCTGACATATTATTAAGACACTTTGAAGAGAACTGACTGCGTCTGCTATATCTTCCAGAATACCTTGATCTTTCAGCTGTCTTTGGTCGGCCACACCTTCTTGGTTGTCGGGGTTTTCCAGGACCCAAATACAATAAATCGGTGTTTTGATGTTCTATTAATTTTCCATCTTCTGTAGATGTAGAAGACTTTAAAAAATGTTCATAAGAATGCTTTAAACAGTTTTGACTTTATGTATTAATTTTTCAGTTTGGAATCATTATACTAACATTATCCTATAAAACTGAGTTAAAAGGCACATATACTTCCCACATCTCACTTGCAAGGCAAGGAAGATGGCAAATTCCTTTTCTCCTACCTTTAATGCACCGTGATGTCACATCATTATGGTGTGCATGTGCTGCTAACTTGCTGTTTTAGGATTTATTTTCACATAACCCTGTCTACTTCCAGAAACAAGGACTACCTACTTTTTGACACGGTAAGGAGCATTGATAGAGCAACAAGGCAAAACAATGGTGCCTCTGGAATTACTGCAGCTGGTAAGCAGTTTTCATTTCATAGGGACAAAGGTGAGAGCTGTTTCCTAGTTCTGCTGGATCTCGCAGCTGCCTTTGATACAATTGACCATAACATCCTTCTGGACCGTCCAGAGGGGCTGGGAGCTGGAGGCACTGTTATACAGTGGTTTCGCTCCTTCCTCCTGGGCCGTGTTCAGAAAGTGGTGGTGGGGGATGAGTGTTCAGACCCCTGGGCCCTCACTTGTGGGGTGCCTCAGGGTTCTGTCCTCCCCCCCCCCCACTTTTTAACATCTATATGAAGCCGCTGGGAGAGATCATCAGAGGGTTTGGACTGGGTGTCCATCAATATGCAGATGATACCCAGCTCTACCTCTCTTTCAAATCAGAACCAGTGAAGGCGGTGAAGGTCCTGTGTGAGTGCCTGGAGGCGGTTGGAGGATGGATGGTGGCTAACAGATTGAGGCTGAATCCTGACAAGATAGAAGTACTGTTTTTGGGGGACAGGGGGCGGGCTGGTGTGGAGGACTCCCTGGTCCTGAATGGGGTAACTGTGCCCCTGAAGGACCAGGTGTGCAGCCTGGGAGTCATTTTGGACTCACAGCTGTCCATGGAGGCGCAGGTCAAGTCTGTATCCAGGGCAGCTGTCTACCAACGCCACCTGGTACGCAGGCTGAGACCCTACCTGCCTGCGGACTGTCTCGCCAGAGTGGGGCATGCTCTAGTTATCTCCCGCTTGTACTACTGCAATGCACTCTACATGGGGCTACCTTTGAAGGTGACCCGGAAACTACAACTAATCCAGAATGCGGCAGCTAGACTGGTGACTGGGGGCGGCCGCCGAAACCACATAACACCGGTCTTGAAAGACCTACATTGGCTCCCAGTACGTTTCCGAGCACAATTCAAAGTGTTGGTGTTGACCTTTAAAGCCCTAAACAGCCTCAGCCCAGTATACCTGAAGGAGCGTCTCCACCCCCATCGGTCTGCCTGCACGCTGAGGTCCAGCACCGAGGGCCTTCTGGCGGTTCCCTCATTGCGAGAAGCAAAGCTACAGGGAACCAGGCAGAGGGCCTTCTTGGTAGTGGTGCCCGCCCTGTGGAACGCCCTCCCATCAGATGTCAAAGCGATAAACAACTACCTGACATTCAGAAGACATCTTAAGGCAGCCTGTTCAGGGAAGTTTTTAATGTGTGACATTTTAGTGTATTTTTGGTCTCTGTGGAAGCCACCCAGAGTGGCTGGGGAAACCCAGCCAGATGGGTGGGGTACAAATAATAAATTATTATTATTATTATTATTTGCTTGCTACTTGCAAGGAAGCTTCAAAATGAATCTTGCAATTTAGAAGGAGGAAGGCAATGAGACCACTAGCAACACTTTTACACCAGTTACCTTATCTATCCAGTAATCATTACCAATAATTCACAGTATTTGAAGATCTTTTAAGACATGCATGTATCAATACTCTATTGCTTTCATATGACAAATGCCATTCATGAAAAGGATTTTTTGTATAGTATGCTTCCCCATTACATTGATTAGAAATTGCCTTTAGA
The DNA here is from genome assembly GCF_027172205.1 of Podarcis raffonei. NCBI lineage: Eukaryota > Metazoa > Chordata > Lepidosauria > Squamata > Lacertidae > Podarcis > Podarcis raffonei. The sequence goes on from NC_070602.1 coordinate 15,888,657, forward strand.
ATAGAGTGTCCATTAAATACTTAAACATTACCAGCAGCCTCTATCCCAGACTAATTCCCTCTTCATATTGCAGGGATAAGAATGGCATACATCTGTTTTTCTCCTAACTTTAATGAGCTACTAGCATTTAGAATTAGAAGCATCAATAGTGCAGTTGTTTAAAATATTCCAGCAATCCCATTCAGTAAAGCCTATTGTATAGATTCCTGTAGCCATGAACTGGATTTAGATAAGTGGCAAAGGGAGATCCAGCTTGCTCTGGAAAGGCAGAGGGCATGAGCTGACCATTCCCTGGATAATTTGAAATAGAACTATATATATTTCTCTTACCTGTTGCTTATTCTCTATAGGAAGATTATTTTTCAAGTCTCCAGCTGATCCAATTTCATTTATTAAAGGGGCACTAATTGGTGGTGGTGAAAGCATCTGATGTACACTTTCACAACTTGTCTGCCCAGTACACTCCAGCAACTGTCTATTTATAGAAGATTGTGAAGATTCTTCCTGCCTGTGAGCTGGATTAAGTTTATAATGCCGTGCTAATCCTCCTTTTCCTATGTAGGATTTTTCACAGCTTTGACATTTAAACAATTTTGGCTTCAGGTCATAGTTCAAGGGACCAAATAACGAGCACACTTCCTTCTCCTTGCCGCCTCCTTCATCGTCTTCTAGACTTAGCTCAGCATAGTCATCAGAATCAGACTGGTGACAGTCAGCCAAGTCTTTAGTTTTAATGAATTTGTAATCCTTAGCTTTATATTTAGGAGGCCTTGAAATCCGCCCAGAACGAGTTTTCACTTTTAGAGATTTTTTAACTCTGTATTTGTACTTCTCGTGGTTTGTGAGTGAATTTGCTGAACAAGATGGGGTGCGAGTAACATTTGGAGAATCTGAAGCAGCTATTGCAACAGATATGTTTTTCTGTCCATTGACAGCGAGGCCATTGAGTAGTTCATGTGTTATCTTGCCTGAGGAAACTTGTCCAAGAGGATGTAAAGGTCTCTGCAGAAGCAGCTGAAGGGTAGGTTCAGAAGATTTATATAACAAAAATTGCTGTGATCTAGGCATTGTAGCAATATGTGGGTTAATAACACTGAGTGCTACAATCCTGGAATTTTTCTCAAATGGCTGATTCATAGTTACATTTTTTGATCTTTGAATTGCTGCAAGAGACAGCTCTGATCTTTCTTTCTCTTTTTTCTGTTCTGGCTGTACTTGGACACAGATGGTTTCCAATGGCTGTAAGAAAAAATAAAGCTTGTTTAAGCACAAAGTCATATAAGGTTTTCTATACATTCTTGAAAATGAAACTGATCTAGATGACCACACACTAGTTTTTAAAAGTCTCTTTTAATCCAAGTAAACAAAGTCAAGATTGGTTGGAAATTGTAGCATAATTGACTTTTTAAAAAAATAATACTCTAGCTTGCATACTCCTGAAACTAGTATAATACACGTTTATCTACTTGTCATATCATTGTAAGGATTAAAGTTAAGGTTTTATGGGGAGTGGAGTAAATTTTTAATAGTGACCTGAAGGAGATCAAGGACAGGAAGGGGAGAAATCATGTGGTTTTAACTGCTAACTAACTGACCTGCTATTGTTAAGCAGATTGCTGGGTAAAAGTCTGGCATGGTCAGTTGGTGTTTCATCCATGGGAAATTAATTGACAGGATTTGTGAAAGTTGGGAATCTCCTTTCATTTCTTTATGGTACTGTACACCCCTCAGTTCAGCAGAGGGAGCAGATGCTTGTGCAACTTTAGAATAGGCAGAAAGCAGTAGTGGAGGTGGGCGGGGGGGGAGGGCAGGGCGTGATGGGGGGCTGGAGCGTGTCGGAGCTAAGCACGTTTTGGTGATGTTCCCCAAAGAAGTTCACAACTTTGGGGAAGCTCCGCCCCAGGCGAGGTTGTGATGGATAAGCACTGCTTACCTTGCTCTCTGATAAATCTACTGCTTCAAAGGCGTGCCTGCTTTGTACACAGGAGATCCAGAATTTCTTTTCCTCCCAAGAGGACACTAAACTATTCGCCTCCATGTAAAGCAGCACTTTGGTGACCCTATATTACTTTATTATTATTATAGTTATATACCACCCTACAGCCAAAGATCCCAGAGCGGCTTACAACATAAAAACACCAAATACTTAACAATACTGTAATAATAGCAATAATAATAATAATACGTATTTGGTGTTTTTATGTTGTAAGCCGCTCTGGGATCTTCGGATTAAAAGCGGTATATTTATTTATTAAATAAATACATAAATAAATATGTATTAAATAAATAAATAGCAGCAGCCCTCCGCCCCGCAAGCAGCGATTTAACCATTCTACGACTTAAGCATCAGCGATCCCCCTTACGAAAAATCCCCACATAAACCCCACAGGCTTATTTCTTATACCTTGGGCGGCAGGAGCCTGGCGGGGACACGGGGCACCTTCTGCAGCCGCTGCGCCGCGTCGTACGGCATACTGGACACCGGCGGGTCCGCCGAAGAGGCGGAAGTCGCCGAGCAGAAGCCCCTAGCCGGGAAGTGGGGATGAGAAGCCGCGAGGCCGTCGTCCTGGGCTACTGGAGAAGAGTCTTCCCGCCCTTGAGGCGATGCTGCAGCCCCGGCGATACGGGGGCCCACGGGCCTCCCCGTTTGCTTCCCAAGGGGCAAGGTCTCGCCCGGCTGCTGTAGGCCGAGCGCCGAGTCCGGGTCCACAGGCCCCCTCGCCTCAGAGGCCGCCATCTTAGCGAGTAGCTGCTGTCAGGGGAGACGGTTGGAAGTCTCCCTAAGCCCCGCCCCTACCGCGCGCATGAGGAACAAACAGCGCCGGACCAATAGGAATCGGGCTCGGCTGTTTGGGGTACGGGACGACAGCGAAGGGGTGGAGTGGGGAGGAGGAGCAAGAGTTAGAGCGTCGCGGTGGGAGCCGAGCGGGGTCAAATTAGCTTCAAAAGCGTTTAGTCGCTTCCCTAGAGTCCTAGTGCTCTCTTCGAACCCCTCGTATGCTCGCTCATCTCCTTGACGCGAACTCGGTGGGCACGTTCTGGATTTCGGGCAAATGGGAATAAATAAAATCGCAACTTATTTATGCCTGGAGGGGCCGTGTTTTGTTTGCATTATCCAAGGGGGAAGCTTTAAATTCATTATTATTATTGTTATTGTTATTGTTATTATTAAAATGGAAGGTATTGCCAAAGTCGAGGTTCTAAACGCCGAGCAGATTAAATAGATTGACAAAACATGAGTATTCTGACTTTTGTCTCCAAAGCGATCTGTTAGAAATGCCTGTACTGTACGGAAATGTGCACAGCCCCTCCGCAGAAGGAAGCCTGGGTGGTTTTCACTTAAACGGGGTGGAGCACAGGTTTCTGTTTTTGTTGCTGTACTTAAAAATAAATGTAAGTCAACCTTTTTTTCCTTAAAATCCTAAACATAAAAAAGAAACAGTTTTTCAACATCGTATAACCGTCGCCTTTTTTGCTGTTTGCAAAATGAACAAATTTGCTTTTTTCTAAGCGACATTTTACGGCAACGGAGCATTTGTTTGTTTTGCTTTGTGGCGGACGAACATTTTATTGAAAAGCAAAAGGCTTCCTTGTGGCCCGTACGGGGATCGAACCCGCGACCTTGGCGTTATTAGCACCACGCTCTAACCAACTGAGCTAACCGGCCACTGGGAGAACATTTTGCCTTGGCTTTCTTTCTGCTACTCGGTGACTCAACTTTGAAGATTGGAATTCGTATACAGTATTAATGGCTGTGCTTCTAGAGTTGCATGTCGTTTCTTTGAATCACAAATGTGTGTTTCACTGTAAAACGAAGCAGATCTGCATGCTGTTCAAAAGTGATCCATTTGAGAGTGTGAGAAAAATTGTAGCTGCGGTTATGAAAAAGGGCTGCTTCGTTTAATGACTGTCTAATGGCTATTTATTACATACAGAGCATCGACTACACGAGTCAACACTATGCTTTGCCTTTTTTAACAGCTAGAGAAAAGGGTTATGAGCAAACGATGTAACAGCTGGTAGATTTTCAGAGCTGGATACACCTTCCAAATCTGGATTTTCAAAATCTGTTATTCAGATTGCAGACACCCCTGCAATCCCAATTCTGTACTGGAAGTGGCGACTTTTGCAAGAGCGACTCAACCAGCATGTTATTTCTTTCCTTTTGAATGCTTGTCACGTCAACTCCCACTCCAAAATAATTACTTTGTAATTCTGACAGTGGGTGGTGGTTGGTTTTGGTAACATAGCTCCTATTCAAAACAACTATATTTTGCTTAACTATGTTCAAGATGTGTCTTCATGGAGCAGGAGATGCTTACTCGGAAGTAAGCCTCGCTGAGTGCAATGGAACTTGCCCGCATGTATAGCTCCTTGAGTAATTCTACCTGCTGCCCCTTGCAGTTCAAACTTAAGCATGCTTACAGGGAAGTTCGACGGCGACTTACTCCCAGATAAACTTACTCTCCTTCATTTGATCATTCTAAAGCAGAGGTTGCATCTGTCATGGAGTGTGATTCCCGCATTGCCGAGCGGGGTTGGACTAGATGACCTTTGGGGCGCCCCTTCCGACTCGGCTAAGGTTCTAGGCTCTCCCGTGACTGCGCATGTGCAAGGATCGCCCGAGGGGCGGGGGTGGGTGGGGTTTCATAGGGCGAGGCGACTGAGGATGCGCGCAGAAAGGAGAGGCGCCGCGGTGTGCGCATGCGCCCCTCGGAGGCCCCGCCGCCGCCATGAAGCCCGCCCTGCGGCTGCCGCAGTCAATAGGAGAGGGCGGAGGTTAGCAACTGCGCTTGCGCCGCTCCGAGGGCGGGGCTGACACGGTCGCGCCCCCGGGTTGAGGGAGCTTGACGCTCTGGGGTTGCCAGGGTGACGGGGATACAACATGGCGCGCTGACAAGTTCTCGGCGCGGGGAGCGGAGGGCGGGGGGCCCTGGCGCTTCAGAGAGGACCCTCGCCGCCCCACACCCCCCTCCCCACCGGAGGGCACGCGCGGGGAAAGCAAGCGGAGGATGAACAGTAAGGGGGCGGCCTCGCTGGGGGCGGCGGCAGCGGCGAGTCTCCCTGAGGGGAATGGGGGGGAGGGGGAGAGAGGAGAGGAGCCGGTGCAGCTCGCCTTTCAAGGCGGATCGCGAGGAGGCGGGGGAGGAGGGGTTAAAGGAATATATATGTGTACGTGTGTATGTGTGTACACGTGTGTAACGTATATGATCTACAACATCGCGTCGGAGAAGTTTGTTCCAGGTCCTGGAAGGATGCGACCGGTGGCTGCTGAGGCCGGCATATATCTTTTGGCAGCCGGCTAGTTAAACAGAGATGCTAAATTCTTATAGCGAGAGGTGTCTGATTCGATATCCCGCTTGGTGGGGGATGGGGAGGGGAGGGGATGAGAGCTGTGTGCAAAGAAAAAGGGGGGTGGGGAGGGGAAGCCAGTCGGGAAGGGGAAGAGGTGTTTGTAACAGTGTGGTATAGTGGTTTCTGCATGTGCTGTAGAGGGAATCGAGGGGCAGATGGGGCTTGCCAACCTGGGAAGGTAGCCCGTTTGGAGAAGGAGAACTCCAGTCCTAAACCTCTGCCTTGCATGATTTATTCAGGAGAAGACAAGGCTTAGGAGTAAAAACCCTACACAAATCCAGAAAGGAGTCCCTAAGATGGTTGGATGGCGCCTTGTACGCCTCCATCCAGCAACTGCTGCAGCCAAGCTGGTGCCCAACATTTTGCTCTGCTTTCCTTTGGATCATATCAGCGAGGCCAAGCGGGGGGGGGGGGTCATCGACTAGGCAGCCCTGGAACTCCACAAACGCTGCCCAGGCTTGTACCCCAGGGAGGTCACTTTGGTGCTGTTAATGCAGTGGTTTGACTTCACCCTCAGAGGCACACTCAATGGTCTCTAGAGGCAGTAGAGTGCCAACAATAATAGCGGTTAGAGCAGAGTTTTCCAAATTTTTCATGTTGGTGACACACTTTTTAGACATGCATCATTTTGTGACGCAGTAATTCAGTTTTACTAAAGGTTACCAGATTTTTTTCAATGAATCCAGGGACACTTTTCAACTTCAATGGATTTTGTATGGGGACTAGTTTGTAAATCCAGGACTGTCCCCGGGAAACGAGGACATCTGGTAACCTTTTACTAGCAAACCGGAGGTTAAACTAACCCCTTTCTAGCTGCAGGAGGAGTGCGGGGAGTGTTCATGCAACACGCTGGCACACTAATGTGTTGTGACACACAATTTGGAAAACTGTGTTAGAGTGTCAACCACCTGGGAGATAAAAGAATTCAAATCCCCTCTGGGCCAGCCATGCAGCTCACCGAGTGACCTTGGGCTAGGTCAGACTTCCTCAACTTCAGCCCTCCAGATGTTTTGGCCTACAACTCGCATGATTGTAGTCTCAAGACATCTGGAGGGCAGAGGTTTAGAAAGCCTGGGCTAGGTACTGCCTCTCAAAGGACATCATTTTTCAGGCTTTTAACAGAGATTGTAGGTGGTGTTTCTTCTGCTTTGTTGTATGTATCCTATTCTAATTTCATGTTCAATAATTAGGACAGGCATCCCCAAACTCTGCCCTCCAGCTGTTTGGGGACTACAACTCCCATCATCCCTGACCACTGGTCCTGTTAGCTAGGGATGATGGGAGTTGTAGTCCCAAAACAGCTGGAGGGCGGAGTTTGGGGATGCCTGAATTAGGATGTGTGCTTCAATTCAGGTGTATATGAACGCCTATCATATTTTCAGCCTGCTTTATACATCTGGAGAATTATATGACATGATCTACAAAAGCTCATGCCATGATAAATGTTTCAGATTGCAGTCCAGCCTTAAAACTCTTCCTAGCCCCTGATCTGATAATGCTTACTCAAAACACAATTTAATGGGTTTTCCTTTCATGTATGTATCAAGCACAAGCCTTCCTTCAGGAGTGGGAAACTTTTGACCCTCCAGATGGTGCTGAACTCCAACTCCAGTTATCCCCAGCCAACATAGCCAATTGTGGGGAACTTTCGTCCCTCCAGAGGTTGCTGAACCACAACTCCCATCATCCCTGGACATCACCCATGCTTGGTAGGGCTGATGCAAGTTGTAGTTCAGCAATCTGTGGTGGATCAAAGGTTCCCCACACCTGTTGCAGACCATCATTATTTGGAGGGCTACAGTTTCCCCACTCTGCCTTTGTTACTATATAGAGTTGTCAAGTAAACATACCTAAGGTGGTAACAGCAATGGTCTGATTTATTATCAAGCAGTGATATATATTGTAAAAAGAGATCTTTAATAGGGGGGTGGGGTACACAAGCAATTCTTACCATGACTGTGGTATGTACTTCACTCTTTGTAGTCTGTGTTCTACTGTTTGAACTGGGGATAGGCTCAGATTCCAGGTGCTTTGCCATTATTAGATAAGTGGCTCTGATAGTCACACTTCATTTAAAAGAAGGGTAGGTGAGGATAGACAAGCTGTGTCCTTCCAGATGTCAATGCATTCCAGCTCCCATCAGCCCCAACTAGCATGGCCAGTAGTTAAGGATGATAAGTTTTTTACTCCAAGAATATGTGGAAGACCCCATACCTGTTTAGATGCTAGCGCACAATTCATTGTCTACATGTTCAGACTCCATAATCTTCAACGAATCTAAAGTTTTAAAAGTGGGGTTATTTGCTTTAACCAACTGTTTTAAACACATGTTTCCAAAGCTATCAATGGTGTACAGTTATGAGCCAATGCACTCCTTGAGTTGCAGACACCTGCATCTGCTTTTCCAGCTGCAGAGCAATTTGAGCCTCCCGCATCCCTCCCTGAAAGAACTACTTTTTCTTTACAGCTAGCTGCAGTCTGAAGAAGTTAATTGTCATAAGAAGTTAGCCAGTGGAGGCTTTTAGAAGCAGTTGCTGTAGAGGTGATATGTATGGGAGATGACTAAACCAAATTAGAGAGGACAGAGGTATCTACAGAAGACAATTGGAAAGAAAGTTAGAATTGACTCAGTCTGCAGATGCTTAACACCAAAGAAGGTTAAAGAATGGTTAAGAGAGTGATCAATATGATAGCAAGAGGGATGCTGTCTATATGGGTGCCAACAGCCATATCCATGGGCAGCTATCCCTGTGTGAGTGGTAATGTCACACATGAGTAAAACGCTCTGAATTACATAGCAGAGCATTAGGAGATTATAGATGTAGCTACAGCTGTGATCCCAGCTTACATGTGCTACATTTCACTAAAGGATTCCAACAATATACCTCTGGGTATAGGACAGTATAGAAATTTAATAAATAATAATAAAAATGATTCTTTGATTCTAAGAATCAAAACAGCCCAACTTAAAGGCTAGATAGGCATGAATTTAAACGCCATAGTGGTCAAGCTTTAAAAATTTCTGATACTCTTACACAGCAAACTCAAATCTCTGAAAACTAAATTGACACTAATTTGATTAACATTTTATCTCATAAATGACCATGGGAGTAAAATGACTATTTCACACTTTGCTGAAGAAGCATCTGATAGGCAGTTAAGCAAAGAAAAGCTTCGAGTTACTACAGCAAATGCAATTTTAAGCAAGGTGGAGCTCCTCACACAGCTGTCCATAAATAAAAGCTGTATTTCCATAATCCTTATACAGCGTAGAGGGATGCAAGCCTTAGTTTTTGATAGATACAGTGATGATAGGAGAGTTGGTTGAATAAGTAAGTAAGCTATAACTGTAAACATGTCCAATGAAAGCAATCTTGAGGATATTAAGCTTGCTATCGATACTAAAACATAGTTTTCTTTTAAAATTTTGACCTTTTTAGAATATAAAACGATTGGTAAGATTGGCGAGGGAACATTTTCTGATGTTCTGAAGGTACAAAATTTCAAAGATGGACAATATTATGCATGTAAACAAATGAAACAGCATTTTGAAAGGTAGGTGCAGCTGCTTTTTAATTTTCTTTTTACTTAAATGTTGAAATACTGAAATTTGGATGATCAAAGTTTGATTCTGAATATTTATAAATATTATACAGAAAAAGAGTGCCTTCAAAGAGGACAACTAACCTTACAACCACTACATTTCTCAATAATGGACTCGGCTGACATATCCAAATTTGTCTCTCTTTTGTCCCGAGCTTTAAACATAGTATGTAGCCCTTCTCCGGATCCCACAACCATCAAAGGTGTAGGAGCTGGTGACCAGAGACAGAGGCTTCCCTGTGATCTCTTACAGAAGTACTTTACATGCTGTCTTATAAGCCGCTTTCATAACCTGGGGGAATGCCATGAGATGCCTCTGCTATTAATGTAATACATAAATAAAATAAATAAATAACACTCTTCTGATACCGGAAGAGAAAACCCTGAAATGCTCTAATTCACTCATCCAAGCATGTGTCTCACACATCTCTTGAGATTATGTGTGACCCAATTCACAGACTGAGCAGAGCAACAATAAAGAGGAGGGGGGATGAAGTGTTTACTCTTCTGTAATTTTAACAAACAAAAGCGACCTTAACATGGTAGCCTAATCTTTTCCCTTTTCTATATATTCTGAAGTATTGACCACGTGAACAGTATGAGAGAGATACAAGCACTAAGGCGACTGAATCCACATCCAAATATCCTCACGTTGCATGAAGTGATATTGTAAGTGCTGCATGCTTTCTTTCACCTTCCCTTTCTATACCCTAAGTATTCTTCCCTAAGATGATGCGGAGCTGGTGAATCACAATTTCATTTGCCAGACCAGTCTTAATCTGGTTACAGTTGCTTGAGGCAACAGCTCCTCTATTTTCCTGTGGCAAAATGAATGAGATTCTGCCTTTTCCTACACCCCTGCTCCCAGGAGGGCAGCAAATACCCTTGCGTTGGAAAGTGAGCCTACTGGGGCTGCCAATCACTTGCACTTGAATGGCTGAGTAATATATCTAAGTAAGGCCATTGAGCCACTGGTAGCATGAACACCGAGACTCTACATGTACAAGTTTTAAGGAACAACTTGCTTTTATTCCATCTTTATCTGTGTTCTCTGGTAGTGTAGATGATGGCAGCACCAACAGTACAAGAAAAGTACAATGAAGGACTCAAGTAATGACACTATTTAGGAGAATTACATGTACAGGCAACTCCCAATTTACATGCATTGAAGGCACGTGTGACCATGCGCACACGCATTGCTATGAACTTGGAAGTGGCATGAAAAGGGGCAAAAACAGCCCTAAAAGAGAGCAAAAAACAGCAGAAATTGCATGAAAACAGTGTCTAGCAATCCCACAAGCCTTTGCGAGTGCAATCCCAGGAGCCTTTGCCCCAAACTTTGAGGCCTGTCGAGAGTTGGAGCTTGAGCAAGGAGGTTAGGAGGGTACTTGCAGGCTTTTTCAATGGTGTTCCCAATATACGTGATTTCACTTAAACACACGGTGCCTCAGAATGTAACCCCTGTGTAAATGGGGAGTTGCCCGTATTGTAAGGTGGGCTATCTTATGCCACCTGCCCAATAAAAGACTACAGGTGGTCAGTGGATGATAACAAAACGTTTTTCATGCTGTTGCATTCTATTGAATAAAGTGACTTTTGTCTCCACATAAGTTCAGAACTTTTGCTTTTGAGTTCTAGCCTTTTTACATATGAGAACACCTCCTATCCACCAAAAGATTTCATAAGTAGTTTTATCCTTTCTTCCATGTAGTTAAATAAGATCACTCTTTTCCCCCCTTCAGTGACAAGAAAGCCGGTGCTGTGGCATTGATATGTGAACTCATGGACATGAACATTTATGAACTAATCAAAGGTATGTAGATCATGCCAATGAGAAAGTCATTTGCAGAGATTATCTTTATTTATTTATGCAGAAACCCAACTATTTGTACAGTATGACTGACCAAAAGAATAAAATAGGGCAGGTGGAGAACCTGTGACACACTAAATGTTGTTGAACTCCAACTCCCATCAATCTCAGCCAGCATAGCCAATTGTCAGGGTGTTTTTCTCTAGCAACATCTGGAGGACCAGTTGTCAGGGAGTTGTTGTCCAACAACATCTGGAGGACCACAAGATATCTCTAGTTGGCCAGTCCTGTTGCCCAAGCTGAAGTCATTCTGTTTGTGCAATTCGGCTGTTTACCGCTCATAGTCTTCTTCCCAGTAGGTGAAGGCAGAGAGAGATTTTGAAATGTGGAGATGACATTTCCATATAATTACAGATACTGAAGGGAAACACCTGCCTGACGGTGTTGGAAAGGAGGAAACAGGTGCAGGTGGGAAGACTGTGTAGAAAGGGAACAGCAGCTAATAATTGTGTCATCTCTGCTCTGTAATTAAGAGTCCTGTTATAACAGCTCACACATCACAAATCTATATATTTACAATTCAAAACAACTGATTGGCTGAGATTAGAAATCCACGATCACATTTCAGTGCTGTTGAGAGATTAATTCCCCTATCTTTTCTTGCCATTCCTTTGTCATTCTTGGCCATGTGCATGTGTGTGAGAACAGGAGTTTGCACTCACCTGCTTTCTTGCACACCTCAAAACTTATTACTGATGGCTGGGGGCAGGGGCGAACGAAGGCTAACCGACACCCGGGGCAGGGGAAACCGCCGGCTGTACACGCTTTGCACCGCTATGTACGACACATGCATGGTGTCACTACATAGGGCGCGTGTGCAGCGTCGCTACGTACAGCACATGCGTGCGACACTGTGCATGCGTTGTACGTAGTGGTTTGCCGGTGGCGCCTCCTGAATGTTGTACGGCCGGCAGCGGGATTCTCTGCTTGCAGCTGCAGCCGTGAACAGAGGATCCTCCACATGCGGCTGCTGCAGCGCAATGGCTGCTTGCGCCACCGCGCCCGGGGGCAGCGGGGTGAGCACCCCGTGGGGTGCCTTCTTGTCACCCCCCACACATGGCACCCGGTGCGAACGCGCGCCCCCTTGCAATGCCACTGGCTGAGGGTCCCTGCAGAGCAAGGGTAGATAGCAGTTACTGACTTTCCTTTCCAGCAGCAATCCTTTTCACCACAAGTGGAATCACTTTCAAGTCTGAGCACTGTTTGGATCTTGGCCTGTGGTTGTTGCCCCCCGGCAGTAAAATATAGCTGAGTATTGGAGGGAATGGCATAGTGTATGCTTCAAATGCTGGTTGTATGTTGATGAAAAATGAAAGGCTGGACAAGTCTGGTACCATGAGCCGCAAGTAATTTTAATGCAATGAATCTTAAAAGTTCCAGCTCCACCATCTTCCTTTTTTAGGCTAACTCTATGTTTATCTAAAGAGTCTTAGGAACTCAGAACTTTCAGAATTCAAGACAAGTATTCACGGTTGTCTTAGCTAGTATTGAATGTGGCCGCACATACAAATGCAAAAAATTGCAGAATGATGACAGAAGCAGCTTTCTAAACTAAAAAGCACGCTTCTCTATGCAAGCCACTTTCTAAGGGTGGTAATCAAGTTTCTTCAGTTCAGTGCCTTTATAATAATTTTGTCCTTGAGTTGCTACAGGGTAAGGCTTTCGTTGATTGTATTGATATTTATAAGGACTCATTGGGTGGCAGCCAATGTCCTCCTGCTTGTGGAAGGGCTTTTGATCTAGCAGAGGCCCCTCCCAACAGAACGCAGGAGATAAATTTCACCAGTTACCCCTCCCTCCTCCAACCTTAATTTTTTTCTCCAGAAGAGAGAATCTGCAAAAATAGACTTTCCCTCTTGCCTCTGTTTAATCAACCCATTGGTCCTTCAGGCCATTTGGTATATGTATCATACATAAAGAAAATGTGGCTTGCTTTCTTTAGATGCCAGTTCCATTTCCTTCAGCGATGAATCTTCTGGGGGACAGTTCACTCATACATGTTCAGCAGCTAGTGACTACAACACCTAGCGGTGACTCACTTGTCTGAGTGGGCCTTCATAGATGGATGCTTTCATTGCTCCGGAGGTCACCTCAGATGCGATGCTTTCCAGGAGAGTCAGCTCACACTAGTACAAGCTGATGTGAATCCATATTCTGTTTGTAGATGCAGAGTAAAATAATGTACCGTATTTTTCGCTCTATAAGATGCACCAGACCACAAGACGCACCTAGTTTTTGGAGGAGGAAAACAAGGGAAAAATTATTCTGAATCTCAGAAGCCAGAACAGCAAGAGGGATCGCTGCGCAATGAAAGCAGCAATCCCTCTTGCTGTTCTGGTTTCTGGGATAGCTGCGCAGCCTGCATTCACTCCATAAGACGCACACACATTTCCCCTTTTTAGGAAGGAAAAGGTGAGTCTTATAGAGCAAAAAATACGGTATGTATGAGTTGGCACTTAGCATGGCAAGGTGATGGCTGAGGTCTTTTCCATTTGATAATCCTTTCGAAAGGAGTGACATAGATACTGGGGGTTCAATCTTAAATCATTATTTGATCTTAAATGTGAACAAACTGCAGAATATGAGGCTCCACAGTTGCTGGGGTTTTAGTATCATTTCTTCGGGTGAGATTGTAAGGACTGGAATAATCTACTGCATTCACTCATTAAATTAGCTAAGGAAAAATAATAAGTTGATAGTACAATACACAGAAGCAACAACTAGAATGGAAATAGTTTTCTAATGGCGATAGTTGCATAGCAATAACTGTGAGTTAGAAAGCCAATTGAGTCTGTCATCTAGAATGCATTAAAATAAGCAATTAAGGCTTATGAAAATTTGACTGAGTTTCCATGATGAATATTCTGAAAATGTCTGTGAAAAGAGACACAATATTATAACAGGAGATCTATGGGACAATATATATAAAATCCAGATGTCTGGCTGTTCAGCTTCTTCATGAACTTATGGCTCATTTGATGGCTAACTATAAAGGTATTTTGTATTTAAATAGTTGAGGGTGAAGTGTCTTAGGAGTCAGGTTACTACATTGTAGGTTGAATCCAGGCTAAATTAGTCATACTTTTAATCCCACTGATTACAGTGAGACTAAAGCATGACTATCTTAATCTGGATCCAAGTATGACCAATGTTACCTCCCCCCCCCATCCCAAATTGAATAAAGTGGTACCTCTGGTTACGTACTTAATTCATTCCGGAGGTCCGTTCTTAACCTGAAACTGTTCTTACCCTGAAGCACCACTTTAGCTATTGGGGCCTCCCGTGCCGCTGCGCCACCGCTGCGCGATTTCTTTTCTCATCCTGAAGCAAAGTTCTTAAACCGATGTACTATTTCTGGGTTAGCAGAGTCTGTAACCTGAAGCATCTGTAACCTGAAGTGTCTGTAACCCGAGGTAGCACTGTACATTGGTCAGTCAGGAGCATTCATTCACCCTTAACATCCCAAACAGCTGTAGGTTATTCAAGCAGTAACTTGAGAAGTAAAGTTCATGCTGAAAATGCAGTGAGTAAATTAGTCATGGTTGCTTCAAGTATGCCAATGCTACCTTAAATGAAGCAATGTAGCAGTTTGAGCAGGAAGATAAAAAAATACGCATGCTTGTGATACTTTGGGGTCTTGACAAAGCTTTTCCTTCTCATGCATTGCATCCTACTGCCAGCATCCAAACACCCTTGGTGTCCTGTTATATCTATCCTCTGTAATACTGAAAGCAGTCTTTGGAGGAGCCATATCAGGGCAGGTGTGGTTATGTGATGAGGCTACTACTGCCTATTGTGTAGGAAAGGAACCTGTGGCCTTCTAGCTGTTTAGCTCCCATCATTCATGACCACTGGCCATGCTGGCTAGGATCAATGGGCTCTGGGAAGCCAACAACTTCTGAGAGGCCACAGTTTCACCATCTTGGAGTAGGGCATTCTGCTCCGCATTTCCCAAAGTTCAGATGCTTTGGTTAGATTGATATATCTCCTGTCAGGTTTACTATGCACCAACCGTATCATGTGGTTGAGCTCACCATATAAGGGAGTATCCGATAGTAGGTTCCCTCTAGGCATGGAAGTTTGCTCTTCTGTTCCTGGAGGGCAAGTAAACATCTAAGGCATGTACTTGACACTGTTCAGAATGGGCCTAGGTATTCCCAACAGTGGCTGCCCTTTCAGCAGAGATTGGAAAGCCAGTTTAGGAATCAACACTTCCTCCTTGCCCACATTTTTGGGGAGCAAACCTTCATATCATGTTGACCACTATTAAGAGAAGAGTCCGCGTTGACTCTGTCTGCAGTTATCCAGAACTCTGGCATGTGTTAACTGTGGTTAGGTGAGTGCCTGTGTTTCTTTTAACAGTGGTTAAGGCTGAGCAGGAGAATTTGCTCTAGGGAGGGGGATAGATGACTGCTGAACTCTTAATGGTAGCCTCATTAAATGAATGAATGCATTTTAATAAAAATTATATGCTACTTGATTGTAAACAAAAACCCTCAAAGTGGTTTACAAAGAGAATACAGTTAAAAACAACTATTTAAAACATTTTTTAAAAAATCAACAGTATATTAGAAACAGATTAAACCAGCCCAGTGTGTTCTTCCTCACCACTATGGAAAATGTAAAAAGAAAACAAACACTCTACCATGGTTCATAGGCAAACCATCTCACATCTGTATTTAAAATTCACTTAACTGGCAGAAGTGACTGCAAGCTCTCCATCATAAAGTGAACTTTGTATAAAACTGTACCACGTTCATTTGACTGTTTCCTCTAGGGAGGAAAAAACCATTGCCTGAAGGAAAAATAATGAATTATATGTACCAGTTATGCAAGTCTCTTGATCACATGCACAGGTAAGGCAGCCATTTGTATTTATTTTTGCAAATGTAGTATTTGGCTATATTATTGAGCCGGGATCTGGAGAGTCCAGTGAAAACCCCAAAGGTACTGCTGTGAGGGTCAAAGTACATAGGATATTAGTCGTGGGGCTGCTTTTATTTTGGAGAAAAAGCAGCCTTGGGGCCCCTATCCAGAATGTGCATTTATTCTGACTTCACACTCATGAAAATTGCTCATCTGCTTGCCTCCAAAAAGTAGACTACTGATGGCAATATACAGCATTTGCTGGGGCTAATAACAGCCATAAGAGAATGATTTTCAGCAGGTGGGGGAATGGTATAGGGCTCCAATGTGGATTGGGAGCCCATTCTAGTTTTCTCCAAAATAAAAGGAATCAAGTTAATCCCCCTATCTTGATATAATATATATATATATCTGTCCTTCCTTCCATGGGAGCCCAGGTAGCTTACAATCTTCATAAACTCACATTAAAACAACCTTAAATCACAGTTTAAAAACACTATGCACAGAAAAAACCAGTAAGCCACTAGCAGCAGGCTCTGCATGTAACATCCATGCAGTTTGGCCTTGATGTATCTATTCCAGCTGCAGCCTCTGGCTCTGCAAATTCTTCTCTGGAGCATCCCCCAATCTCTAGGCCAGGGGTGGTTTTCAGGAGTGTTCATAAGGTGGACTGGGAATGGGACAGTGGGGAGCAGGAAAACCCCAACGCACAGGGGACTTTCTGTACGCTATTCTTGGTATATAAATACTTACTTGCCCTGAATAATTCTCTTGCAGGAATGGGTTATTTCACAGAGATGTAAAACCAGAAAACATATTAATAAAGGTAAGCAGTCTTTAGTGCAGTGTTTCTCAAAATGTGTCTCACCCCCCTCCAGGTACGTGAAAGAGTTTCAAAGAGTACAAGGCAGAATTTATTATTTTATCATAAATAAAATAGTATTATTAAAAATACCCCCAATTTATATTTGCTTGAGAAGGGTCACACCAGTAAGACTAAACTCAAAAGAGGTTTGTTGTAGGTTTGGGAAACACAGCCGTAGCACAAGCGATAAATATGTTGAAACTCTGTATTCATTATGCTAAGACTGCAGTTTGGAAGTGCATTTGTACCTAAGAGAAAAGTGCATTGTTAGTTTTGGATGTGGAACTACAGGTGCCCAGTTTAGATAAGTGGCAGTATTGTCCCTAGCCTTTCCCAAACACTACTGATGAAGTGGAGTAAGTAATATTCTATAACCTGGTAAGTCTTCTTGTGACCAAAGTTTCAAGCTTCCCCCCCCCCCCCCAGTTAAGTACACCCCGTTATGGGGATGCGGGTGGTGCTGTGGGTTAAACCACCGAGCCTAGGACTTGCCGATCAGAAGGTCGGTGGTTTGAATCCCTGCGACGGGGTGAGCTCCCGTTGCTCGGTCCCTGCTCCTGCCAACCTAGCAGTTCAAAAGCACGTCAAAGTGCAAGTAGAGAAATAGGTACCACTCTGGCGGGAAGGTAAACGGCGTTTCCGTGCACTGCTCTGGTTCGCCAGAAGTGGCTTAGTCATGCTGGCCACATGACCCGGAAGCTGTACGCCGGCTCCCTCGGCCAATAAAGCGAGATGAGCGCCGCAACCCCAGAGTCGGCCACGACTGGACCTAATGGTCAGGGGTCCCTTTACCTTTACACCCCGTTACCATGTTAAGTGCTCCTGCAGTTACATTTTCTCGCCATTTCCAAAGACTATAAGCACTCTGCCCAAAATAGCCATGGACCAGAGTTCATTGCAATGTAATAGCCAGATTTAATTCTCAAATTAAGCACCTTTACACATGATTGATTTTATATGAATGCCTTCTCATTTGAGATGCCACAACTATCTTAACTGCAGCAGGATCTTCTGAAGCTTGGGGATTTTGGTTCCTGCAGAAGTATACACTCCAAGCAGCCTTATACAGAGTACATCTCTACGCGCTGGTACAGGGCACCTGAATGTCTTCTCACAGATGGGTACTACAGTTATAAAATGGACATGTGGAGTGCTGGCTGTGTGTTCTATGAAATTGCAAGGTACATTATCTTAAAGGAATTGGTGGTTTGACTTGAGAGCAGGGCCGGCCCAGCCATGAGGTGGGCTGAGGCAGCCGCCTTGGGCAGTGGAACACCATGAGGTGGCACCCCTGTCTGCCCCGTCATTAGTAGACAAGCAGCGGTGGCGGCTTCCTGCCACCACTTCGCAACCCAGGTAACGGAGGCATTGGCAGTGGGGCAGCACCTTCCCATTTTGCCTCGGGCGGCAGAACGGGACACACCGCCCTTGACTTAGAGTGAAATTCACATAAGGGTAGGATTGTGTAGATGGCATGAAGTGTTCACAGTTGTGTCACGGAAACAATTTCAGATACTGTGAAAAGCTGGACAACAACAGGTAAAGCTCAGTGGAAAGCACATGCTTTTGCGTGGAGGTTTTAGATATAGTCTTTGGCCTTGCTAGTAAACATATACTTGAGTCTTCACTGGGGTGGGGGTGGATTTGAGAGGGATGGAAGAAACCCCAGAACAGCACATGGGGAGGGAGAGAAGATTGTTCTGTCTTGCAAGCTGCATTGCTTGCACAGATGGAATGTTTGCAATAGCACAATGCTGAATTCCACCTGTAATCTCCTCAATAGTTGGCGCAGGGGGCAAATACTACCAACACCTGTGCCACAATTTAAGACTGGACAGTTTTTCTCACAAGGAGAAAACCCTCAACCCTGGCAGTTTAATTTCCCACACTGGCCAACCAATTCCTCTTTTCTTGTTTCTAGTTTCCACCCACTCTTTCCTGGATCTAATGAACTGGACCAAATATCAAAAATCCATGATATTGTAGGTACTCCTCCCAAGAAGATTCTTAATAAGTTCAAGCAGTAAGTACATTTTGAATTCTGGGATTTAATAGTGCATCTTCTCTGTGATCGAACCTGAACAAATAAATGTCTTAATTTAGAGGAGAATGCTCACACATCATGTCAAGGAAGCTGTTTGCTAGTTCGTAGCTAAAACACTGTAGACTAACAATTCAGTGTAACCTGAGGCTACTTCATCGGTTGTGAGCTGAGGTCACACTCCAAATCATGTCATCTTGTGAATTGATTAGATTGCTCGCTGTCTACTTTTCCATTCAAAAGCAAATTAGATCTCTGCTTCAGAGTGTTAAGTGGTACAGATATACCAGCTTCAGGCTCCAAGCACAGAGCAGGTCCAGCAGAGGGACATGCATTTATCCCTTTGCCTCCCCAGAGATCTCACCCCTATGCCACAAGTCACACATGCTTCTACTCCAGCATTGTGGTATTTTAAACTGTGATCAATGAATACCTCCTCAAGCACGGAAAGACCCTGATAGCTGCTGTTTACTTAATGGCCAAGATGGTGAGTCAGGAAGTCACCTCTGCCATGACCTCGCCAGGTGCCCTGAGGCAAGCTACTGTCTTCTCAACCTCATTCCTGTATAACATGGGAATAACGTGGATCATTAATGTATGAGAAGTCCTTTGAACACTCAACAATGCTACGTATATGTTAAGTAGGCTATGGGTTGCAAAGCACCGCTGAAGACGGCCCGGTAGCCAGATCTCTGACAAAGTGTTATATGCTGACAAAGTCTCACTATTGTCAGTAATTGTGCTGCAGCAACTCTGCACAAACTTTAGCTTCTAGATCATGTGCGAGGGAAGCTCCACCTAGAGCGCACTGCAGCAATCCAGTCTTCAGTTTCTGAACTGCCGTGGCCAGGTTTTTCTGGTCCAAGAATGGCTGTAGCAGTCAAAGCAATTGCCGTTGGTAAAAGGCACTTCTAAGCTGCTGAGGCTTGCAGTGACAGAGCTGGAGCCAAAAGCACAAACAAACTGTGAACCTGCTGCTTCTGGGTAGGCAAATCGAAGGTCAGACAAAGAGCAAAATGTGTATTTAGCCTTCAAGATTTTCTACATCAGCTTTATCTCTTTGGCATCCCTGCCCCATCCTCCCCAGTAAGGCTGACATTAATAGCCTCCTGACAGGAATGTGTTTCCTTTCACTGGATTAATGCAGGTCACGAGTGATGAGCTTTGATTTTCCCATCAGAAAAGGGAAAGGAATCTCTCCATTTATGCCTAGCTTGTCAAACAAGAGCCTAACTCTTATGTATGCAATGATACAATATGATCCTGACGAGAGGATCTGTGCCCATGAAGCCCTACAGCACCCTTACTTCAGAGAATTAAGGTAAGTAAACTTTCAGTGTCTCTTGAATTGAGCAATAAGTGTGGAGTTGCTGGTGTCTCCAGCTTCTTAATCCCAGACTTAAAATCAGTGAGTGAGGTCCACCATTGCAACAGTGCATGAACAGGACTTCCCTTCCTCTCACAACCTCATTAATCCTCCCAAACTGCTCCAGAGAGGCCCTTGGCTAGCTACAGCAGACCACAGGGGCAGGTGGGTGGGCTGCGAGGAAGGGAAAGTCCCACTGGTGCAAACACAACTCAACACTGGATATCACCCAGAGGACTTAAATTACATCTATAGCATCCAAGCTTAAATCTTGACCTACTTCACTAGGTTTGGGTACTTAACAGCTGCGTTTTAAATTACTGTTTAGTACGGCTGAAAAACGGGAGTTGCTATGTTGGCTCGACTCTCTAGTTGACACAAACAAATTTTGAGTTTCATAGGTGGGATTTTGTCTGGCTCTGTGCTGAACAGGTTGGCAGAGAAACAAGCTTTGACCATACGCAGAAGAATGAGATTAGCAGAAAACCCAGTAGAAAGGGAGACTCTCAGCTTGCGTCGTATTTCAAAGGAGGATCAAAGGCAGGTAATCTTTAAATCAATGAATAAGTAATAAACCTAATTAAGTAATGTCATTTTAAAATTGCCAACAGAACAGCCCTGTGTCAAATGTGATGATATGATGAATAGTGTCCAATAGGCAAAACGTATTTTAGGATTTTTGTCTCAAAAGGATCCAAGGCTGTATGGATTTCTGATCTAAACAAACAATGTCCATCTAAGCAAGACAGGTAGCTTTAGAGAGGGCTTTGCATACATACTGCATTGCAAATAAGCTCCCAAAAGCTACTAGCCTGCAAAAATATTTACTAGCTTGTTGGTGGCTGCGGGAAGAGGGCTCTATCCCTCTTGCAGTAACCTGCTCCATTTATATGGAATTGCAGGGAGGCTTCCTGGCAGCCTGTTTAGTTTCTAGCTTGGGAGTGGATGGGGGAAATGTTCTGTCCCTTCTCTACAAGCCTGTTCATCTGCCTGCATGGAATTTCTTGTTGCCAGTCACTACCAGGCTAATGTCAGGGTGCTGAATATTATGATTTACAGCTTGGAGGAGCATACAGTATAGCATTTGGCGCTCAGAAAACTTTTAGTGACCTTATGAAGATGCACATGTAATTATGCTGGAACAGGTTATTTACACATCTTTTCTCGAGATGTTCTGTGAGCATGACTGCTGTTGCATCCAGGCTTATTAAATCATCCCTGCAAATTGTACATTAATTATAGAACTATGAAATCGGAAGAATCTGGCTGAACCAGATGCAAGTTGTCACTTGAGCTATCAGTATCCCATTTGCCAGCACCCAAACAAGATTCTGTGCTTACCAAACTAAAATCCAAGCAGGGAAAAGAGGGTCACTTATTCTAATAAAGCTTTTCAAGGATCTATTGGATCACCTGTGCAAGGGGAGGGGGCAGGATGAAATGTGCCCGATCTTACCTTTTGAAACCACTACGCTTAGCTTCCCTCCCGCCATGGAATTCTGAAGGCACCAGGTTTAAGTTGACAACACCTTCCCTATCAAATTCTATGTCAGATCTAACCAATGTTTTGTCTTATTTAAAAGGTATTCCAATAGCTGTTCTAGGGAGCAGTTTTAGAAATTAGAAATTAATCTCATGCTACTAACAGAGCAAGTTTAATCAAGCCTTAGCTTGTGGCACAGTTGAAATTCTTGGTTCTCTTAAAATTAGAGCAGCAAAAAATCTATTTTCCTGGTAAGTATCCACCTTCCAATATGCTCCAGCTTTTCTCCAGTAGTGTTTGGATACCAGTATTGGTGTAGTTACCATTATCGACATTTGCTCCTACACTAATCCTAATACCTTTAAAGTACATCCATCTATGTGTTTCTTTCTGAAGGTTGATCACAGAACACAAGCAGCGCTACTCGGGAAGAACCATTTTGGTTGTAAGTTTGTATACATGCTTAGACCATCACAGCAGCAATGTCAACCAGACCAACACAGGTCGTCAAACACTTAACATTTAGCCTACACGAAACATACTGATTTCAAAAAAAATTGAACTTTTATTTTTATTTTAAAAGAACTTTCTTAGGAGAGCCCAGGAGAATCCACTGGGACGTCGTGGATTTCCCTATACAGTGGAGTTGCCCAAACTGGCTGTTCCTGAAGTAACCAACTTGACTTCTTACCCTAATCCTCCATTTCAGTCAGTTTTTCCTCTCCCAGCAAGCAACGGGCAAGTCCAAGTGTTGCAGCCCATAACATATTTTGGGACACACTGCAAGGTAATTCTGCCTTGCTTATCAGATTGTACAATTTTAGACAAGTAATTAACAGCCCATTTTAACTTGTGTTGTCTCACCAACAGTCTGAAAGACAGAAGGAATTTAAATCCCCTGTGAAACACTACCACTTGCCTGCTCTGGGAAGAAGAGGTGGTTACTGATGGACTAAGAATCCCTTGTGCTCGCCAATACTTTTGAAAGGTACACTAACAGCAATAGTGCCTTATCTTCTCAAATGCTGCAGCAAGATGCTACAATATTATTATTTTTGTGCTTAACTTTAAAAAAAAAGGAAAAGGAGCCTTTCTACGTGAGCACCGTTTTCATAACTCAGTCTGCACTTCATTTTTTTTAAAGCTCCCGATGTACAATTTTATTTCCTCTTAAGTGGGTCATACATTTGTTCCAATTGTGCTGCTCTGGTAGGAATGGAATTGTTACTACTTTTATATTAAATACGATACAGTACTTCTTATTTAAGATGTGTTGAAACTGAATTTGTGTATTTTTGTAAATGTGACTGTGGAGATATAGATTGAAGCAGCGGGGAAGGTGTTTGGTAGTTTCAAAACCCGAGTCTACTTAGTGTCTTCTGGAGTATGTTACATCTGATTTGAGTGCAATCTTGTGTAAAGATTTATTTTCCAAATTATGTAAATGGGCAGATTTTCTCTGCATGCGTCGTTCGTAAGATCAAGTTAGTCTTGCTGTTGCTCTCCCAACAGATTCCTGTAGCACGGAAGCTTAAACAGCATGGGCATGCTTTATCAGTTAAAATACGATTTGTCACATGCTCAATACAATTTCACTTCAAAGAACACATTGTGCATTTGTGCTAAAAGAGCCAATAATATCTGAAAGTATATTTTGTGGGGGAGGGGCCTTGTATCTGCCAGGGACAAGAAAATTCTTAAGTCGCTTTCAGAATGACCGTTTAAATGAAAAATAAAAATGCCGTTTTATTAAAATACAGGGTTTTGAAATGGTACTCTCAAGGTTTGTTATATTCTACCCTTTTGAAATGAAATCCACTTCTATAACTCTCTCTAACAAGGAAAGTAGTTTGTGTATTACTGGTATAAATAAATTTATGACCATCATCCAAAGCATCAGATTCCCCAAAATATAGAGGTGAACACCTATCCTAGAAGGGAAGTCAATGATACAATGGGGGGGCGGTTTAATCAGTAATGCTAGTGGATAGGTAGGTAGTACAAAAATAAGTGAGACCTGACCTTACCTTAAATAATGAAAGTTGTACAGTAATTGGATTTTCCCTCCAGAAAAGCCACAGATGTATTCAAGGGTAGCATGAACCAGAACATAGCCATGTAGCTTCTATACTGCTAAAACGTTGCATTTCTTCCATGTACGAGGGCAACAACTCTTTAACAATATTGCAGTTTCATCTAAGTACCTATTGCATGGCAAAAGCTTCCAGTCTTGCTACCAGCACAAGTGAAAAGCATCTTCAAGCACAAGCATTTCTCTGGTGTATTGACTTCATTCAGATCCAGAAAGTTAAGTGCAAATTCATGGAGCAAGTTCCTATTTTTTAAAAAAATTACAGACACCCACTGTTGGGGGAAGTGCAGTATGCGCCAAACAGCAAAGGATCCTAAATACTGTGCTGATTAGATTACATGCCAAATTCATGAAAGGCTATTAATCTCAGTACCTCCCACCCACACTGATTTTTGCATGGCATCATAAACTGGTCCTGGGATTTATCCCATTCCACCCCACTTCTGAGGTGGACTTACCTGGCCGGTGCTTTTGGGAAGAGTAGAGGCAGCTCAGAAGACGTGCTGCTTCTAGGTACCCATTGGCAAGTAAGTTAAGAGAGCAGTGCAGACACATTCTCTACACGTCAGTCCTGGCATGCTTTCTTCTTGCATCATCAAGGTAATATAACATAAGTAGCCTTGGGGGGGGGGGTCACACCAGAACCCTTGAAAGGCACAAAAGGTAGCCAAGGACTGGATTGTTCTGTTGTTTTAGTGTTTACATGCAAGTGAGAAATGTCAGGTTTCAGCTTTGAAATCAACGCTGGCTCATTTTCGTTTGAAGTTTGTAACTCATTTAGCTGATATGGTCTAATTTCACAAGCGAGAGAGGGAGCTGAGTCAAGGGATGGGGCTTCAGAACCCCCCTCAAAGCTCCTTGACCTGACCCACAACTAGCAGAAGCGAAATGTCATTCATCCAAAGGAAGCAAAAATATGCAAGTTTGCCTATTTTTTGCTGGTCTCAATTCAGCTTTCTCCGATGGGAGTATGTTTTGTCACAGCTGTTCTATTGAAGCCTACAGAGCTGTCATATGACAACTACCACCAGCTGGGAGGGGCAGAGACTTCTTGCACAGCCCTCTAAGGAAAGAAACTTGCAACTGTCAAGCCACATGGGTTTCATGCATTCTGAAGTACAGCTATGCTCCCAACTTCCTCTCCTGCATTTGAACTTGAATCCCGCCATAGAAGTAACTTGTTCATTATAGTTCTGCCTCTTCGTGATTCAGGCTTTAATCCAAATTCTACTTACCTGGGAGTAAGCCCTATTTAACTCAATATGAGAGACTTCTGAGTAGACATGGTTATGAGTGCAGCATTAGTCACATCGGAGGAGCAGCACTCTGGTGAACAGGTCATGAAGTTACTACTCAAGTGTTTCTTGCTCATATATTTAAGTGAAATTGTATACACATATACTAACCAATGTGAAAGTTATACCAGGTGGGGCTGCCAGTGCAACTCTCCTTGCTACCGGGGCTTTGCAAATACTTGCATATATTTAAAAGGTTAAGACTGCAAATACTTCCCTGTACAGTGGTACCTCGCAAGACGAATGCCTCGCAAGACGGAAAACTCGCTAGACGAAAGGGTTGTTTTTTGAGCTGCTTCGCAAGACGATTTTCCCTATGGGCTTGCTTCGCAAGACGGAAACGTCTTGCAAGTTTGTTTCCTTTTTCTTAACACCATTAATACAGTTGCGACTTGACTTCGAGGAGCAACTCACAGCACGCGGTGTGGTAGCCTTTTTTGAGGTTTTTGAAGACTTTGGTGATTTTTGAAGCTTTTCCAAAACTTTCCCGACACCGTGCTTCGCAAGACGAAAAAATCGCAAGACGAAAAAACTCGCGGAACGAATTAATTTCGTCTTGCGAGGCACCACTGTACAAATAAGAGCCTAGGCAAGTCATCAGGTAGGGAATCTGTTTTCTTCTTCTTCTTCCCTTTTCAGACCACCACAAATGAACAAGAAAGGCAGGGAGGCTTTGAAACACTTTTGAGTGTCTTAGTGCTGCTGTTACTCTCTTTCAAACTAATTAATACTTGTCTTGATTACATGCCAGAGCAGTCCTTTGGAAAAGCGGAAAGGTTTCCCCTATTCGTTTATAGCCTGCCATTCCTCCTGAGGGAGCCCAGGGCTCCATGATCCGATTTTGAAACA
Organism: Podarcis raffonei; assembly: GCF_027172205.1. Classification (NCBI taxonomy): domain Eukaryota; kingdom Metazoa; phylum Chordata; class Lepidosauria; order Squamata; family Lacertidae; genus Podarcis; species Podarcis raffonei. The sequence continues at coordinate 15,914,342 of NC_070602.1, forward strand.
TGCTGTTCAAAAAAGTGATTCGCACCACTTTGAGAAGCCTGGTCTGACAGATTTAGATCTAGATTCAGAGTTTTGAATGTAACAGGCAATATGAGTAGCTAGCTGCCTGCCCACACCCATCCAAATATATAAAAAGCTATCTTTGAAGACCAGAGCTTTTAAACACAGGTGAATATACCTAAATATGTTATGTAGGTTATAGCCTTTGTGGACCAGATTTTGTTTGTTTGTTTTTGTGAGGAGGCATTAAAACTTGTCATGTTACTAGATATGTTTTTTGGGGGGGGGAATAAGAAGACTACTTTTGTCATATGAGGAAGAAAGATGAAAGGCTCACTTCCGCTCAAAAAGTTAAAAAGGTGAGGCTTTCACTATCAGGAGAATAATACCAAGCCCTCATAGATCCTGGTATCAAGCAGACAGCATTTTCTTCAATGAATATTAATAACAAAAGCAATAATCTATTACTTATACCCCACCCATCTGGCTGGGTTTCCCCAGCCACTCTAGGCGGCTTCCAACAGGAGATTAAAAATACATTAAAGCATCCCTAAACTGGGCTGCCTTCAGGTGTCTTCTAAACGTCATAGTTGTTTATTCCTTTGACATCTGATGGGAGGGCGTTCCACAGGGCGGGAGCCACTACCAGTCAAGAATTGAATTGAAATCTAGTGTCTTTATACTGTTCAAAATCAGTTTAATACTAACTAAGCAGCAGTTAGACTTTGTAGTCTGTCAAATCTCTCCTCTGACAGAAGACATGCCTTTTTCTGGAAAATAAACTGTATAGTTTGACACATTATTCTATTGTATCAACCTATTTCACTGTATTGCTCTTAAACTGAATTTTAAATCAACATTTAAAATTATGCTAGCCTTAAAATATGCTACATTGCATTTCTAATATATAAAAATGGATAGTCCTACTGTTAAGTAGCTAACCTTGATTAGACAATTAGGCCAATTTTAAGAATTGATGTAGTGTTTAGAATATAGTGGGGAATTATTATGCCTTATAACAAAGGGCAAGCTTGGTTAAATAGGTAGTGAATCCAACCTGAGTGTTTCCAAAATGAATATGCCCTGCATGTCCACGCCAATATTACATTCAAAAAAGATTACATCACAGTTGATTTAATTTAAACAGAACATAAACAAAACTGCATATTCAAGATAGTTTAATATGTATTTTCTGAATTAGAAATATCACTTTCCTAAATGAAAATTACTAGTGTAATGACTCATTTCTCCCCCGATCACTGAATTACATTATTTACACATATAATACAGATTGATTGTAGCTCAGAACATTATTAAAATAAAATGTTTAATAGATACAAAGGATCTCTTTCCCCATAACATAGCTTTAGAGGGTGTCCAAACACCCATTTAAAAGTAATTTTCTACTAGCATTAAGCTATTTAAGTGCAAACAATCTTTTTGGGGGGGAGTGGGGAACCTCTATGATTGCAGCATCCATCTTCCTGAATTACATTTATGAAGCCAGAAAGTAATGACTTTCATTTCCCATGAGAGCATTCTAGACTAACCATTGCTGGATAAAAAAATCAGTGCAAAAAAACCCAACAATGAAGTTCTAATTTATATAACCATTAAACTTACTCAGATTTAACAAACATTTTGTTTTACAGAGAAACTGGAAAAGTTATACTATTTTTAACTGCAACACCAAAAGAAGTATTTTTTTAGCAAAATCCTTCTTTCGGCCATCAGCCTAAATATTAGCTGTAAAAAGAATTCATTACATTATTATTTTTGTAAAACACTATGTGATTCACATAACTCCAAGTTTACACTCTGCCTTTAAGAATTTGTGGTGCTCCCTGGCTGAACAGCAGCTCCTGGTTCCATTGCCATTACTTCTTGTTCTGTGTTCAAAGATTTGCTAGCAGAAATGTGATGGCTATACTACAGTTCCACTTGGAGAATTGGCCTGGTTTTGGGATGGCAATAAACCCTGCAAACAAAGCAATTTGCATTAATCCAGCAAGAGAACCCAGCATTTAGTTTTCTAAACAGTTCTATATATATATATCTGTAGACTTTCAGTGCACAGTGGTATTTGCATATTATGACTTCAAAGTGATAGATCCCATTGTTCGAACGTCTTAACATGAACGACTTCGCTCTTTATGTAGCAGTTTAGTTCAAAGTAACTTATAAGATGTAGATCATAATTAGAATTCCAGGGGTGTAGCAGCTGTAATATGTTCCAGCAAGCAAGGAATATGGTTGCTGCTCTAAAATGAACATGAAGTATCCTGATAAAACTTGACAGAGTGGGTTTTAGTCCACAGAAGCTTATACCATAGTATGTATTCATTTTTAATATGCCCCAGGAATCTTGATTATGACCGTAGTATGATTAGATTTTAGCTCATGTCTTACAAAACTTACGCTATCCTATTAAAAACATAAAGTCAGTAAGCTACAGGGCACATTTGTGCCACAAGTCTTTTACCAGGAGGTTACGATCAACATGTATCTCTCCCTGCTGTATGCACCTTGCAACCATAAGACACAAGTATTCATGAGGGGCTCTTCAGCCAGATGTTTCAGAGTGCAAGCTGGAGCCCCTCTCAGCCACTGTATCTATGCCAAGGAAAGATGCTGCAGCCTATTGTTTCTTGGATGCAGAACTGCTGGTTCGGGGGGGGGGGGAATTACCCTGCTTTTTCAAATGACATAATGGACACTTCCCAGCCTGTGGATCTGCCAAGCCAACAGAACCAATGTTGCTATGTCAGACATAGACATCACAGGGAAGCAACCCTTTAATAGAAAATCATTTCACCTCTAATGAAACCCACAAACGGAACACTAACAAGCAACTGCAGCTAGTGGTTGCGCTTGCAGTGAACTCTCACGTTTCCAATTAGCATTTTTTAAAAACTGAGTTTTAAACAATGGGAAATGTTCATTTCACATTTAATTTGCAGCTCGCTAAGCAACTGTTTCTCCAATCAGAAACTGATCAGCAAGGCTAGCAAAGCTGGCTTTAGAGATACGGTTCTGAACATTTCTGTATTACACCCCTCCCCTAACAGATACACTGGCATCTACACCTAACTTGGGTGCTTGTTTTTTTAGTTTTGTTTCTTAAATACCGTTGTTCCACTTTAATGCATGGGGGAAATCCCTCATTTTGAATACTTGGTTTTGCAGGTATTTTTCTTACCTGAACATTGTGAAATTCAGGTTGGATCAACCAGATGGGCGGGGTACAAATCATTATTATTATTATTAATTATAATGTAGAATTAAGTCTTCGGAATCTACAGGAGCTCTTTTGGGGTCCGACCCAAATACTGAGAAAGCGCTATGAAAGAGAAGTATACTCCCTGCTCTTGAAACCAGGTTGGACAAAAGTGCCCTGCTTTGGAGAACACAAGCTACCCAGACCAGAACCTGGCCTGATATTGTCATCTCTTAAAAATGTCTAAACCAAGTTTATTCAAGATGACATTTCAGATAGCACACAGAAAGAAAGACATAGCTCCTCCGGGTGCACTAGGGTATAATTCAAAGTGTCTTCATTTTAAGCCCAGGAGCCTAATCACTGTTTCGGTAGGCACACACTTTTCATATTATAGTGTTATGCACAACATAGTCTAGCATACCCCACACCAAAGTTATGTCCCAGAGAGAAATGTGTAAAACTGCTGATTTCAAAATGGGAAAGGAGCCTTTAAGAAAACACCACTCTGAATAAAGAATATAGCATTAGCTAGAAACAAGAGACAGGAGAAAGTAGCAAACAAATGTGATGTCAGATCTAAACAATCTGCACAAACTTGCCATGTCATAGGAGTGACGGCCCCAAAGTTGGATTCAATAGGCAAAATAAATGCTAATGGACAACCCTTAATCAACGTAGCTAAAAAACACGGTCTGTTCTGTGGCTGATATCTGTATGGTCACTATATTCTTTACGTTTCTCATACATGTCAATATTAATAAACAAATTGCTTTACTTGGTTAGGCCACAGGTCCAAATGATGAATATCATCCAACATCAGTGATTTCCTGTTAACCCAGGTGTTCATAATCAGAGTTTGACAACAAAATTTGACTTAGTAGACAGATGTAGGCAGTGGTGCTCTCAGCCGAAGTGGTCAGGGTTACTTTTCACTACCAAAGTCCCCATGGTTCATGCCTCCGGTTTTCATTTCTGCACATTTCCATAGCTCTTCACAGCCACCGTTTCTTCTCATCTGTCACTGCTGGGGGGGGGGCAGGGGAGGAGAGAAGGGGGAACATGTCCCCATTTCGAAGGCAGCTGGACCCATGATCTTCTATGGTGTGATTGCACTTGCATCCCATTGAAAAAATGTAGTGCAGAGCAAATACATTTATATTTGGATATGGAAGTGTACTCAAACATATATCCCTAATGCAAAAGTGTGTTTGGATGGGGAAATGGCTCTCCCCCCTCCCCCCGCATGCATAGACTTGAAAAATTGTCAGAGGTGTGTAACTTTCCCAACAATTTCTTTAAGCACTAGTATACAGCCTCTGAACGAGCAAGTTCTAATTGGCTGGCTGCGAGCAGCTAGCCTGACTCAAGAGCTCTGGACCAAAAGAAGCTGAATTCTGCGACCTGTATGATTATGAAGAAATTACATCTATTTGCTGGATTTGCATAATATGTTCTGCTTCTGCCAGGCATGAAAATCTTATTCATCCAGCATTCTGGCTTCTTAGAACTTCTATGGCATGTACCCATTCAAAACTATCTATGAAACTCTAAATGCCAGAAGTGTGTCCTTTTAAAATAAAGCAACGAAAACAGAGGCCATCATATTCTAAACTCTGCATAAGATGGGTTAAGTATGGGAAAAATTACAAAATATGACTGACTGTTGTCCATTGGTCCAAGTATTCTGATTAACAACAGCTCTTTCCCAGTTCTGCTTGTTAAAATCCAGTTTAAATCCCTTAACTGCAGGTGCTTGCCAGTGAATCTAGAATCTTCTGTATACAAACACCATGGACTCTCTCCAGGGCTGGCCTGATCATTAGAGGAAGTGAAGCATCCACCTCAAGTACCTGATTTTGAGTATCATTAAAGAGCAGGAAATTGCGGCTTATTCTTTTTAGTGCCAGAAAGAAGTGCTTGAAGGATTTTCTTCCTCAGGTGCCAAAATAACTTGGCTGGCCTTGGGTACTATGTACCTTGAAATAGGGTATTTGATGCTCTATCAGGCAACAGCATATCTAGAGCAGGCCCAGTTTGCAACTGAGCTATGGACTTTTGCTTGCGGAGTACACACAGGCAGACTAGATAACAGCCATTGCGAAGCCCAACTTGGTAATGATTCATTTTTCCTCCTATAGCCAGCTGCCATTAATAGATCCATTAGCCAGAAGTAACTAAGAATGCAACATCTATGTTCAAAGGCAAATTGGGCAGTCTTTGAGCAGTGCTAGTTCAGCAAGGGTTGGCAAATTTTAATGATATTCTAATTGTCTTCTCTTACTCTTTCCAAGTTCTAAGCTGTTCAAGCTAACAAATGGTGACTCCCGTCAGCACAAAGCTGTTTAATAATATAAAAATGTCCTTCAAAATTACCTAAAGCACTTGGGCCTGGGTCCAGAAAACTACGTGACTAATTTGATACCCAGAGGGCTTTTGTATTGATCAGTCAGTCCCCATCACCACAGGCCTGTTCAAGGAGCATTTAAGTATAAACAACTACTTATACTCAATACTTTTCAAGCCGCTTAGCCAACTAGCTCAAATACTGTGTGCGGCCTCCATTCACTTCTCCCCGAATACAGCAGTTTAAGCTGTGGAATCCTAGGGTGTTAAAATATGATTGTAGCTCCATTTTGCTTCCTTTAATAATTAATAATAATAATAATAATAATAATAATAATAATAATAATAATGTTATGGGCTACAACTCCCACATCCCTGGCCATGCTGGCTGGGGCTGAAAGAAGCTGGATCCCAGCAATAGCTGTAAGATCCCCAATTATCTAATTCTGTTAAAGCTAGAAGTAGGACATTTCAGCTCTGAAGTAGTAAAGAGTTTGAAAAAGATCACTACTTGAAGCCTGTGTGTTCTATTATTCCCTTGTGGGTATTTTTGGTATTGTTTCATCTGTTTCTGGATAGTGCAGGGCTCTGGAGAAGGGTTTGCTTTAAACCCAAATAAGAACAGACTTTCATTTATTATAGTGTAGATCATTCCTATTTAATATGTATTTCTCCCCTAAATTTCCCAACCAGGAAAGAATCAAAATATATTTAGTGCCTTGGGGTGCAGCTGACATCTGAGCTGGTATGCCCCAAGTATACAGATATAATCAGGGATCAAATATATCTTGGGCTTTGTGGGGCTTAGGAAACAAAAACCATCATTGATCAGCTTCAACAAAATCTATTACATGCATATCTCAGTTAGGAAAGAAAAGAAGCTTAGCTGAGACATTGTAGAATAACTGAAGACAGGTTTTCTGCAGGTCTCACGCTTACTATATGCAAATCAATAAATTTTCACTGGCCCAACTTTCCATGGTTATTACATAGGCATCCCTTTCAAGTAATCATTTACTCGATAGAATGAAAAGGTAAGCTATTTCTCTATCAAATATAACAAACAGGGCATAATACATTTTGAATCTCTTAAGGTACCACCCTTAAGTCTAAGGAGGGAATCCAGCTGCTCTCTATATTTTTTCCTTTTTGTTTGCACATACACCAGAGTGTTTGAAAGGGTTCATCTACCATCCACAGAAGGGAGACAGGATCATTCCCTAGTTTGCTTTTAAAGAAAATTGACTGTTTCAGAAAGGTTGTACAAGGAAACTATCAAAAAGAAATCCAACTATGATCAATTTAAAATATTTCTTTTCGAATGCTTGGCACATCAAGACAGGAAAAGGTTCTTAGAACGATTCAAGTATTTTTCTTGGGCAAGCAGACGAAGTTGAAACAACATTGCTTCTATGCAAATACTCAGGGAGGAAACCGGTACCTTGCATAACACACTGCAACAAATATTGAGACAGTGAGAGCCAAAGCTACCTGACAGACAAAAAAGGCTGCTCTCTTTAGGCGCAATAAAAATAAGCTATTCCATTCAAGACTGGTTAACAATGGGGAGCCCTATGAAACGCATTTAGGGGGTGCAGGGGGAGGCAGAATCACCAAAAATTGCCTGCCTCCCATTCATCTGATGTATTACTTCTGTCGGAAGACTTCACTGGACACCACCCAATCTCTTTACAGAAATTAGGACTGCATAATCTTATTGATGTAATGCAAGTTCTTCTTCCAGACTTCTTCTCAAATATATCCACTTTCCCTTTTGCAACATACTCTGCTTCTATCAATGAGACACGAAAAGCATTTGGCAGTAGTTGGGGCACCGTGCTCTAGTGCATTGCATGTCACTTCTACAAGGTCTATTGCCAGGGGTACCTAACATGGTGCCTCCAGATGTTGCTGTGGTACTTATTCCATCATTGCCAACCATCAGCCAGGCTGGCTTGGGCTGATGGAGGTAGGAGCCAAATGAAATCTGGGGGGCACCATACTGGTACCCTGAATATAGCAAACTTCAAGGAGCAATACCCTTCATATGTTCAAGGTATATACTCTCTGCAAGTAGGATCTCACACCAAGATATGGTTAAAGGTAAAGGTACCCCTGCCTGTTCTGGCCAGTCTTGCCAGACTCTAGGGTTGTGTGCTCATCTCACTCTATAGGCCGGGAGCCAGCGCTGTCCGCAGACACTTCTGGGTCACATGGCCAGCGTGATAAACTGCATCTGGCGAGCCAGCGCAGCACATGGAATGCCATTTACCTTCCCGCTGGTAAGCGGTCCCTATTTATCTACTTGCACCCGGAGGTGCTTTCAAACTGCTAGGTTGGCAGGCGCTGGGACCGAACGACAGGAGCACACCCCGCCGCAGGGATTCGAACCGCCGACCATGCGATCGGCAAGTCCTAGGCGCTGAGGTTTTACCCACAGCGCCACCCGCGTCCCTTAAGATATGGTTACGGTTGCTAATTTAGCAGAAACTGCTGTACCCACTGAGGAGCTTGTCTCTTGTCAAGTTTGGAAGCTAAGTTGCCCGGTGGCCAAAATTAGGGATGATCCATTTAAAAATTAAACCGGAGCCAGTGCAGAGAATCTTCAAATGCTTTTCCTGGGGAAAGCTATATGCTGAAAGTCAGATTAGACACTGGGCTTCAAATGAATATGATCTTGCTGTGACACAGACTCTGTACCCGAAGGTAGTGGTCATATAACTCTTCAGCAAGGACAGCTCCACCCCCTCCCCTTTTCATTCTGTGTTTTCATAAAGCTTGGGGAGGGGGGATCACTGCTAGGTTTAAAGCCACTTTGGTGCACAGAGGCAAATGGACAGGAATCAAAGGAATTGGGTAACTAGAAAGTAACGTAACTGAACAGTAGTAGGAAGTATGGCTTTGGAAACCAAGTTGGGAGATGGATTTTTAAATCCATATTCAACGTGCCAGTCTGGGGAAGATACCTTCTAGTGACACTACCATGCCTGCTTCAGATACAATTAAGAATTCTTGCTTTTGGAGAGAACACAGAACCAAGTGGTCTAACCAAATCTGAATTAAAGTTTGCCAGCAACATCCTGCAGTATCAGCAGCCTACATGACCCAAATGGATACACAAACACTTGAGAGTTCCATGAATCTGTGTTTACAGTTAGCCTTGGGTTGTCCTTTTATGCACTTCATTCTGGTGAGCAGCCCCTAAAGCGCTTAAACGTTAACGTGCATTGTTGATAAACAAAAGAGCTCCTGTAGAATCCAAAAGGCATCAATTCTCCATTCCATTGGTTGTTTAATGGATTTACATCATCATCTTACCTTCTCCCACAATTCCGTTATTTAAACTAGAAACACCAATTTTAACCACGCCCACTGCATATTTTCTCATTTAAGTCATATAACAATCCAGTATGATTCAAATGGACATGAATTATGACAGATCAATATAAGTAAGTAAGTCAAAGCTAACATCTGAAAACTATATGAAATAAGAGGTTGTACATTGGTCATTTATAAAAATGGCAGTTACAGAAGCAGCAGTTTCACGGTGGCCATTTTTTGTTCAGGAATATGCTTCTTCCTGCATAGAAGTCTTAATTGCGGCAGATCAATATTAGAACTTCAGGCATGAGAAGCACTATTGACAGTTATCTACATTTTACAGTTCAGTCACACTTTTTATTTAATGTCAGTATACAGAGGACAACCCCAGTAAATTATTCTGTAATGTCAAGTATTTAGTAGGCTTCTTCAGCTGAAACAGTGACATAAAACGCTAAAAAATAAGCAGTATGAAACAAACATGATTTTTTAAAATTATAAATATAACAATACTTATTAAAGCTTCATTATTATTGCAACAGTCAATTTAGTTTAACAATTTGTTATGTTAGAAAGGCTCTTATGAAATTTATTCAAGTTGTCAAGAAATTAGATGGACGTTTATAAAGAAAATACATATGAATTTTACTGTTGATTTTTTTTCCACTATATCATTACAATTTTGTACAGTATCACCTAACGTGTCAATCTTAACAAATTCATGTATACAGATTTCATAAATGCAGGAAAAAAGTCTCGCTTTTAAACTTTACACAAGTTATGTGACAGTAAATTAGCTGGTTTTCTTTCTTTAAGAACACAAGCAGGCCAGCAGTTATTCTAAACGCAAATTTAGTAGCTTTAACGTGGTAGGAGGAGACATATACAGTCTTTTCAAGTACATAACTGAGTTCCAAAAGATCAAGCATTTTCTGAAAAGTCTTTAGTAAGAATCTTTCCCTCCTAATCTGGACACCCACATAATAAGGCAATTACTCTTTCCTGGCTTCACAGAAGTAACTGGCCCACTCTCAACTGGGCAGCTTCTTAACCTGGTGTACTAAGCCAACACCAATCCCGAGAACTTTGCATGGCAATATTTCAAGGAATCCGAACTCCCGTTTGCAGTGTTTATGGTTCCATATATTTCATTTTATATCATGGCAACCTCAAAATCAAGAACTGATTTAGCAATTCCTAACCATCCCTGAATTTAAAATTAAATCAAACGAAATAAGATAGTACTTCCCAACAGCACTTTATACTTCAGCTCTAACAAATGAAATGCCCTTTGCCAATGAAGATTTAGTAGTAAACGTGACGTCTTCCCATGCCCAAATAGTAAAACAAAATGTCTGTTAAAACAGCAATGATAGAACTCATTTAAACATGATGCTGTACTATATAGTTCCTGTTTATTGGAAAACTAAAGGACGTTCTATAATTTAACTCTAGATTTTTCCCTGTACAATATAGTTCAAATAAATATTCTAAATTTCATGTGCATTTTGTTGTACAAAGTGGTAACACATTTTCTCAGCCAGGGTATATGCTGCCATTTCACTCAACTACTGTATTCATTTGCAGTTGTCCACTCTTTCTTACCAGGAGTTTCCCGGTTAAGTAGTGGCAAGTTCCCCTTGAAATTACAAGGGGTTGTAGATCAGGGATAAAGATGCGGTGGCCCTACAGGTTCTGCTAGACTGCCGCTCCCATCATCCCCAGCCTTTGGGCTCTGCTGCATGGGGCTTGATGAGAGCTGCAAGTCCAGTAACACCTGGAGGGCTGCAATTAGCCTGCTACTGAAAGCAACACCTCCATGTGTGACAGTAGCACTGCAAAAGAAATGCAAAAGCTTTCCTGCCATCTCTGCCATACGATGTAATCAGGAAGGAAATGGCCGAGAGATAGATAAGCAGTTTTGTCTTTCCCAGTAGTACAGCATATATATATATTTTTACAAAGTCATGACTGAGAAGTTTTGTTTCCTGTGAAGTAGGTAGTTTCTCCCACAAATTAGTGCACTTCTAAAATGTTGCTGCGGTATGCAACATGGGCTTGCCCCACGTTTTCTGCTGAACATGGTACTTTAGATCTGAACTCGTGTTTAAGTAGCATTTCGAAAGAGAAAGGAGTTAAGGAAGCTCAAGACATGATGCGAATGCTACACAGAGGTCATAATGTTTGTAGCGTAGATCTTCTTGCTCCAACCCAGCAGTGAGTCTGTCTGTGCCCTATGGCGGGGGTGGGGGGAGATATTGTCCAGTGACATATGCAGGGCACTACATTGGCTTCCTCTGCCCTATGGGTCTCTGAGACTCAAGTCTAGGCAAGTATCAGCCAGACAAAATATGTTTATTCTAGGGAGGGACTGTCCGTACTAGGGATGGGATGGCCTGTGGCCTTCCAGGTGTGGTCAGACTACAACTCCCATCGTCCTCAACCATCAGCCATGATGGCTGGGGCTGAAGGGAGCCCAATACGAATACCGCCGGTTGCCCACTCCTGCCTATTTGAACCCTGTTCTTCTCAAGAAAATAACATTTGCTTTCCTGACTGCATCAGCCTGGCAGACAGACAGCTGAGGAAGGAAAAAGACAGGGTTGGCTCAGTAGCAGTGAGGTTTCAGACTGCGCAACTGGTTGAGTCTTCTGGCCCATTTGCTCCTCAAACTGGAAGTTTGTGGCCCTTCTTTCCAACTGAGATCCTCTGCCAAAGGGTGGGTGGGAAACAAATTCAGCAGAGGAAAAGGGCAATGGAAGTACTTTTCGAGGAGTCTGGGAGAGAAATGTCAACGAGGGGAAGGTAGCAGCTTTAAACTCTTTAAAAGCTACGGAACTAAACTATAGGCAAGACTAACATATGCAGTGTATAACCCAAGGGAAAGAAATATGTTACCATGAGTGTTTCTGAAGACTCCTTAAATAAGTATAAAGTTTAGTAAGTGCTCTCCTATAGAACGAAAATGGTGCTTATTAACACCTTTCTGGAACAAAGACTTTCTTGGCCAGAGCCATGTAAACATATCACCTAACTTGCTAATTTAGGCCAGCTGAGTGAGCTCACCAACTGCAAAAATAAAGCATAATAATAATTTGAAACCCATTCTAAATAAACACATCCTAAACAATATGGCATTTACATCAGTGTGTGATATTAGTTTTCAAAGACCTAGTGAACAACATCAGCATGAAACTTACCTTTAATTAAAGATTTCCGCATTGGCCAAATAGAGAAATCCTAGCTTTTGGTACTGCATACTTATCTCTGAAATATTTGAAATGTGCTCCAAATCAAATTGTCATTTGCGTGCAAGTTACGACCTGTACCGATTAAACACAACTTCTTTGCAGAATTTTTACTTAATAGAAATGCAAGTAGCCAAAGGGTGAACGTTAAGTTACTTTAGAATATAGTAAGCAGAGGGGCTTGGATAGCTACCAACGATAGCTCAGCAATGCACATCTGCAAAATTACCTTCCAAACTGTTTGGCCCCTGGCACAGAAATACACACATTTCCATGATTTTAGCACTTGGGAACATAGACAGTTTTGTCCTTTATCCTTACCATTTGCTCCCCCCCCCCGCACGAAAAGCAATGCCATATTTTTCCAGATTGTCTATCCAAGATAAGGCATACAGGTGACATTACATACCAGAACATGTTTGATAAGATTTCACTTAATATATCTAATTATTACATATTTTAGAGAAGCTGTGAATCCTTACAGTCAAAATGGGCATTAATGTCTACTGGAAGAGTGTTAATTTTGTAAAACAGATGCACTTCAGAAACTCTCAACAACACTTTCCAAGTTTTGGAAGATTTAGGAACAAAGTTTAGGAACCTTCAGGAAGATCTCCAGAAGATAACCAGCTGCCATTTAGGGTCTTTTGCTGGTTTATCCATCATAGGCAGAGATCAGGAGAACCCATGTGTGCATTCCAATGCACACACTGGGCTTCCCAAGTCTTTGCTTGCAAGCTCTAACCCCTCACACAGTGTTGGGTTCTGAATTAAAGGATCCCCCAACCCTTATTGGTTGCTTTTGGGGAGCCCCCCCTGAGAAGAGCAAGCCAAAGTCAACCAAATTGCATGCCCAAAAGCCACCTCAAAAGTCTTGGAGCTTGGCCATAGCCTGCAAATTGCCCATGAGTATTTGAAGGCAAAATAAATTTTATCAGTAGAAAGTACTAAATATTAAATAGATAATTTCAGTTTCTTAACATGAAAGAAGACATCACTAGTGCCACATTTTAAGCCTGTGGATTTAATGAAAAATGCATGAATTAAAAATACCTTTAACACAAACGTTCTGTAAAGTGATTAGGGGGTAGAAATGAGTAAGGGATACAATTCACTAGGAAGCTTTTTTTAAAAAAGTGACCTTACATATTTGGAGAAGATTGATATTAAAGATCAGAATATTACAATGTATATTTAATACCAAGTTTATTCAAATTTTAAATGGCGACACTAAAAACTGCTCTTGAGATGATCACCGAAGGAGTGAAAAAAAAAGTGAGAACAGACCCTGCTTTATGGATTCCTGTCAGAATAAATGTTCCAACTTCAATTTACCCAGAATGCATGTTATGCAAAGCTACAGCTTACGCAAGCTGCAACCAATCCGATATCCTGAATGCCCTTACAATTCTACCCTCACTAGTTGATTTTTTTTTAGATTTGTCTGAATCATGTTATACAAAAATAGCTTTTGAAAATATAGGAAAACTATCACGGACACTTTGGATACACAACACTTCTCCAGCTGGAAGGCAACTGTATTTCAAAAGAACTTTACCTGGGCCAGACACTTCAAATCGTTCAGAAATATGGCATGCAGTATCCAAAAGTATGGCTCTGAGGAAATAATCTTTTCTTTTTTTTCCTTTTTCTTTTTTACATTAAGCATAAAGAAATTTTATATTCAACATTCAGTTATGTTTTGAGAAAAACTACCTATTCAAGTTCTACTTCTTTGATGCAGCATTAAGGGTTAAAACTTACCACTTTACCAGGCCTTGCCCATGTGCAAATAAATCCCTCCTGACAAGCAGTGACTATACAGTCTTCAAGAAAAATTAACACAGTCAGTCTTTCGTGTGCTATCTTTTTACAGATAAGAGGCTCTAACAAAGGAACTTCCTCCATTCTGGGACACAGGGGCGTTCCCAAAGTTTTTGCTGGGTCCGTTTTGGTTTTAGTAACTAGGTTCAGTTTGTCACTGCTCTTACTAGATATATGTCCCATACTATGGTTTCGCTTGTGGTCTTTTTCGTGGTGCCTCTCCTTCCGATCATGTAGTGATAAGGTTGCAAACTTACTAACACCAGAGGCAATGGCGCCGTCCATGACACTGCTTTTACTGCCAGAATTGGAGACGGCAGAATGTGGAAGGCTATTGGACCGTGGAAGAGGAGGGGGCACAGAGTTCCCAGGTGTTGTGATGCTGTTTCCATTACTGCCTGGATTAGCTCCACCGCTTCCTGCAGGTGGGCTGGTTGCATTCATGACATTTGTGTGTGTCCTTGCTCTCGAGAGGGGTTGGTGTGGGAAGAGAATATCTTCTGTTAGGTCCCATAAGCATAGCTGCGTGTCCTGGCCCACTGAACCAAACCTATATGTGACACTTACTGGACGACTGTCCGTAGAGTTCCTTTTAGATAGCCTAGACTGCGTGCTGTTTGCTCGATCCCTTCCAAAATGAAGAAGGTCTTGGAAGTCCTCGTCGCTGCCGCTGAATTCCATTGGATCGCTTTCTTCTACGCTAGTGGTATACGGATCAAAGGCCACGACGCTGACCCAGGATTTGTGTCCGTGGCCTCTAGCTATCACTCGGCAGTCCACAAAAGACCAGACAGTCACTAAGTCGTCTTCTCCGCCTGTCACGATGTATTTGCCATCGGGGCTCCAACATGCGCACAGCAGCCCTCCAAAGTAGCTTTTCATTGTACCGTGCAACTCCACAGAATCAAAGTTAAATACACGAAGAAAGCCATCCTGGCTTACACATGCCAAGAATTTCCCATCTGGGGAAAAAGCAAATTCGTTCAGGGCCCCCTCGCCTACTGTCCATTTAAGCAAAGGGTTTCGTGTAGATTTGCTCTTGCATGTATGGACTGCAAAACTTTCTCCTTGTTTGAGTAGCTGATAGTGTGGGGCTGTGGTACCACAATTGTGTTCCACGTTATACAAGTACATATTGCCACTGGAATGAGCTACTAGGAAGAGGCTTTCTGAACCAGGAACCCATTTTACACAAGTTACTCTGGACTTGTCTATTAGTCTCTGGAAAACAAAGGAAAGAAGGTACACATCAGAGTCATCTCAGTTTTGATTTTTCATTTGATAAGGTAATTCATTTTCTGCCAGTCGGCATTTAATACACAAAGTTATTCTACTTGCAGAAAACAAGCTTATGACTACTTCAGTTATAAGCTACTGTGTGCTTTTCTTACCCCATGTAGATCTGGAGTAACATTACAATGGTCAGCATGATTTGTGGCAAGCCTCCCTTAACACAGTTCAATGAAAAAAAGAAAGTCAGGCTGTGTCCATTCTGGGAAGAACTTACTCATCAAATCTGAATCTGACATAGATTTGCGGGGGGGGGGGCCTGAAAAGACAACCACTTAATTTGTCCTTGGAAAAAGGAACCTGGCTTTAAGGATCCAGAATAGAAGAAGTAATTTAGTGGAATAATGGGACCACTTTAAGTATTATAGCTCTAACTTACTGAAGTGAAAATAGGAAGCAAGTAGAAGTTATTTCAACAAAAATAATGGCAATTGCAAAGTATGCTCAACTTAAAAAATACTTTGACAGTCTGGACCTAGGATCTGGGAGAGAGATCTAGTATCTGGGCAAGTTAAAATCTTTGAGCCACTTAACAAATACTGCATTGCTTTTGTGTAGATGTCTAGACATTCAAGGTAATTAGTTACGATAGATGGAAGAGATTTTCAGTTGCGGATTCCACCTTCCAATTACCTGTGCTGGGCTTCTATGAACAACCAATGCAATTTGGCCTGTGGGTTCATTATCTTTAAGTGATAGTAATGGGACTTCTGTGGGTTTTATCATTATTCTGCCAACCTAAGCCATTCAAGCATCACAACAAAAAAGGGAAGAAGCAAAGAACAGTAATACTAGGGTTGTTGTTTTTTGTAACCAGCTATAAAACTAAATGTCCTTCCCTCTCTGGAATACTGTAGTATGTCTTCAACTGGGACACAACTTATTTTATTTATTTAACCAAAATTTATGATACAATACTTTTTCACAAGTACAGTGATGTAAAGGCTGCTCACTGAGGGAAAACACTTACTATAATTTCAATAATCCCTGGAGACTATAGGAAAAATAATAATCAAATTATGAAATGTGAAAACCTCATCCTAGAGTTCTTGCCCTGTCTTGTTCAATATAGGATATACATCAACGTGACAAATTGTGTACAATGCACAATAGGTTAAATGAGCGGATGTAGCTAGAAAGGGCTGGGATGGTCTAGAGAAGAGGTCCATGGAAGGAGGCTGGCAAATGCTGATTTCCCCTCTGGGCTTCAGAGGAACCTGCTGAATACGGTGGGTTGAGGTATGGGGGCTAATGGATCCCTGATAATCTGGAGTCAGTACAAGCAAAGAAGGTTTGCATTTCCCCGGTGTGAGGGTGGGGGAGAGAAAGATGGTAATATTAATAATAAAGAAGAGAACAGGACACTTTCCTTTTGTTAAATCCCTTACATTAAAGCTTATACTGGAATCCAAGTCCAATTTTCAGCAATTACCCCTCCCCACGGAAGATGCCACCCCCCAACACACATTTCCCCATCTCACATTGTTCTGGAGAGTCTTTTCTCACGTGGGCAGTAGCAGGAGAAGATGAGAAACACTCCTGTAAGCATCCTTAAGTCAACTTATCATAGGATCCAAGCTAGCAAATTTATAGTGAGATGCAGAGTTCTTTACTACTCTTGTCTCAGCAGACTTCAAAGAAAAAAACATGCCCGGCCCAAAGTCCCATATTCTGGCCCATATTCTGTACTAAGGTGACCACTTTCAGGAATATGCCTCCTGAACCCCCGAAAAGTAAAACATTTTCAGCCAATGAAACAAAAGAAGGTTTTATAGGTATGGCTGACATTCATGAGAACAGAACCAAAAACCCCCAAACCCAATCCAGTTTATATTCAGGGTTACTCAAGGATCCACCTTCTAGAATAATTCGACTGAGTCATAATCAATGTTAGACTTCCAGTTAACGATTTTACTGACACAGGTGCTAGAAATGCGCAAATGTGTTTTGAATGTGTTTGCAACTACCTGAGTTGCTATAGCAAACTGCTGAGCATATTTATGAGTGGATAGAAGGCAAGACCTTTAAGCATCAGATTTTAGAGACTCACTTTAAAGTAGAATTTGTATTCAAATTAAATTACAGATCTCTCTACTTTAAAAATCTGGCAGCCAAACATCTCACCATCATATGGTATACTAATCCTCAACAAGTTAAAACAAAAAAATGCTTCTTTCAAGTTGCACCAGATTTTTTATTATTATTATTATTATTATTATTATTATTATTATTATTATTATTATTATCTATCATCATCAGTAACAAGGCATTAAAGCCAGTATAAAATTGTGGAACAAGGTTTGTGACTCACAACTGCTCTCACAGTGTTATATTTTCTTTACAAACCACTGCAATGAACGATAAACTATACCTAAAGCAAGTTGCAGCACATTTTGTCCAAACTGTGCTGATCCATCTTTGGAGAGCTGATGATCTGGGATAGCTAAATCAGTAGAGCATGAGACTCTTAATCTGAGAGTCATGGGTTCGAGCCCCATGTTGGGCAAAAGACTCCTGCATTGCAGGGAGTTGGCCAAGACGACCTTCGTGGTCCCTTCCAACTCTACAATTCTGTGATCTTGCCTTGTATGCAAAAGGAGAACAGGGGGAGGTGTTTGGGCATAGTTGTCTTATATTATGAATTACCTACCCCTCTAGAATAGTTACTAAGCAATCCAAAAATCACTTTCATGGTCCCCAAAAGTTTCATGGTTCCAAAACTGTCTTGGGCATGCAAAGGCTGGTATGTATGTGTGCCAGTTTCATTGCATGGTAAAATACTTGAAATTGAGGAAAGCTGCAAAGTAGTAAGCTGTTCAAGCTAAGAAACCACTGAGTGCAACTCGCCTGAAGGAGCTCTTCGGATGCAGCTGTCCAAGCTCGAAGGTAAACCAAGAACTAATAAATTTATGTTCTGCAAATATGCAAGCCTTTAAGCATTAATATTAACTGAAATAGGTCTAGAGCATTCCATATAACAGTTCATGCAATCATAGAATGGTAGAGTCTACCCATTTCAGCACTGTGTCTACTTTATTTTATTTTTTTGCTGCCACAGGCAAAATTGTTGGGCCTTTGGGAGTCAACCTGAGTGTTAGCCACCCTTGGATTAGGAGATGATACAGATGTAACGCTGCCCACAGTTTAAGTGCACTGCTATAGCCCATACGGTACTCCAGTCTTCTGACAATAAGCAAATGGTGATAAACTGAGGGTGTGAGAAAAACCACCACCTCTTCCATGGTGCATTACTGTGATACAGTCCCTCTCACAGAATGTGATATAAATGTGCTTTCCCATTTTCAAAGGCTTCCCCTAGTATCCCCCCAAGGTGACTATTTTCAAATGGAAAAACAAACATGCATATGGAGAACTCATAAAAGAAAATAAACGTTTGCATGCACCAAGATTACGGTATCCACTTACTTCCTCATTAAATAATTTGCTAGTTTCTTTTTTAATAGGATCTATAAGTTGCACCTGGCCTGCAGAGAAGCCCACTAGTAGAGAAACACTTTCTGCCGTGGCTGTTAAATGATTGAAGTCATGACACGTTGGTTGTGTTCCTTTGTATATCCTTTTATCTATTGGTTTACTCAAGTCAGCAGCCTGCAAAAAGATTGAAAATAAGATTAGCAATGAATATAACGATACTCTAGTGTGCTCTACAATGGAACAAGTCTGATGTTTGTAGCAACTGTGGCAACAATGCAGGATTAAAACCCAGAGAGAGTTTAGAAACTAACTTTAAGTAGACCATTTGGAAATCATGTACTAAAGGAACAGCAATTTTTTTTGTATAGTCAAGAGTTGTATAGTCGAGAGTCATCAGGAGGCCAAAATATATCTAGTCACTCATGTACTGACCTCTTCAGAAATGGGCACAGTCTATCAAAAGTTGGCACCACCTGGGCTTCCCAGTCGGACAGCACATGCATTCATGGAAAGCATTACACAGTAACATGCACATTGGCAGCACATTCAAAAATTCAAAGAAGTTGCAACTGAGTATGGATATCTGAGTATTGGAGCCTCAGCTTCACGATCTGTCCTTCCAGGGTGCTCACTGGAAGGACAGATCGTGAAGCTGAGGCTCCAATACTTTGCCCACCTCATGAGAAGAGAAGACTCCCTGGAAAAGACCCTGATGTTGGGAAAGATGGAGGGCACAAGGAGAAGGGGACGACAGAGGATGAGATGGTTGGACAGTGTTCTTGAAGCGACAAACATGAGTCTGACCAAGCTGCGGGAGGCAGTGGAAGACAGGGGTGCCTGGCGTGCTCTGGTCCATGGGGTCACGAAGAGTCGGACACGACTAAACAACAACAACAATGGATATCTCAATTCCTTAACAAGAAGTTCCCTTACAAGTAAACATAGTGGACCAAAGGTTTTACTGTATATTAACACCTTAGTACAAGATTCGGATGACATGAAACTGATGGCAGGTGGCCATCCTTGTTTGAAGCAAAATGTTCCAAGAATCTGTAACTCCACTGTATTAAGTGGTGTGCCAATAAGCTTCATGCTCTACATGAAATGCATTGCTGCTTCATCTCTGGTCATCAGAGTCATTATCCATTATCACAGAAGAGTAGTGCAATGGCATAGAGCTTCTGGTTTTGAAGGCTATGAGGTTTATCAGGTACCCCAGATAGGTCACTCCACCAGTCTAATCTATTTTATCAGCCTGTTGAAAGGATAATTCTGCATCTTCCATTTAGGCCAATTTGTACCAGGCCCCCACAGGACCTGAACCATGTGCCCCTAAATCTGTTCTAGGGATTCCCACAACCCTCACGAGTACATTTGGGGAGGATGCAGGGAACACCTAGGGAGAGAAGATGGGAGAAAAGTACTGTTGCACAAGCATTAACCCTTGAACTGGTGGGACAGTTACTTAGCATTGTATCAGACGCAAGTCAATGCAGTAGGACTACCTAAAACATATGGTAGAAAAAGACTTAATGTTCAGTGTGGCATTGGCACAATAAAATAGCAGCTCCATGTTAAGCTCTCCAACTTCTCATAAATTGAATCTCTCTTGCCCATTACACTATGTCATCACATTATGAATTTGCACATGATGCACACCACTGGCTGCCATGAATGAATCGGCAGAGAAGCTCACATTCCAACAGGCTGCAGCGGAGGGAAGAAGAAAAGTAAAAGAGAAGAGCCATTGGCTCTGCTAAGAGGAACTAGCTGTCTTTTGGATTCTCAACTATGCCATGGCAGCAGCCATTCTATCAGGCTGTAGCAGAGTGGAAAATGGAAAGCAAGGCCACATGATCTGCTGTGCTGAAAGACCAGCTCCTCCTCTCACCAAACTGTTTCCATTCTAGCTGGGTCATTACAACACTCTACTTTTAAAACATTTGCATCCTCCACTCACATTCCTTTTTCCTTTTGTATCATACCTTAGATTATAAGCCCCAGAGCGGGGGCTGCATTGTTTTTTATTGATCTTGTAAGTCATTCTGGAATCATTTTTGGCTGAAGAGTGGGATCCAAATATTTTAAAAAACTAGTGCATGGTGTTATGTCATAAGTAAATGTGCCTGAGCATTAGAGAGAGATGCAATAATTCAACACAAGATTTCTGCAATCTTTGTCAAGCCTAACATCTAGTTTCATCTTTATTGTCCATCATGAAGATGCTTAAAGATTACAAGAGCAATGTTAATATGTATTATTCTAGTAGGGTCAACAATGGAACTAACTGAATTGTGGAAGGTGTATTTTTCCATATGACCCCTGCTATTAAGAGACAGTTGTGGCAATAGCGTCCTTAATACTTTTTAGCACAAATTATACAGCTGACAAGTAAATTAAATACTTAATCTACATAGTGTTAACTTGGACACCCTGAGAACAATCCTAAGGCAGTGGGAAGAACAGCTGGGAGGCTGCTGACCTTCCTCTCTGTGGTTGGGAGAGAATGGTCTTGAGGTCAAAGACCCAACACCTGGTGCAGCAATAGCAATCTCTGCTGCCTTTGGTGATTTAAACTAAGATCTTAAATATAATGTATTAGGAACTTAATCACAAGTAGACTTTAAAGGCTGTGATATTGGGAGCAAGCAGTTGGCAAATATATTAGAAGAACTGTGATTAACAGAACAAGCCTACCTATGTCTACTCAGAAGTCCTATTGAATTCAATGGTACATAGTATTGTTGGGATTGCAACCTTAGGCTTTCCCGTGAGGCAGCATAAGGCAAGCAAATGAGTTTATTTTCTACCTCCTTTATAGGAGAAAACTGAATTCCAAATGGCTTGGGAACAATATTTGTTTTATGTGCACTTGCCTTTCCCTCCAATTTGTGCACAGAGGTTTCATTCTAACTACTGGAAACTTCACCCAGATTTATTGTAAACTCTAATTTTCTGTTTTCCTGTGGACAGGAAACATGGCTTTCAAGGTAACAATACCAATTATACTATATCAGTGGTGGTGAACCTTTTAGAGACCGAGTGCCCAAACTGCAACCCCAAACCCACTTATTTATCACAAAGTGCCAACACGGCAATTTAACCTTTATATCTCATTTTTTCTGTGTGTTTCATGTTTCTTCTTTATGGCTGCTGTTGTAATAAATAATCCTTCATAAAAGTTATTGCATTACATTCTCCATTAAATTATCTTCCCACTGATATATAATTTTATGGTATAACTCAGTGCTTTTTTTCTAAAAAAATGTTTAATGGCATTCTCATATTGACTCAAGAAAATCACCACCGGGGGGAAATAAATACAGTTCAAATCGGGAAAAATAAATACAGTGAATTTCTTCTCCCATTAAATTCACAAAATGTTTAGGGGTATGCGTCCCCACAGAAAAAAAGCACTGGTATTACTCCAAAACAAAGTGGTGTTATGAGCCATCAAACCTCGCAAATACGTTTTTTCCAGAAGGTTCCACAATTTTGGCCACTAGCGCACTGGGGGGCTGTACTAAGACCCACCCTCTCCCAATTTTTAATGTGAGATAATAGTGATAGTCTGCGTGCACACATACAAATAAAAATAAATAAATAAATAAACCCAACCAAATGGGCGGGATATAAATATTATTATTATTATTATTATTATTATTATTATTATTATTATTTGCCGTTTCTTCGGCTGCCGTTTGATCGCAGCCTCAATAGAATGAATTTCTCTGTTGGCTTCTGCGGGAAAGCCCAGCAAACATGTAAACCCAGCAGCCCTTTCTTAGGTTGCCGTCTTTATATGCTTACTGACCTAGGTGTTGAGCCCTGCTGAACTCAAGGCGGCTTACTCCCAAGTAGGAAAAACAGACTGGCGGGAGGCCCTGGCGCATCAAAAGTCAATGCTTGCTCAGCCCCTTGTTCGCTCGCCAGGCCCTGGTGCCACAGAATTTGGGTGGCGTGCATGAGCCCTCCTCTCCTCCTCCTCCCCCACCCCCGGCACGGAAGCTACGGCCCTGATGGGGCAACAGCGCACGCGCCCACAGAGAAGGCTCTGAGTGCCCTCTCTGGCACACATGCCGTAAGTTCGCCACCACTGCACAATATGAACCCTTCTTCGCAATCTGAAGCAGTTCCTAAGTTTGTTAAGAGGTTGTATCTGAAAGGTGCTCTGTGCTTCCACTCACACTAAGTGACTCTTCAAGTTATACTACCATGCTTCCTCAGATCCAGAGTTGGAATAAAAGCACTGAACATTTCATTATGTCTAAATGCTTCAGATACCGTTTCCAAAAGCACTGAATTAAATATGACCTCTTTGCCATTTCATATTACAGCACTAACATATTTAACAAGAGTCCACTAAATTTAAGAGACTGTGCAAGCCAGAGAGCTAACCACTGGACCTGGGGGCAAGCAATTTTTAAAGGGTTTGTTACAAATATAAAGAGCACCCCATAAGTAAAATAGAGGAAGCAAATACATTAACTATCCTTTAACTAACTCTTAGTTTTTAATGCTCTGAAGGATACATTTCTCACCTGTCTAAATGGGCCTCTGAACAATGACTTTTTTTATTAGACGGGAGGAGAAAAGGACTGATGGTCTTTGCTCTTAAACATCTTGGGAGCCGTAATATTTTTCATTCATTATTCTTACCATGCTGGAGGAACACATTAATACCATTGCTAAACTATTCTCTGCAAGACAGATACTCAGTGTGAAGACGTTTCTGCATGACACACTGGTAAAGGACAGTCATCAGAAACAGATCTAGCATCAAATTAGAGCTAAGCAAGCCCAGAAACACATACACACATTGCATTTTATGTGCCCGTTTTTTCTTGGCAAGAGATACTGAAGTCGATCTCTTATGCTAACCCCAAGGTGCCTGGATGACAAAATATGATTTTGCATAGGGTTCTATCTAATCCACACCCCATTTCCAACATAATCTTCCAGGAAATCTGCAAGTATGGTATGAAGCAAACAAACTTCTACTGATGTTTATCCCCAATCCCTGGTATTTTGGCATACTTCCTTTGAACATGGTGGTTCAATTTAGCTATCGTGCTTAACATTCTCTACAAATCTACCATTTAGACTGGAGACTATCACAACATTTTATTGAATAAAATTTCGCGAATTATTTGACAATTTACCAAATATTACGGTTTACCACAATCCAAATCTCTGCTCTTCTAATATTGCTGGTAGGATTACCAAATACCAACATCAATCTATTCACAGCTAAGTGGCAACAGCATCCGCTATGGTTCAATTTTCTCTTCCCCACCTGCACTACCCAAAACAAAACCAGAGTAAGATGTAGCCAATGCTAATGTGCAGCAAACGAAAATACTGTTTTGAGAGTCCTAGATAAACCTTTTATACCAAGGTGAAAGATACATGGTGACTTAAATTCAGGTACTCCTTAGGCTGCCACCTTTTTCCTTAGGTCTGCTTCTGTTCCTGTAGCAACCTGACACACAATTCAGATTAGGCTTTTTCCGACAAATATATAAGGTAACAGGAAAAAGTTTCACCTATTTATCATCTATATGTCAGACTGCTGTTAAGCAGTCTATTTTTTCCTAACATGGACATAAAGCATCCTTCTATCACCTTGCATCCTCCAGGTGTTTTGGATTACAATTCCCAGCAGCCGGAGAAGGCCGACAAAGTTGTGAGAATCGCCAACTATATTTCTGCTTCAAAAGGTGGAGGATTCAGGATCTGTGAAATGTGGCAGCCCTAGTTACTACTCATGGGTACCCACTGCATTTCATTTCATTATATTGAGTATTCTTTGCTTACTATGTATAATTACAGTAGAAGTGACAGTTTGTTCTATTTTGTGACACTGAAAGCAAGCACAAAATTACCCGTCACTATTGGTATCAACTGTGGATTTTCAAATATTCAGCTAAGTTTTATTTGGGACAAATGTAACTATCTAACCTTCAGAAGACCACACAACAACAAAAAAACTTTCCACATCACTGCCCCCAAATCTCTAAGCCTATCACCCCAGCTTAAGCAAAAACTGTATCTTAAGCCAAGGTGTAAAAATTCCTTTCACATTCTTAAATGAACAGAGGGGCAATGTATTAAGCAACATTTAGAAGTTGTGGTGGGAAGCAGTCAGAGTTAACAAATGATTGTGTCAATATTTATATTAATAACTGACACAATTTAGCAAACACAAATCCTTGAAAAATCACACAGCAAGTCAGTTTTCTTATTTATGCACCCAGAGGAACCGAGGGTGTTGCTGTTTTTAATGGTAAATTACTGCCCCAAACACAAAGTCCTGCTCTCCTTCAGTTTTTTGAATTGCCCTGGGTCTGTACGGCTAGGGCAGAACACTCTTTGACCACCAGGGGGATGAGCTGCCATATTGGACAGTGCTGTGCACTTTCTTGTGGAAGAAAACAATCTTAGGTGAGCCACCTATCTTGCTGAGCAGTGTGAAGAGTCCTTTTCAGCTGAAGAGATCAAAGGCCTTTGTCAGCCTATGAAGGTGATGTACAAGGGGCGTCTCTGCTCTCGGCACTTCTCCTGCAGTTGATGCAGTGAAAAAATCATGTTGACTGTTGACCTCTGAGCTCTAAAGGTACACTGTGACTCGGGAAAGACTTGTAAGCAATTGACTGTAATCTGTTGAGAACTATATGGGCAAAGGCTCAGCTCAATTTACTGGCCCGCATACAGCTCATTAGTGTCACCAGACTCTGGTCTGGCATCTTCACAGCATCACCTGATTTCAGGTGGAATAGAGACAGCTGGGAATAATCTGCATATTGTTGACATTGTTTCCCAAATGATGTTCCCCAGCAGTTTCATATAGGTATTTAACAACACAGAGGTTAAGATGGATCCTTGCACAACCTCAAAGCAAAATTGCCAAGGGGCCTATCAAAAATGCCTCAGGGTATCTTGATGTTTCAGAGTGATTTTAAACAATAAATGGCCAATATTTACAGAACAAGAAGTTCTATCATTAAGATATACTGGGAGTATTCATTTTATTCATACCAGCATTTATATGCCACTTTTCATCAACACAAAGGGCTATTGCTTGTGGTTATATGCAACAAAGGCTATGCGGTGGATAGAAAAGTCCAAATACATTCATTAGACACATCAATTCAGAATCTGTCAAGGGTTATCCCAACCTGCTCTCTGCATACCCCATTTACTCGTCTTAGGCTGGGCTAATTTTTAGGCTCCATACACATTCACAAAGCAATGATTCAATTCCTCTTTCAGGCTTCAGATGACACCCTCAAAACAAGGATTTTCTCCCTTATTGCCTGCTTTATATTCTTCTGCACCCTTATGTGTTTAAAGCAGAGATTAAATCAAAATTCTGATGCTCCTTAAACACAATTTCAAGCCACTGAGACTTGTTGCCAAAGATCTGCATGACTTCAGATAAGTGGAGATGGAGATTGCTAGCATCATCCAAAAGGCATTCATTCAGTACACATACCACCACTGTTTATTATCTATTGTGTCAACTTCCATCTTTTGACTAAGCTCTTCAGATGGCAATTCAGCACTGCACACCATGCAATTGTGCTACATGAATGCATAAAGATTTCCATTCTTTGGTTTGGTGCAACATTTTGTTAAACAAAAAAGTTATTACAGGAGATTTCTCTCTTATCTGATGATTAACCCTATGATTGTACTTACTTGACAAATCAGCACAAAAACCTGACATTCTCTAGGTCATTCAAAGCAGTAGGTGCTTCCTATAAAGGACATAGTAACTCACTGGAAGTGCTTGCGTGTGATGCTAAACCGTTCTTTAGTGCTATGCGCACAAGCTGCAATGAGCCTAAACAAAGCCTCAGGCTTATGCGTTCCCCTATCTTGTACAGCCAGGAGAAGGATTTTGTCAGCATTTTCTTTCACTTTCCCCTCATCTTAGCTTGTCCTTGTGTACGAAATAGAAACTGTAGTTTACGGAAAGTTCTGCTTAGTTTAACAAGTCAGCTTCTTAACTCGCCATCTAAAGCTAGCTTATTTTGAACTAACCAGTATATGTGATAAACTGCAATATTTTGCTTATATGCAACAAGCAGAGATTAGAGGAACGTGGGGATGGGGCCTTGCAAAGCTCTCCCTGTAAAATGGGTAAGGAGGAAATGGAGCCCAATGCTTCACTTGGGTTTGTTCCACCTCATGCATGTAGCACGAAACCTTGGCCTGGTTCTGATCCACAGAACCACCTTTATGGCCTACCAACCTTCGACCAAAATCAGGGGTAGGAAAGCCTTGTCTTGTCATTGGAAGGTGGTTTTGGAGACCTGAGAAATAGGAAAGAGCACGAAGACTTCCTTACAAAGGTACTGTGCCAGAGGGAGAAAAGGCACTAAGACTATCCTGATTTTCCTTCCCTTTGTTTATCTCAACCCGCATTCCTAGCCTATTGTGGGGTTGAAAATGTTGTGTATGCAGACACAAACTATCCATGTTTGTCATGCCCATGCCATAAGTGAGCAGCTTTCACTATGGCCCTAAGGCTGAAAAAGATATTAATGCCAAGCCTACACTAAGCAATGGTTTAGTGCTGGGGTGGGGAGCCTCAGGCCCAGGGGTCTAGTTTAAGCTCACCTCAATACAAGCTCACCTCACTGGCACTGCTTCACTTCCTCAAGTGCTTTTGCCTGCCCAGAATATCTCTTTGAAATATGATCATCCCCTTTGCTTGCCTGAATGGAAAGAGAGATCTGCATGTGGGAAAACCTCTGGGTTTTGCAAGGCTGGAATGTGGCCCATAATTCAAAGGTAAGAACGACAGCTGCTGCTCCATTGACTGTTGTGCCTCTCGCCCACCCATTTCTGTCTCTATTCCCACCCACTGCCAGCATGCGAGAAGGTTCCTATGAGGAAACTCACCCCATCCAGAGTTTAGTGTTCCATGCAAACTAGGGCAATGTCTAAATCCGGTCCTTAATGTAGTATCAAGTCACTCAATGGTTAGCCACTCTAACTGTCCAATATTATTTTTCCTCTTTGAAATTAGAATGATTCCAATTTGGCTGCATTTTATGGCCAAATGCATGGGTTTCTTCAAGGTTACCCTGCTGGCTAATCAGCAGCAGCTTCAGGACAGGGTGTTCAGGAGGAGAAACAGGTGGTGTGTCTACTTCCCTCTCCCCAGTAGTTGTTTCTCAATTCAGCAAGTTTCAAATATAAGTCTCCAGGGGGGGCGGGGGAGAGAGAAATGGGTTTGGAGGGTGGCATATCTGGATAATAAAAAACAGCCCTAGGGAAAAGATTACTCACCATCTCTCAAAATTTTTGATTTGATTTTTTAGGTTCCTAAAGAGATGTTACTCACATCTGTGTGTAATGTCTACTTTGGCCCTTAAGCAACAGGTTTTTTTCAAGTGCAAACACACCAACATGTCAATTATCAAGTACTATATATAAGTATCAAGTAGCACAATACAAACAGTAATACTGAAACCTCAAAGATCTTAGCACCTTGGTTGAAAAATAAATGTATTACGGATACTGGCATTTCAGTGTAAAAGAAACTGTTCACAGTCCTATAATATGCACACCACAAAAGTCAAAATCTTAGGTGTTCATCTTTCATTTAGATGTAAATAAGTTATCAACAAACTAAATGCAGTTTGCATAATTTTTTCTTGGGTTGCCAAGGAGATGTTCTAATGTGGTAGTGATGGTTAATCACTGTGCATTCTCTCTATCCTAAATGGTTGTGTCAAATTCTGATTTTGTACTTTTGTTAAATTGTAGAGATGTTTTTGATCATGTGGAAACTGCCTAGTAAGAACAGGTGAGAATTACAAAATTATTCAATTATTTAGTATTGCAGCATGCAATAAAAACAAAAATTCCAGAGACACCTGCTTTATGAAATGTTAAGAAATGCATAGAAGTCTTAATTTGCTTTTGTCTTGGAACTGACATGTTTTATTCCAAGTAAGCTATGAATAAAATGTCATTTCACAGCACTCCTTGAATTATAAAAATGAGAACCAGCTGGTTTATACATACATTGTAAAATGATTGTCAGGGTCGTAAGAGGTGCAGAAGTATTTTAACTCTAAGGCAGCACGAGGCAGAAGTTCTGGACTAGAGTTCAGATGAAGTTTTTGGAATAAGTGAACTCCTTCCTGTCCATAAAGGCTCCCGACCTTTTTGGGTCATGGACACAACTGCAAACCAGGGAAACTATCAGAATGCTTCTTTTGTGTTTAATTTCAGTGAGGGCGGGGAGACTCTGTGCACAGAAGCATATGCCTCTGTGGGCACCACCATGGTGACATCTGTGTCACAGTGCTATGTCTGTGTAAAGGTAGATCAGATATACTTGTTGCAATAATTATGCAAGCCTACCTTGCAACAGGAGTTGGCAAGCAGCCTATGTAAATTAGAGTCAGATTTGTTTTAAAACATATAGGACAGGATACGAAAAATTCTAAGCAAGGGTTCAAGTGCTCTGGTGCATGTACAAGAAAGCTTCTGTTCTCCACTTTTGATGTTCCTTGTGGTATGCCAGAGACTGTTTCTACAAGTGCTTCAAGGTGGTCTTTTGCAAAGCAAAGGGGCTGTATGTGCAGAGGCCCAGAACAGAGCTCTTTACATCCCACCTACTTTAGCAACTGATTGACTGCATTTCTATTCCACATCTGAGTAAGTTCTCAGGGGAGCAAACTATCAGAAAACAAAGTGTGAAATGCAATGAAAAGACAAATCAAGTCTAAAATCACAGAGGGATATGCCAGTGAAAAACTAAACAATTTGTTTTTTTTTAATGGTGCTTATTATTGTACAGCGCCCTGCTATTTAATAATTTGACAGTGCAGGGACTTCCGGGTTGGCGCCATTGTTTAATGGCGGATTCCCTCCGAGCTCCGGAGGGAATCGGCTCCGTAGCGTCTGGGTCTGGCCGCTGCGGCGAAGCGGAGACCCTTAAAATCACAGGCGCGGATGCCTGTGAACACAGAGACTCGGCGGGCACCATTTGCGCCCCCCCAATCCGCGACGGAGCCTTTTTAAAGGCTTCGGAACGGAGGCAGGGTGAGGCGTGGTGCTGAGAGTACTCCCTCGCCTACGGAGTGAAGCCGCAAGCCATTGACAGAGAGCGCCAACTTCTTCCAAGACCGATTGGACTCTAAAACATAAACCCGTGAGTAATACGGAGATTGGAACCGTAAAAATTTTTAATTTTGGATTTGGAACGAGCGGGAAGGGGCTAAAAAGGAAGTCCACCCCCCCCTCTTTGTAAACAATTTAAAGCAAAGGACTGGGCAGCTAAGGTCGAGAGAATCTGTTTCTTGTCTTTTAATGAAAGATCCTGACTTCACGGTTTTGACACTATAAGAAGATTTACTGGAGGATAAAAAGAATTTTGGGAGCTAAAATTTCACACACACCCCCGAGACCCGGGAACGTCCTATGAGAAAGCCTGTTGCATTGAAGATTTTGACAGCTGTCAAGTGAGCTGTTAGTCAGCTAGTTGTCAGCTGGAAAAAGAGAACATTGTTTCTGCTGTTTTTGCTGGTTTATTTGGTATAACTTGTTGAAAATAAGGAGGGCTGATACAAAATAACTGGACTTTTGGTTTTGAGCTGAAAGGAACATTAAGGAACTAAAATCCCCCTAGAGGGGTAATAGGGACACTACATCACAAAAATGGCTGGAGTATGTAAAATCCAAGCAGAATTGGACAGAGCACTCGTTCTCTTGGGAAACTTGCAAGATGAATACAATGCTTTGTCTATAGAGGTATCACTACTACACTGGACAGTAAACAACAGTTTTGAGCCTGATAAGGACTTGAAACAGGAAGCCTATTCAACTGAACAAATAAATGAAACTGAAAGTGTAGATACGATGGAGCAATATGTTGTTTTTGAAGAAAATGAAGGAGGAGCAGGAGATTTGCAGGAGTCAAAGGAGAGTTATAATATGAGGCCTGACATGATGATAAAAAAGGACAATAAAAACTGGATGTGGAAAGCCTGGTCTGAATGGGAGTCTGGAAAATGGAGAGATCCCCTTTGGAGGAGATCTGAAGACCTGAGGATTACAAATTTGTTGAAGGTGAAAGCTGGAGCTTTGGGGACATCTGGATCTGAAAGAAATTTGAAACAAGAGTTGGAGCACCCCATAGGCTTTGCTTTTAAGTATGGAGGACTGGCTGGAAGCAACACGGATTCTGTTGGGCCGGAGCCCCTCCGAGACTTGGGGCTTAACACCAAGGACTATCAAAGAGACCGGCAGAAAGGAACTGAGAGAGATATAAGGGCCTCGGACGTGAGATCTCCAGGCTAAATTAATAACATAAATGGATATTGGTTGGGGACTGGAACCGGGAAAAGGGTGGGTGGAGGTTGGGAATCCAAAGGGTACATAAGGATAATTTGCCTTTTATATTCTGTTAGTGGTAAGGAAATTGGGTAAATCGTGGAAGGGAAATTTTGGTCGACTTTAGGAAAAAGGTTTAAGAATAATTAATGAGGTATAAGTATTGATGTGTGATTTTAATAAGGTAAAATAGGTTTTTTCTTTTTAAATTAATTGAAAATAAGGCTGTTAAAAATAAATTGAGGAAATGGAAAAAAGAAGTAAAGTAAAACAATAGTATGTTAGAACAAATGTTTAAGTTAAGGTAAAGAAATAAGTTAAGGACTTGCTGAATTGACAATTTAAATTGGAATACAAGAAGGGGAGGTGTGAGGAGGTCTGAGAAATAAGGTTAAGAATAATAAGTATTAGAAACTTTATGTGTTTTTTCTATTTTTTTGTTTAGTTTTGAATATGTATTTTTGTGTTTTTTTTTGTGTTTTGTTTATTTCTTGTTTTTGTATGTTGTGTGTTTCTTGAAAATGCCAATAAATATTTAATAAAAAATAATAATAATTTGACAGTGCAGAAATACATAAATAAATAAATAAATAAATAAATAAATAAATAAATAAGGCCTGAGGGAATAAAGAGGTATTTGCTAAGTGCAAGAAGGGCATCAAGGAAGACACCAGGTGAGCCTCTCTGAGTTGAGCAGTCTACAGTCAGGGCACACCTTTTGAAGAGGCCTTTTCCCCCAGAATCCACCTGCAGAACCTTATCTCTCTGGTGTACTTAAAGCCTCAGAAGTAGAGTTCAAAGTCAAAATAGGTATAAGGTACACTAGTCAACACTACAGTAGGCTCATAAATGGATCAGGAGCGGTATGTATTTTAATGGGATGAATAGAGTGAAAGATTATGATTGGTGGAGTGTGTGTGTGTGAGGGAGACAGAGAGAGAAAATGTACACATAGTACCGCTGCGGCGGGAAGGTAAACAGCATTTCCGTGTGCTCTGGTTTCCGTCACGGTGCTCCGTTGCACCGTAAGTGGTTTAGTCATGCTGGCCACATGACCCAGAAAGCTGTCTGCGGACAAACTCCGGCTCCCTCGGCCTGAAAGCCCCATAGTCGCCTTTGACTTAACCATCAAGGGGTCCTTTACCTTTTACACATAATAGTGTTTAGCTTTTTGTGTTCCTTTGTTGTTAATACTGTTTAACAGATTATGAATGTTTTATTAATGATTTCCCTCTGTCATTTTTACAGTAACAGTTCCCAAAATCAATGATTTTTCATAGAACCCTAGGAGGAGGAGGAAGTTCAACTTAAATATCACAAGTTCATCTCTACAGTCATGTTTCAATTTCCCACCCCATAATGAAACATTTAGTACCAGCAACGCAACTGCCTTGTAGCCCGTAAGTGGTGAAATTCATTGCTCATCTGCTCCCTCACACACAAACAGTATGTAAGCATAGGTTGGTTAACAGCTCTGATTTATAGATCTTCTGTGCTGAATAATAATAATAATAATAATAATAATAATAATAATAATAATAATAATTTATTATTTATACCCCGCCCATCTGGCTGGGCCTCCCCAGCCACTCTGGGCGGCTTCCATAAAAACCAAAAATACAGTAAAATATCACACGTTAAAAACTTCCCTGAACAGGGCTGCCTTAAGATGTCTTCTGAATGTCAGGTAGTTGTTTATCTGTTTGACATCTGCTGGAAGGGCGTTCCACAGGGCGGGCGCCACTACCGAGAAGGCCCTCTGCCTGGTTCCCTGTAGCTTTGCTTCTCGCAGTGAGGGATCCGCCAGAAGGCCCTCGGCACTGGACCTCAGTGTCCAGGCAGAATGATGGGGGTGGAGACGCTCCTTCAGGTATACTGGACCGAGGCCGTTTAGGGCTTTAAAGGTCAGCACCAACACTTTGAATTGTGCTCGGAAACGTACTGGGAGCCAATGTAGGTCTTTCAAGACCGGTGTTATATGGTCTCGGCGGCCGCCCCCAGTCACCAGTCTAGCTGCTGCATTCTGGATTAGTTGTAGTTTCCGAGTCACCTTCAAAGGTAGCCCCACGTAGAGCGCATTGCAGTAGTCCAAGCGGGAGATAACCAGAGCATGCACCACTCTGGCGAGACAGTCCGCAGGCAGATAGGGTCTCAGCCTACGTACCAGATGGAGCTGGTAAACAGCTGCCCTGGACACAGATTTGACCTGTGCCTCCATGGACAGCTGTGAGTCCAAAATGACTGCAATAAGCTGTGTATGGGAAATGCATATTCTATTCCAGTGCATTTAAGATGTGGATGAACTTATGCCAAAGAAGAAAGACAAGAACAACTTTTGAATAGGAGAAGAGAAAGCAGCAAGTTGTCAGAAAAAGTGCATCTATGTTGAACCACAGAATGCTTTGCAAGAGTACGGCTTGGTGGCATGAAAAAAACACACCAGTCCACTGAAGGGAAGAAAAATGAACAGTTGTAAACTTAAAGCGGATTAGCTTAAGCAAGTGAGCTTCAAACAGAAACTCTTGTCAGTGATAACTAAACAGCACAGCATGGTTATAGACATCTAAAGATAAAGAAACCTTCAAGCCAACACAGTATGCCATCTTGAGAAAATCACTGAGTATTTAGAAACACACACATTCTCTTTAAAGAGCTCTAACCAACTCTGGTTTTAATAGCATGGCACCAATGAAAACAGGTTTTCACCACTGGGAACACAAGAGGGAAAAGCAAGCTAATGGCAATGCCAACTCTCATCTAAGCTTCTTGATTTTCAATGACAATAGCTTGACATGATGTCTGAATTGGGAAGATTAAGGTTCATAGTATGCTTCAAAAATAGAACCAGAAGCCATGGTTTGTGGTAACCACTGTCTGAACAATTCTGGTGTCAGGATAAAGTGTGGTTGACAGAAACCAAGAAGTGCAGGGTGGAAGGGGAGAGTAAATAAGTGACAATGTAAGCCCTTTACAGCCAGATTACGGACAACCCATAGTTTGGTTGTAATATTGGGACTGTGTGTCAATGGTCACTTCCCTGCACCTGCAAAAAGACTGCCCCTCATTCCACCGCCACACAATGAATTTGCACCTCCCTCTCCTTTCCTGGTACCACTGGTGCCAAGCACACAACTCTTTGCCACCACTTCTCAGCACTCGGTAGTTTGCAGGGTGTAAGCTGCTGCCGCCGCCGCCACCTACGACTGCATTCCTCCACTTCCAGATAGGCCAGTTAGAGCACTGGCTGGTGTTTGTTTGTTTTAAAAAAAAAAAATATTGATTTTCCAACATAAATTATAACACATTACAACTGACAATACAAAAACAAACAAACATATAAACATGTATAATTTCATAATCTTTTTTTCCTTAAACCCAATTTCAACGACTTCCCCATGCCTCCCTTTTCTGCATCCATGTTTTAAACTTTTTCAGCAACCCCTAGCACTGGCTGGTGTTTGAAAGGAAGATAGCAGCAAAATGGAGAGAAGGGAAAGGAAGGAAGGAAGGAAGGAAGGAAGGAAGGAAGGAAGGAAGGAAGGAAAGAAAGAAAGAAAGAAAGAAAGAAAGAAAGATGGCAGACAGAAATAAGTAGGCAGAAGGAGGGAGATGGTGGCAGTTCTACAAGAATTAGCAGAATCCAGCAGACAAGAGTCTCAGCCTCAGTGACAAAGCATTAAGGTAAACAGTTAAGCAAGCAAGCAAGGTAAGCACCTGCCACCTGCACAGGTTTAGCAATAGGGCCAGTAGGCAAAGGCAGATAACCTTCCCACTTTATCTTACAAATCCTAACTTCACAACTGTAGAAGACCAAGAACAAAAAGCATGCAGGTAGAAAGCCAACAGGGTTGTGGGGGCTATTCAGTGTTATTGTGCAGTGTCATATGTACAACTATTTGTCTGCTGCACAAAATATTGCTGCAAAATGCTTTCACACTCCTGGTATGAAAGATTTCCCATATTCACTGAGACAGAAAAAACAAGTCTAAAGCACGTGAACAAGATTACTGTTCTCCTTGCTTATATACACTGGTCTCAAATTTCCCTCCCTAGCAGGTGTTTTCCTATCGGAGGAGTAGGGAAAGGTTTTGCAGACAAAAAATGTTGTCAGACGCAATTTTAAAAGGCCTCAGTAATTATTGAGCAATTCAATTTCAGTAGCTCTCTCAAAATGATTTCTGCTGTAGACTTCTCCCTTCCCCAAGGTCCAACTGAAACAATTAAAAGATGCACCCTAGCAGCATAACAACGTGAAAGCAATTAGCCTCATTTGTTTCATAATCATACAACTTGTTAACCTGGTTTAGTAACATTTGGAAGTTTGGCTTCGCAAGTGACAGCCAGCAGAAAAGAATTCACATATTCTCAAAATGGTGCCATATGCAGCTACTCTGTCATATGCACGCAGGTAGTCAACTGGTGGGGTGGGAGTGAAAATGAATGCTGGGGTTTGGGAGCAATTGGCAGCCACCACTGCTAGAAGACAAGCTGGCATTTTAGTGTGTTCCCTCCTGGAAATCTGCTCTCTTTCACTTCCTACTACCTCCTCTCCCATCCTAGTATACTAGCAGTGATGTGGGGCAGAACATTTTCCATGCGAAAGAATGTTTTCTTAAAAACGAGTTAGTAGCATCATAATGAATAAATGCAATTTCACTGGCCATGTTCAAAGTTGTAAGTTGTCCCCACCCCCGTAACTATAGGTCCTTTCTCATGTTCCATCTAGTCACGGAGGGGAGTGGGATTGTGGCTACTTACTTGGTCCCTTCTCACCAAACATGCAGAAGCCCTGCCCAAACAACCTCTGCTCGCTGAGCAAAAAGTGAGAACAGGCTATAAGGGTGTTGGATCTGTGCTGCTGGCTGGTCAGGGCTCCTAATCACACATGCAGCTGTATGCACTAGAGCCTGTTTCTTAATTCTACAGAAGTCAGGCAACCAGCCGTCTGCAACCAACCATGCCCTGGGCACTCTGGACTCTCATACCGCCAACAAAAATAAGGTACTTATTTATGGGACACTGACACAAAACTTTGTTCATATACCATTACAATGCAAAATAATGAAATTTCACCAACCCCCATTCATTCCTTCCTTCCCTCTCTTTCCACGTCTCTCCCCACCCCTGCAACTCCACATTACTTATAACAGTAATGTCTTGCCCAATACAAAACTCTTTTGAGTTTTATAAATTTAGCATAACAACAGGGAATATGTCCAATTATGCTCACCGTGGCAAGGATGTAACTTCACTGTAGTGAGCAGCCTGCCTTTATCCCAACTTTGAAGCTGTAGAAAGTGGCAGATATCTTTCTATGGAGATCCCTACCACCTGGGCCACTAGGCAGAAAGTTAAGGGACATCTGACAGCTATGTTGCCAGACAACCTTGGTCATTCAGGAACAGACTGCCTTTCATTGCCCCCAATGTTTTTTGTGCTTGAGTTCAGGAAATGTAGAAAAGGGTTACCGTCTTTTTCTGTGTATAAGATGAGGTTGTTATATTATAAAGAACTGTTACAATTTTGGGGTCATCTTATACACGGATAGTGAGGGGGGACCTGCGATTGGTGGCAGCTGCGAGCAGGAGATTTAAAGCGGTGATTTGGCTGTGGTTTTTGGGCTGCAGCAATGTGTGCTGGCGACTGGCTGCTGCTGTGGGAAGTGGCTGTGTGTTTGGCAGTTGCTGGCTAGCGGGCAGACAATCAATGGCTTTGGTGAGTTGTGCAACTCTGGGCAATCCCCCCTAAAAAAGCTCAACAACTCTGGGCAATCTCCCCCCATTTCTTTAATTTTGAGTCCCCCAAAATAGGGGTTGTCTTCTACACGGGTGTGTGTTATACACGGGAAAACATGGTATCTATCCAGTTTTTTGCATGGCCAGCAAGGAAAGCCAAAAATTGTAGACACCTGTTTCAGCGCCTTCAAATCTTAGTGTGCTTAAATTTTCCTCCTTATCAGACCTTCTCATTAAAATCCCTTCAGCTGCTGGAAATATCAGAGTACACGGTACTTCTTAAGTTGTTTACTATTAGTCAAAATAAACATGCTGAATAAGATCCTAATTTAGAGCATGGAACCATTTTTCTGGAAACTCCACAACATGGCCCAGTAGGTAAAAGGGCAGTGGGGTGATTATTTGAGGTAGGAGATGATGAGCCAGAACTCCAAACAGCTGAAGAAAGAAGAAGCTACTCACATCTTTTCCTCCTTTGGATCAGTGTCTAAAATTGCAGTACCTCTCAACTTCCTTATTCTCACCTGCTATGCAAAACCTTCTTGCCTATCTGGTTAGGGCACCTCCTTCACCCTTCCAAACGCTGCACTATCCAGGAAAGCATGCCAGATTAACCCCTCCCTGACATTGGTGTGAGGCCTTAATCTCCAACAGCCCATCTTGGAGAAATAAAATGAATCTGGAGCCAGGCAAAAGGGAGGGGAGGAAAAGGAGCACTCCTATTCAAATAATATCCTTTCGTTCCAATCAATAGGTTATAGATAGCTATGTGTGAGCTCCTCATGCAATAACAGGCTGCTGGAAGAAACATTAATTCATAAATATTGTTCATCTTCTTTATAATCTTGGCTACATCCATCCCTATGACACCCCTAAATTAGATCACTCTCTCTGCTTTAATCAAATGTACTCTTTGAACGCTAAATCATGCTAATTTTACAGAAACAGTGATGATCAAGAAAGATGTGGTATACTATAACAGATAGCTTAAAGAAAAACTATGAAGACAAGAACAATCTAAGCTCATTAATCAATAATCAGTTTTGCTGAGCAAATTTGAGGGTTAAGAGGGTGGCGCAAATATAATAATAATAAAACACCACTGGCAATGGGAGCAATTTAGATGTATACATGCCAGTTAGGCGGAGGATTTCTACCTATTCAGGCAAGGAAGTAATTAACAGTTCCTAGAAAATCATTTTATGCTACAGTTCTTGACTTAGAAAGAATAGGCAATAACAATTTAAACTTCTATTGAACTTAAGTCAAAAGTCATTGGGAGGCTCCTCGACAAGTTCTGAAAAACTGTGTTACTTCCCCCCACCCAAATGTTACGACTCTAGTCCCAACACAATCAGGAAAAAGTGTTACAACAGTAACACATAGCGCTACAGCGGTTCTAGAAATAGAAAAATTAGGTTTTGCATGTGTTCATGACACACCGCCTCCAAATTTAGTACTTTCCTGTTCTGGTTAAAAATGTAAAACTAGTTAACCATCTACTTTGATTTGTGTAGCTTCTCAACTCCATCACCAGAGCGAGAAACTTATTTAGTGCCACACACACAGATGCCTCCAGGAACTGCAATCCCAGACAGACTTCTATTTATACTTGAAAATATAATTACAGTGTCTCCTGTGCCATGCCTCCCAATCCCTGTTCTCAGTCACTTTTATAAATCCTATAAAAAGGATGTAGCAAAGGCCTTATTTTCCTACTCCCCCTGTTTCTAGTTGTAGCAACTTGTTTCCTGCATCTATTAAGTCTTCAAATATTCAGCACTCCATTTTAATTACTGCTCATTTGGACAGATCCTCCCTCCATAACAGCTGCCCACCTTTTCCTGTACTGGTCCCTATTTGCAGCTTGAAGTCATTTGGATTAATCATTCTCTTCTCTCCTCAGAATGAGATACTGGGGCAGAACATTGGTATTCTGCGAGACATGAGATATTTGTGGGTTGCTTAAATGTTTTATTGCTAAGGAGAAAATCTAGAACCAACTATTTTGTCCTTTAATTAAGGATTTTTTGGAAGCAGTCACAGCAAAAGCCTCTTCCAAGAGATTACCAGCACATCGGTCCAATTAAGATTTTACCAACTCAAGGCAGCTCACACTACAATCCCAGGCTTCAAGGATACCACCTTAACTGGCTTACGTTCCCAATGCTGATGTATCTTGGGCACATACCACACCATCATTGGCGATCATTTTAGCTGATAGACCTAGAAACAGCAACATATCCTCACTGTTGGCAGAACTATTGATAGAGTGGCCAAGATGGACAGCAGGTGGTGAGGATCAAGCTTAGCAAAATAACTGAAAATGAGTTGCCAAAATAAACTATTCCTCTCCCTGCCACCACCTACACTGCTGTGGCAGACTATAGACTCTAACTGCACCCAATTGCAGTGCAGTAACACTAGTATACAAACCGCCCCGCACTAAGGAAGCCCTTTACTCACATGACAGAGCACACATCACTTGGGTCTCACATAGTTTCCACAATGGGAGCTTTGGTGAGAAGATCCATGGTGCAAGGGCAGACTGCACAAAGAGAGGGCACCCTACATGAACAGCCTAGGATGAGCTCATTGCCACCATTGGCCTTCTCAGAACTCTAACTCTGCATCAGGATTCAAAACAGAGATTATACTCCGCTGCTTCAAAAGGGTTCACAAGGAGGAAAGGTGCCATGCCTCAAAGTATAACGGCTACACACGTCTCCCACATTTTGCTCCTCATGCTTCAATACTCTCAATTATGTAGAAGAAATGCTCGAGTCCATGAGCAGCATGTGCTCTGTTCCAGCCACTGCAACTGCTGGTCAAAGGTGCAGAGGCCCATCTGCCTTATAGCATCAATGCCTGGGCACAGCTACTTTGAGCACAGATCTTTGTTCTCCTTGTCTATTTATTTATTTATCCATACCCAGTTTTTCCTAGACTCTATGCATGTAAGAGTCCCACTTCCCAAGGAGGGGGTAACTATTGTTTCAGACAGTACCCTTCCTCCACACAACACGGCAAGGGCACCAGAAGGACATTGAGATGGGAGAACCATCACTTGCTCATGAGCACTTTGACTCAATCAGTCCAGTGACTGTGTTGCAGCTGGTAATCATTACTCATCAGTGTCCCTATGGCACTTCAGAGGCAGCACTCCAGGGAAGGATGTTCAATATTATACAAACCCCAGACAGCTTGCTTGGGAGGAAGCATATACTGGACCCAGGCTGCCCTAGGGCATGGGCTCAAGGTTCTGCCATACTCATCTGAAAAAGGATCCTTTTGTCAGAGAGAAAAGAAGCCCCTAGGCAAACATACTGGTATGCTCAATGCACGATGTACAACCCTAACTGCTTGTTAGGGTATGGCCCCCTACCCTATAAAGAATAAATAAAACTTTATCCCACACCCAATAAGATTTTATTCTTCCACCTTGCCTTTTTCTTTCAAAGAAAAAGTATTAGCCAAAGGCTAAGCTCAGCTCTTATTCTGACTATCAATTTCTACTAAGCAGAGGTTGGATGGCCATCTGTCATGGATGCTATGTTGAGATTCCTGCATTGCAGCGGGTTGGACTAGATGACCCTTGGAGTCCCTTCCAACCCTACAATTTTATGATTCTATACTAGCAGAAAATTACCTTTATAGGTGTATTTTATATACTTTGATGTCAATAATGCCCTTCTTTCTCTGTTACCACAAACTGCTTACTATAGAAGCAGCTTCCCTCCTACAGCACTGCAAATTATAAACTGTATTTCATGCAGAGAACATGCTTGGATTAACATATATAAATATAATAAATATATGTCTAAAATAGAAGCTGCCATCCACACCCCACATCTGGCTTAAGTACTTCACAATGGAGTGTTGGTTCTCCTCTCCCCCTGCATTAGTAATTTTAACTCACGGTTGCTACCCAACTTTTTCTTGTTTTTTGATGCTGCAAAGCACAGTCAAGCTTTCTGCACTATGTATGTCAGAGTTCCCTGCTGAAACCAATGCTGGCTTGGGAGAGCTTCTGCCTCCATTCTCAGGATGACACAGTCCCCAAACCCACCCTTAAAAACATGGAAGCAAGCCATGAGACTATTATAAGGTATAAATAACGCCTGAAGCTGATGAGTGAAGCTTTGGTAGAAGCAACATTTGCAAGTTTAGCTCTTAATGAAACTCATTTCCTGCCCTCAGGATGATGCAAGTATTTGGGAAAGGGAGCTGAAATGTCTGAATGGCTTGGCTGTTCTCAGCCATTTTCATCTTTCTCCTCCTTCAAAATGATCTGTGCCATCTGACATGGACCAGCACAGCCACTCCTGTTTACACATGGACATAGTAGTGAATTAAGGCAGCAAATGCACCATCTTAACGTCAACCACACCTCACAACTCGTTCCAGGCAATGAACTTTTTATTCACTTGCCATTTTTCATTTTGCTTTCCAGTATCTCCATTTGAGTTTTGGAACTTCTGGACACTGCAAGAATGGCTCCTGCATATGAATCCACATTCACTGTTTTTCTTGTTGCCAGAGACAATGTGGAATGGCCACTTGTGGTTTCTCAGGATCCTTGAGGAGAGTATGCAATAGTTGTGATTGAAGTTAACCTGTGAGATGCCAACTTGTGTCATTGTGGAGAGGTACTGAGTGGCCTCAAAGATTTCTATTGGAGAAAGAGATCATATTACATATGCTTGCCACCAACTGCAACCTCAAAATCATTAGCAACATGTTTATCATCCATTCTTTGACACATCTCTGGAGAGGAGGTTAAGGGAAGAGATTATTGATCCCTTAAAGATTTAAACGAGAAAAGGTATGAAGCTGAGGGAATTTGTGGTTTCTTAGAATAAGGGTTCTCAGTTTGTGCAGGATGTTTAGACAGTCGCTTCTTGGAGATAGCTGATTCAGAAAAGGAACAAGGTTCTATAACCAGATATACAGTATGGTAATCAAAAGTATGTTTTGGCATGACATCAAAACTGGACTCTATTGCTGCTTAATGCAATGAAAACAATGTCAATGAGACCACTTTTCAGAAAGTTTTCTCATCCTATCCCTGCTAAGGCATCACAGATTTAGAGAATAAAAAACTAATCCTTCTGCATCCTAACAAATAAAAAGGAACTGCAGCCCATTTTTAGATGAGAAGTTATCAGCCACAATGAAGAAGTATTCAGTGCATCTTTTGCCTTAACAATTGCAGAATAGGCATGAGCATTGGAACTGACCCAATCTGGAACTGGCTGTGTAGAAAGCTTGGCATGTCTCAGGAGCATAAAGATATTTCTTCACTGCATCCTCCCTCCCTCCACCTGCTCACATGCACACCCACACCAGGGCAGGTCTTGCCTCTGTCAGGGACTTTGTCTCCTGAGAAAAACTTTCTTAGCATGCAGGGTTTAAAGCAGCTGCTGGCACCATCAGCTGTTGTTAATAGAACTGCTGTGCCAATCTCTGGGGCCCGCCCCTAAGAGACAAGGTGCAAGTACACACACCCTTCCACACAAAACAACCTTCTATACTTTTAAAAGGATGCATATGATCCTCTCATTCACTTCCAACACACAGCTACACAAAGCCTGCAACGCATATTCAACATATATACACACAGTGAAAAGAAGATATGGTCACATGCGCTATCCTCAGCAATCCTGCAACAGTGTTCTAAGCCAAACAGATTTACGAGAATAGTTTGGTTTCAAGCTCAAGAATGGCATTTAGATAGAGTAGGGTTTTGCACCACTTACCAATTCCAGCAAGAGAAGATATATGGCATGGCAGAAATGAAGGACAGAGGTGATATCTTCTATGGAAAGAGTGAGGGAAGCAATCAAGGGTAACATCGGGGCCCAATCCTGTCAGACTGTCTTTCCCACATCCCATCTCAGAGCCAATTGACACCAACTGCCAC
Organism: Podarcis raffonei; assembly: GCF_027172205.1. Taxonomy (NCBI): domain Eukaryota; kingdom Metazoa; phylum Chordata; class Lepidosauria; order Squamata; family Lacertidae; genus Podarcis; species Podarcis raffonei. The sequence continues at coordinate 15,957,038 of NC_070602.1, forward strand.
CCGATCCAGCTCCTACTTTTGTTTTGTTTCATGAGCGGGCAGCTATTAGTTGCTTTGAGGACTTGTGACAAAAAGCAGGCTATAATCTACTACATTTCTCTCTATGTATAACACAGCACTAAGGCGCTTGACCCATCAGTGCAAGCATTTCTGCTTGCCCAATGGAATGATCTCCCATCTCCTTCCCCCACATGCTGATGTGGGAGTTATCCTGCCCACCCCACCCTGCCCCACAGAAGCCAATTTGGTGGAGCACATGGTGGGAGGGGAGGGGATATGCCCCATTGCACTACAATAAGTCCTTGTGTGGGTTTGTGTTACTGGGACCAGTTAGCTGAATCTGTCCCTCAGTGGCAAAGCAAGTGATGTTTTAGCAAAGCTTGACATTTCACCAATCCAATTCAAATATCATTGTCAAGCCATAGTTCAGAAACTTTGGCGGGGAGAGTTCTTTCTCCCTTTTGTAGCTTGCTGCAAAATCCAGCCTTGACAAGCTATGGTTACTGCAAACCAGGAACTGCACTCAACCTTCTGGAGTCATAGTTTGGAAGCGATTCCTGGGTGGAAGCAACTACAGTTCATCCAACTGAGATGCAATGACAAAACTAAAGTTTGAGCGAAGCAGGGAAAGGAAGGTGCTATATCTTGTAGGTAGTCAGACACCAAAATACACTTTGGGCACTATGCCTTAACCAAACCATAACAGCTGGAAATCAATACTGTCAATTACTAGTGATATATAAGATATGGAAATCATGAAAGTCCAATGTGTTTCCTTTGAGTGCACTAATAAGATTTAGGCTAAGAGCTGGTGGACAACTGTACAGGAAATCAAGAGGGTGTTTGTCTCCTTGCAGAAGGACCAGTATAAATTTAGTAATTATGGTGCCAAGGGGTAGTCATTTTTCTGAATTAATATGGAGTCAAGTGGTGCATATATGGCACAACTACAAAGCTATAGTTTCCAGGGTTCTGGTAGTGGTGGTAATTTTTTACTGTAACTATATCCTCAGTTAAAACAATTCATTAAAAAACCCAAAGACTTCAATTTACAATAATGGTAAGGCTGCCCAAAAACACTTACTCTCTCAAGAGGCTCACAAAAATTAAAAGAACAAAATACAGTATTAAATATGCAATACAAAATAATAAAAGGATTTCAAGTTAATGTCCAACACCACCTACATTAGAGGGACCCCAAGTTAGAGTTATGATTTCTAGTTTGCTAATTCTCCACTTCTTGGTGCCCCTGTAGCCTAGAATGTTTACACAAGTGGTGTATTTAATTTGTGTTGTATCCTTGTTTGTTTATGCAAGCCTCAGCTGTAGGCAGCTTCATGGCCTGACTCACTTTGCAATTTTATAAATACAATTTTTGCAGTTTCTGAATAGGCAATGTACATTATTAACAGCTGAGGTCAAGAACAACATTCTCCTAATTGCAACTCAACCGTCTCAGGTAAAAGAGAAAAAAATGAAGACTACCCTCTTCCAGAAAGAAGGAACTTTCCCACTATTCTTTAGTTTGCATAGGTATTTCATTCACAGACCACAGCACCGGCCTATTAAAGATATGCAAGATAGTTTTCTTTTACATTTCAGTTCTTCCAGCCAGCTGGATGTCTGGATAGTTCCAGTACAGAGAAGTCTGATTATTAACCAATAAAGCTATAACAATTATTGGTTGTTTGCCTTCAGAGTTCTTAAATCTGCCCAGGTAATTATCAGGCTTCACAGCTTCAGGTTCTCAAAACCCCTCTTCCACTGAGCTGAGATGCTTAGGATCAGGAGGGTCCATTTTTATTTTGCCACTTTCAAAAAGGTTTTAGAAGCAAATCATTCTTACAACATACCCCAGCACTTCACTGCTTGCACATCAGTCACAATGTAGGGCACACATGTATTTTGTTCTAATCCTTTTGCCTAATGTGTGGCTCGTACCAATGACCCCGAGACTGATGTTTAAAATAGACACACCCCATTCCGTAAGCTAGTAGGGAAAACACAGAGAACACTTGCGACTGCTGCCGTTATATCTACTTTAGCCCCCAAACAAAAGCTTTCATCAGACAACTGATTTTGAAAAGCAAATACATATTCTTAAAGCTGTGAACATCTTTATACAAATTAGTCTGAATATTCTGGGGACCACAACCAAGCCCAGAGATAAAGAGTTAAAATCATAGCTTACTAGTAAAGCCCAAGCTTTGATGAAGAAGATGCCATATAAAATCTCTGGCATCTCTACAAAAAGGATGCCAGAATCCAGGGCTGTAGATGTTAAATTCTACCAATTTGGGGTGGGTGGAGGAAATAATCATGTCTTTATATTAAAACTGGGATGGGGAACTTGCAGCCTTGATGGACTCTCAATCCCGTAAGCCCCAGCAAACTGATGGGAGTCCAACAATATCTGGAGGGCCATAGGTCCCACATCCCCGTATTAAATAAGCTCACCCTCTAGTATTAGAATAGCAGAATAGTTAACATACTTAATAAACAAATCAACTGTATCCTGAATACAGCCACAGATTTAGCCATCCTGTGGATGCTGTACGAAAAATGGATTTGTAGGGTTGTTTGTTTTTTCTAGGCTGTTTTCCATTGTTTATTAGCTTAATAACCATGTTACTAGAAATGGTGACCTCAGAAATGCAGGGAGAAAGTACTGTAAACATCCCATCTTCAAAACTTCAGTTTATGTAATCTTGAAGTTAGAAGAACATGTTCCAGAAATCAGAATTGCAACTGAGCTCAGAGTTCCCCACACAGCGGAGGCAGTTAGCAAGAGAAATCACTTGCTAACATTACTACCCAGAAACCAACTGAGGAATCGAGTATTACTATAGTTATCTGTTTCTGAAACACCAAGAATGCAATTTACATACAATAAAAACTACTAAACTTTACTGCCACCTTTCCAACTAGCAAGAAGAGAACCACTAGCCACAAACTGTCTGTTCATGACCGAAATGAAGGCAAACAGCAGTAACACTGTTGAGTATAATCATTTCAGAAAAGCACTATAAAAAGCTTCACAAAAGTTCTCAAGCATCCTTATAAAAGCCTCGTCTGATAAATCCTTATAATCCTGTGAAAAATCATAGTTTTGGCTAAAACTACCAAGACAGTTGGATCCAGACTTGCTCCTGTTGACAGAAGGAACTGAGATCCAGGAGGTGGTTCCTGCGGGAGGAAGGAGAGACTCTCATGCTGTTCTGGAGGGTACCCCAACCAGTGTTTGAAATTCCCCAGGCACCAAGCACGTTTTGCAACCGGCACAGATCCAATTTCGATGACATGGAGATCTCTGGATGTCAGACTGACGACTGTCATCTGGCTGGCACCTCCAGCTTTCTTAAGAGCTAGTAAATTGCATTTATATTCAACCTTTTTCTCCAAGGAGTACATGGTTCACCCCCTCCTAAATTAAACCCTACAACAATCCTGTGAGGTAGGCTAAGAGGCTGTGACTGACCCAAGGTGAGCTTAATGACTGTGAGTGAGGGTCTGAACCCTGGTCTCCCAGATCCTAGTCTGACACTATGCATTTTCCATAGCCACTGTACATTGGGTTCACATCATCATCATCGAGTTATTTACCATGACCCTAAAGTCTCATTCCTGGTCTTTCACCTCCAGTTCTGACCCCATGAAATTAAGATTTTTTTTGGCCCCTATATGAATCATTTTGCACTTGTTTACACTGAACTGCACTTGCCATTTTACTGACCATTCAGTAAGTTTGGTGAGGTCCTTTTGGAGCTCTTCACATTTTTGTTTTAGCAACCCTAAACAATTTAGTATCATCGGCAAGTTTGACCATCTCAGTGCTCACTTCTAACTCTCAATCGCATATGAGCGAGTCCTAGCTATATTTGTGAATTAGCCCTGCTTAGGACAGTGGTACTTTTATGTTCCTTCTGAGTAAACATGTGCAGGATTATGCAGCAAACTGCTTACACATCTAGAGTGTCTATGCCATATTGTTTTCCAAAACCGTTGTTACACATTTCATCCAATTCCAGTAATGGACACAATACCATAAATCTGCTTTCCTGGAGAACTATTGTTTACATCAGGGGTGAGGAACTGGCCCTGGCCAAAGAGCTTTATCATTATCTCCCCCATCCCTTACAGGTCAAGTCTGACAAGTAGGCAGAGCCATCCATATGTCAATCACCTGGCATCACAATTGCCTACAGGATTTTTCAGAAGCCCCTTTCAAAGTGCTATCTGCATAGCACTTTTCACACACTGTTGACAGGCTAATCAACAGTGCCTGCAAATGCCCTTTCAGCTGAGCTCGGTTTTTCCTGCCCCACAGGCATCATGCAAATGGCTTGATGGGCCAATGGGGAGGCACAGTTGGGCCCAAGGGACAGAGGTACCCCACCCTTAATTTGCCTGGACAGTGAAGGCATCCAGAGATAACAAATCATATCAACTCCAACAAAAGAAAAGAAATCATCAGGTACAATACTCTGGAAGCCAAAGATACTGAAGTATTTCTGTTTGTCGCTTTAACCGTAGTCTAAACTTTTATGTACCTCAGCACATCTAGGTACAAATAACAGGCTATCTACCTCTTAACCCAAGAGCAAGCATCTTATCAGGCAGCTCTTTAATTCATGTTAAATTAGTTAACCTGTATGCAGAAAGCCAAGATGTATTACACTAAGACAATTAGACAATCATTTGCCATGCCTCAGTGCAGGTCAAGAACTTCATATGATTAAGCCATGAACGTTGTTAACCTTCCCACACTAGCGACATTACATTAAAAATTAATATTTGGTAAACCATACAGCAATCTGATATGTCAAGTCTGAGAATTTTTAAAAAGCAAACTTTTCTAGATGTCATCCAGTAATCCAAGGGTGGGCAAAAGACAGACTATGCTCCATGGATGAACAACTGGCCAGTTTCTGGGAATCTGCCTAGGACCTACTAGTTGTTGGGATTCTGGAAAAAAGTGATGGTGCATACCAAGTATTACTTAAAACAGATTAGTTATGCCTTAATTGGTCAGAGATCCCAAGTATGCACTCTTGTTTTGTCAATTTTAAATTCAACCATGGATCATAATGATGCATGTGAAAATAAGTAGACACAAGACCAGGTCAATCTACCCCTGCAGTAATCCACCCTTCAAGAATATTCAAGGGAGCCAACAGCAGCTGCAGTTGGGTACATGAAATTTACAGGGCTGATGGAAGGTCAATTTAGAATAAATTAATTAGTCCAGGGCTCTACTGCTTTATCTGTGACAAAGCAAAATAAAACATACAGTCCCAGGGATGGAAAAACAGAAACCCGCACTCCTGCCACCATATTTCTGACATGTATTTTGGATCCCTTAGTCCTCAGTACTCACAAAGCTGACTTTAAAAAATTCACCTCCACCTATGTCGTTGGACACACATCTACCTTCAAATGCAGAAAAGAGGCAAGCATTATAGAAGCATGGCCTTTCCACAAATACTTCCAGAGTAGCAGCCATGTTAGCCTGTTGCAGTAAAAACAGTCTTGTGATATCTTCAAGACTAACCAGTTTATTGTGGCACATGCTTTCAAAGTCAAAAGTTTCCTTTTTGCATTTTGTTTCCCTCTGGCCACTGTCTTCTCCATTTCTCCTGAACCATGTGTATGCCTGGCCTGACAATTAAAGATTACGCTTCAGATATTGCCACTCTGAGATTCTTTGGAAGGAAGAACAGGATAAAAATGTATTAAAATATATAAATATATTTGATGACGTGGACACTGGCACACAAAAGCTTATATCATAATACATGAATTGTTATTTCTATGTATCATTGCAGTTGGTATGACAGAATAGCTTAAGACTTTCAAATACTTTGCAAGAAAAAAAGAGATCAATTCCTTGTTTAACAGATGCAACTTCAAGAGCAGTATTTCTCAGCAGTTTGTCTTGGCAGACTAGAACATTAAGGATAGGCTCCTCAGTAAGTAAACATCTTCCCACAGGTTTATAATACTTGAATATCCTGTATCTCATTCTGTTTGGTTACCTCTTTTTTTTTTAATCTACATTTTAGCAAAGTCACATGCCCTTTACAAGACATCTAAAGTTAAGGCCAACACATGCACACAAAGCATTCCTCACCTCCCAGACAGATCAATTTAAAGACCAATGCAAGATCATACATATATTCCGTGTTGTGAAGTAACAAGAACCAAGTTCAGTTATCTACATGGATTACAATCCAATATGGATTCACATACACATTTAAATGGAAGGAAAATCTACCCTATAACACTTTTTAAAGCACTATGCAAATACAGAGTGGGTCAATGCATAGGTAATCTACCTAAAGTGATATTTACAGTGCAGTCCTGTACAGTTCTGCTCAAAAGTAAGAACCACTAAACATAATTGTACTCTCAGGCAACTGGGAATAGGACAATATGCACCCTAGAATGCCAGTACTTCCCACAGGACATTATCAATGTGCAATGAGTGTTTGCCACTAACAATTACAAACAAGCTATGACAAAGTCAAACGATGAAGATAATTTGCCTAATTTCAGCAAAATAGAAAATACAAATTTATTCACAGGTGATTGGTACATGGGTGTTGGATATATTAACTAGTTCTTTAATGCTTACATTTAATATTTGGGGGGAGCCTGATGATTCTTGGGGTAGTATAGAGCCATAAAATTGGTTATCGTTTCAATTAGCACTTATTTTGATTTTTTGGTTCCTACTTTTTCTCCAGAGAATTCAGAACAGTATTAGAAACTCAGCTATATAATCGAATCGCCAAATGGCATAACTTAGGATATGGTCGACACAATGAAATGTCTAGGTGCCATCCCACACTCCCATGAAGTTGTTGTTGTTGTTCATTTCATTTCTATACCACTTTATATTTTATAGAACAAATCTCAAACCTGCTTACAATACTTTAAAACATCAAGTAAAACAATCCAGAATAAAACAAATTCAAGTTTCAAGGAAAATATTTCAGAACCTTCTCTAAGTGACATTTTGCTTTCCCCAGTCAGCAACATGGCATCCAGAGATTTCCGTGCGGTCGCAACTGGATCTGTGCCAATAGCAAAACGTGACTAGCTAATTTCTGACAGTGGTTCAGAACAACACTGTAGCCTAACAATCCTCTGAGACAGGTAGGCAAAATAAGAATAGGAAGCATGAAGTATGAACTCCCAAGATTCAGCTCCATCATTCGAGCCTACGGTCATCAGCAAAAAAGATTCAAAAGCTGGGATCCAAAAACAACAAACAGGATGATTCAAGGAGAATTTTGTACTCAGTGTTTCAACCAGCAACTTGCTAACCACACTAATTTGTATCTTTTATACAGTGGTGAACTGCTTTGGAAACCGATATTTCAGTACAAGCGTCATCAACATGGACACAAGAACTTTTTGTTGTTGTTGTTGTTAATGGTGTTTTACAGAATCAAGAGACAAGTCTCTGCCTCAAGGAGCTTAAACTGAAATACCTAATTTTAGGCATGTTCATGAACTTGCAAAACACCCAGAGGAATTTCCGCCTTTTACCTTTGTAGAAAAAATGAACATGTTTATCACAATTTGCTTTAGAATATGAAGTAACAGTTGATAAACATGGCTTGCTATTTCAAAGGGTTGAAGGCCAAAATTCCACTAGGGGCATGCAAGCCCCTGAGCAGGCTTAACGTAAGGATTTGCAATTGTATCATAAGTGTTTTAAAAGGTATTCTGGGACCTGTTCTGTTCTATAAAGTGCCCTTTAAACTAGTTACAGTATATAAATACTAGTAATAAATGCTAATAAATTACAACCAAAGAGACAGTGATGTGCAAAGACATGAGACTTTAGTCTTCACTTGGAATGTTATTACTGTACAACCAGGTTTAGGGGGAATGAATCAACACAATGGGATTTCAGAAGTAGGCAGCTAAGCAAGAACACGGTAATCTGGATAGCCCATGAATAAAAACTGGCCTTCAAATAGCAAACGGAAAGATAAATACTATTTATCTGATTCTATAGATTGCTCCTATAGCCCTATGAATAATTGAAAATAATGTATGTAAGTACAGTGGTACCTCGGTTTAAGAACGGTTTCGGTTTAAGAACAGACGTCCGGGACAGATTAAGTTCGTAAACCGAACTTAATACTGATTTTTTATTGCTACATTTATATTGCACATTTCTTGGAAACAGCCCAAGGTGGCATACATGGTTCTCCTCTTTATTTCATGCTCAAAACAACAACCCTGTGAGGTCTATTAGGTTGCAAGATAGTGACTAGCCCAAAGCCACCTAGAACGCTCCATGGGTGGGGATCAGAACCCTGGCCTCCCAGGTTCTAGTCAAATACTCTAACCATTACACCAGTTTTCTGGAAATCTTTCTGTTTGCACTGGGAAATTTTCTGATGCCATAGAAAGTGATCTAGTTTAGTATGTTTATTTTTCTTCCATTTAGTTAACAAAGGTAAAAGCACTCCAAAAATTTTTTTGTCCTACAGAGCACACTTGAAGTGGCTTAAATGATATATTATGTAGACATTTCTTTTGGAATACTTGTACAATTTAATGACAGTAGCATGTATTCACCTTACATTTTCTAAATTTAAGGCAAAAGGGTATTGAAAATGGTCAACATGTTGTTTCGATTCCCTTGCACCTGCCACTTACAAATGCATGTATTCTCTCTCACACTTGATAGGGATAATCTTATGAAAAACATTAACTACAACTTTCAAACTGCTGAGCTTGCCTAATATTGTATTTGCAACTGGCATCCATTCATTGTTACTAATGAACTTATGAAAGTATTAAATTTCCACGGAAAAGTGAACCACTGGAAAAAGTTCACTGTTTTTGAAGATGTCCACCTGACATCACTGGTTTAGCACATGATTGCTGCATTCTAACTAAAAAGTTTCATTTTCAGAACATAATGTTTCACATTTTCTACTTTCTTCTTCCATAGCTTTCTTCAAGGAGAAAACAGAACCCTATACGTTCCTTTGATAAGATGTCTAAAACATTTAATTATTACTAAAACCAAAAAGGCCTCTCATACAAAATGCCTGTATCAAAGATTACCATGCATAGCAAAAAACTACAACAAAAAACCTTTAACATCAATTTCTTAACATAGAAATCTGAGCACTGCCAGCTAAGATACTGTTTTTGATTCAAGCACTTTTTAAGGCTATTCATGGATCTAGCCAACTTGCTAAAATAAAGTATTTCTTGACTTTTGTACTGCCTTTCAAAATATTTACAGCTGGATCTGAAATATACTAGATGTTTCTCAACAGAGCTTACTGTCATTCATTCAGTATGACATTATTCTTTTAATCAAAAGGGAGAATCTAAATGGCTTCAGAAAGCCAAACAAAATATACTGGTTTCCTTGTTGACCATTTCACTTCAAGATCTCTGTCCTACTTCCAAACTGCACACCCCTTTCCCCATATTTTACAATTGTGGTAACTGGTGCCACAGAAATTTAATGACTCAGAGACTGGGTCATCTTGAAAATTAGTTCCCATGAGTAGCATTTGGTTGTAAACAAGGGAAGGCATGAGTGGTCATTTACAGCTCTACTGAGGAGCCAGACTCCATCCTTCAGCAACTGTCACCTGGCAGCAGCCATTATATCCAGTTGCAGTAATGGAGGAAAGAAGAGAGAGGTAGGGCCGCGCCACCAATGCAGCGAGATTTTGCCGCTTCTTACCTTAAACTTTTTCACCCCAACTTGTCAGTAGAGAAAAACAAAGAACTTGTAGCCAAGTTTGCTTATTGCCTCCTCCATCCCTATCCATTTTACTTCTGTGTTGTGTCTGTTTAAAGTATAAGCATGAGAGTAGGGGCTTTCTTCTTTTTCTTCTTCAATAAAGTGATCTAAAAGCCACTCTTGAACTCTTTTTTGGTTGAAGCGAACAAACAAATATTACCCCGAATATGAATCTTAATACAGTATAGACCAGACTGTTGAGGAAAGATGAACTCATGTTTTAATTATGTATTAGGGCACTGAATCTCAGACAGAAGAGTCAGAGAAACGATAAAGTTCAAGCAATTAAGATGTGGTAATAACTTCATCAGGCTATGAAATGAAACCACAAAGCTTCAATTGCCAATATTAATTAGCACACCACTTAATTTGTATATAGTCAGAAGGTCTCTGTTTTCTCCTTTTGAAATTAAAGGCTTGCATCAATAAATGGCACAGGTGCATGTGTACAAGATTTGGGCGTTAGTTGATCTAAGGGGATACTTAAAAATAAGTCCGTAGGGCTAGTTACTGCAAACTGATCCTCAACTAGAGTGTTTTATTTTTCACTGCAATTCAACCCATTGTGTTACTACTGAGTAGGAAACTGGCATTTCTATATAATACAGCAGGTATTATTATTATTATCTACATGCCTATGTTCATTAACATGGTATTGTATGATTTAGTCAGGCACCCAACTCACAGATGAAAATGCAAACTTTCCAAACTATCCAAATAAACTTAACTGTGATTACATATTATTTAATATCAAGTGAATGGCTAAAAAAACTTTATCCCTTCTCTTTCAGGCTTCCCACAGGCATCTGGCTGGCCACTGTGAGAACAAGGTGCTGGACTAGTTAGGCCAGTGGCCTGATCCAGCACGCTCTTCTTAAGAGCTGTTTCTATTACACTATCTCATATCAGCACCTACGCTTACATTAAACACACAAGAATCTTCACTACTTTGAAAACATTTTCCAACCAAAATTCACTACCAACCAGGACACTGATGTAACTCGTCACTTTCTACATCAAAATTCCCAGTTTTCCTAGCTAAAACCAAGCCTTCCAAACTACATGCACCTCAAAAGGGTGTTGACACAAAGATGACAAAATAATTTTCTCCTCCCAAAATCTCACGAGGCAGTGAATGAAAATGAACGCATCCAGAATTCATTTGTCCTGTAAACGGAGAGCTGGAAGGGCTCCTATAGACCAGCTTTGTTTAAGGGTAAATACATTCACCTTACAGCACAAGCGTTCCTGGAATACCAAAATGATCAATGCTGCTTTAGCTAACAGCGCTTCTTAAAAGAAAAAAAAGTAAATCAACAGAACAAGAAGTCCATCCTTCTTATTTTATTGCTCTTCCTCGAAGAGCACAGCAGCCAACTTTTTAAAGCTACCCAGCAGTCCACCCACACATACTTCCAGAGACACCTTTTTGTGCTTCCTGTCAAGAGGGCAGGTTACATTAAAGCCTTCCAAGGCAAAAAGAAGAAGAAAAAAGGTCTTGCTGCCGCCTCCCCGCTTCCATTTGCTTTTATCTTATTCAAAGTGAAGACCCACAGCACTTTAGAGAGACCTGTGTAACCTGCCCTATACTCCTGAGCCCGGCAAGGACACCTCCATTGCTCTCCAAACCACGCAAAGTTACCTCCCTCCCACCAACCCACCTACCCAAAAAAGCTACAAGGGGTGGGGAACCCTTTAACGGATTTCTCCCCCCCTTTTTTTTAAAGGAAGCGAGGGAAACGTGTTTGTTGACAGCTCCCGCGCGGCGGAGGCGGTTACGCCAGTCAGGCAGCCTCTCGGCGAGGGTGAGCCCAGCCAGAGAGGGCCGGGCGCCCCTTCATGCCACCCCGCCAGCCCCGAGCGCCCCTCCTCAGGCCGCGCCGCCTCCCTCAGCGCGGCGCCGGCAGCCCCTTCCGAGCGGCGGCGCCCTCCCCTTCCCGTCCCTTTACCTTGCGGACCCCCTTGTAGATGTAGAAGTAGAGCTCCCGGCCCACATTGAAGCAGAGCCGGTCGCCGTTGCCGCTCTGGTCGTTGACGTTGACGAAGGAGACGCGGACGGGGTTGGAGCCCTGCGAGTTGAAGGGCACCCTGTTGGGCCGGCTGTACTCCGAGTGGCTCAGCAGCTTGTACAGCCCCTCGCGGGTGGTAAACTGGGTCTTAATCTCGTTCATCTCCTTCCCTCCTCCCTCCGCCGCCATCTTGGAAAGGAGCATTCATCCTGCCCCAGTGCCCGGATGTTGAGGCCAGCGCGCAGGCGCCGCCGCCGCCGCCGCCGAGAAAGGGGGAAAGCTCGCTTCCCCTGCCCGAAAGCAAAAAGGAAGGGAAGCCCGTGGAACGTTCACGCCGCGATGTGGGCGGGGCCTCGGGCCTTTCCCTCCTTGTTTACCGAGGCGCTGCGCGTGCGCCGGCTGCGCCCCTTTGGGGATCCGGAGGGGAGGGGCGAGGCAAAGCTTTCAGGTGGTAGGAAGGGGGGGGAGAGGGAGGAGCCTCCGGAGCGGAAGGGGGCGGAGAATGAGAGATGAGGAAGAAGCGAGGAGGGCAAAGGCTGGCAGGAGGCGTGCAAGCAGATACGAAAGGGGCGGGGCGGCTGCTGTTAATTAAAGGGCAGGTGCCCTGCTGTTGTTGTTTTTTTAATTGTTCGTATGGCTTTCGTAGATTTTATATATGGATATAGTTTTAATGTTATCACTGTCTATTTTTAAAAAAATGATTTCCCCCCTATCTTTTGAGGGGATTCTTGTTTTCTCTCTCTTAAGCTGCCTCTAGTCCCATAATAATAATAATAATTTATTTATACCCCGCCCTTCCCGGTTCAAAATCCGGGCTCGGGGCGGCTAACAACAAATTTAAAACACATAATTTTAAAAGCAGCATAAAATACAGTGTAAAACATGAATAACAATAAAATTCAAAGTTCAGAAATCTAGGGGAAATCCATCTAATAAGCATTAGATAATCACCAGGGCTAGCTGGCTGAATTAGTCCTACTTGGGCCAGCAAGGAAGCCAGGGGAGAATTAGCTGTGGGGTCTCAGAGCGGGTAATCTTCATAAAAGGGGAAGGGGAGTGAAGAGAAGGGAAATAAAAGATCAGGTTGAATTCAAATTAAAGGCCAGGTGGAATAGCTCTGTCTTACAGGCCTGATGGAAGGAGGTTAAATCCTGAAGGGCCCTAGTCTCATGGGACAGAGCATTCCACCAGGTTGGAGCCATCACTGAAAAGTCCCTGGCCCTGGTTGAGGGTAGTCTTTCTTAGGGCCTGGGACCTCTAAACTATGGTTATTCATGGACCTTAAGGTCCTCTGTGGGGCATACCAGGAGAGGCGATCCTGTAAATGCAAGGGTCCTAAGCCACAAAGGGCTTAGGCGAAAAGGGGAAAGGCTTAAGGGGAAAAGGCAGAGTGTAAGTAAATAGATCATGATAATCTAGGGGAAAGCACTCTGCACATGCTCTTCATTGCTTAAGAAATGCATATGATAGGCTTTTGTTTCTTCACTGTGTGGTTTGTATTGTTGCTTCCAGCAAAGGAGCTATGGGGGGGTGCTAATTATATTAGAGGCTGCATCCACAGAAGTATAGTGTCTAGATCAAGGGTAGTCATAAAAGGTAGAGGGACCTCTGACCATTAGGTCCAGTCGTGGCCGACTCTGGGGTTGCGGCGCTCATCTCGCTTTATTGGCCGAGGGAGCCGGCATACAGCTTCTGGGTTATGTGGCCAGCATGACTAAGCCACTTCTGGCGAACCAGAGCAGCGCATGGAAATGCGGCTTACCTTCCCGCCGAAGCGGTACCTATTTATCTACTTGCACTCTGACGTGCTTTTGAACTGCTAGGTTTGCAGGAGCAGGGACCGAGCAACGGGAGTTCACCCCGTCGCGGGGATTCGAACCGCCGACCTTCTGATCGGCAAGCCCTAGGCTCTGTGGTTTAACCCACAGCGCCACCCGCATCCCCTAAGGGTAGTCATAGTGCTTCTCTATTCTGCCTTGGTCAGGCCACACCTGGAGTATTGTGTCCAGTTCTGGGTGCCACAATTTAAGAAAGAAGTTAACAAGCTGGAACGTGTGCGGATGAGGGTGACCCTGATCATAAAGGATCTGGAACGGTTAAAGGAGCTAGGTATGTTTAGCCTGGAAAAGAGGAGACTGAGAGCAGACATGACTGCCATCTTCAAATAGCTAAGGGCGGTCACATGGAGGATGGAGCAAGCTTGTTTTCTCCTGCTCCAGAGGGTAGAACCCAAACCAATGGATTCGAGTTGCAATAAAGGAGATTCTGACTATACAGCAGGAGGAACTTTCTTACGGTGAGAGCTGTTTAACATTGGAGTGGGTTCTCTTGGAAGGTGGTGAACTCTCCTTCATTGGAGGTTTTAAGCGGAGGTTTTGACGGCCATTTCTCTTGGAGGTTTTAGTTGAGATTCCTGCATAGAAGAGGATTGGACTAGACCAGGCATCCCCAACCTTTGGCCCTCCAGATATTTTGGACTACAACTCCCATCATCCCTGACCACTGGTCCTATTAGCTAGGGATCATGGGAGTTGTAGGCCAAAACATCTGGAGGGCTGCAGGTTGGGGGTGCCTGAACTTGACCATTGTGGTCCCTATAAACTCTACGATTCTATACTTTACATGGTTCTTCTTCCACCCTTTTTTAATCCTCACAATAGCAATATCCTCTCTCTCTCTCTCTCTCTCTCTCTCTGTGTGTGTGTGTGTGTGTGTGTGATAGAGAGCAAGAGCGAGAGTCTCCAGAAAAAGTGAGTGGGCTTCTTCCTTTAGCCCAAAATGATATTGACCCCTTTGAAGGCTGATAGGAATGTGCAGGGGGTAGATAAAGATCTGGGGGCAGGAAAAGGGGTGGGGGAGGTTTACAAGGTATAGTGCCAAAAAAATAAATAAATTACCAGGATCTGTATGCCTCAGAAGTAATAAGAATGGTCATGTACAATTCCATCAAGGAACCTCTGTTGTTTAATAAAATGATTTCACAATCCATAGCTTACCACTGTGTTTCGGCCTTGAAAGGCTGATCTTTCTGCTCTGCAAATATGGCCCACTCACCTTCCCTTGTATGTCTTACCTTTCGAGCTTGTAAGCCTGATGTCAGGGCCTATGCTTTTTATCTCTTTGTCCCCCCCCCCCATTTATGTGATCTGCTTTTGGAGATAATAGTCTAGAAAACAGGACAAAAATACAGTGGTACCTCGGGTTACATACGCTTCAGGTTACAGACTCCGCTAACCCAGAAATAGTGCTTCAGGTTAAGAACTTTTCTTCAGGATGAGAACAGAAATCGTGCTCTGGCAGCGCGGCGGCAGCGGGAGGCCCCATTAGCTAAAGTGGTGCTTCAGGTTAAGAACAGTTTCAGGTTAAGTACGGACCTCCGGAATGAATTAAGTACTTAACCCGAGGTACCACTGTATAGGAAATGAATAGTGTCCTGAGTTTGGATGGTGCTTGGAATATTTCTAAGTCTGAATAGCTGTGGACATTTACATTATTATTATCTTGCAATAGCCTCCATTGCAGCTGCTGACTTGTGATTTCTGAAATGGGTACAAAGGTCTGTGGTGGTATTTGCAACATACTGCATGTCACATTCTGAGCCATTTGCTTTTTAGAACATCTATTACGTGGCTGGACTTACAGATAATACAATGTATCTGCAACAGCAATGAAAATTATCTCAAAAGAACCCATTCCAAAAAAGCCAAGGAAAAACCACCTGTAAGCTTCCTTTCATAGTTTTTCATGAACCTTCAAACCAATGCAAATTATTTTTGAAAGCTGGACTAAATCATTGTGAATCCAGTTGTGATATGATCTGTGCTTATCTCAAGGAAACTGTCACTTTCAAGACCTAGTACATAAAGCACAATATCACCTTCATAGCTGCAAGTCTAGCTATGTAATAAAGGTTACAGAATGTGAGTGCCTGGAATGCCGCATACAGCATGTTCGTGGCGGTGAGGGGGGGCAGACATCTTTATCAATGACTTGGATGATGGACTCAAGGGCATCCTGATCAAAGTTGCAGATGACACCAAACTGGGAGGGGTGGCTAACACCCCAGAGGACAGGATCACACTTCAAAATGACCTTGACAGATTAGAGAACTGGGCCAAAACAAATAAGATGAATTTTAACAGGGAGAAATGTAAAGTATTGCACTTGGGCAAAAAAAATGAGAGGCACAAATACAAGATGGGTGACACCTGGCTTGAGAGCACTACATGTGAAAAGGATCTAGGAGTCTTGGTTGACCACAAACTTGACATGAGCCAACAGTGTGACGCGGCAGCTAAAAAAGCCAATGCAATTCTGGGCTGCATCAATAGGAGTATAGCATCTAGATCAAGGGAAGTAAGAGTGCCACTGTATTCTGCTCTGGTCAGACCTCACCTGGAGTACTGTGTCCAGTTCTGGGCACCACAGTTCAAGAAGGACACTGACAAACTGGAACGTGTCCAGAGAAGGGCAACCAAAATGGTCAAAGGCCTGGAAACGATGCCTTATGAGGAACGGCTAAGGGAGCTGGGCATGTTTAGCTTGGAGAAGAGGAGTTTAAGGGGTGATATGATAGCCATGTTCAAATATATAAAAGGATGTCACATAGAGGAGGCAGAAAGGTTGTTTTCTGCTGCTCCAGAGAAGCGGACACGGAGCAATGGATCCAAACTACAAGAAAGAAGATTCCACCTAAACATTAGGAAGAACTTCCTGACAGTAAGAGCTGTTCGACAGTGGAATTTGCTGCCAAGGAGAGTGGTGGAGTCTCCTCCTTTGGAGGTCTTTAAGCAGAGGCTTGACAACCATATGTCAGGAGTGCTCTGATGGTGTTTCCTGCTTGGCAGGGGGTTGGACTCGATGGCCCTAGTGGTCTCTTCCAACTCTATGATTCTATGATTCTATGATTCTATGACTTGTGTTCGTGCCTGGTTTTAAAATTACAAGTAAGACTGCAATCCTAACCCCGCTTACCTGGGTGAAATACAGTTTCTAATTTGCAGTTCTGTAGGAGGGAAGCAGCTTCTATAGCAGGCATAGGCACTCGGCCCTCCAGATGTTTTGGGACTACAACTCCCATCATCCCTAGCTAACAGGACCAGTGGTCAGGGATGATGGGAGTTGCAGTCCCAAAACATCTGGAGGGCCAAGTTTGCCTGTGCCTGTTCTATTGCCAGCAGTTTGTGGTAACAAAGAAAGGCATGATTGACATCAAAGTATATAAAATACACATGTAAAGATAAGTTTCTGCTAGTATAGATAGAATAATAGATTTGTAGGATTAGAAGGGACTACAAGTCACATGCTCTGCTGACTGAGCTATGAAATGGACGCTAGTCTGTGAAAGCTTATGCCTTGATAAAATTTCTAGGTCTGTAAGGTGCTACAAAATTAATGGCTGTTTTTGCTGCAACAGACTAATACAACTAACCACCTAGAAGTTGCCTGAGGTTGTTGTCCTGTGCACAACCCTATGTTGTTCAACCCTGCTGCACAGCAACCTTGTTACAATCTGAAACCAGCAATCCTACGTAGCAATAGACCTTGAAAGCATTTGTTTCACTAATTTCCCATAGGAAGAGGAACTACCCAAGCAGACATAGCCTGGTAGCAAAACTATAATCTAGGCCCCTTACAACTGTGGCATCACAGCAGCACGTTCCAGTGTTCCAAGGTACAGATTCTGTATCTCATTTTACAGCATGCATATAATAGATTATCCAAATAATAAAATGTATCTAAACAGCAAAGAATAAATGTTAATAGAATAAAATGTCAATAGAAAAATCAGGAATGCTGTAATGTTTCTGGTGTAGTATGAACATTTGCACATAATATTAGAATCTGAATGTATTACTTTAGCTCCCTCTGGTGAATTTGGTTCATGTTGCAAGACAGGGGAATTTACTCCCTCCTTCCGTTAACAAGAGAGACTCTGGGCAAGACCCAAATCCTAGTTCCCTTACTGCAGCTTACCTCCCACTTTCTTTTGGTTTATACATGCAACAGCTGAGTGGTCTATATTTACTCCAGACTGTAGGTGTGTGTGGTGGAGGGGGGGAAAGTATTTTATTATTGAACTCTGTGGGATTTCTGAATTATTAAAACCATGCTGCAGAAGACATACAATAAGAACTTCCAGCACAGAGCCCTGAATGCTTGTTGCACTTTGCTGGTTGGTACAGTTAGTGATGTGAGGTGAGAATATTCTCTGCTAGAAAATTCTCTGGAGAATATTCTCCACATAATGTAAATTCTATGTCGTCTGTTGTTGTTGTTTAGTCGTTTAGTTGTGTCCGACTCTTTGTGACCCCATGGACCAGAGCACGCCAGGCACGCCTGTCTTCCACTGCCTCCCGCAGTTTGGTCAAACTCATGCTGGTAGCTTCGAGAACACTGTCCAACTATCTCGTCCTCTGTCGTCCCCTTCTCCCTGTGCCCTCTATCTTTCCCAACATCAGGGTCTTTTCCAGGGAGTCTTCTTTTCTCACGAGGTGGCCAAAGTATTGGAGTCTCAGCTTCACAATCTGTCCTTCCAGTGAGCACTCAGGGCTGATTTCCTTCAGAATGGATAGGTTTGATCTTCTTGCAGTCCATGGGACTCTCAAGAGTCTCCTCCAGCACCATAATTCAAAAGCATCAATTTTTCAGCGATCAGCCTTCTTTATGGTCCAGCTCTCACTTCCATACATCACTATTGGGAAAACCATAGCTTTAACTATACGGACCTGTGTCCGTCTACACAGCTGCTTTAAATGTACACACCTCATTAATCGAGAATATTCTCGATAATATTCTCCAAAAGATTATTCTCGAGAATTTAACATCACTAGCTGTGCCATAAATAGTCTTTAATGCTTTTGAACAGTGTTCCTGAACAGCCTTTGCTCCATGCACAAGTTGCATATCGTGATATAGTCCATTAAAGCACAGTCTCTAACATTTCATAGGCGCAAAGGCTTGTAAAACCTGCTAGTGTTATACCAAATCAACCGCCCAAGCTCAACCTATTTAATTTTTTTCACATCCATTGCCATACCTCCATGGGCAGTTAGATATCCACATTCCTTGGCTCTACCCGTGTCTGCTTTAAATTATGATGTTATGTCCCCATTTTTTTAAAAGATATTTATTAAAGTTTTCACAAATAGAGCAAAGAATAGTCATAACAGAAAAGAATGCATACAAAAACAGAAAACTACAGAAAGTACATCAAAAAGAAGAAAAAACACTCAAACACATAACAACAGGGGGAAAATTAAAAAATTAAAAACCAACTCAATTTTCTCATTTTTCCAAAATTCTCATTCGCTTATTTCTTTGACCTCCTCACGCCTCCCTTTTTTGTATTCCCAGTCATAACATTAGTTCAGCATATCCTTACCCCTTTTTCATTATAGCATTTAGATTGATTTTCATCAAATTTACAACTTTATACCTTAACCAATTGTCCTACCATTTTTTCATACTCTTACTGATCTTATTACTAAGTCCACTTAGGTCCATTCCAGCATCATTTTAACATTCATTAATTTTACAGTGTTTCTGTAAGTAGTCTTTAAATTTCTTCCAATCTTCTTCCACCGACTCTTCTCCCTGGTCTCGGATTCTGCCAGTCATTTCCGCCAACTCCATATAGTCCATCACTTTCATCTGCCATTCTTCCAGAGTGGGTAAATCTTGTGTCTTCCAATACTTTGCGATGAGTATTCTTGCTGCTGTGGTAGCATACATAAAGAAAGTTCTATCCTTCTTTGGCACCAATTGGCCGACTATGCCCAGGAGAAAGGCCTCTGGTTTCTTCAGGAAGGTATATTTAAATACCTTTTTCATTTCATTATATATCATTTCCCAGAAAGCCTTTATCCTTGGGCACGTCCACCAAAGGTGAAAAAATGTACCTTCATTTTCTTTACATTTCCAACATTTGTTATCGGGCAAATGGTAGATTTTTGCTAGCTTGACTGGTGTCATGTACCACCTATATATCATTTTCATAATATTCTCTCTTAAGGCATTACATGCCGTAAATTTCATACCGGTGGTCCACAACTGTTCCCAGTCAGCGAACATAATATTATGTCCAAGATCCTGTGCCCATTTAATCATAGCAGATTTAACCGTTTCATCTTGAGTATTCCATTTCAACAGCAAGTTATACATTCTCGAAAGTATCTTTGTTTTTGGTTCTAACAATTCTGTTTCCAATTTTGATTTCTCCACCTGGAAGCCGGTTTTTTTGTCCAAATTATAAGCTTCCCTTATTTGATAGTAATGAAGCCAATCTTGCACTTTATCTTTTAATTTATCAAAACTCTGCAATTTCAATTTATCTCCATCTTGTTCCAAAATTTCCCAATATTTTGGCCATTTGGCCTCCATATTGAGCTTTTTCTGAGCCTTTGCTTCCATCGGTGACAACCTCCTTGGGGTCTTATTTTCCAATAGATCTTTGTATCTTATCCAGACATTAAACAATGCTTTTCTGACAATATGATTCTTAAATGCTTTATGTGCTTTAACCTTGTCATACCACAAATATGCATGCCACCCAAAAACATTGTTAAAACCTTCCAAATCCAAAATATCAGTGTTCTCAAAAAGCAGCCATTCTTTCAGCCAGCAAAATGCTGCCGATTCATAATAAAGTTTCAAGTCTGGCAGGGCAAATCCACCTCTTTCCTTTGCATCAGTTAATATCTTAAATTTTATTCTGGGCTTCTTGCCCTGCCAGACAAATCTAGAATTATGTCCCCATTTTTGTATACTGTACCTAGTGATGTTAAATTCTCGAGAATAATCTTTTGGAGAATAGTCCCGACAATATTTTCGATTAAAGAGGTGTGTACATTTAACACAGCTGTGTAGATGACACAGAATTGACAGTTTGTGGAGAATATTCTCCGGAGAATTTTCTAGCAGAGAATATTCTCACTTCACATCTTAGACTACGCTGCCATGGAACAACGGTTGGAATCCTGAGTGGTTCTTCTTATCCCAAGTTGTGTCCCTCCTAATCCCTTTGACAGCAGAAAAAGGAAGTCCATCATGCTGTGTGCCCACAGGGTGTTCATCATGGATTACTTTGAAGGGTTCATGCCTAAATATCTGAGTATACTTGAAACAGGAAGCTGTCTTATACCTAATCGGACCAGTGGTCCTTCTATCTTAGTACTGTCACTTGAAAGGCCGTGGTTTCAAGCAGGTGTAACCAGTTCCAGCCCCACCTGAAGAAACCATAAACTGGACCCGGGACCTTTTGCATGCAGCTCACATGGTTTACCATTGAGCTACAGCCCTTCCTTGTGCAGTGCAGTGGACGCTTGGGTTGCGAACATGATCCATGCGGGAGGCACGTTCGCAACCTGCAGTGTTCGCAACCCGCAGCACCACATCTGCGCATGCATGGGTTGTGATTCGGTGCTTCTGCACATGCACAAAGCGTGATTTAGTGTTTCTGCTCATGCGCGAGTGCCAAAACCCAGAAGTAACCCATTCCGGTACTTCTGGGTTTTGGAGCGTCCATAACCCGAAAACGTGCAACCTGAAGGGTCTGTAACCCGAGGTATGTCTGTATTTCTTTTCCAAGACGGAGCTCAGAAAAGCAGGTCTGTTTCTTGCACATTTCACATGCAATGATCTCTACTGTTCTTTACAGATTCAACTTCCCCCTCCTTAATTCTGTATGCTTGGAGGGACGCAACCAATTCACCAAATGAAAGCAATGGAAAAGAGAGAGATGGAGAGAGAATCAACTGGAGTGGGTGGGATGGTTGCCTCTGGCAACACACGTGCCTGCCTATGAACTGCAGGCATGATGTACTCTGCCTTCTTCTCTGCGTGGGTAGGGTTGCAGCTTGCATTGATGAGGTACCATCTGCTAGTGGGGATGTAGAGCTGTGCAACATTCCTTTTCCTAACTCCAGCAGAACTATAGATATGGCTTTATTTGCTGATGCTTTCAAAAGCACATGGGTCTCTGATGCCTGCCTTGGTCTGCTTGCCCTTTTTCATTGTCCTAGCAGCATTACCACTCAGCTTCCTTGGAGGCTGCCTTCTAAGCTATATATTGCAGCTGACTTGTATGTGAACACACAGTACCGATGCTGTTGCCCATGTCCTCCCTTGACCTGCAAGGGAGTGAGCTGCAATATCTAGCTGTGTGCATTTCCTCAGTAGCTGCATGTATTTCCTCAGTAGTTTGTTTGGCATTTGTGGGCTTTGGTTTTAGCTTGGTTTGAGCTTGTCATTTTTTTCTGTAAATAAATTAATAATAATAATAATGATAATAATAATGACAATTATAATAATAATAGAATTTATATACTGCCCTATATCTGGGGGTCTCAGGGCGGTTCACAGAATAAAATCAAGATATAAAACCAAAATACATAATAAAAATAAAACAATAACCCAATAGCCCTACCCCCCAAAGAACACATTAGGTTCATTGGGTTAGCGGAGTCTGTAACCTGAGGTACCACTGTAGTATACTTTATGAATGACTCACAGCTTACATATCCACAGAAAGGCATGGGAACAGAATTCAAGGAACATGAGGCGGATGAGGTGGGGACCAGATCTACCCTTTGCACTTTGGATTTCGGACGCCGTCAGACTGTCACTATTTTTGGATAGAATTATAGTTGATTGGAACGTATTCTGCAACAAACCCA
Organism: Podarcis raffonei; assembly: GCF_027172205.1. Classification (NCBI taxonomy): domain Eukaryota; kingdom Metazoa; phylum Chordata; class Lepidosauria; order Squamata; family Lacertidae; genus Podarcis; species Podarcis raffonei. The sequence goes on from NC_070602.1 coordinate 15,979,513, forward strand.
TTTCCTCAAAAGATCTGACCTTTTGTGATAAGGAAAGTAAAATTGTTTATTATTATTTCTATTACTTGTTAAATTTGTATTCCGCCCTATACCTGCAGGTCTCAGGATAAAATCACAATATAAAAACACAAAATACATAAAATCGAAACAAAAACAACCCAATAACCCCCCCAAAAAACATTTTAAGTTATAGGATAACACTTGCCTATAACTTCTGATGGATAGAGTTGGAAACTCTTGTCTTCAGTGTCTTGAGAGATGGTTATAGTTCAATTTTATTGGTTAATATAGGTTAATGTTATAGATAGTAAAGGAGTTTATAGTAATGGAGATACACCTCTAGGAAATTTAGCAAAATAAAATCATAAAAGCTATCTTAATCTGCATCCAGCTGTTGACTATGTAACACCTGGGGTGTCTTTTGGTCTAAGGGTCCCGCGTCCCCAATGGAGATCAGAGCAATGTATATTCTCTCTATAGATTCTCCACCCGTGTGCCTTTCTGAGATGTGACTGGATGTTTTTGGCAGAACAGGGAGCAGATGCCTATTTTTAGGCAAAGTTATTTGGAAGAGAGCTTGCTTGCTTGCTTGCTTGCTTGCTTGCTTGCTTGTTGCCATAGATGACTTGATAACAGAGAATGAGAGACTCTGATGGAACTGCAGAGGGGATGAACAGAATACAATGCAAATGGACCATAGTTAATTATTCTGCTTTGTATTCTCCATCTCAACAAATGAAGAGATTGTTCACTATTAGACAATGCTAGCATCTTTCCTGTATCCTTTCTAATATGCATTTGAATATTCTGTGTGATTTAGTCAGAAATATTAAGGCTGTGCTGCAACCACAAGATTAATCTTCTATATGTAGCATTTGGAAACAGCCCAATCCGTGTCAGGCCTACTGTGTGATGCTCTGATTTTATTTGTTATTTGGGTCCAAATATGATAAGTTAAAAGTTCTGTTTTGCCCTCATTGACTATACAGTGGTACCTCGGGTTAAGTACTTAATTCGTTCCGGAGGTCCGTTCTTAACCTGAAACTGTTCTTAACCTGAAGCACCACTTTAGCTAATGGGGCCTCCTGCTGCCGCTGCGCCACTGGAGCACGATTTCTGTTCTCATCCTGAAGCAAAGTTCTTAACCCGAGGTACTATTTCTGGGTTAGCGGAGTCTGTAACCTGAAGCGTATGTAATCTGAAGCGTATGTAATCCGAGGTACCACTGTAATGAGGAATCTAAAAAATAAACTTTCCTGGAATTTGCTGTCAAGGCAGCCTTTCTAGAGTAGATGAAGTCTGCTTGCTAAATTCCAGCCAGATTTATCAAGGTTTTTTTTTTTTTGTTTGTGCAGGAAACTTTCAAAGTATGTTTGTTGTTTTTTCGCTCAAATTGATGCTAATTGCAGGCACAGCCAACCCTTCTGAGGGGATGAAGCCTCTTATACTTTGGAAACATAAGCAGGTCTCCCTCAATGACAAACTTTACCATGGGGGGTGAAGGGGTGGCCATAGGACATGTTGAATTTTTAAACTCTCAAATTCCAAAAATGTTGTGTTCTAAAAAGTTGTAACATGACTTGGGAATTCAAAAGCTATTTTGGTTAAATTAATATGAATTTGTTTTGCTTGCTAAATGAAATGTGTGTAAAATTGCATAGAAATCATTAAAAATCATTGCAGAGTACTTGCAATTTTATTATGTAATATTTCATATTGTTGTTGTTGTTATTTAGAGTCTCCTGATATTGTCAGAAGGTAAACTTAAAATTATTTGGTTTTCCTAAAGCTGTTTATGTGCTTCTTCATCAGACGTAGACTTACCAAGTTACATCTTGTCCAATCACAAAAAGAATACTGTAGCAGATTTGAATTCCTCACGACCCAAAACATATTTTTATGACCCCACCCCACTGAATAAATTTGCAAAAATTAAGTTTTGCTCCTGAAAATGACATGCTCTGGTGGGGCAGTGAGCATTCTGTGTGATGCTCTGTCAGTACTGTATGTTGGACACAACATCCAGCAACATGCTACCATGTTATTCCCTGGGAGCAGCAGGGGCTGCGAAATCAAAACGAGTAAGGCTGACTAAACATTGTTGCAGAAGGGTGGCAGGCAGAATTGCCATTGTTGACAACATCCCCATGTGAAATCTAGATCCTCTAATAAGAGCTTGAGGCCTAATGTGCAGAGCCATACCAAAAATAGAACCTTTAGTATATTGCATGCTCTGTGTGTGTATGTTCCCATACCCTGTTTTATTCCCGGAAATGTTGCAGACACCTTGGCTCCACATGCTTTCTTATTTTTGATGCTTTTTTTGTCTGGCAGCTTTAAGTATACAGCACACAGTGCTGAGTCTGAGTAAATTTCAAAACGGTGTGCTTCCAAGGGCACAGCTTTTTGAGCTCCAGTTCTGGAGATGAGTATACTCAGTGGGCTGTTTCACACATGATATATTTTTAAAAATAGATAATATAACTGCAGAACAGTTTCCTGGATGCAGCCACATCTAACCTTAGCTAGATCCCAGGTCCAGATGAATGGTGTGGGAAACTCAACAAAATGAATTCAAAGAAGATCCCAGCCTAGCACTCTACTTCGACAGTGGACTCCCTTGGAAGGTGGAGGCCTCTCCTTCATTAGAGGCTTTTAAGCAGAAGTTTGTGGAATCGTAGAGTTGGAGGGGACCCTAGGGATCATCTAGCCCAACCCCCGGCAGGTGTTGTACTTATGGCATACAAAAAGCACCACATTCTATTCCTGGATGCTCTTAGTTGGGCTGGGAAACACTGCTTTCTGAAGCACCACTTTAGCTAATGGGGCCTCCTGCTGCCGCTGCGCCACCGGAGCACGATTTCTGTTCTCATCCTGAAGCAAAGTTCTTAACCCGAGGTACTATTTCTGGGTTAGCGGAGTCTGTAACCTGAAGTGTATGTAACCTGAAGCGTATGTAACCTGAGGTACCACTGTACTGAACTTAGATACTATGATAAGTAAACTTGTGTATTCTGATCTGGGGAGATTCTGTCACAAGCATGTGGTACCGGCCACAGGTACAGTGCAGGATGCTATCAGATCGCTAGTGCAGAAGTAACATCCACCTGGCTCCTCCTGTATGTGGAATGGAAAAGGAAGGTGCATTATTGTCCCTTTGCCTCAGGCAGCAAAATGTACTGGGGTGGCCCTGTGTTCCCAGCTTTTCACAGTGGTGTGGCAAATATGATTTGGTTCTCTGGGCTGAACCTCAGTTAAGGAAAGCGAACGCAGGCAAGTGGCTCAGGAGTCTTTTGGGCCCCAGCAATAATAAAGCTGGAGCAAACACATGCCCATTTAGTCTTGTTCCACCAAGTCCCCCTTCCCCTCTGTGCCAGGAAGGGGAAGAGGTAAGGAGTCTCCAAATTACTTTGAGCGTTACTTGCCACCAGGGCTGGCCCAAGACATTTTGGCAACTGAGGCGAACCACAAAATGGCAGGGACCTCCCCACCAGCGAAAAAGGGGTAGATGAAGATCTATACCAGGAACGAGGGGGAAGATAAAATCAACCTTGCCCAACCGTTAAAGGTAGGAATCGAAGGCCATCGTGTGCGGGGACGGGGCCCAATCTAGATATTGCTGGGTGAGTGCAAAGCCCGGGAGACCCCAGAGGGCAGCTCCCACCATTTCCTTCCTGGGAGTGGGAGACCAGCAGCACCTCCGATTTGCCCAGAGGCCATCATAGAGACAGCATTGGTAGGGCTCCCAAGCAGGCAGCAGATCTAGCCTCCAAAGAACGTGCCGCTGCAGCCATCACTGGTACCACAGCAGAGGGTGATACGTCCCTTGAAGGCCAGATCTGTGGATTCTGCCACCTGAGGCAGTTGTCTCACTTGCCTCATGGGTGGGCTGGCTCCATTTGCCACAATAGCAGTCTTGAGACATTGACAGATTCTGGCACAAGCCTTTGCAGATATGCACCCTCTGGTGCAAATAGGGACGTCCCATTCCATCACAATAATTTTACTATTTATACCCGACACATCTTCCTGGGTTACCCCCGTCACTCTGGGCAGCTTACAACATACAGTGGATGCTTGGGTTGCGAATGTGATCCATGCGGGAGGCACGTTCGCAACCCGCAGCGCTGCGTCTGCACACGCGCGGGTTGCGATTTGGCACTTCTGTGCATGCGCAAAGTGTGATTTAGCGCTTCTGCACATGCACATGCGCTGGAAGTAACCTGTTCCGGTACTTCCAGGTTCGGCGCAGTGCGCAACGCGAAAACGCACAACCCGAAGCATCTGTAACCCAAGGTATAATACATAAAGCATAATACAGTGGTACCTCGGCTTACATACGTTTCAGGTTACAGACTCCGCTAACCCAGAAATAATACCTCGGGTTAAGAACTTTGCTTCAGGATGAGAACAGAAATTGTGCAGCAGTGGTGCAGCAGCAGCGGGAGGCCCCATTAGCTAAAGTGGTGCTTCAGGTTAAGAACAGTTTCAGGTTAAGAACAGACCTCCGGAACGAATTAAGTTCTTAACCCGAGGTACCACTGTAAAACATTTTTTTAAAAAAAACTTCCTTATGCAAGATTGTCTTCAGATGGCTGGGGGTCGGATAACTCCATACCCTCCAATATTTATCCAATGAAAAGAGGAACATCCTAAGGAAAAGTGGGACATTTCGCGATCAAATCAGAAACCAGACGGCTCTCTAAATCAGGGACTTCCCTGGAAAATAGGGACACTTGGAGGGTCTGCAGACACTCTTGGGCTCATGGGGAGTCATCCTGAGGTATATATGACATATAGGTATATATCACACGTGGTGAGAGAGGGGGTTGTGGAAGACAGTTTGTTTTCAAGGGGGCAACTGTGTGTGTGTAAACTGAAATGAAGTCTTGACGTTTCAAGGCAGTTCTTAAGTGTTGGTGGGGCGGGAGAAGAGGAACACCTTCAGCTTCCCGCGGCTTCTAGGACATTCTGAGGTGAGGCAGCGCCGGGAAGCTTCTCAAGCCTCCAACCGTCGCGGAGGGGGAAGGGCGCAATGCTGCCCCTCCTCATTAGTTCGATGAAGGATGGGAGGGGCAAGGCAAAGAAAAGGCGAGAAGCCCCGCCCTTGCTTCTCGGTTGTTCTCCGTAACGAGGGCGACGGCGTCACCGCGCCAAGATGCAGCGTTCCCCTCCTCCTCCTCCTCCAAACCAGCGGCCCCTCGCGGGGACTTCTGCGCTAGCGCACGCGCAGTCTCCCGCGAGGGAAGAAGACAGAGCCCCTCGCATATCAACTCGGCGACTTTCCATGTGGGAGGGTAAAGAGAGGCGCGGCTAGCGCATGCGCGCCTTGCCGCATCTCCCTCCCTCCCAAGCTTGGCTCCTCCCCTTTCCCCCCTCGCGCGGGAGGCGAATCCCCGCCTGCTCCCCGCCCCGCGCGTTCTCTGTCAGTGAAGGTTCCCGATGGTTCTGGAAAGAGGCGGCAGCGAGGCTATATAAGGCGAGCGTGAGGCGGGGGCGCCGCGCAGTGCAGCTCGAGAGGAGGTAGCGGGAGAGCGAGCTCTCTGAGAGGAAGCGTTCTCAAGCAGCTTGGTCATCCAACCGCCGCCGAGGTGAGGAGGCCGCTAGGTAGGGGGGGCGGCAGTTGGCGGTGTCTGTTGCCCCTCACGGAACAAAAAAGGCGCCTTTGCCTGTCGCGATAGCCGCAGAAGTGGCATCGGAGAAGTGACGGGGCGGAATTGCCGGTGCTTTGAGGTGCCGCGCGGTGATGGGGAAGGGGAGAAGGGCGGAGGAGAGAAGTGGCGCGGCCGGCAGCGTGAAGGGCGGAGTTGGAGGCGGTTGAAGAGATTTTTTTTGGGGGGGGGAGGTTTAGAAGGCACAAGCGGGGAAAGATGTCTCTTCCCCACACATAAACACCTCAGCGAAGCAAATGGGCCGCGTGTCTTATTCCCGCTCTCGCCGCTCATTGTACGTGTGCGTAGAAAACTGCACAAGAAATAAGAGTCGGCGTTTTTCTGCGGGGAAGAATAAATAGACAGGGTTGCTCGGGGCTAACGGGCATAATAACGGAGCCGATAAGCGGAAGGCAGTTACGTCGAAGGAGCGGGCGGGGGTTCTCGGTGAGAACGGGCTCGATTGTCCAGTACTGGGGGGGGGGGAGAGGGGAGGATGGAAGCGGCGCTCGTGGGGGCGGCGGTGGTGATGATGGGGAGGCGGATGCGAGTTGGGGCGCGGGAGGGGGGGAACGTCTTCTGCCGTGGCGGCGCGTGCACGTTAAGTCTCTGGCAGCTTCGCGGCGCGGTGGAGAGGATTGGCTTGTCAAAGCGCTGGTGAAGGGAGGGGTTTGAAAGGGCAAAAAAAAAGAGGGTGGGCGGGAAGGCTCTAGCAGTTTCTAGAAGGATTTAGTGTGTTCCGCGTCGAGGCCGGCAGGGGGCGCAGGGACTGGCGTCTTGGGAGAGCCAGTGGAGTGACCCTCTTTCATTCGGTTCCTTTTGCCGTCGTTTCGCTAGGCAGAGGGGGCCGTTTTGCAGGTGCTGTTGCGTTTGTGCATCCAGCAGAAGGCTGCAGTAATCTCGACTCTTGGTATTTCATGTTCCCCGTTTTCTCCCCTCGAGTTTCAGGTTTAAATAGTTCATGTTACAGTAGCAAAAAGCCACAGCAAGACCATCTTTAATGCTTCTTTCTTACCTGTTCGTTCAGAAGTTAAGCTTGCGGAATTCGGTGGGGTTTAATGCCGAGTAGATGCAGCCAGCGCACACACAGCAAACATTGGCCTTTTTTAATTAGTTGCCAGGATTTCTTAAAACGGGTGCATATTATGTATGCCAGAGTGAACTTTTTTCACAATAAGATTGATTTATCATTGCTCCATGCAATGCGTATTGAGAGTCTGGGCTGGTGATTGATTACATAGGGTGCTGCTGCTTGAATTACTCCCAGGAGAGCAGACTGTTGGGAAATACTGCATTATTAAATATGAGTTCTCTATATTGTAGCCAACTTTATAACAGGAAACATTTGCATGGTAAGCTGCTTTCAGAAACTCTTGATCTGTGAAACATTAATTTGGGAATTTTTATTGATGAACTAGTTAATTATCTAGTATGTACAATATTTGAGATTTGAGTTAAAATTGACTCCCCACTAAAGTAAATTTTAAACATAATTTTCCTACATAGATAACAGATACTTAGGACCCTAGTTAGGATGCTTAAAACATGCAATTGTTAATTCAGTGGCGACATTCAGTGATGTGTGCTTTAAAAAATTTTTCTTTACTATTGTTAGATGCCAGAGGAAGTACACACACAAGATCAGCCAATGGAGGAGGATGTGGAGACCTTTGCCTTCCAGGCAGAGATAGCTCAGTTGATGTCCCTGATCATCAACACTTTCTATTCCAATAAGGAAATCTTCCTCAGGGAGCTTATCTCCAATTCATCTGATGTAAGTAAATCTTCTAAGGGGTAGAAAAAATATAATTGGCTTATGTTAAGGTTTCCTAAACACTGAAAAGGTTACCTTGTGTTCTACAGGCTCTCGATAAAATCAGATATGAGAGTTTGACTGACCCAAGCAAACTGGATTCTGGAAAGGATCTGAAGATCAACCTTATTCCTAACAAGCACGATCGTACCCTTACTATTGTGGATACTGGCATTGGAATGACCAAAGCTGATCTGGTGAATAATCTGGGAACCATCGCCAAATCTGGCACCAAAGCCTTCATGGAGGCCTTGCAAGCTGGTGCAGATATCTCCATGATTGGTCAATTTGGTGTTGGTTTCTACTCTGCGTATCTGGTTGCTGAGAAAGTAACTGTGATCACCAAGCACAATGATGATGAACAGTATGCTTGGGAGTCTTCAGCTGGTGGATCATTTACTGTCCGGCTGGACAATGGTAAGGAATGTTAATGTTCTCTTCTTATTGGTAAATGGCCATGATTCTAAGGAAAACTAGAGCTCTAGTACAAAACTAGATCAGTAATTGTACTGAGCCAACATATTATGCACATTAAAATATTAAATTGTAAAGTTGGCTGTTTGGAATTGTTACTTAGCAGTCAAATACTCAAAACGGCTTTTGTGGCAGTGGCAGTTAACTTCTGTAACTCTTTGTGTTGCAGGTGAGCCTTTAGGCCGTGGTACAAAGGTTATTCTACATTTGAAGGAAGATCAAACAGAATACATTGAAGAGAGACGAATTAAAGAAATAGTCAAGAAGCACTCCCAGTTTATTGGATATCCAATAACACTTTTTGTAAGTGACTTTGTCTCCAGAACCATTGTATTGTGTACCAGATATAAAAATCATAGTTCTTAATTCTCCTTGAAATAAGAACTACCAAGCAGTTCACATATGTGTGTCAAAAATAGCAAGGGAAGCAAAATTTTCAGTGCATGCTCAAGCATTGGTAAAGCTTTAATAATGAAAGGTTGCAGCAAATTATTTTGGATTAACTAGTCACTCTAATAGGTTGGAATAGGAGGGCAACTGAAGTTCAAAGCTGCGAAAGAAATTGGTATTGTGGAGGTTTATGTGCTTCCTTATCAACCAGTGGTCTTTTCACTTGTTATATAGTTCAGTCATGCAAATTCACTGGCCTTGTTTCAACTTTGTTTTTTGTGGGCAGGTGGAGAAAGAGCGTGATAAAGAGGTGAGTGATGATGAGGCTGAGGAAAAAGAGGAAGAGAAGGAAGAAAAGGAAGAAAAAGCTGAAGATAAACCTGAGATTGAAGATGTTGGCTCTGATGAGGAAGAGGAAAAGAAAGAGGGCGACAAGAAGAAAAAGAAGAAGATCAAGGAGAAGTACATTGACCAGGAAGAGCTGAACAAGACTAAGCCAATTTGGACCAGGAACCCAGATGACATTACTAATGAAGAATACGGAGAATTCTACAAGAGCCTGACCAATGATTGGGAAGATCATCTAGCAGTCAAAGTAAGATTGTTACTTATGGAAAGCTAAAGTTGTAGTATAGCTTGATTGTAGAAAAAGCCCTCAATGAGGTTTACAAAATTGATGAAACAATAACATTACTAAAAAAAATTGCAATCAAAATTATGACAAGTTAAAACTCACAAAGCTTTCTAAAAATGTAGAATAAGAATGTCTTCAGCAGGCACCAAAAAGAATACAGTGAATACATGTGCCTACTATCAATGGACAAGGAGTTACAAAGTGACAGTGCTGCCACACTGTGCCAACAAGTTCTTACAGAAGTGCTGTGGGTATTACATGGCACATGTAAAAATGCCTATTCTGCCAATGGAAGTGGTCACGTGGGCACATAGGGGGTGAAGGAATCCTTTGTTTCTACAGATGTTTCACTACAACTTCCTCTTTTTGCAGCACTTCTCTGTGGAAGGGCAGCTGGAATTCAGAGCACTCTTGTTTGTTCCAAGGCGTGCACCTTTTGACTTGTTTGAAAACAGAAAGAAAAAGAATAACATCAAGCTGTATGTGCGCAGAGTGTTCATCATGGATAACTGTGAAGAATTAATCCCTGAATATCTGAGTAAGTGAATAGCTCTGCAGCTGCTAAGTGGTATCCTGGTAGATGTAGGATGGAAGTTGCTGCTACCTGTGATGCGTGCAGAGTGGCCTGGAAGATGTATAACATAAGTGTAAATGCAGCACTTTGCATATCTTGAGTGAATTAATGCATGTTATGTGTGCAGTGCTTCTGTTTTAAATTCCATTTTTTAACAAGTTCTAATGCCAAGTGAGTGATGTGTGTGCAGCATGATGTACTACCTTTTTTCTAAATCAGGCTTTCCCAAATCTAAGAATTCTCTTGCTGCTCAAAGAGCTTACAAAGTGTGTCATTGACCCCAACCTAAATTTTATGCAAATATGAAGGAAAATCAAGAAGTATATAATCAAAATTTATTAATGATCAAATGCCATAACTAGAAACAATTAAGTAAAACGAGGGGAAATAATGATACCATGCATTGATCCCTGTAACTGTATTTAAAACAATTGGCAGTAAAGCAGCATTTTCCAATAATAGTTGTGGATTTGTCTTGCTAAACAGAGGCTTCTCATTTGCAAAGGAGGTGAACGTGCCCATGGCAATTATTTCTGATTAATCTTTATTCACTTGTCATCATAAACTTCTTCTATAACCCTAGGCTCTTGTTTGACCCCAGGTCTTTATTAACCCCTTGCGCTGTGCCCTATCTACCCTAGGGGATGACCGTTTCAGGAAACGTTATAAATTGAAAGCAACATACCATTACTTGGGCATATAAATAACCCATGCCTAGGAATAGCTAGATTGTCACTCTGCATGATAGACTAATGAATATGTTCTTCACAGATTTCATGCGAGGTGTTGTTGATTCAGAAGACCTGCCTCTAAATATTTCCCGTGAAATGCTGCAACAGAGCAAGATTCTGAAAGTGATCCGGAAGAACTTAGTCAAGAAATGCTTAGAACTCTTTACTGAGCTGGCAGAAGATAAAGAAAACTACAAGAAGTTCTACGAGCAGTTTTCCAAAAACATTAAGGTTGGTTGGGTCAGAGAATGCACTTTCCTGTGCGTCTTGAGTCTTGGGTAATACCTAACATAAAAATTGCAACTTTCTTCCAGCTTGGCATACATGAGGATTCACAGAATCGCAAGAAACTATCAGAGTTGTTGAGATACTATACTTCTGCATCTGGGGATGAGATGGTATCATTAAAAGATTACTGCACCCGGATGAAGGAAAATCAGAAACATATATACTACATTACAGGCAAGTTCCACTTTTATAACTAGAAGCTAAAATGGCTACAACTTTCAGTAGTGAAATGAAGTCTAGTTACCTTGATTAACTGAGGATTATTGGGAAACTGAGTGTGTTGTCTAGATGTTGCGTTTTAGACTGACTTGAGTATTGACCAAGGGTGGCTTTATAGAATTTGAATTTGTTGCACAGGTTTGCCATATTTCATCTTCTATGTTTTAGACTATTGTTACTTTGGGCATTGATGCTGCATGTTTGTGGCTTGGTAGCAAATTTCATTTGAGGGAAACTGGTCTTAGACTTAATAAATTTTGGGGATGGAGGAGTGCTTAGTTAAAGTAATTGAATGTTTCTCTTTGTAGGTGAAACCAAAGATCAAGTAGCAAACTCTGCTTTTGTGGAGCGCCTTCGTAAACATGGTTTGGAAGTAATTTACATGATTGAGCCCATTGATGAATACTGTGTACAGCAGCTAAAAGAATTTGAGGGGAAGACTTTGGTTTCAGTAACAAAAGAGGGACTGGAACTTCCTGAAGATGAAGAGGAGAAAAAGAAACAGGAGGAGAAGAAAGCAAAGTTTGAAAGCCTCTGCAAGATCATGAAAGATATACTTGAAAAGAAAGTAGAGAAGGTAAGCATGAAATAATATATAAACTCTGGTAAAAGCAGTTGTCAGATTGTTTCCTGCAAGTTCATAGGTTATCTGGTACTGTTAGACTATTAGTTCATCTTGCCAAGCAATAGTTTGCAGAAGCTCTTCCAGCTCTGACTCTAGAGGTGCCAAAGATTGAACTTGAGACCTAATCCCAGCCCATGTGATACCTGTGATGTTCACCACTATACCAACTTTCTAATTCTTGTCTAAATCTTTTTAAAATTCTTGGTGCTACCTAATGGATTGCTGTTTGATAACTAAAGCTTAATTATGCTGGTGCACTTGGTGTACTAGCTTGGGGTTGATGATTCCATATTACAGTATGTTGAAGTAGCCTGCATGTATCCCCATTAAAAGTCAGCCGTTTGGTACAAACTAAATACCCAATAAGCTAACATTCACATTCACGTGCAAAAATGTAACACTTTTAGCTGTATGGTTTTTCTCTCTAAATTTCTCTATGTACTTACCTAGGTTGTAGTCTCCAACAGATTGGTGACTTCCCCATGCTGTATTGTGACCAGCACATATGGCTGGACAGCAAACATGGAGAGGATAATGAAAGCACAAGCACTCAGGGATAACTCCACAATGGGCTACATGGCTGCCAAGAAGCATCTGGAGATCAATCCTGACCATTCTATTATTGAGACACTGAGGCAGAAGGCAGAAGCTGATAAGAATGACAAATCAGTGAAGGACCTGGTCATCCTGCTGTATGAGACTGCTCTCCTGTCATCTGGCTTCAGTCTAGAAGACCCCCAGACACATGCCAACCGTATCTATAGAATGATAAAACTTGGTTTGGGTAAGTTAAACCTCATTAACTAAGTGTTGTATATTTGGGAAAGCTTTATTGTTGTGGAAATATACATAGTTTAAAACTCAATTTTTGCTAAAGGTACTAGAGTTAAAGTTGGTGATAAAACACTATAATTTGATTACAGGTATAGATGAAGATGATACTGTTACAGAAGAAACTACCCCTGCAGTTGCTGAAGAAATGCCACCACTTGAAGGAGATGATGACACATCACGCATGGAGGAAGTGGATTAAATGGTTGACTTCTTGAAAGAGAAATTTGGATATATTTCTTTTGCCCTTGGCTTTGAATAAGTTATATTTTGTATATTATGAATGTGACCTGCCAAAACGTCTTGACACTTGTCTGCATTCCCTCTTTATATTTATTTTTGAAGATGTTACACCTTTATTTTTGTTAAATTTCTTTTTAAAGTTTTATGTGAGATGCCATTGAGGGAGTGTCTTCTCATGACAAATAACACTGTACAATCCTATATACAGGCGAATAAATTCTATTGGTTAAGTGGATGGCAGGGTTTTGAGGTTGGCTGTGGACAGAAAAGGGATACGTTGGGAGCTTAGATTTGTTCTGCAATGTTGCTGTTAAGGCTCTGAAGTTCTGATAACTCAACCATCTGTAACATACAATGCCTAGTAACTAGGTATTGCAACTTTAAAAAGTGGAATATTTAAACATCCTATTCAAAGTTCTGGGATATTGATGTTTAGTCTTTTTATATACTGTAAAAAGGATTCTAAATTCCACACTTAAAATAGATTAGACTCTACTGTAAATCTATTGTGACTAATGCAGTTTTGCATGTACAGTTACTCTGGAAGTATCTAGAAATAAAAGTGTTCAGAATGTATCTTGGTTGAATTACTTGGTTTTCAATTGGGTTTCCTTTACTGGGGTCTATAGGCAGCTACTGCCAAAGTTTGATCAGCATACATGCTGCAAAATTTAGTTACAGCCTTAATTATGAGAGAAACTTTTATCCTACTCTTCAGCCAAAAAAGGCTCCTAGAATGGTCTATAAAACAAAGTGCAGGCTTACAAACTTCAAAAAAAGATGATAGTCGTGAACCTGGCTTTTAGAACTATATGGAGGCCCCGTGTCATTTCTATGTTAAGAGGCGGCTCTGGGATGAGAATGACCACTTGCTAATTCCTGTTACACAGGTTCTTCAGATTCACTGAATAAGATTGATAAAGCTTGGTAACAGTCATACTAAAAGTTCCAGTACTTAAATTATCCTCACCTTGTTGGTGAGAACCAGGATCTAAGAGCGTGCACACAAGCACCTGATGGTTCCTTTGTCATTCATCTCTACACCATATGTAATCAGTTGAGCGACTGGTGGGGTGTAGCTGGGAGTACTATTTAATACGAACTGAACTGCTTCAACAGATGGGTCGATTTATGAAGTATTGATTCACCAAGTGACAGGTGACTTGCTTTGAAGGTTAAAACCAGTACTTTTAAGTTGGGATTGAAAATACACCAGCAACCAGTGTTGCTGGTATGGTGTTCAGGAGTTTTGCCACCTTGTCTTCATCAAGACCCTGGTGGCTATATTCTGAAGCAGCTGAATTTCCAGGCTGTCTTCAAGTGCAGTCCCATGGAGATGACATTACAGTCATCAATCTTGGATGTGCCTAGAAGATGGATTACTGTGGCTAGGTCTGACCTCTCTAAATAGGGCTGCAGTTGGTAAAACAATCATGGCTAACCCCACCACCTGAGCCTTTGCTCTGTGTGAGCTCTCAAGGAAATTCCCAAACTGCATAGCTGGTCTTTCGGGTGATACGGTGTGTCACCCTATTGAAGGGCAGTTGTAAACCACTTTCTGTAGCATATGGTATCCCAACCCACAGCACCTGCATCCCACTCAAGATTTTTCTTGGAATTTTGCCCTTACCCATCCGCAAAACAACTCCCAAGTACCAGTTTAGAACTACAGTACTGCCTCCCCGGGATCAGAAAATGGAAAAGAGACCTAGAACAGCACAGAGATGAGACTGCAACCCTGCCCTCATGATGACTTCTTCCAGTGGTTTCATGTAGATGGGGCAGAGCAAAAGTCCCCCAGCACCATTCTTCTGAGGACAACTGTCCAGGAGCGAGCAGAACCCCACCATAAAGCAATGCCTTCATGCCAAACCCAAACGAGCAATTTAGAAGGTTACCTTGGTATCAAATGACACCAAGTGGTCCAGGAAAACTTCTGTTCCACATAACAAGACTGAATAACAAATAGGATATGATGATGATGAATACTTACAGCTCACTTTTCACCAAATGGTGCCAGTTCTGCTCCAGAGGGTAGGATCTATACCTTGAATTACGGTACAAGAAAGGAGATTCCAGTTAAATGTTAGGAAGTACTTTCTGGTGGTAAGAGCTGTTCCAACAGTGCAGCAGATTCCATCGGGAGGTGGTGGATTCTCCATTAGAGGTTTTTAAGCAGAGGTTGGATTCTTCAGTTAAGATTCCTGCATTGCAGGGGTTTGGGCTAGATGACTGGTCCCTTCCAACTCTTCAGTTCTATGAGTCTAGGGTGGGTTGCAAAAATACAGCAATTAAAAACAAAACACACACTTCTTACCAGTGCTTTTTTTTCTTAAAATGTTTAGGGGTACTCCTTTTCCTACTCATATTGATATACTGCTCCTCAATGAGGCCAAACAGATTCACAAAATGTTTAGAGGTATGTGTACCCCTGCGTACCCCCAGAAAAAAGCACTGCTTATTACAAATCATAAAAGTACAACCACAAACCAGTAACAAAATCAAAGCAGCAGCAGTAGTAATATTCGCATGGCAACGCATAAGGGCTTGAGCATGGCCTACCCAAGCACACTGCAAGGACCTCAAGCTGCTGTAGCTCACAGAATGAGGCAGCATCTCCAGCACAGCAGTGAGAGGATGCCAGACAACATGGCGCCATTAAGTCCCAGGCCAGGACCATTAGCCGCTGTGATTCCAACACCTAAGCAGCTTTCTCGACAAAAGAGCCTTAGAACGCTGAGCAAGGGCAATGCAGGAAGCGAATGCTTCTTTCCCCCTCAGGAGACTTGGAATATCTCTTCCATTTCAACACACCCAGACCGTCTGTCTTGTTTTCACTCTCACTTCTCCTGGGCTGAGCATGCGAAGGATACAGCAGCCGTTCTGCTGGCATAGCAGTGTGTCTCTCCCTTCTAGTCACAGAGAGAGAGAGACAGAGAGACACACTTCTGCAACTACATCCAATGCATGCTCAGCCCAGGAGAAGAGGGTGAAAACAATATAGGCGGGTGACTGAGTGGTTTTCTGGGATACAGTACGCCTATGTAGATAAGCTTTCCATGCCAATGGTGATGTCATAGTGTAGCATGTGCCACAGTTCTGTTACCATAGTTGGGAGCGTGGCATGGAACAGATTGCCTTGGTGTGCGAGGTGCCTTCTTCGCAAAGGCAAAATGCTGGCACTTGGTGGCTAACAGAATTAAAAATGACCTTGCAAAGGTAGGTTTCTAGATGTAATTGTTTCCTGGTTTAGAGATGCAGATCCTACTGTTGACACTAAAATCAGTAGATGTCAGAATCACAGTACAGTGGTACCTCGGGTTAAGTACTTAATTCGTTCCGGAGGTCCGTACTTAACCTGAAACTGTTCTTAACCTGAAGCACCACTTTAGCTAATGGGGTCTTCTGCTGCTGCTGCGCCGCCGGAGCACGATTTCTGTTCTCATCCTGAAGCAAAGTTCTTAACCTGAAGCACGATTTCTGGGTTAGCGGAGTCTGTAACCTGAAGCGTATGTAACCTGAGGTACCACTGTACTGTTAGCAGAGGAAGGCTAGTACTGTTGGCCCTGACAGCCAGCAGGTGGATGCCCTTCTCATTACTGCCTGAGACTTCTGCAAAGTGTGTGGTCAGCCACATAAGCTATATACTCTCCCCCTCCCCAGCTTTTGGAAGTGCTCCTGTTTGTCCTAGGAACAGAGCAAGCCTGGTGGACTGTACTAGCAAACGAGTTTATTCAGAAGAGGATAACTAGCCTCCAACACTCCTTAGAAAATAGGGATATTCTTTCATTTGTAGATTGGGTTGGTGCACAACAATAGTTGTGTCAAGGTTATGTAATGAGGCATCCTGAGAACACTACAGTGGAACCTCGGGTTACGACGGGGATCTGTTCTGGAGGCACTGCCGCAACCTGAAAATGATGCACATCGAAGTGCCGCATCTGCACATGCGCAGCATGATTTAGCGATTCTGCACATGCGTGAGTGGCATACCCAGAAGTAACCCGTTCTGGTACTTCCAGGTTTGCCGCGGACGTTCGCCGAAGTGGACGCAAGCGGAGGCGGATGTAGAACGAGATTTGACTGTATTTTATTAGGCTGCTGGGAATTATAGGTCTGTGAGGTCAGCACCCTTAACAAACTACTGTATTTTTCCAGGTATAACACGTCCCCATATATAAGACACTCCCTATTGTTAGGGACTCCAATTAAATAAATCCCTACCATTCACTAACCGTGTATATGATGACCCACAGTTTTTCACATAATTTTAAACTAAGAAAACCTAGTCTTATACACGGAAAAGTATGGTATATTTGGTTTTGCTCTAAGAAAACATGATTAGCTCAGGAGAGGCGATTTATTTTGGAGCTGTGCATTGTGTCACAATGGGCTGAGGTCATCAGCATTAAAAAACAGCACCTTTCATGAGTTTGGCTTCCTCCTCAGGAGGCAAAAAGAGCAGAAGTGGGTACCAAGAGGTTAAGCCATGAAGTAGTTTGCCAGTTACAAAGATGAATGGAAATACTCAATGAAATTGTTTATATTTAGGAACATGGTAAAATTGGTCCTTTTCAGCAAAGTTCTCTATTAAACCTTTGTTTTAGACTTCTGCTCTGATGGATGTTGCCCAATCTCCAGACAACATGGAGGGACTAAGGCATAGATTCATGGTAAATTCCTTATTTAATTCTATGGGGTTTTCTTCTGTCTATATCAATGTTTCCCAAAATTGGGTCTCCAGATGTTTTTGGACCACAACTTCCATCCAGTGGTCAGGGATGATGGGAACCATAGTCCAAAAACAGCTGGAGATTCAGGATTGGGAAACACTGGTCTATACGTTCCAGATCACAGAAGATGTTGTTTTCTAATATTTATAAAATAAATTCTCCTTCCTTTTCTCCTCCTATCATCACCATCCTCATCCTCCTCAAATATATTCAGATTAACAGAGCTGCCTAGTCTTTAAAAAGTAGTGAAAATAAAGTTGAAAATATTTATTTATAAAATGTTCATCCCAGCCTTTCTCTAAAGAGCGTAGGGCAGCATCCATGGATGCACTATTTTATCCTCATAACAATTCATTGGAATCCTGGAAGCCGAGGCCTAAGTTTTGGCCAAATGCTTTTGGGTAAGAGAACCCCAACAAAAATTTAATAGCACCAAAAAGACAGCAAAGCATGGAAATATAGGCTGTAAAACTTCTTAAATGTGCCTTTCCCAGTGAACCCCAATATATCTCACTTCCCTAGCAAGCACACAAATAGATCACGTTTGGCAAGTCATAAAATAGTTTACTTACAAAACTCTCCAAAGGTCAGATTCATGTGTTTTTCCATACAGCAGTCAGAAAAAGTTGCACAGGCAGTGAAGTGTTGCTTGGTTACAAGGTGGTAAACGTTACTAAGCTATTGGCATACAAAAAGGCTAGTTTCAAACTCCATTCTTGTCTGAAACAAAAGAGCTGGCACTCTTTTCACTTGGCCATTTTATCCAACTAAAATTCATTTTTTTAAAAATAATCCTATGTATTTTGAATTTCTTCAACTTTAGAGAAGTTTGTTGCCCATTTGTGGCCATTTACAATATTCCCTCTATGTTCTTTTTCCCCAAAAGCAGAAATGCACAGTGGAGTCTGGGACAAGACCAGCTTCTGACACCAACCTTAAGGTAATGACTGCTGCATTTCCAGGCAATTGTGCCTCTTCTCTGTATACTGCTAATGATGCAAAGAAGAATAGAGGGGTATTTTTTGGCAGTACAAAAGCAATGTTTTCAAGAGAGGAATATTTCCTTAAATGTAGCGCTTGCTTTCCAATAATATTCATACTCAGGGGAATTTTCCTGCTTGTCAGGGGGTTGGACTTGATGGCCCTTGTGGTCTCTTCCAACTCTATGATTCTATGAATGAAGTTTGGAGCTCAGGGTATTATCTGCCATGCCAGATAATTAGATAATTGTATAACTGATCAACAGGATAATAATTCTAATATTCTAAGGGATGCACTCTTTTTATTAAGAGATTTATTGTTACCAACAGGCTACTCAACTAAACAGTAGTTGTCTAATCTACTACATTAAAGGTAAAGGTAAAGGGACCCCTGACCATTAGGTCCAGTCATGACCAACTCTGGGGTTGCGGCGCTCATCTCGCTTTATTGGCCGAGGGAGCCGTCGTACAGCATGTGGCCAGCATGACTAAGCCACTTCTGGCGAACCAGAGCAGTGCACGGAAACGCCGTTTACCTTCCCGCCGGAGCGGTACCTATTTATCTACTTGCATTTTGACGTGCTTTCAAACTGCTAGGTTGGCAGGAGCAGGGACCAAGCAACTGGAGCTCACCCCGTTGCGGGGATTCGAACAGCCAACCTTCTGATCGGCAAATCCTAGGCTCTGTGGTTTAACCCACAGTGCCACCCGCGTCCCACCAATCTACTACATTAAGTAACACCAAATCTTTTAATTGAATGTGTCCTTGATTAATTCAGCAGCAAAATTTAAATAATTTAAAAATGTTATTTTGAATGCTAGAAAAGGTACAATAACCTTGTAACATTTTATTATAAAAAAACTAGGTGGCAGACTCCATCTTAGAATATGCATTGACTATTCTCTTACACACAGAAGACTTTTTTTGAAGTTGGTGCCAGTGCCACAAATGGGAGCATCTTCTGAACACAAAGCGTGCTTTCTGTCTTCAGAAGCATTGTATTAATATGCAAATTCGTGCAGACTTATTCATTAATCCACAAAAATGCATACAGTTTAATAACTTGCAGCACAATCCTATACATCTCTGCTCTGATATATAACTTGTTGAGTTCAATGGGGCTTACTTTCAGGTAAGCGGAGCACAGGATTGCATCTCCAGGCTGCAATCCTAACCACTTTTATTAGAGAGCAAACCTGTTTAGGACTGCATGTTAACAGAGTGGCCAGATGTAGCAGGGGGGGGGACGACAGGACTCCTGCACCTTTAACAGAGGGGATTTCAGCTGGTTTACCTGTCCATACAAGTGACACCTGCTGAAAATCCCTCTTCTGTCACCCTTGTGTCGTCTTTCCATCTTCCCACTTCACATGTTAAATTTCTTCAGTCAGGCAAGTACCGTATTGGCCCGAATGTAAGCCGCACCCGAATATAAGCCACACCTTTCAAATTCAAGGGGGTGGGGGAAGAAAAAAATACATTTAGCCGAATATTAGCCGCTCCCTTAAAATTTTGCAGGCACTCACACCCGTTCTGTTTTACCGTATGTCTGTTTCAGCAGCGATATCATAAAAGTCAATTTTTGTAAGGTTGCGGGTTTAAGCTGCACTTCTCATGCTCAGAATTTGGGGGGGAAATGAGGCTTATATTCAGGCCAGCACGGTACTACAACTAAGTTTTTACAAAAGCTATTTCAAGCAATTCACATTCATTATTGCAACATTTCAGAGAGCTTTAGCTGAGACTCAGACAGCTGCTTTCCTATTCTAATAAGTTCTTCTATTTACAATGTAATTATTTCCGAAACAGAATATCATCTATATGCCCACAGATGGACTCCTAGAAAAAGCAGGCGATCTGGCTCATCAAGTAGGTTTGTACTTTTTTTTTTTTGCAGCTTTGTTATATAAAACTCTGTAGCAACTATCTTCATTTGTGGATGTCAACACTACCGTTTTCTGAACTTAGGGGCACGTTGACCACAGGTGAAACAGAGGACAGGGCTCCTGTAGTTTTGACAGTTGTCTACAAAAGGGAATTTCCACCACGTGTGAGATTCACTGATACTTCCCTTTTGGAATAATGAACAGTTTGGAAAGGGTTGTACTTAGATCACGGCTCACAAATATTGGGCGGTATTCAGCAAAATGTTCTGCGGTTGGAAAACCAACCAACACTTACCTGGTCTGGAAAGGCTCAGAATTTGATCAAGTTTTGTATCCTAATGGTTTAAGTCAATACTTTGGACAATGTGCTATCCACAATCAGTGCTGGATTAATAATAATAATAATAATAATAATAATAATAATAATAATAATAATAATAATTTATTTATACCCCGCCCATCTGGCTAAGTTTCCCCAGCCACTTTGGGCGGCTCCCAATCAAGTGTTAAAAACAGTACAGCATTAAATATTAAAAACTTTTCTGAACAGGACTGCCTTCAGATGTCTTTTAAGGATAGAATAGCTGCTTATTTCCTTCATATCGGAAGGGAGGGTGTTCCACAGGGTGGGCGCCACTACCGAGAAGGCCCTGTGCCTGGTTTCTTGTAACCTCACTTCTCGCAATGAGGGAATCGCCAGAAGGCCCTCGGCGCTGGACCTCAGTGTCCGGGCAGAATGATGGGGGTGGAGATGCTCCTTCAGGTATACTGGGCCAAGGCCATTTAGGGCTTTAAAGGTCAACACCAACACTTGTTGGTGCTTGGAAACGTACTGGGAGCCACTGTCCTCCATACACACAGTTTTAACAGTG
Organism: Podarcis raffonei; assembly: GCF_027172205.1. Taxonomy (NCBI): domain Eukaryota; kingdom Metazoa; phylum Chordata; class Lepidosauria; order Squamata; family Lacertidae; genus Podarcis; species Podarcis raffonei. Next base: position 16,000,458 of record NC_070602.1, read on the forward strand.
AGTCCGTAAGTGACTGATGGAGGCCTATTCTGGATCCACACGTCCTTCCACAGTGGGGACGTTGGTTTCTGGGCAGGAGTTGATCACAGTGTGGATTTGCCAAGCGTGCCTTCCTTCTACCACGTTTCTCCCTTGCATCCTGTCTTCAAAGCCCACAACACCTTTGGTAAAGGCTGTTCTCCAATTGGAGTGCTTGCAGGCAAGCGTTTCCCAGTTGTTGTTTCCCAGCGGGTGGCGCTGTGGTCTAAACCACAGAGCCTTGGGCTTGCCTATCGGAAGGTCAGCAGTTCGAATCCCCGTGACAGGGTGAGCTCCCGTTGCTCGGTCCCTGCTCCTGCCAACCTAGCAGTTCAAAAGCACGTCAAAGTGCAAGTAGATAAATAGGTACCGCTCTGGCGGGAAGGTAAACGGCATTTCTGTGCACTGCTCTGGTTCGCCAGAAGAGGCTTAGTCATGCTGGCCACATGACCCGGAAGCTGTACGCCGGCTCCCTTGGCCAATAAAGTGAGATGAGCACCGCAACCCCAGAGTCGTCCACAACTGGACCTAAAGGTCCCTTTACCTTTATATATCTATCTTTCTGAACAGAAAGCCAAACAGAGACAGGGAAATTCCCTTCGCAGCCACTGCAGACAGCAGGAAGGGTCTGAGAGGTAGGAAGTAGCTGCCAGGGGGGACAAGCAGGCACTCTGAGCAATAGCTCACATTCCACGGTCTCCATGTATTTCTATTTACTGCTAATAAAGAACTGAAAAGAAGCTCTCTGCTTGTTTGGTTTCACATGGCAGTTAGCCAAGTGAGCTATTTGAAGTCTTCCCCATGATGGGGTGGGGGTGGGGGAGCAGCACCAAATTTTGTCCTTGCGCACAGGGTGCCATATTACCAAAGTCCACCCTTGTCCACATGCTTTTTGGTCATATATGCAAGATATAAAGGTAAAGGTAAAGCTTCCGGGTCATGTGGCCAGCATGACTAAGCCGCTTCTTGGCAAACCAGAGCAGCGCACGGAAACTCCCTTTACCTTCCCGCCGGAGCGGTACCTATTTATCTACTTGCACTTTGACGTGCTTTCGAACTGCTAGGTTGGCAGGAGCAGGGACCGAGCAACGGGAGCTCACCCCGTCGTGGGACCTGCACTGTGAAAAACCCATGACAGATTTAGAGGGGCATGTAAACAAGGAGGGCAGGATAATATTCTGCTGCACAAGGAGAAAAAGGTAACTTTGTCTCTTTGTGCAGCCGCAACCATGCAATAAACAAGTGTTTCCCCCTCCAGTCCATGGCAGATGTACAGCGGAAGAGAAGAAACTGCACCAAGGGAGCGTTCAGTGTGATTTGCACGACAGGTTCCGTGAAGCTGAGGAAGAGAAGTGCAGCTTTTCGTCACAAGGTGCCCTGAGGGTGCTCTCTTGTTTGAGGAAAGAGGGGGGTACAAGGTCTGGGAAGACGTAGGAATGGACGGTGGTGCAATAGCAAAATTTGAAATGCGAGGGCTTATTGTGACCAAGGTTGGTCAGGTGGAACAAGGGCTGTTTCTCCTTTAATAGTTGGGTAGTAGAAGAAGTGGAAAATCCTGCCTTCTATGCAACTATTAAAAGTGAAGGAGCCCTGTGCCCTCTTTGTCACCTGACCACCTGATAGTCCTCTCCCTGCATCCATAGCTATTGCACGCCCACACCCCATGAAAAGTCCTTAATTGCAGGCAGCTGTGTTGCTCTGTCTATATCTTCCAAAAAACACACCCATTATTGCCTGATGGTCATAGAATACAGACCTAGCAAAGGGTGATGTAGTGGCTGCAGAGAATGCAAGTTCACATCTCTGATCAGTTGTGAAATTCACTGTGTGAGGATTCATGTTGCTTGTAATTAACATTTATAGGAATACATACATATCATATATATATATATATAAAGATATAAAGATATATATATATATATATATATATATATATATATATATATATGCACATTTTTGTATGGCATAATTTGTATGTCTTGTTGGCTACCTTGGAGGCATTTGGTTGAATGAATGAATGAATGAATGAATGAGGTGGAGGGCTCAGTTCTTAGCCTATAAACGCATCCTGGGCTAATCCCTGGATGTTCCCTGAATTGAATGAAGCTCTGCGGCTTTGAAAAGAGACACTCCCCAGTTTCATCTCTCACCAGGGCTGCAGGGTGAATTAGGGCAGGCAAGCAGCTTCCTTAAGAAGTTGTTCAGGTCTCGGTGGTGCAGCTGCAAATCTCGTGAGTGTATGAAGAGCTGAGCTGGTCATTTAAGCTTGGGAGACTTAAACTACAGGACATGCACCTTCAGCTTCAGGAAGGGTGACTCTGAGAACCCCACTGGCAGAGTAGCCTGCCTTCACGTTCATCGTAACAAGAATGTATTTTTAAAATGCATTAGAGAAGAGTGTTTCCCCACTTTCCCCCTTACAGGTAGCGCAGCTGGTAGAGCATGATAACTCATAATCTGATGGTTGTGGGTTCAAGCCATACATGGAACAAAAGATTCCTGCATTGCTGGGGGCTGGACTGGATGACCCTTGTAGTCCCTTCCAACTCTATGATTTTAAGAGCATAAAAGCAGCCCTACCACTCTGTCTAAAGGCCTGCCCAGTCCAGTATCCCAAGCAGCATGTAAGGGAAGTAGCCGTCTCCTGCTGCTGTCTCCAGTAACTAGTATTCAGAGGCATTGTTGGCGGTCTGATCCTGGAGGTAGTGTGCTCCTATGGACAGACCCTTATCTAATCCCGTTAAAAGTGGGAAAGAGTTGCAACGTGCTGGTTGCAGTGTGGGCTTTGCATACAAGCGGTCCTGGGCTGAGTCCTAGCCACCTGCAGCTTGGTGCTTTATACAGAAAAAGAGGTTTCTGCCCCAAGGACCTTATAATAGAATATATCATTGATTAGAGTCCTTAGCAACAGTTAAGCAGGTGAGAAACTATCCAGCATTATGTCAGAGGGGCATACCTTCTTCATGCAAGGCCTGTGCTTTAGCACTGAGCTGTTCCATCCATCCCTAGCTGCACATCGTAAAACATATGGAAACTTGCATACTCAAATGCTTTAGATGTCCTCTATGGACACGGGCGGCACTGTGGGTTAAACCACAGAGCCTAGGACTTGCTGATCAGAAGGTCGGTGGTTCGAATCCCCGTGATGGGGTGAACTCCCGTTGCTCGGTCCCTGCTCCTGCCAACCTAGCAGTTCGAAAGCCCGTCAAAGTGCAAGTAGATAAATAGGTACCACTCCGGTGGGAAGGTAAATGGCATTTCCGTGCACTGCTCTGGTTTGCCAGAAGCAGCTTAGTCCTGCTGGCCACATGACCCGGAAGCTGTCTGCGGACAAACGCCGGCTCCCCCGGCCAATAAAGTGAGATGAGTGCCGCAACCCCAGAGTCGGCCACGACGGGACCTAATGGTCAGGGGTCCCTTTACCTTTACCTATGCAGACACATAATGTATGTACACATTCTCTCTCTGTATCTCTCATTCCACTTGGGTAAATGAGCACATCTTGTATTTGTACGATGGTACAGTGTTTTGTCATTGTGCTAGCCTCCAGATTCCGGTGGCAGATTCTGGGAAGAGCTCTCAATTCACCCTGACTTCAATGCGAACCTTCCTAGTGACAGAAGGCCCCAAGCAGCGCACGCTCCTACCATGCACTTGATTGGATCGGGAGGGGAAGCATCAGAACCCTTCCCAATGCCTGCAAGGTGGATTCCTCCATCAACAAGAAGGCACGATGACATTGATATGGAACCCAGCAGCGATACCCAAAGAGCAAACGGAAGTCTCTCTACAGGGACGGCGACCAACCTGCCCGGAATAATTCCAAGGGGCTCTGAGCTTCCAAAAGACCCGGAGGCGGAAGTTCAGGAGCTGGTGCCTGACCTCGCCTTGCTCATGGATGTGGAGCCTTCGGAAACTGTGGGACTCTCGCCAACTTCACCTGTGGCTGCTTTGCCGCAACCTCTGGATGGCGACATTGTTATGCTTGACGAAACAGTTGTCAGGAAGCCCAAGGACATCCTGATTCTAGAGCGGGTTGGGGAGACGCTACGGCAAAAGAAACTGCGCAGCCCCCATACTTGAGGTAGCAGAATGGGCTCTTGTTTGCTGTGATGTGTAACAAGTAGGAACCGTGATAGAACTGTGGGCAGGGCAGTGGAAGAAGCAAATTCTCTGTCTGGGCACTACCTCTTCTCTGTTGTCCTCCTTGCATACCTTCTCTCAGCGGAGGCTGGTGCATCAGGGCGAGTGTCACTGTCCTATCAACCTCTGTCTGCCCTCAGCCCACTGGACTGGCCTGCATTCTTGCAACCAAGTCCAGAAGGGTGGCCCTAGGTGTTGGCTTCTTCCTCCTTAGTAACATGTTGCCCATGTAGAACTCAGCAGGTAGCAGGATGGGCACAAAACTAGTGTTTGTTGGCAATGGCTGCCGTTGGGTCTGCCTATTGTTGACTGCTGGCTTCCTCCTGTCCTACCAATCTGAATGGGGTCCAGCCACCATTGCCTTGCAGAGAGACCTAGGAGAAGACATGGGAGCTCCTTGTGGTGGAACCCAATGGGTTTCTGCTTCTGCCAGTCCATTCAGCCCAGGAACTCTCTGGCTTGGGTGGTAAGCAAAAAAATGGAAAGAGACAGACAGAGTACTGCAGGGTGGAAAAGGGGAAGTGTTTTTGATTAGGTCTAAATGCTTTCCGACTGAAGTCTTCCCTAAGGACATAAGCACATGAAGAATCTGACATATAAAATCTACCACTGATTAGTTTCGTTGGGTGACCAAGGTTCTGGTACTGTGAGGTAGAAAATGCTCTCCTCCACACTATGTTTAACATGTTCCTCTGTCATCTGTTTTCTAAGCCCCTGCTGATTTAGCTTATCCTCATATGCAGTGCTTTTCCCCCCTAAAAAAAAAATGTTTAGGGGTACTGTCATTTTGACTCAAGAAAACCACCATTTTATAGTTCAAATTGGAGGAAATAAATACAGTAAATTGACAAAAGTACAAAGATTCACAAAACGTTTAGGGGTGTGCTCCTCCCTGCATCCCCCCAGAAGAAAAACGCTGCTCATACGAAGGTGCTCTGTTTTATTTATCTATTTACTTTCACATGCATGCATAACTCACCCTCTTCCCATCATGGAACCCAAGGCAGGACGTACCAGGTTCCCAAAGTGGTCATCCATTCACACACTGACCCAAACATGCTTGGCTTCAACAAAGTGGCAGGCCTTCAGACCATGCCCTGGGACACTCCCTGGCAGCTTAGACACGGTGATTTATGCAAAAGGTCCTGGGTTCTGTCCTAAGCATATCAATGTAGGGATGGGGGAAAGGATCGCACCTGAAATCCTATCGAGCTGCTGCCAATAGGTGTAGACCAGGGGTCAGCAAACTTTTTCAGCAGGGGGCCGGTCCACTGTCCCTCAGATCTTGTGGGGGGCCGGACTATATTTTGAAAAAAAATATGAATGAATTCCTATGCCCCACAAATAACCCAGAGATGCATTTGAAATAAAAGCACACATTCTACTCATGTGAAAACACCAGGCAGGCTCAGCAATGAACCCAGAAATGCATTTTAAATAAAAGGACACATTCTACTCATGTAAAAACACGCTGATTCCCGGACTGTCCGCGGGCTGGATTTGGAAGGCAATTGGGCCGGATCTGGCCCCCGAGCCTTAGTTTGCCTACCCATGGTGTAGACCTATTGAGCCAGACAGACCAATAGCCCGACTTGGGTAAAAGCAGCTTCCTGCGTTCACTGTTTCTGTTGCCCTGTTCTAGCTCTGTGCACCTGCAATCTTACTATGAGGAAGCACCCAAGTCCCACATAGTTTAATGCTTTAGTTTTGTGGGAATTGTGTGGCTGGGAATGTCTCACTAATGTTTCCTTCCAATTCTGCAGTGATGCTGAAATGAATCACCTGGCTACCTTGGGTACTTTTCTGCTCTCTCTCTCTCTCTCTGCTGGGTATAAATGGATTTTCGCAGTTTCTCAAATAAGCATAAAATGGCACCAGTGAAATAAAACATATGTTGGGAAAGAAGAAAGCTGTCACTCAAGGGTGGTTGTTTTTTTGTTTGTCCCCTCTTAAACTAAAGACTCGTCCACAATTTCTTTTGTTCCGTGAGTTCTAGTCAAGGGTCTGAGAGACCTTTGTTTCCCCCCCAGAACACCCACCGTTCACTACTAAATCGGAACAAATGCCGATCGGGTTTTCTGTGAATTGACATTTGTTCCAATTCAGCAGTAAACAGCGGGTTTTCCTGGTGAAAATGCAGGACAAAAGAAAAGCTTCTCTAGATCCCTGTGACTAGAAAGCACCAATGAAAGTGTGGATGAGTTGAACAGATCTATGTCCTCCAATGTTAATGTTACTTTGTCATGATGCAGGCATTCAAATGAGGCATTTTGTCCCCGGGTTGGCATCCAGGCATCCAGAAGACAATGGGTCAACAGCCCCCCCACAACCTAGGAGAGGGTCACGTGCTCCAAACTGCAGTGGCAGGCAGCACCCCAAGCCTCTTCCTCAAGTTTCTCTCCCTACCACACCTAGGAAGATCAGCTTATCAACTTTCTCCTTCCCCGATTTCCACAGATTATTCTCAGCGGTTTTTATCTGACTCTCCCTGCCTGTTTTTTTCCCTTCTGCAAGTTCTTTGTTGTCGTTTGAAGCCTTCCTCAGTTCTTTCATTCCTCTCTGTTCCCCTCCAATGGTGCCATAGGTGTGTTTTGAGCTGACAAAACAATCAAAGCTAAACAGTGGCCATGTGCAAAATTTGGCAACTGGAATGGTGATGTGGCACCATGGTCAACCTGGCTTCAATGTTGAAATATACTCGGAGTTGAGAGTGGATTTCATTCTCTTTATTCAGCTCATAGTGGTGAGGAGGAATGAAAGTTCCCCCAAAGTATCTGCTCTATATACATTATTTACACAATGGGCTGCATGTGATTGGCTAATTCCGGAATTCTCCTGTAGGCCAATCAGGTTCTGGATTCACTCCCATCTGGAGCTGGATTGGGTGGCTTCTGCAGACCAATCATACTGCTGCATTGTTCTAGGACCAATCAGACTGCTGCATTTTGGATCCTATTGTTCTAGGACCAATCAGACTTCTGCATTTTGGATCCTATTCAACTCAGTACATAACAAATGTCTTTCAAGGGCTCTTGTTTATTTGGTGAGGAGGACTTGAAAGCGTTTTTGTGGCACCAAGGGCAAGAAACAAGTGGTTCCTCCTCTCATAAGAGGGAGGCTGAAGAGCAACAGGGCTTAGTGAGCTGGGAAGAGTCTATGGCAGAGAGAAGTCTAGAATTAGAGGCAGAAGTTGAAGCAGCGGGGGGGGGGAGGGCAAGATAAGTCAAGAGGCAAAGTCAGGCTGGTGAAGAGCAATGGGTGTCTCCCTTCCTGTTGCAAAAATCTCCCCTCCCTGCTTGTTTCCCAGAACAAGAAGAGGCATGAAAATGGTGGAGGAGAGATTGGTGATGCACACACACAGTCTCCAATTGCTTGGAAGAAACCCTGGAGAGCTGGGGACCTTCAGTCTCAACAACCGCATCATGGGGGAAAGACCTATTGAGGAGGAGTTGCCATGCTCATTAGGCCTGACAAATTGTGTTTTTGCTGATAAAGAGTTAACTCCACTTGCACAGGGTGATTTACTGCTGGCTTGCTCCTGACACGAGCCGTCCCACCTACATCACCAAATTGTTTTAAGAAATCCAAAATGGCAGAGAAAAATGCTTAGTTTTTTAATATTATTTTTCCAACAACTCACTCAGAACTGAAATAAAAGCTAAACCCCACCCTTCTCCAAGCCCACTTCCCCCCTTTTCCTCCCTGATCTTTTTTTGGCCTTTAACTACAAATCCCAACATGCAGTTCAGCTACCACAATGCAACACCATCCCTAGCTATAGAAATTTTGAGGTCAGGTGCAACTAGTTAAGGTTATAATTATGGGTGGTGACTGGTGAGACCACAGAACACTGAAGGCTGCTGGAGACAGGATGACATCTGTGGAAGAAAAGAAGCGGAAGAGGAGAAAAATATACCAAAGTGGGAATTTTATGGCAGGTACGGGGATGGAGGGAACTGGTATCAATACCTGTTCTGATTTTGCAACTGTCCTAATTCGCTTGAGCTAAACGTTAGTCCCCATAAGGTCAACAGCTTGTTGCAAGTAACGTGTAGCTATTTGGGTTATAAAGCTGTAATCCTTTGCACTTGGAGTATCTCATATGGAATTTGATGGGCATAGGGCTAGGATCAGACAGTAACTATTTTTCTTCTCAGCAGTGTTAAAAAGATGGAGAAAGAATCGTTAAAAAAAATAGCTCGTGGTAACTATTTGGGGGTGGAGTCTTTTGATAGCATTGCCAGTTTGTATAGAACCTAATGGAAAAGCTATGTATTTTGGAAAGCCAGCCTCACATGGCATATTGGTACAACAAATGAGACAGAGCTCAAATTTTGCTCTGTGTGCTGCTCCAAAGTAAAAAAAATAAAAATAAAAATAGTTTGTGTGAATTTTACCTTCTGTGTGTTCAGTTCAGCCTCTATGTCAAAGAGCAGTGATCCTTAAATCTGTTTTCTTTTTAAAAACTTGATGGCCCTTTACCATTAAGGTCCCAGGGTCAGTTACAACAATAAACTATAGAGTTCTAAAACAAATATATCAGGACCATAAAGCAAGAAACACGTAAAAACAGATCCACTTATAGAAACAGCTGAAAATGTTTCTAATACAAACCTTTCAGGTGATGTTCCATACCACATTTGCTTAAATTCGTGTCAGGAGATTGAGAAAGAGAAGGGAGGCCAAACACAGCCACTTGCTGGTTTAAGAGCTGATTTCTTCCCCTAACCACTTTCCCCTTCTTCTGTAGTAGATTCATGTGATCTTCTGAATCCAGGGGGGAAACCTGATGATATAGAGCGATTAGCTCAGAAGTACATGGTAAGATTTTCACTTTAAAATGCTGATTTGAAAACACAAAACTTAGCAAGCAGTGGCCTCACCTGGCCTAGGGATGGCTTTGATTGCACTGGTATGTTCTGCTGAGCCTTGTGACAGGGATGAAGCAGTTTAATTTGAGCCACCTGTGAAATGTGAGGTGGGAACGGCTGCAGGCGATGAGGCAAGACCCCAAGAGCTGCTTGAGGTAACACGGAATCATCTCACCAGGCCTAGAGCTGATGTTGTGCATCCCTCTTAATCCTTGACAAAGTTTAAAAATTTGCTTGGGCCTGTGCATGTTCCATTTATTTATTTCTACACCAGTTTTACACCTGAGCTCCAAGCGACATACAGTGGTACCTTGGGTTACATATGCTTCAGGTTACATACGCTTCAGGTTACACACTACGCTAACACAGAAATAGTGCTTCAGGTTAAGAACTTTGCTTCAGGATAAGAACAGAAATTGGGCTCCAGCGGTGCGGCGGCAGGAGGCCCCATTAGCTAAAGTGGTGCTTCAGGTTAAGAACAGTTTCAGGTTAAGAACAGACCTCTGGAACGAATTAAGTACTTAACCCAAGGTACTACTGTATATGGTTCTGACCCCCCACTTCCCATTTTATCCCCCTGAGGTGGGTTGGGCTGAGAGACAGTGGCCTGGCCCAGGGGGGGTCACCCAGTGAGTTTCAGGGCCAAGCTGGGATTTGAACCCTTGTCTCGCAAATCCTAGGCTGTGCACACATTACTGGTTTAAAATGAAAATGCTTTCTCAGTTTGGATTGAAGGTGGTTTTGGGGGAAACACATCAAAACACGATATTACATTTTTTAAAAATGACAAGATAGGTGTAAGATATGGATTGTGTACACTTCACAAAACAGCAGCAGGCAAGGCCTGGATGTAAACAAGAGGGTGTACAAACCCATAGGCTGTGTTCAGACGTGAGGATTATTGCGTTAGTTTTCCTAGTCATAGTCCCAATTTATTACATTCCTTTGACACCTCATTGCCTGTCGCAGTATGGAACGCAGGCTTTTTGCTTGAAATACCCCCATGTTGCGCTAAAATCCACTTGTGCCAGTGTCTGTGGCGCAGCACTTGATTGCCACCCTTTAAACACACCCATGCTTCTTTCCACCCATGAAAATGGCGGGAAGGAGCGACTTGCCTGTGGGAAGTCTATGAGCTGACAGGAGCATAACTGCACTCAGCCCACCTGTGATTCCCTGCTGCTGGTAGCCATCACAGTAGGTCCGCGACTCATCTGAAACCTGAGAGAGCCACTGCCAATCTGTGTGGGCAGAACTGAGTTAGATAGGCAGCTTCCTTGTGTTTCCTAAATTTCCCTGAAGAATAATTGCATCATCATCTTTGGCGATCACTCGTAGCCGAGTAAGATTGTCTTCCATGAACACGGTCTTAACAGTGAGTCTGTAAGTGACACTGGAGGCCAATTCAGGATCCACACGTCCTTCCACAGTGGGAACATAGGTTTCCTGGTAGGAGTTGATAACGGTGAGGGTTTGCCAAGCTTGCCTTCCTCTTAGCACGTTTCTCCCTTTCATCCTGAGTTTGAGTGTCTTCAAAACCCATGACACCTTTGGTAAAGGCTGTTCTCCAACTAGAGCGCTTGCAGGCCAGTTTCCCCCCAGTTATCAGTGCTTATACTACATTATTTTTTTTAAGATTTGCCTTTGAGAGCATCTTTAACCCTCTTTTGTTGTCCACCGGGATTTTGGTATTGCATCATGCATGGGTAGGAACTGTGGAACAATGGTGACTCCACATTGCTCCAAATGGCAAACTACTCTGCCTGTTTGTTTAAATCTGGGCAAAGTGAATAGTTTTCAGGTGTTGAATGGGAAACTTGAGGAAGGCCCTTTAGTGTGCTTGGCAGTGGGAACTTTTTTGGAAGCTAAGGTTGCGGGCAGCAGGACTGAAGTCTTTTAAGAATATTAAATGAAATCCCCTTGTATTCACCAGCTGTTCTCTTTCACAGCAAAAGTGTACTGTTGAGTACAGCAGTGAATCTGATTCAGATACCGACATGGAGGTAATATATAGATACAAAGTTTTATCCATCCAAAAGCTATACAGTGGTACCTCAGATTACATACGCTTCAGGTTACATACGCTTCAGATTACAGACTCCGCTAACCCAGAAATAGTACCTCGGGGTAAGAACTTTGCTTCAGAATGAGAACAGAAATCATGTGGCGGCAGCGGGACGCCCCATTAGTTAAAGTGGTGCTTCAGGTTAAGAACGGTTTCAGGTTAAGAACAGACCTCCGAAACGAATTAAGTACTTAACCCGAGGTACCACTGCATAAGTTTAATTGCAACACAATCCCAACCATTTATAGTCAGATTTAAGTCCTATTGAATTCAATTTACGCCCAAGTAAGGCTTTCCCTTTGAAAGCTTGTGTGGTGATGAAGTTGTTCCAGTAAATTCAGAATGTGTGTGTATGTGTGTGTATTTAAAATAGGGTACACTCTATGATATATATGTATTTAATAGAAGTTGCTCAACACTTTTAACACTTAAAGATGTAGCATGTTGTCAGGAGAAGCGCACCCTGTAGGGTTGTGGGCATTCAACAAAGCCCAACTTGGAGTGAATGCATTGAAATTAATGGGTGTGTTAACCATGTCAATTCATTTCAATGGGTCTACTCTCAATAGGACTAGCGCTTCAAAGAAGGTAGATGGTGCACATGCAGGCACGCAAAGACATAGACCAGGGGTCGGCAACCTAAGGCCCATGGGCCACAAGCGGCCCACGGGGGTCGTTTAACCGGCCCACAAGCCACCCCCAAACTGAGCCACCCTCTCGGCAAGTCCCTGCGCACTGAGCTAAACCAGCACAGCGCCTCGCTTCCGCAGTGCTGAAAATCGCGTCTGCGCAGATGCCGAAAATTGCGGGCGTGGGCGCTCAAGATCCAGTCCATGGAGGGATCTCTGCTGGAGTGAACCGGCCCAGGCGAGGTAAACGTTGCTGACCCCTGCCATAGACATACACAGTTTGGGTTGTCGAATCCTAGGCTTTGGTTCCTGAGACTCCGATTTTCTGCAGTCAAATACTCAGGGCAGCAAGTTTAAATCTCATATTCATCTATAAGACCACCTCCTTCCTTTGAATTTTGGGTCTAGGTGTTTTGCAGTAGTATTTTAAAATGTGACTTAAAAAAATACCCTAAAAGAGAGAACATTTCCCCCCCTGCCCCCCAAAATTAAAATTTGTAGCATTCTCCCCACCCTGCAGCCAAAACCCCAAAGAATCCTGTTATTTGCACCTGCAGAATGTTGTCTGTTTCCACCCCCATTAAACTGGTCCATATCCCTTGCTTTTTGCATCCGTTTTCTCTCTCTTTAGAGTTGGCAACCCTATGGCATCATGAGGTACCATCTTGTGGCATCATCAGTCCCAGCCCTCTGAGTGTCCAGCTTTGCACCGATACTACATTATTATTATTATTATTAGTATCATTATTCATTAGTTGCTTTTCTTAAAAAAAAAGTGACCCAAAGTGACTTATAAATGCTTAGCAACCTGAAACAACTTCTTTCATCTCAACGTTGCATGAGGCTCCTCTTGGTCACGCGGATGAATTCTGATGCATTTATTTGCACCTTGTACTAGCAAACAATTGAGAAATAAGCTCTAAGCTCCAGGTCACAGAACTCTTCTGCCGAGTCTTTGCTCTGCTGGTTGAGCTGAATTAGGAATTCCTCCCCCCCCCCCCAGTGATAACATGGAAGCAGGTTAAGCACTTTGCCTGCTCCAGTGCCTGCTTCCTCCCTGGTACAGATTGCTCCTAACTATCTCCCAAAACACCTTATGGAAAGCAATTGATAAGTGGTTATCTTAAAAGGGCAGTATAATGGGTTCCCACGAGGCTATTAAATTACATTTTGCTTTTGGGCTCCAGAAAGTGAAGCTTTTAGCCAAGCGTTTTGTATCTCTGGGTTGCTGCGCGGTGTGTACTTAGATTGGCTAGCACTTATCTTCAAGGTTGCCGCTGGCCAATACATGTACAGTATAGCAGAAAAGCAAATACAGTACTAAGCAGCAAAGGTCTCCCTTGAAAGCAGAGCACAGTCCAGGGGTCAGCAAACTTTTTCAGCATTGGGCCGGTCCACTGTCCCTCAGACCTTGTGGTGGGCCGGACTATATTTTTTGGGGGGAAATGAACGAATTCCTATGCCCCACAAATAACCCAGAGATGCATTTTAAATAAAAGCACACATTCTACTCATGTAAAAACACACTGATTCCTGGACCGTCCGCAGGCCGGCTTTAGAAAGCGATTGGGCCGAATCCAGACCCTGGGCCTTAGTTTGCCTACCCATGGAATACAGAATTGGAGACGAGAGCCTGAATCCAGCTCAGGCTGCTACAGTTTGTGGAAGGGTCTTTTATGCTTGTTGCATTGGGCTGCTTGTTGGACATAGCCTGCCCTGCACTGAATTTGAATGCAATAAGGGATTTTGTTCTTTCAGCTAGCAATGCCATTGTAGTAGAGTATTTTATTGAATTGTTGGCTACGAAACATCTCATAATGATTTGCAGCATGCATAAAACAACTTTGTATCTGATGCAGATACAAGTGGAATATAGACACATATTAAAAAATGCTGTGAAAATGCTTTTTAAAAAGTTTTAAAATATATATTGAATTTGCAGTTGGCTCATCATCTTTTGTCACATTTGGATAATGCACTTAAAACATATTTGTAGCTGTATAGTCGAGCACAGACAGAGATACAAATCTGCACTTTAAAGGGTTGTTGGAAAAAGGAGGTATCCAGAATACCTTATCAAGAGGTCAAAAAAACTCGCAAAAGAATGCAAAAGTAGGGAATGTGTACCTTAGTAAAGGTAAAGGGTAAAGGGACCCCTGACCATTAGCTCCAGTCGCAGACGACTCTGGGGTTGCGGCGCTCATCTCGCTTTATTGGCCGAGGGAGCCAGCGTACAGCTTCCGGGTCATGTGGCCAGCATGACTAAGCCGCTTCTGGTGAACCAGAGTAGCGCACGGAAACACCGTTTACCTTCCCGCCGGAGTGGTACCTATTTATCTACTTGCACTTTTTTGTGCTTTTGAACTGCTAGGTTGGCAGGAGCAGGGACTGAGCAACGGGAGCTCACCCCATTGCGGGGATTTGAACTGCCGACCTGATCGGCAAGTCCTAGGCTCTGTCATTTAACCCACAGCGCCACCCGTGTCCCTGTGTGCCTTAATGGTACCTTAATGCCCTTGCATCTGCACTAGAGATAAGGTGCACTTGCGCCCCATGCCTAGATTTACCCCCATTCTAGATAGCAAGGGGAAGTGCAGACAAGTGCTGAAGAATGGCAACTCTTGCATCTTACAGAAAAAATTTGAAAACACACTCCCAAATTGTAAAACGGGCAATTACTTTGCCAGGGGTAGCTAGCTAAAACGCCAAACTGTTCCTGGTATATAGGGACAGTTGGGAGCACATGCACACAGTGAACCTGCATAGTTTGAATGTGCTAAACTTTGAGCAGTCAGGCTTTAACCACGTGCTATATACACGTCAGAAAGTGTCTTATCCAAAACAGGTGCTGCCCAAGAGTGCGCTTTTGGTAGGATCCCGGGAGAGAACAAAACTTCAAGTAAGTTTTTAATATCTATTATCTGCCCTCCAATGGAATTTTGCTTTGCCAGCTTTGGCACTACTCCACTTTTATGAATACATCTGCAGAATGTGCTTTCAAAGAAAAATGCATTCAACAGGTGCCTGTACTATATTGTATTATTAAAGTGGGATACTTTCTTGCTTCCACTATTAGGCTTAGATCAGGTTGGAATTTTTCCTAAGTTATAAGAGGTTGACTATTTAGTAGTAGTTCGTTGTCTGATTAATGCATCAGATTAATGCAAGAGTTCTTTAAATCATTTACACGCAGTGCTAAGCCACTAAGTTGTGAGTGTTTTAACCAGTTTGTTTAAAAAACTCATAGGCTAGCAAATGAGCCACAGCTTATGTTTCCAAAGCTTGGTTTCAGCTGCCCTTGCCCCGTGACTGTAGCATCTGGGTAGGGTGGCCAAACAAATCATGGTTAAACAAGACTGAGCACAAAAGTCCTTACATTGGCAGAACTTTTTAGTTGGATATTGGTGCCACATACTGGGTTGTTTTAAGAAACCATCGTTAGCATTCTGAGCTGGTTTCAGGTGTTGAAACAAACCACCTTAGCTTGGGCTAAACAAACCACAGCTTGTGTTATGTGCAAATCCTGTCTAGTTTCAGGGACTCTTTCCCGAAAGTTGGCTGCTGAGAAGGAACTTTCTCTCTTGTTAAGTGAAGTCTTTTGCTGTGTCTGTTGCTTTAGTTCGTGGATCCTTATGATGGTGATGATGAAGGCAACTCCAACAGTAGTTTGGGCTCCCTTGAGTTGAGTAGGGTGATCTTTCTGAAGCATCTGAGCATGGAAGACAGTGTTCTTTCAGAAGGCCCAGAACCCCTCTCTGCCTTCGCTCCCATGGAAATCCCTCTAATTGTAACTCATGAGGATGAACCTCAACTTTATGAAGCAGCTGAAGTATTGAAGATGACCACAGAACCTTCCTGGTTTCCTGGGCCAGGTCATTCAAAGCGTGCTGTTCTCTCTGAAAAATTACCTTGTGATTTTGTGCTACACCCGATGTTGGCCAATTGTGATAATCTGCGTGAACTTCTTAAGGTCAAGAGGAAGCAAGGGAGGGCTGTCCTAGACAGTGCTGGAGAAACGCCAAGGAAAATATTGCGGATGACTTGAGTTCGTGTAGCCTAACTGCAATCTACCTATGTCTGTGGGTGAAAACAATGCCTGTTGTTAAAATAAATTAAGTGGAGCCCACAAGTGTGCAAGTCTTTTTAACATTTAAGCACTTCATTGTTCTTGCAAGGCCACATTACACAAAAAAAGGTAATCGCAAAAGTTTTGGAAAGTTAGGAACACGTAGCACTAAAAAGGAAGTTCATGCTAGATGATTTCTGTCTTATCAGTGAGGAAGTAGTGTTTGTGAGAACATTTTTATACTGTTTCTCCACGCTAGTCTTCACAATAATAGTGTTATGAACTGCTGGTTATTGGGATGTCAAGGGCAAACATTGCATGATTCTGTCCTGCCTGAAAGCAGGCCACACTATACGCTGGTCATTATTTGAAGACCAAATGCTGGACTAGACAGCCTTGTTACATCAAACTAACCATCTATGTCCTAATCCCTAACTGACTGCCTTGCTACTCCTGGCTTTGCTAGTGTCAGTCACCTGGTAATAAAGGCAGTTTGGAAGATACCAAATCACAGAGAATTTACCAAGAACTGTTATCCCTTTAGTGTGGAAATCTCAATAACGCCATACATTTCTTGCACCCCACTGAAATAGCAGTATTCATCAGCCCTTGTGCCAGAAGCGGCTGATGCCCCCTTTCCCCACTTAACTGAGCTTTCTTCACCTTGGTAACTTGATGTGTGCAATAGGCTATAGTGTTTTAAATTATTTTAGTGCAATTTTATTATTGCGAGCCTCCCTGAAGGTGGCTCACAGATTTTAGATAACGAAATAAATAGCTCTAGAAAAGTGCCCTCCAGTTGGTTTTGACTACAACAATTCCCAACCATTGGTCATGCTTACTGGGGTTGATGGGAATCCAACAAGAGTTGGAAGGCAAGCTTGTTCTAGAGCCTGTTTTGAAATACTTACTGTAAAAGCTGAATTGAAGGAATAAATTTAGTCCAAGCAATCAGGTTGCCAAATGGCAGACCACATTCTACAGATGGACTATATAACTCAAGCTAGCACCTCAATGTGAACTCTCTCCTGCCATAGTCTATTTCAAGATAGGATTGCAGTACACTTTTTCATCTTAGCTTTGTGTATACAGACCTCTCTCTTTTGTTGGTTTATTCTCATGACAAGTGAATAAGGCACTGAAAAAAACCCCCCAAAACAAGAAATCGTGCTGTAAAGTTTTATTTAAGCATCTGACATTAGTACACCAATCTAGAACAATCCAAAAACAACAAATCCTTCTGACAGTCTTTCCAGGTACTTTTCAAACATAAATCTTTCTTAGCCACCTCTATACAGCCATCTGAAAACTTAACTATGCCTTGTAGTCCAACAGTCAACATCTAAGAACGTTTCAGACACATCACTCTTACTCTCCTCTACATAACCATTTGACAACATAACTATGCTTTGCAGTGTTAAAACAGCCTTCTAGAACTGGATTTGAGATGCAAAAATGCTTGAATGCTGGTTACAGGTTCCTTTTTTACTCAGTACACAGGACAGCCACGCCACGTTCATAGAAGCTACGAGGGTCTTCCTTGGTAGCAATTTCAAAGTCAACCGTGAAGATCAGATCAGCACGAGTGAAGTTCAGATAAACAGGTAATGTCACCTGCAAAACAAACAGGTTCAGGACAAGGTGAAGAGGAGGAAGTAAATTACAAGGAGAGCATAAACAGCATGTACGACTGAAATGCACGAGACTCAACAGATCACATTACTTACCACATTAGACTTTTTATCAGCATTTGTCTGTTTGATCCAGCGAAGCTGAGTTATGGGCAAGACCGTTGAAATAGCATTGGAAAGCGACAGCTTGTTGTTATTGCATGTGGCTCCCTGAAGCTTCAGGCCTATTGAGTTAAAAAAAGAGGGATGTTTAAATGTCAGCCGTGAAGTATATTAAAGTCTGTTATTTTGTGGATTCACAATTTCATATAAAGTCTCCTTAGAAGTGAAGCATATAGAATTGTAGAGTTGGAAGGGACCCAGAGAGTCATCTAGTCCAACCCCCTGCAATGCAGGAATTTTAACAAAATCACTGACATGCTGGCCGCCCTACCTCCGCTTAAAAAGCTCCAATGATTATGTGTTCACTTCAGGAGGCCTGGATTTCATACATGCACGGCAGCTAGATGCAGTCTTGGAAATTTGTCTGATCTTGGCACGGACAGAACGCAATGTCACCTAACTGTATACACGAAGCCAAAGGAATCTGCAGATACCTGGAATCTTTGCCACAGCCACTGTGGCACACACCTGTCTCCATTAAAGACCCCTGAAGAGGTGTAAGATGCAGATCTGCCACCCATACCCCCAAAATGTTAATGGAACACCACTTCAGCACAACTAAATTCATGTGCAATCTAACCTCATGGTCTTTTACACACAAAATTACTTCGCCGCTGTATACTCTGCATGATGCGTTAACTTTTACACCCATTAAGAAACTGGAACGTTTCAGCATGAAGCGTATTTCCTCCACATCATCCTTGAGACAGTAGCTCCAACTAACCTGTTACTCCAAAACTGCAAGCATCCAACACTGCGTTCTGAGTTGTTGTAACGTTGACTTCTAGGCAGAGTTCTTCAAGAGACCAGCTGTTGGCTTGAGCCACGTACTGCCTTGTAGCTGTGATGTAGGCCTCAGGTACAAATAGGCCTCCCAGGCATACGTGGATGTTCTGTTAAGCAAATCCACAGCAGAGTTTGTTTGACACAACTTGATTCATTGGATCAGTACCAGAGGCCTGCAGGTGAAGACCTGGTGAGAAGGGCTGGGCGATATTAGCTTTTCAACTTCACGGTGTATCCCCAGCCAAACATCAGGGTTTGGCGATATACAGCGATGTTGAAAAAACAAGATGCATTGGCCTCTGCCCATGAGACACCAGGTGAAATTGCCCCCGTTCTTACATCAAGAACTGAGGCGGTTTCACCCAGGCTCGCAGGCTGGGACAATGCAGCTCATTTGCGCTGCTCAGCTGGGGGGGGGGGGGAGAGGGAAGGTTTCCACCCCCAAGCTGAGACCAGCCCGGTGCTGTCACTGTTCATGCACAGGGCATCGGGGCTCCTTTAACTGCTCGACTGAGGCAAGGGGCAGCTGCACACTTTTGAGCAGTTTAAAGATGCAGAGGAAGGAACAGACGGTATCAAATCCTCTCTGATACAGCTTGTTTCTCCCTCTCCGTCATATGAGGGCAGAGTGGGATGGAGGTTTCACTCAGTGATATTACCACCGGTGAAACTGCCGTCGCTCCAGAGTCCCTCTGCTAGCAGCGCCCGCTGGAGGAAGAAACTCTTGACTCCCTCCAGCAGATGCTGCTAGCAGAGGGACTCAGGAGCGTTGGCTCACCAGCGATATACCGCTGAGTGAAACCAATATCGCAGTCTGCTCCTCATACCCTGCTGGTGAGTCATATACAGACTTATTCTTCTCTCTCTTTGCCCAATCATTTTAGGTGCTTACTCTGTACCCTCAGGGTCTGAGCAGTTTAGCTACTGACAGGGAAGCGCTTTCTGCCTTCCCTCTGACTCTGGAAGCTACTGGCCTCACCAGCCCCACAAAATCCCATGGATTTAAGCAGATCTGTGAGAGTGGAAATACAGACACCCACACTTCCTTAGAAGAGCTAAAAATGAGGATATGCTGTATTCAACCCCTTCTCAAACAGCATATGAGAATATGCTATACAAGTGCATATATATCATTGTTATGGTGAGATGTGATCCCCTTGTACATAACTAAAAAAGCGGTGCTTGAAAAACCATGGCCATCAGTAGAGGGGTTACAGAACCAGGGCTTCACTGCTTCCCTAGCAATCAGCAGAGTGTATTTATTATCCTCTATCTTCTCCAAGGAACATGCTTTTCCACCCCTGATGTAGTCTTCATATTTCACATAAAAGCCAGAGGAGTTGAAACTCATCTCATGTGTATTCTCACATTACTGGTACTGAATTCAACCACTACAAAACACTCTATTGCCTACCTTCAGTTCTTTTGCTCCACCTGCAGCAGCTGCCTGGGAGATGCTCTGTAGCTGCTTAATGCGCTCACTGAAGTCAGATACCCACTGGATGACCGTCATGCCAGCAGGCACAGTGTAGTGAGACCAGCTGCGAGGCAAGATGCCTAGAGAGAAAGCATAAAAACGCTGTACTTTTTGTGAGCAAAAGACTAGTCACAACTGGATGCCGTCTCTCTCCTTCATTGATAGTTTCTCTATAAGCCAGGGGTTGTCAACCTGGTCCCTACTGCCCACTAGTGGGCGTTTCAGGATTCTAGGTGGGCGGTAGGGGGTTCTACAGCACAAGCTGAATCCATTGAGCACTGGTGGGCGGTAAGGAAATTTTACCATCAAGAAAGATGCATTAGTGGGCGGTAGGTATAACAAGGTTGACTACCCCTGATAGAAGCAAACACTGAACACATTTTTAAAAGGCACACCAGATGGTAATTATGGCAATTAATTTACTTTATCATGGCTTTTATGTTAACTTCCAAACACTCAACATTTACACTGAAAACTCTTGTGTGTAAAATGGAAAGATACTAAATTAAGCACCAGCGACTGCAGAATCTATGGATGGGATTCTGTAACCTGTGAAAAAACAACCAACCACCAAGCTGGATTTATGATTTGGCATCAGGTTTAGCTGAACGTAGGTACTTGGTTTAACCCTATCCCATAGGCACACCACCACAGCTAAGAAAGGGACCCCCTTAGACCTTCTGTTTTCTTTCTTTCAGCAGCATCTTAATTCAGGAAGCTGTGTGTGTGTGTGTTTAGAATAGCTCACCTTTCACCAGTTCATTAATAAGCGTCCGCAGATAGTTGGTCTGCTTCTTCTTCCCCTCACACACTTGAACCACATCTGCAAGATCTTGACGAACGTCCTGAAGGAGTTTGGCTCCCATCTTCACTTCTCTCTCAAAGAATCTGAACAAAGGATCCTTGGTTTCCAAAGGAAGAGCAAAGTGTTAGTAAGTGGAGAAAATCCTGGCAACTGAGTTGTATGAGAGCAGGAATATCCCAGCGCTATCCTTCCTAGAAGCACCATCAGTAACTTTACACATTTTGATTTTTGAAACCAAGACAATTTTGTCAATTAAGTATCACCGCCATCATCTAAGACAGTATTAATATGATTTTGCAAAGCTTCACCCTACATCAGGGCTGGGGAACCTGTGGCCTTCCATATATGGTTGGACTCTACCTCTCATCAGCTCCAGCCAGTATGGCAAAGGCTAGGGATGATGGGAGTTGTGGTCCAGCAGAATCTGGCCAGAACAAGTTCCCCAGCTCTGCTGTACATACTAGGTTGCGTGTCCCACCTTGATATTTTCCACTGTACGTTTCAGGTGGTTCAGTGTCTGTGGGATGAGGTGGAGCCAGTTGGAAGCCGTGGTGTGCAGGGTTCGCATCCAAGCTGGCCGACCATCCGAGGTGGAGTCTGTCCGCGCCTTCTTCTCGGTCTCAGCATAGGCCAAGTCATCCTCATCTTCTAGCATTTGCATTTTCAGCATTTTACTGATCATGTCAATACCTGAAATGTACAGGGCGTGAAATGCTTAACCATTTTAGAAAGGTTAAAGATTAACATACGTGTGCTAGCTAACTTTAATCCAAACTTGAGCTTTGAAAGCCCTGCATATAGTTTAGGAATTTGATCCTATGCTATTAGTTGGTTCACAAATAACATTCAGCCACATAGCCTCAAAGTGTAGTCTTGACAACTTCAGCTGACTAGATTGTGAGTAAAGTCTTGGCTTTCAGGATTCACACCTGCTCCAATACTTCAACATCCCTATCTGGCTAAATCCGGCTCATGAGATTCATGCTGCACTAAGCCATTAATTTTTTTAAACCCAGCTAATTCTGTAGTAACCGATGCAAGATTTGCAAGCTTCTTTAGAGAATCTTGTGTGGTTTAGCAAATATTGTTTAGACTCCGGTTTACAGTGAACTACTGAAGTGAAGCATTTTTTACCCTGGGTGGTGAGAAGAACCTTCTCGGCATTGTTTGGCAGCCCGAGCCAGGATGGTGTTTGCGTATCTGGCAGCAACTCAACCCACTGGACAAATTCTTCACGCCTGTCGAGACAAAACGGCAGATAATGACCACGTAGTACATAGCACTGAGCAGTTTGAGCCAACCTGGCCCAGGCTTACTACTAAAGGCAGAACTTAAGTACCTGATTCCATCTGGCATCTGGATGTCTTTATGACCGTCAACCTTGCAGGCCAATTTGAATTCACTGTCAAAACTTGAAGTGGTGAAGAGGCGCTCCAGGAAACTGTTCAATAAACGCTGGTCAAATTCGTTATCAATGCGTCCTCCGTAAATCGACTGAGCCATCAGGGTCTTCAGCGCAGACCAAGGGATCTTGTCAGGAGAGATATTCTGGCGGCCCTGGAGGGGTAGACAGTTTTGTTGTAATGGAGGTAGCTTTTGGGCAGTAAAAGTCTACAAAGCCAACATTATTACAAATTAAGAACCAGTGTGGTAGGCTGATCAGCATGTTGGAAGACCCAGGTTTCAAAATCTAGGACTAGGGAGACCCAGGTTTCAAAATCTTGCTTAGCGTAGCCATTTGCTGATCTTGGACAAGTTATTCAGTATTTAGCTTTACTTACCATGCATGCTGCTTTGAGCTCCCATTGAGGAAAGGCAGGATATGAATAAGTTTTATGAATGTGCTTTGCCTACTTGTTACAAATTACTTCTCCTTCATGAAAGCAGCCCAGCCACATTCCCCTTAAGGCAGAGCGGTAAAGTGGAACGCCTGCAACTTCACTTGCCTTTGCTGTGTCATCCAGCCATGTATCCACTGTATCACATGCAGATCTTAGATCAGATTCACCAAACTCGTATTTTTTTGACCAGCCGAGAGGAGCATATCGGAGACGCTCTTGAATGATGGCATGGAACCAAGCAAGAAGGAAATAGAGACGAGCGCGCTCATTGGGTGACTAAGGAGGAGAGAGGGGGGGAAATGTTTTTTCTTCTTCTTACATTGCATTCAAGAGAAGAACTGCATGCTCGAGATTACGACGAATAAACCCTTGTCCTTACTTTGTACATTTTTTTTAATCTTACGGATAACCTCCTGGAGCAAGTTTGCCAAAGGAAACAGGCACAGTAGGCAGCCTTAGGACTGTGCTAGTGAACACAAGGTATTGCATTTGGACATCGAGTCAGAACAGATGGCCTGGTCGTTGTGGATATTACATGTTTAGGTTGCCTCAGAGAGACTGCCTCAATGTTTGTCTACTTTGTGCAGGCTAGAGGGCTTACTAAAGCTCTGCACTGTCTTCTCCCATCCTTCCTCAGATGCTTCTACCCGAGTGTCAGCAACAAGCAGAGGATCAGCACCATTCCCTCTGCAAGGTTGGCGTTAAGGAAACATAGCCTGGGAGGAGCTTCAACTTATTTCATTTAAATCAATGAATGGTCAAAAGGCCAGCAGAGGATGATCTTTTCAATGCAATAATTAATGAGTGACTGACACTCCCTTTTAGGTGGGAATAGGTGGGCTCTAAACTAAACTCTGATGGATCCCCCACCCCCCACTAGCACTTTGGGGAACCACCATATGCTGTCCCGCTAATGCTTTGGCTAACTATAGAATCTGTTTATAATCCTCAAGACAGCTTACCTTGCACATTCTGGACACCGGAATGCTGCTGAAGGTTCTCAACATGTTGGCCTTTACCCCGGGGGGTGGTTCAAACACAAAGATTCTCCCAGCCCTCAGCAAGTTCACGGGCACCTAAAACACAGAATAAGCCCCACTATTATGCACTAAAAGATGTCCCCTTCTTTCCCAGACCTCTGCAAAACGACTACGCCAGCTCAAATTCATGCTGAACCTTAGTAAGAGTCATGCTTCTAGTGTCAAGAAGTATCTTCATGTTTTTAATAATAATAATAATAATAATAAATAATAATAATAATAATAATAATAATAATAATAATAATAATAATAAGGAACAGAAGTCACCCATCGGCAGCTGGTACAGAACGAATGCCAGAGCCTCATTGCAATACCAACAGAAGAGAATGGAGGGGAGGGTAAAGAACGTCTAGACATTTTTCATTTTCTATTTGCTTTCGTCCCCATTTACTGAGGTAATGTATTGAGACACTCAAAAAAACCACATTGAGGTTTTATTTAAATAAAAACATTGTAGTTTATTTAAATAAAACTTTTAAAAAAAAAATCTGCATAAAGGTTAATTTATTATTTTCTATTCTTTGCCATTATGGTGACTTTAATGAGGAGAAGATTAATGGATTTTTAAAAAGGCTAGACAGAGAACTCGGGGGGGGGGGAGAGATACTATATCTGTGTGTCTGCTTTAAGGTGGCACCCTTCTCCCAGAAACAACAGGGCAGAAAGAAAAGGCTTGCAAAGATCCAGGTCATGACAAGGATTTTGCTTCCAAGTGCTTACTTTTGGATTTATCTCCATGGTAAGGAAGAGTCTGAAGCAGGCATGAGGCTGAAGAGAATGTAGTTTCTTTTCCAGCTGCATCAGCCATCCAGGCGCCAGGTGGACATTCTTTAGCATGACCCATCTAGAATAAATGGTTTTTTTTAATGGATTAAGAAGTTCCAGTATACTTATTTGTACAATGCCAGAGTAAATGCCGGACAGAGCAGAGCCTACCTGCCAGACTTCACTGCTGTATTGATTGCCTTATCAGCTTGGTTAAATCCTTCAGCGGAACCTGCAAACACAAAGTTTACAATTTAGAGGTGGAGTTTAAAGCTACCTTCCGCAGCATTTGGAGTGACAAGGATGCCCAAAGGTCTCACCGATAGCAATAGAGGTGATCTGTGTGTTTTGCTCGGCAGCAAGGTCTTCAACACGCCCACTGGCATCATAGCCGGGCACTGAGCACATCAGCACAGGAGTATTAGGCTTCACCTAAAATCCAAGAAGGGCGGGGCGGGGGAAAGGAAAAAGGTAAAGGAATTAGGGTAGTTATAGGACAAAGCAGGTTTGCTTTTTTCAACACCCACGGGAGCTGATCATTACTTTTCTCACGTTTCGGCAGCACAGGGAGGACTTGAGGGGAACAGTCGCCTAAGTGCATGGGATTGTAACGGCACTCAGTAATAAAAACAGGGGTGGAATGCCTTGCACATTTCCAAACAGACCTCTCTTTCTTCACGTTCCCGCTGACTTGTGGGCATTTAAAGTAGGTTCCAGATCTAGGTCGAGGTTCAAGTCAAACCCCAGTTTTCCAATATAGGCTGAGATCCAAAGGTCTACTTGAGGTGTGCTGGGCGTCTCAGAAAGTGGGGCTTTGTTTGAGCAGCAAAACCTGAGCCGTATCACAGACTGCTTCTGAAAAGTCTGCAAAGTTTCAACAGTGTTTATGCTATGTGGCGCTGGGCACTTCTAAGATTCAGAAGCCTGAACTCCCCACAGGCACGCAGAACTAGAGCCAACCTTTTAGAAAAAGGCATGTTGTAATGCCACATAAAACCACCTTGCAAATTACAAGAGGAGGAAGCAGGGCTGCAAGAACTGCCGCTGACTGGGACACAGCGGCTGGCAGCCTGAGGAAACTCCATTTGCCTTGCTGCCTGCCCATAAAAACAAGTTTAAAGTAGGGTGATGTCAGCAGGTTCCAGGAACCCTCTTTGTGAGTGAGAGGCCAGGAGGTATTTCAGAAGGAGAAGGAATTGACACTGGCCTATATTTATTAGTAATTTGTATTAATGTAATATTTGCATATGCAACGGTGCATTTTTGTAAAATCTGTGCTGTTTAAGCTGTCTGCTGTTGCTGCTTTAGCTTCCTGTACATCACATAGATTGGTTTTTTATATTAAGCGGTACAGAAGTGGTCTAAACAAAACGGAGAAAGAGAGTTAAAGTAGCATGCCTGCAGAAGTTCCACCTGAGGTTCTGTGGAACAGAACGGGTGTGACTTAAAATGCCTACTTGCCTCTGTATCCACAATGTGTGCCAGGTCCAGTGGCTGCTCCATAATAGACATAAAGCTTTCTCCAAGGTTTGTGGAAACAAAATGATGCGCCATTGCCAGTAAGCGATCAGGACGGAAAGCCTGGATCAGGAGCAAGCGATGGACGGCCTGCCCAATGGTTGCTGAGCAGGAGAGAGAGAGAGAGAAAAAAAGGGGGGGGGGTTTAAAAGTAATCAGGTAAAAGGCCTTGCAAAGGAGGACTGAGGGAGTATGCTTCTTCCAACACCAACGTTTCACAGTAGGGGAATAGAGACAGTAACTGAACCCTAGAAGCACATAAGCTACCTCGGACGTCCTCAGGACAAAGCACGTGACAACGGTCCTCAGTTTCTGACCATGGATACGGCGTGCATACTTGCAGCCAATTCACACAGTATTTCAGTTGTAGGTGTTGCCGGGGGACAATCGCTACTTGCCACCACCAAAGGCAGACGAATGGCCAACTGCAATAGATGCCTTCGCACGTAATACTGAAGCATCTTTCCCCAGAGCAGTGGAATAAATCTCCACACACACCTGCTTTGCCTTTTCTCCAAATATACTTAAACTGATCCAGAAATGGAGTTCTCCACTTACTTGCAGGTTTGTCTTCGGTCCAAATATACGGCACAGTCTGCTCTGGTGAGCTGCTGTCCAGCCAAATGCAGAATTGCTGTGAATCAGGTGGAGGTAAAGAACAGGAACCTTGTGTTAGACCAAAGACCACAATGGAGATACTAAGAGTGTGTTTGCATGTGGCAGTGGGGTGAGGTGGGAGACTGACATGGAGAAACAGCACCTATATCACTACTACATATTAAAGTTGATGTTGTACAATACATCGATCAGGCAGCTTTAGCTATCCAGTCCATGTACTGGAAGCAGCAAGTATGGAAGTGAAACACATTTGTCCTCCCCTCTACAAATTCTCAGCGCAAGGAACAAGTGCCACGTGTTAGTCAAGGTAAAGTGACCCCTGACCGTTAGGTCCAGTTGCGAACGATTCTGGGGTTGCGGCGCTCATCTCGCTTTACTGTCCGAGGCAGCCGGCGTACAGCTTCTGGTCATGTGGCCAGCATGACTAAGCCGCTTCTGGCGAACCAGAGCAGCGCACGGAAATGCTGTTTACCTTCCCGCCGGAGTGGTACCTATTTATCTACTTGCACTTTGACGTGCTTTCAAACTGCTAGGTTGGCAGGAGCAGGGACCGAGCAACGGGAGCTCACCCCATCATGGGGATTCGAACCGCCGACCTTCTGATCGGCAAGCCCTAGGCTCTGTGGTTTAACCCACAGCACCACCGGCGTCCCTGCCACGTGCTAAGGGTTCCCAATAAAGATAATGTCAAGGTTTTGGTATCAATAAGGCCCTCTCCCATCACACCAGCAATTCATTTTTAATTTCAGTTTGGCAGCTTTGTTTGACGACAGTACTCACATCATCAGCTTTGACTTTGGAAACCAGATCCTTAAAGGCAGGAAGGCAACTCAGCCTCATCATGGCTTCCAGCTGCTCCACAGTCAGGCCACTGATCTTGGGGAGAGGTGTGCTGCTGAGTACTATTTCCTTCCCTCTCAAGAAATGCTGGAATTCCGCATCATAGGTAGGCTCCCTGCAATTGGCAACAAAGGAAGAGCACGTCAGAGAACAATTCACTATTTGTGCTCATGGACAAAAGCAGTAGTATTTTCAGCCCTTAAGAACATGGGAGCAGGTAAATAGTCAAAGTTGGGGGGAAATATGGGAGAGACGCACTTTGAAAATGTTGTCTATAAGGAAAAAAATAAATTATTATAAATTAGTTTGGAGATGGTACTTAACACCAGTCAGATTAAATCAAATAAACAAGTAATATTCCATTTTATGTTGGAGGGGATGCCAGGAAACAGGGAATTATGTTCACATGTGGTGGGGGTGTAAATATGTACAATTTTTTTGGCAAAGGGTGTTTAAGGAGCTAACAAAAATAACTGGGTTGAAGCTGACCGAAAGTCCAGAGGTAGCATTATTATCAATTTACGATGAGGTGGAAGGTACACAGGCTATGAAGGACTTGCTCACAAATTTATTGACAGCTGCACGAGTTATTATAGCTGGAAAGTGGAAGGGGCAAGCAGAATATAAAACGGAAGAATGGTACAAAGAGGTGTGGGATATAGCTGTGAATGATAAATTGACATGTGCTATTAAGGTAAGATGGGGAATATGCAGGAGAAATGATTTGGAGGAGATATGGAAGGGTGTTTGTAGAATTTGTACTGTTAAAATGGAAAAGGGTCAAACCATCGCAAGAGGTGTTGAAATTTTGGTAAGTTGGATAGTTACAATGGAATGGTCTCGGGGGTGGGGTGCACATTATTATGATTATTATTACTTTTTCAAAATAAAATTTATATATATATATATATATATATATATATATATATATATATATATAAAAGAACAACAATGTGGGAACAGTTTACCTACAAGATCACCTTACCCCACATTGGCCCATTTGACCGCTATGATTGGTGGCCTCGGCACTACTAGAACTGCCACCTAATACTCATTCCACATTTGTAAGAACTTGATCGTTTAATGTGGCGGCACCTGGACTTTGGAACTCCCTGACTATTGATATTTTCAGCACCTGCTAAAAACATTCCAGGCCTACCCAGAAAGTGGAGGTAATTTTAATCTGTTTTAGTATTTTAATTTTTGTATGTTTTAAAGTAGGGTTATGATTTTTTCTTGATTTTATTGACTTACCTTTTTGAAAACTTTCTTTGTGGTTTATTAGGCTGCATTGATTTTACAAATGCCACCTTTGCAAAAATTCAGGGTATGCCTTACTTTTAAAGAACTGCCACGACACACTGCCTACATTTATAAGAGACTGAAGAATGGGCCACCTATTGAAGAAGGGAGAATTGTATGCTTACCCAATAGTGCCTTTCAGTTTTATTCTGGCCAACAGCATAGCGAAGGTTATGTGATCCTGATGCAGCATGCCACGTGCGACTCTGTTGAAAGCAACCTATCAATGCAAAACGAGAAAGGTTAGTTTCATCTCCTACTGATAACTTGGAATTGTTTTAACTTGATATGGCTTTTCCGAACCTGGAAGAGATCCTTTGTGATGATGGAAAGACGCTGGGTATGGTCTGTTATCCCCTTCAGATTTGGGTTCTCGTACAAGACATTGTGATAGATATCCAGGAAAAACTGGAGGGAGTACTGGTACAAGAAGTGTATCTAAAGAGGGAAAAACACAGTCACACAGCAGCAAAAACAAGCCACTTCTGTACCTGTGGCATCTTATTATGTTGTGCAACAAACATGGCTAACAGGTAGAAGAAGGCAAGGCAAGCCAGTCGTGCTTTTGTACCTGTTTTAGCGACTCCATTGTGAAATAGATGCTGCTACAGGCAGTGGAAAGTGGGAGATACTGCTGAGACACAGTCTCCACCTCCTGCATGACAATATCGGTTTCTTCAACTTTCCTGGTGACCTCAGCCGCCTCTTTCTTGAGGTTCTCCAGTGTAGTAATGATGGTGTCGTCATCCAAGATCCGACCCTTCACTTCATTGAGGGCTTGGAGAAGCGACTTCTCTAACTGCCGCAGACGCAGCTGGAATTCACCTTTGGGTAGAGGGAAAAAGCCTTAAGGACAGTTCGAGCTATACACTGCGTGAATCCAAGAACTCTGCAACATCCCCCGGAAACTGCTTTCAGCCACAGAGCAACATCCGCACAATCCTTAATTTAATTAGGCTTCTTTAAGGGTGAACAGATTCCATCAGTTTCACTTCCACAGTTGTTATGAAAATGACAGGTCAGCAGAACTCCACCTGCACAATGGGGGCTTTCCTGGCTCCTTCCACTCACTACAGCTCCCTGTGCCCCTGCAAGTTGTTTTGAAGGTTGAGAAACCCCCTGGAATAGCATGAGGCGGGCCAGAATGGAATGGGGAAGCCTGAAGAATTCAGTGGCCACCATTGGATCCAAGCCGATATCCCTTGGGTTCCACTCAATCGGATTTCAGAAGGTTGGTAACAGATTGCCCTCATAAGACTATTTAAAAATGTAAAGTCCCTCACTCTTGGGCCCTTGAATGAAATTGAAGAGGTTGCAGAGTAACACCCACATCCTGCAATTCTAGGTTTTTAAGATTATAAAAGCCACGATTTCATTCAAATATTTGTGCAATTACAAATAAACATTTAATATATGTCAGTGACGAGGCTCTTCATTTTCTAATTTAACTCATTGGGTGGACTCTAGACACATAAACAACGCTGTGCAAATGCTTTTTTAATGAAATGTTTTATATTGAATTTGCCATAAGCTCACCATCTAGTGTCACATTTGTATACAGTCATACCTCGGGTTGTGAATATGATCTGTGCAGGAGGAATGTTCACAAGCCGCAGTGCTGCGTCTGCGCACGCGCGTGATGCAATTTGGCGCATGACGTCATTTTGCGCATGCGCCAAAACCCAGAAATAACCCGTTCTGGTACTTCTGGGTTCAGCGTGGTCCACAACCCGAAAACACGCAACCTAAAGTGTTTGCAACCCAAGGTATGACTGTAATGCACTTAAAACATTCTGTTTGCAACTGTATAACAGTCCTTTGTGTCATCGGCTTGAAAACATTAAAAATAAAGTAACAGAAATCTCCCTCAGCTTGAAAGATGCTGCAAAATGCACCCATGAAAGAATGAGATTCTGACATTCTAGTGAACATACCCAGTTTTTTTTCTAAAAAAAAGGTTTAGGGGTACTCTCATTTTCCTACTCATATTGAAATACTGCCCCTCAATGAGGCAAAACTTAAAAGATTCACAAAATGTTTTGGGGTATGCGTACGCCTGCGTACCCCCAGAAAAAAAGCACTGAACATACCTGTGTGTGTGCAAAACTATACAATCTGGGTCAGAATGCAACAGAGGGAGATTCTGCAAGTATCTCTAGTTTGTTTTAAGGCCCACCAACAGTAATAAGTCCCGTCTGGGATCCGATTCCTGCCAAGACTGTACCTTGAAGTTTGAGGAGATCAGAGCGCTTCTCATCCACATCTGGCCTTTCAGCTTTCAGTACTTCGTTCAGACACTGGCTCTGTAAGCTGCTGCGAGTTACTGTGAAGTTGACGAACGTCACGCGGGAGCAGAGATCTGGAGGAAACTCAACCTACCGAACAGAGCATAGTCACCTTTTACATAGAATCTCCTTTCCCTTCCACTCCCACCAACTGATGGGCAGATAAATCAAGTTTCTTGCTTACCGTTGGATCTCTGGTGGAGAGGAAAATGACGAACGATGGAGACAAATCAATATCCTGATCTCCCAGGGTAATAAGAACTCGGCCTCCAGTTCTACGGACTTCACGGTTCAGCACAGGGTTCAGCACAGGGTCATAGCTCTCCACATCCTGGGC
This sequence comes from Podarcis raffonei, assembly GCF_027172205.1. Taxonomy (NCBI): domain Eukaryota; kingdom Metazoa; phylum Chordata; class Lepidosauria; order Squamata; family Lacertidae; genus Podarcis; species Podarcis raffonei. The sequence goes on from NC_070602.1 coordinate 16,031,657, forward strand.
AAGCATTCAGAAAGGGGAAATAATTGAAGTATTAAGAATTGTACTTCCCTTCAACTCTGGAGTTGGTTCTAAAAGGCAATCCAGATATAGGCTGGGACTCCAAAAGTTGCTTTTAGGCACACCCAAGTTTAAACCCATTGAGATCTCTCGTTTTAATTAGAACCGCAAATTCCCATGCTGTATTACAAGCTGCCTTTTGAAGAGTCTCTCCCCAAGTTTCAAAAGCTGTTTTCCACACAGTGCTAAGTCCAAACCCCCTTGGGCTCATGTTATAGTTCCTTGGATCTTGATCGTGGTCTTTCTGATATTATGTGAAGTGCTTGTCTTTCAGCTTTTCTGAAGCCCTTTTATTCAAGTTACACAATATTTGTTTCAACAACCCATTCGAAACTTGTGCTGGTTATAAAAAAATATATATGCACAGAACTAACCTGGACAAGCAGAGGATTACCAAATCGCAAAGCGCTCTCCAAATTCTTCCTGAAAGCATCATCCAGAAAGCTGGTACGAGTGATCTTACGGTCCTTATATTCATTCATGATGAACTCTGTAGCTTGCCCAGAGGGGTCAATAATCAGGGGATACCTAAAAAGGTAATTGGTGGAACCTTATTTAAAATTCAGAGAGCCCAGGAGGAAGAGATTTGTTCAACATATATTAACGGAAGAAGCACTTTCAATTTATGGATTCATGGAACAGATAAAAAGTTTACAATTGGCTATACTAGGTGTCCTTCAAGTATTTTGAAAGCCTTTAGTTTGTATTTTGATATGCTGCAGATACCAAATAGGGGCCTGGAATAATGTTTACTTCAGAAATTATGAGTGTCGCATGTAATGTATGTGTATATCATCCAGTCTTTACTATTGAAATAGTTGGGCTCAAAGTTACATTATCTTTTTGAGCTTCTAAATTTCCATTCTGACTACCGAGTGCTCTGTTAGAGGGATCTGATCTAGCTTGGCAATTCTTAGAACAGTGGTTTTGCCAGACGCCACTTGAAAGTTTCATTTTAAGACTATGCTAGACTTCTCCACAAATTTTCCCCAACTCATGCTGTCTGTGCCAGTGGCCATTCACAATATCCTCTGGCAAACAACTCTATGCTCACAACGTGTTGAATGAGCAGGTTTCGCCTGTCTTTTAACAAGGCTTCTTATCTAAATGCTGAGAGCCCGGGCAATTCCAAAACACTCATAATCACTAGAGAAAGCCTGGACAGAAATGATCAAATCAGAAGGTACTTCCACTGGAAAGCTTTTCTGGCCTGAAGAAGCCATTGGTATGCACAAAATTAATTAAAAGAAAAGCAACAATACCGGTTAAATCGCTTGAGCATGATGGCATTTTCTGTGCACAGGTCATCTGCAGGTAGGGAACTTGCTTGCCAGCGAAGCCGTTCATCTGCGTTAGACAGGTATTCGGTCCTAGCAATGTCTGTACGGAACTGCAGGGAAAGGACCATTGTGTTTCATAGCCAAGAACTGACAAACTTTTGTGACTAGGTGAAGCAATCAGTTGTCTTCCTGCTACTTATGGCTTGGCCACAAACATTAGCATTCTCTTGGCTACAGACCATATTCACTCACTGCCATTTATGGCAAAGTGGGGGCAGAGCTTGAAGGAGGTGATGGCAAGAGTGTTGACGAATCGTAGAACTGTAGAGTTGGAAGGGACCCAGAGGATCATCTAGTCCAAATACCTGCAATGCAGGAATCTTTCGCCCAACCCGGGGCTTGAACCCACGACCCTAAGACAGTAAGAGTCTTATGCTCTACCAACTGAATTATCCCATCCTAAAATACCCATGTTGCATCACCCTTTATTATCGGCCACCTTATAAAATCATCAGACTTCTGGGAACAAAATAAAATGGCCTGAAGGGACATGATGGTTCTGCAGAGCGTATCTGGTTTTGTATGCTGCTCAGGTGGGAGACCACAGGTGAAATATGCAGAAGCTGTTCTGAGCTTCACGGAAGAGGAAGGTGCACCACAGAGTGAAATGCTCCAATTATTTCAAGTAAATAGCAGCGGTCTTTATGCCTATGAACAGTTTTTTACCTGAATATTTGCTTGCTGCAAGTGATGAGACCATGTTGTGAACAGGTTCTGACGCATCTGTTGGTCAAAGTAACCAGCATAAGCGATGAAGGCTCCTGAGAGCAAGCAGTCTCCTGCAATGGTGGACATCTGGTTTTTGAAGGTTTCACTTGTTTTCTCCCATCTTTCACGTTCTGCAGACAAACTCTTCAAGAGAGCCGTACTGCGGTTTACCTGCAAGTAAAACCATTGCTACAGTTAAACGAAAACTGGATTGAAGATTGCTACCTGCCTTTGAAAACACTGAGAAATTTGTAATTGCACCAGATACAGGGCCAGGTTTTCAGCATCCTATTACGAAACACACATTTCAAATACCTAGGAGGCTGAGGAAAAGGGGAGCATAACCACAACTTTATTTTTTATTAGAAAGTGCAGCTAGCGCCAACAAAGAAGCATAGCAAAATTGTTTGCTTATCAAGTTTGGCTTAAAAGGCAGCCTTAAAACCTAGAATATATGCAGCACTAGGCAGCTGTAGGAATTATTACTGAAGACACAGAAGTAGATACACACATTTTTAAATTAAGCTTCTAAAATTATATAAATTACACTGCATTTATGAACGTGGACAAATTTATAGATTACCTAACTATGCTATTGGTATTAAATATAGAAGCAAAATAAGTAAACTCTCTTCAATGTACAAATGAACTTTGGATTTTAAATTCATGCCTGAACAAAGAGCACTAACAAGGAAATTGTGAAGAATGCTTAGAAGCACACATTCCACTATCTTTTTGCTTCCCTCAACTAGACCACTCAAGGTTGCAACTATAATGTAAGCCCTTAAGGAGACGTGATAAAAGTGGGAAACTACAGACAAATTTATAAGGAAGTGCAACAAGGATAAATTCATGGCTATCTCACTTTTGCTTCCACAGCAGCCAGATCCGCCTTTATAGCCTGAGCCTCGGAAATCAGCACGGCATACTCTTCCTTGTAGCGGGCAATGCTGGCCTCCAGGTCTCTAATCATCTGTTCTACTTCGTTGGCCTTCTGCTGGTTGTCTTTGGCATCGTCCTCCAGTTTCTGCAGTTCGTTTCTCAGGGGCTCTACCCGTTTCAACATGTCAGCATAGTTCAGCTGGGGGGGGGAACATAACACCAGGTCACTCAGTTCTGGGACACTTAAACAGTTCTAGTTTTAAAGCTTTGTTATTTTTAAAGCCACCATGGGATTGTCAGCGACCTGCTGAGCTAAACAGCAGGAGGCAGGAAACCACCTTCAAAATACGACTGAGCTTCTATAGTACAGTGGTACCTCGCAAGACGAACGCCTCGCAAGACGAAAAACTCGCAAGACGAAAGAGTTTTCCGTTTTTTGAGTCGTTCCGCAAGACGAATTTCCCTATGGGCTTGCTTCGCAAGACGAAGGCGGGCGGCAGGGAGAAGAGCGCTTCTCCCCGCTGCCTGCCCCGCAAGCTCCGGGGACAGCGGGGAGGCGCAGCGCGTCTTCCCGCTGTCCCCGGACCTGGTCTGCAGGCGGGCGGCGGGGAGAAGAGCGCTTCTCCCCGCTGCCAGCCCCGCAAGCCGCTAAGTACCGTTAATAGCCGTGCTTCGCAAGACAAAAAAATCCGCAAGATGAAGAAACTCGCAGAACGAATTAATTTCGTCTTGCGAGGCACCACTGTATTTTATCCTAATCCAGTTAAATACCACAAGTTACCTGTGCGATAGCCCATTTCACCATAGGGCCACAGGCCAAAGACGCTCTGTTCACAATTTCATAATTGTAACTTGGATTTGACAAGTAGTTCTTCTTCATCTTCTCCCGTATTGCATCACTGGATAGAGAGAGAGAGATATTGAGAAAGTATCCAGACAAGCGTGGTGTTACCATCCAGCATGCAATTGCCAAGCCTGCAAGTTATCCCATCACCTTGGTAAGCAAAGCAATAGAACACAAATACCTCATGTCTTCAATATTAAAGTTGACAATGCTGGTGATGAAATTATCTTTCAGAATAACTGGCCTGATCTTTTTCCAGTCATTCGTCTCCTCACCCAACAGGAGACAGATGGATTCTAAAGCCAGTTTTACCGCCGCAGGTGGGTTGCCCATAGCTCTTACTTCAATAAGGTGCTGCTTCTTTATAGAGCTCACAGCTATTAAAGGGATGGAAAAAAGGGTTCAGCATGCAAAAACAAACACTGAAGGCTGCTGCTGGGAATAGGAGAAAGAAATTTGGTTCCAAGACTGAGATTTGGCCACAATGGAATCCACTGAATGGAGAGCTTCTTTCTGAGAATGTTCTCCTTGAATCAAGATGAGATTTGCTAATTTGAAGCAGAAACCGAGCCCTAAAAATTTATGCCTTTTATCTGCAACATGCAAGAAGTGTTGCAGCAGTCTTCGTGAACCATTTATTTCTGTTCCCTGCAGCAGCCACTGTAAACCTGCCAATTATTCACCTGATCTCCTCAGCAGAAAAGTTTACAATGGTTGGGATGAAGTTTTCCCGCATTATGATGGAACGGATCTGTTTCCAATCAGTTGTGCTTTCACCCAAGAGCAGGCAGATCGACTCTAACGCCAGCTTCACGGCAGCAGGAGGGTTGGCCATAGAACGGACCTCCACCAGATGTTGTTTCTTTATTGATTTAACAGCTAGGAAGAAGCAAGCCCAATCAGCCGGGAGAGAAAAGATAGTGATTTGGGAGAAAACAGTGAAGAGCAAGGTGATTAGCAAATCTTGAGGATCGGTGTGAAAGATTCTTAAGCTTCAGCAAAAATCAACTTTGATTTAAAAAATGAAGGGCACAATTTGCCAGGCACATCTCCCACTGTTATTTTTAAAGCCAAGGGAAAAGGACCTGGATGTTTCCCAGATTCTCAGCCTTCAGAAACACCATTTAAAAACACACAAAACTATGATAAGCAACTGCAAAGCCTTTGTCAAAGGCATAGCCAGACTGGGTACTTTTTATCATGGCAGATGAACTTCTTGGTTTTGTTTTTAAAAGACAATGCTTTTGTACTCAAAGCCTTTTATTTAAAGACAACAACATCCATATACAATGTGGATTATCTAGCAACATGATCTGGCATTCTGGAAAGCTGCACTACTTGTGCTTCTAATCAATCAGAGCCCAAACCTGATTATTGATCAAAGTATTACCCAGAAGAACTAAGCTGACAAGCCAAAAAGTACTGATTTTTTTGGGGAGCCGTAAAGGGCATATTCGAAAGCATGGAGCAAAATGTTCCTGTTGCATGCAGCAGATTGGAATGCACTGAAAAGCTGCCCAACAGATGACTTTCACATACCATTTTGAGCCTCGATGACTGCAGGCTCCACCTTATCCAGATCTTCCTTCACACTCATCTGCTTGTCTGCAATGCCCTCTTGCTGTTTATGCAACTGCTCCTGGATTTCCTGGCTCATAACCTGGAAGCAAGTTACACAGGATATTTCAAGAGCCCCGTTCTTACCCTATCTGCTCGGAGTTAAGAGGCACAACTCGGTGCGACAACATGCACTAAAAAGGACTATAAGGTTTTCACCTTTTTCTTCTCTGCCTCTTGCTGATCTTTCACCATCTTCTTCAGCTTATCATTAGCGGCTGCATTCTTGACTTCCAGCTCCTGGCTTTTTATCCGCAAGTCACGGCGAAGTTCTTCCACCTAGAACCAACAGCAAATTCTCAATTACAGTGAACTCTATTCAAGATAACTTCCAAGGATTGTCACGAATGCTTTCTTCCTTCTTCCAATGCTCTTTCCTTAAGACTCATACCTGGTCAACCGTTTCCTTGATCTTCCTAAGACCAACATTCAAATGCATCTGCTGCTCTTCCAGCTCACTCCGTTTCTCATTGAACAAATTGGCATAGTGGTTGATGAAGTCCAAATAATGACGAGGAGTGATGGCCATTGTCCTGCCGCCACGTTTGGCTAGACGAGCATTAGCCTGCCAGAAGGGGAAAAGAGTGTGTTAAAAAGTGATGTACGTATTTTAAAATATCCTTCGAAGTAGGAAATGCTTTGAGGACTGCAAGAAGCTGCACAAAAAGTGGGAGGACAAACCCACCTGATGAAGGGTCTGGTGAACAAACACACAGCTGTTCACGATGGCTTCCCTATGTGATGGTGGCTGTGGCAGCTTGTCATAGACAACTGGCATGTAGTCTGGTACAATGTAGTTTGGCTTTTCTAGGTCCATTTTGCTGGTGAACTCTTTGCCAACTTGATAAAGCGCCTCTGTCGACCAGTCTCCAAACCAGTTCAAGACACACCTAAAGCAAAAGATGACACGCTTTGAAGACTAACCGTAGTTTACAGTCCTGCTCATCTGAATTATCCACACACCACTGTAATGGATGTAATGGAAAATAAGCAGTTGTGTACCTGTTGAAGAGGGCTGGAGATGTAGCTGCTCTGTCCTTCAAGCCCTCAGAAGATGGGTTCATGGTGAAGACCACATGGAGATTACGAATGACTTGGCTGGTGAACCATTTGTATAGTTCTTCATGTGAATCCAACATCAAACCCTCTTTCTGGGCTCCTTCCTTACACTGAGTCATAAGTGTGGCATATTCGTCCCCTTCAAACAAGCCAGGAACCTAAATGGAAGAGAGACACGTTTATTTACAGACAGATCTCTGAAATTTGCATTGAGATAAATATTGATGAGGATCCAATGACAATATGAAATCAGAGCCTCTAAAAAATTGTTAGTTTGGACAGTAGATTGTTTTTTTCACAGAATGTGCAAGACCTTCCAAAAAGCTAATAATCTGTTTGGAGATGAGGAGTTATTGGTTTGCTTTTGTTGTGTTATGTATTTTATATTCTCATTTTATACTGTTATGTGTTGTAATGTATTGTTTGTTATGTTGTGATCTTCAGATGAATGGCAGTATACAAATTTAATAAATAAATTTCTATGTTTGGAACAAGAATTATATGGGCCTGTACAGCAGCTTGTCAGTAATCCAGAATCTCTTGGATTGGATGGCAACAGTTCGGATCCCACCCCTCCAAGCCCAGCCTTCAGTAAAATTACCTCTCCATTGGCCAGCAGAGTATTCATTCTCTCCAGGAATCCAGAATCAAGTACATTTGATTCATCCATAATGAATGCTATTTTCTCATTCTTGCAGCCAGATCGTCTCAATACTGTTCTCAGATCTTCATCAAAGTCTTCACCAGTGTACTTTCTATGCACCTGTGAACATCCGTTATAGATTAAATGTCTATGATTTTATCTAGCCTGCCAAGCTCGATTTAATGCTGCAAGCAACAGAAGCTGGACCTTCAGTTTAGGGAAATGGGCAAACCAACCTTAATTTGGTAGACACTTAAGCCATTCATCCAAGCCACAAATCGCGAGAGAGTAGTTTTTCCTGCTCCACTAACACCAATGAGAAGTAAGTGTCCCTGAGGCTGACGGAAGATTCTGAAAAGAGAGTCTTGACTTAGAAGATGCAATACTGACTAGCAGAGAATCCCATGCATGCTTACTCAGGGGTTAAATTCTATTGTTTTCAATGACAATTACTTCTAGTTAACTGTGCCTACAATTGCAGCTTAGGAGTAACTGGTAAACAACCATCCCCTACAAAAATACATATGTATTACTGGTACATAGTAGGCAATATTCTTTGTGTTCTGCTCTAGCACTCAATGTCCAAGGTGATAAAAAGAACTGTATCCCCTTTCTAAATACATACTGGACTGGTTTAGAAACATATTTGCCAAGGTGCTACAACTGGAAAAAAGTTTAGAACACAAGCATCATGTACCTGTCAATTCTTAGCACATGGTCCAAGACTTCATTGAACAAGACAAGTGGTACGTCAAGTTCTTCTTCATAGAAAACCTTCAGTCTGGCTTTCACGTAGTCTCTTAGCTCTTCTTGATTAACTGGAATATAATCCTAAAAGACAGTGCAAACAATTTATATACTTGTAAACCATAAAGCATCAAGCTTTAGAGCTGTCCTTGCTTATGACAATATCTGAAGATGCACAAAGTATTGCCTATTCATGAAGCTTATCCACCCAGCTCAATTAATTTACTTGTCTTATGTTGACTAACAATAATTCCCAAGCTTTTTCCAAGTAGGAAATAGTGGTGGGCAACAGACAAATGCGTACTGTATTCCCAAGATGGGGAATGAGAAGCAATCACTGAAAAAATCAAATGAAGCTTTGCAGAACTTCAGCTGAAGGGAAAGAATGAAGACACCACATGGGAGAATTTTGCACATAGGCTGGATGCAACATGCAGCCTCCAGGTGGCCAGTTTGATGCAATGTGCTTAGTGCCTACCCTGATCATACTTTTCATCAGTTGCTGGCCAAGTAGCCAGCAGACATAGACTCATTTTTACAAGAAGGGAAGCAGAAGAGCTGGACAAGGGGACAATGTATGTGAGCTGGACAAGGGGACAACTCAATTCCCATACAGGCAAACATTCTGCCTGAAGGGAATATGGATAAAATGTGCACCTAATTACATTTATTTTAAGAGACACTCAAAATCCCAGGTAGCTCCATTCTTGCATGAATCTCACACTAAAACAGATAGTAGCTACAGTTCGTTACACTGGGGGGAAATTTGAGAGGTGCTCATCCTCAAAAGGCTAACTGTGCCCTGATATCCAAGGAAGTTTTTAAAGTGAGGTCAAGACAGTAACTTCCAATGTAAACACACTAAATCTAATTATGCTCCTTTCTGACTAAATTATAAGAAATATTATTCAAACCAAGTCAACATCTGCTACCAATGATTAAATCATGATAATACAATTTGCAACTGATTAAAGAAGTTTTAATGTCATAGGTTTTCTCCATCAACCGAAAAAGCAGAAAAAATTAAACACAGCACACTTCCATATACCCACGAACTAAAGCAATGTATCAATGTATTAAAGTTCAAGTAAGTGGCAGAGCTTCTACCTTGGATAGCCAATTGCTGTACAGAATGGGCCTGGCCATTGCTTTCTCTTTGTCTATGTTGGGGAAGTGCTTCAGAGCTACCATGTCAATGTTTTCATCAGTCCACCGTCTCTCCTCATCTTCCACAAGCCTAGATAAAGGGAGCAACCATTAGTATTAGAAAGCACATTAACAGCTTAAAGTTAAGACTTCATGACAGAGAAGCTTTGGCATTAATACTGTTTCAAAAGTGTGAAATGCACTTCTCCCAACTACTAGTGAAATGTAATGGTTGCATATCACTTGCAATGGTCTAAGATTCAGGGACACCACTGGCAAGTAATTCATGTTCTGAATATTCCTATAGCTAAGCAATTTCCCTCTGAGTTTGTCTCATCTTTTGAACCTGGACACTGACATTTACATCATATGCCCAGAGTTCAAATTATGAGGTGTGAAAAGTAGTGCTCAGTTAGCTTGAAATTTGCTCACAAATCCCAAGAGGTATCTAAACATGTTTTAAATACACTTTCCCCCCAGTTAGCTGTCCATTATTATTTTTCTGCACTAAGATTTGGGTGGAAAGATGGCCCAGAGCAGTGATACTGAAACAGGACCTATAAATACTTCCACTGACTTTCCACCCCCAACAAAAAGCCAAAAAAGCCAAACCCCAGGGATCTAGGAAGCTACCTTATATTAAGTTAGATAACTGGTACACCTCTCAGTTTTTCCTACCCTACCTAGAGATGCCAGCTACTGGTGAACAAATGGCAAACTGAATTTATGGTAATGTGCACCCTTCTATTTCATTAAAAACATGTGCATTTACTAGAAAGGGCTTATTTACAGTACAGTAAACTGTGTTGTGTTAATTAAGAAAAGCATATTGGAACGACTTGCTCCAGTCTGAACACACAAGAGGAATTCTATGCAGCCTGAATGCTTGTGGACTATTACACTACCAAGTGTGCAGTCACACTTTATTCCAGTGAGGTGCAGTGCCTAGTGTTGGACTAGGAACTGGGAGGCCAGGATTGAAATCCCCAATCAGCCACAAAGCTCACTGGGTGACCATGGACCAGCCACTGTGTTTCAGCCTCCCTCATGGGTTGTTGAGAGCATAAAATTGGGGTTGGGAAAGAGATTGTGTACCCTGCCTCCTACCAAAATAGAGTTTTAAAAAGTATACTGTGATCTCAGTTGGAGACAGCATGGTGCGGATAATGTCAAGGTTGCAGGTTTGATCCCCCTATGGGACAGCTGTGCAATCCTGCATTGCAGAGGGTTGAACTAAATGAAGCTCAGTGTCCCTTCAACTCTGCAATTCTATGATTTCACACTTTACCTGTCTTGGAAGAGACGCAGGGCTTCATGTGCCCAAATTCTAATGAGGCCTTCGACGGGCAATGTTTCCAGCGGTCTCAGAGCTTCGAAGATCCCTCTCACCCATCGAGTCATTTCACGGGGTGAATAGATGTAGTGCGGCTGTGTGTCTTGAGTAAACCTTTCCTGGAAGTAACAGAATAAGGAGTTGTCCATAGTAACCAGGGAAGTATTTTTTAACCGCTCGCTCTAGACATTTGATAAAAAAGCTGCAAAGAGCTTTATCATTCCAGTTACCTGAGACATTGTGTAGAACTCAACCATGGCTGCAGTGAGAGGTTCTGCATACGTGCGAAGAGATGGAATGAGCCGCAACATAGCGCGATTGAAAGTGCCGTAGATCTGAGTGAGGGAAGCTGGGCCAGGATAGTCCACGTACACAACAGGAACATGGCGCAGAAATCTAGAAAGGCATACAGGAGAGGTGAGTTCTGTAGCACCTCAGCTATTAGGCTAAATACATGGGTCTAGATATGGCAAAAACAGACCCTGAAAGCTTTCACTGCTCCTGAAAGCACAGCACTGGCTGCTATTGAGATGCCAGGCCATGTTCAAGGTGTCAGAACTAGCGTGCAAAGCCTTCTGCAACAACAAAAAGATTCTGAAGTTCTACATTCCGGCAGCCAAAGCATTAATAGAGCATTTGAAAGGCTGAACCCTACTTCTTAGTAAAACACATTAATATGAATGTAGATGGCAGGTTTGATCCTTAAAGCTTCAGCAACTTATCAACAGCAATGTGGACACATTACCTATGCGAAAGAGGCTTCCTTCCAGGATCTGTAGGTGGGTTACATGCTCCAACAAACTGAATCCGCTCCAGTTTCACCCATGTCTGGTCAGATGTGCGGTAGAAACCTCCATGTTCCACCATCTGAGGATTTGAGAGAGGCGGTTACAACGGCGTTTAACTACGACAAAAAAAGTTGAGTTCTTTAATCTGACTTATACCCACCTGTCTGATGAAGGATATGACTCTCTGTGTGCCATATTTATCCATATCCGGCAAGTTGATTTCGTCACAGAAGAGCACCAGCCACTTTCCTAGCTGGACAGGAGCCAACACCACACCGTTAGGCGTACGCCTGTATTCACAGTAGTGATCAAAGGTTTTCAGGAGCAGCTCTGGAGTAGTAGCACTGGAGAAATTCAGACCAACCACCTAAAAATGCAAGGACATGATCAGGAAAGGAATATGCGGCAAGATCCAAGAGGCATAGTCACTGCCGACTGGTGACAGCTTTTAAAGTTTTGTTGCTCGCCTTCCTTTGTTCTTTATGAATGCTGCTCATGTTTCTATGGGAGGAAGTCAACATCGTGCTCTTCTGCTAGCATGCCAGGTTAGCTGAATTTGTTTTAACTGCTTTTTGTAAACTTGAAAAGTGGTATCTAAAGTTCTTAAACTAACAAACCATTCTGGCTCAGAGGCAGCAATGAACTATCTACACAATGGCTTGGCAAAAATAGAGAGGAATGAGCGCCTCCTCGCTCGTTCTGCTTATTGCATTGTTGTGCAGAGAGATTTAATTAACCGCGGAAGAGGAATAAATTATTCTGATCTTCTGCAGCTCAGTGGCATTTTAAAGCCTGCAGATGTGGTTACTCATTCAGAATGGGAGAAGGTCACACACAAAGAACTGTTTACCTCCATGTCAGGCAAAGCCCTGAGTGCACTGAAGAGAGTCATGGTCTTTCCAGAACCTGGCGGCCCACACAGCACCAGGGGTTTGTGCTCCGCAAGCCAAGTATACAACAATGCTTCGTGGCGGACGGTGTCTAGGGTTGGCACCACAACATCAGGAGCTGCCACTTTGTGAGTCTCGACTTCAATCTGCGGGACCTTTGACTGCCAGGGAATCCACTCGCCAGTAATTGAGACCTATCGAGAGAGAGAAACAAAATTAAGTATCTGGCATTATCTGCTTCTCTTGCTGCCAAAGCAACAACTTGGTGTTGTTTAAAGCGGCTACTTCAAGGTTTAACATTAATTGCAACGTTAAGCTGATCAAAAGCATTTAAAATAAGTTTGTGTATATATTGCTGGTGCTACTGACTTCTATATATTTATGTTGGCCCTGCTTTTGTTTGCTGGAATTAAAAAAAAGTGAAGTGCCTCCACTAAGCTGACAGCAAATTAAGAACACTTTATAAAAGTGTTTAACAAAGAAACTCATTACAGACAGCAGCTAATACACTTCTGAGTGAGGGAGGGAAATGACTCTAAAATACCTGAGTATACCATCTAAAAGCAAAGTATGCTTTTATTTTGAACTTATTTATTCTGATATACAACTGTATGAATTAAAAACCAACGAGATCAACAAGGCTCAAGGATCAGTTTTTAAATCTGATGACAGCCTTAGATTCAAATCACCAAGAAATTTGTTTAGTTAAGCACACGTCCAAAATGTAAGTACACTGAATAAATATGTTGCTGCCAAGTCTCTGGAAGAAGGCTATGAAATCGTCTATTTTGTTGTAGTGATGAAGTTTTGTGCAAATAGCATCAATATGTAATTACATTAAGCCTGGCACTTAGAAAACGGAAAGGTTTATTTTTTTACCTCGTAATCAATGATAGGTATATTTGGTGCAGAAGGCAGTGGCACAGTTGTGATTCTCCTGATGTATTCACCCAGCTCGGCTCTCATCTTCAGACGGCTGTCTCCACAAAGGGACCACAAAATCGCATACACGAGGAATCGCTGAGAAAGTTCAGAAACTGATCAGTAAAAGTGAGGAAAAAGGGAATCCCACACAAGAGAGCCACATGAAAATTAACAGCAAGATTAATTAACAAGGCTGGCAGCTTGAGTTTCCTCTTTTTTATTTACTTAGCTATGGGAATTACCTGGATGTAGCGTTCCAGCTGATCTATCTGCATAGGGAAGTCTGGATGGTTGGCATTGTACTGCGCTACGTTGCGGCAAGCCTGGTGCAGCATGGAGAAGAGGGAGCCAAGACAGCGCAAGCGTGTGAGGTCCATGATGTGCTCCAGCTTGAAAGCATGTTCGAGTGCCTTCGTCACCAGCCCATTCGATGTGAAGTATGGCTGCATAATTGTTGCTGCATCTCTCTGAATCTGTTGAAACAGCATTTCGTCAACCATTATCGGGCAAAATAGAGCTGAACTACTCGTATAATAATTTGCGTGCCCACAGCAAGGTGGTATTGCAATCTTTTATGTTATATACTCTTGAACTATACCTGTAACATTGGGGAAGCTGCTTCCTCTCCTTCATCTTCCTTGCCCTTTCTCCTACGCTGAGCTTCCTCTTCACCTTCATCCAGAGGGATGCTCCTCAGTCTGGCCAGGAAGTTGTTGAAAATCATGTCAGTGCTTAGAACATCTTCACTGAACCAAACCATGCCACACCTTGACACTGTGGCCAGAGTAGCATACTTCAGATCTTGAACCTCAAACATGATGCGCACCTATGGGAAAAAGAAAGATGGCTTAAAAACCAGCGTCGGCCTCAAAATTATCTGAGGACACACTTCTAAGAGTGTTTAGCTTCTAAGAGTTTTCTCCTTTGACTAACCTTAGCCCATGCCCTGTTAAGAGGCCATTGGGATGTTGGGAATCTGAATACGTGCAGCTACGCACACAGAGTCAATTAGGGTTTGGCCGACAGCCAAGGCAATGTGAAGGAGTAAGTCTTCCTGGTGATACAGAGGCATGGAGACAGCTCCATGATTGGTCAAGCTCTCTCACGGGAATGATGATTAATGGCCTACTAACTGGAATGTGTTAGCATGAGGTTGAGTTCAGGAGTTGAGAGTTGTGTATGAGACAGCAAGTCAAAGATCCGTGTTCTGTTCCTGTAAATAGTCCACTGTATATAATAAACACCTATAACTACATGTTACTGGTTCCTGCTTCGTCCATCCTGTCTGCAGCCAAGTTGCCAATTGCTTTCGTGAACTCTGCATTTACTCTGCTAGGTCTGGCTAACGCCCTGCAACTAGTCAGAAAGTTGCGAAACACCAATAGGCATTAAGACAGCGTTGCAATCAGAATGGTGTAAGTTAAACCTCAAGTAATATTTTATAGCTAGCCCTTTAAGTAAGGCAGTTCCTCATAATCTAATGGGAACTGGCAAAGCCCAACATGACAAAACCAGGGAGTAACAACCTACTTCCAAACTGTGTCTGCTGGAAACACCTTAAAATGAATTTCCTGGCTGACACAAGCATCTCAAAATTACCAGACATTTCCCCAATCCGGTAATATTGTCCAAACAGATTTATTCTCTTATTTGGGAAAAAAAAGTAGCTAGCCTTACGTTTGGTGGAAGGCTCAGACGTTCTCCATTTGGCAGTGTCAGCAGCTTGTTGTCATCCAGAACAGAGTTCAAATTCTCAACCCACTCAGGATCAACATCTCCATCGAAGATGATCCACTGCCGTTTCTGTAGTTCGCCTCTCACGTTATCTATTATCCTAGACAAGGGAATAATGTGGGGCCATTTGAGAGAACGTCCAGCCAGCCCAAGCTCTTCCTACACCTGGGAGAAATTTCTAGCTCACACCTTTACTTATAGCACACACTCACTTTCTCAAGACATGCGTGAACAGTCCATCTGTCCACTCTCTGGTGTTGGGATCGAGAGTGCCATAGAGATGGTCTTTGCTGATGGCTTTGGGATCGATGATGTGGGCAACACCTTCCACACCCTCCAGCCTCTCCAGTGCTTTCAGAAGAACTCTCCAAGCCATGGTCTTTCCACTTCCAGATGGGCCCACCATCATCAAACCATGATTGATCTGGGTAATTTGGTAGAGCTGAAGAACCTATGGAGAAGGAGAAAAGTCAAAGTGTTGCATGAGGAACATCTTAATGTAGAATGCTTTGGGTGGGTCCAGCTGTCATGGCCCAAAAACAAGGAAGGCCACCACTTTGCTGAAGCTAAGCAAGTCTGGGTTTGCTCAGTGCTTGGGTGGGCGACACCTGGCAACCACATGTATACCACCTTGGGTTCCATGATGGAGGCAAGATAGCACATAAATACAAGGAAGATATAATTATCTTGCTTAGATTTCTAGAAGGCTGTTTGTGGCCAGATCTCACATAACTTTGTGCTATTTGTTGGCAAGTGAGCGCTGACGCAACCTACCTTTTCAACCCACATGCTGCCAATGTCTTCCCCGTCGCCGTACGTCAGGTACATTTCCTGACAGACCTTCTTAAGCTCTTCCCTCAGGGCAGTCATTTCTCCACGGTGATACTGAATGCCAGGGAACACATCGGACAAGAGACTGAAAAGCAATGGGATGTCTTCTGCAACCAGTTTGGGTACCATTGTTTCACAGACACTCTGGATCAGGATCTACACAGAAGAACAAAAAAACCGACTTGCTTATTAACTCTTGTGAGAAGCATCATGAAAATACTCAAGTGATACTTCTGGGTACAATATCAAAATTGTGATCCTACATCAGAAATACTTTTTAATTATTATTATTATTGTTATTAACTTTATATACCACCCTTCATCCAAAAATGGGTGGTTCGCAAGATAAAAATGCAAAGTAAAGGTAAAGGTAAAGGTACCCCTGCCCGTTCGGGCCAGTCTTGCCAGACTCTAGGGTTGTGCGCTCATCTCACTCTATAGGCCGGGAGCCAGCGCTGTCCGCAGACACTTCCGGGTCATGTGGCCAGCGTGACGAAGCTGCTCCGGCGAACCGGCACCAGAGCAGCACATGGAACGCCGTTTACCTTCCCGCTGGTAAGCGGTCCCTATTTATCTACTTGCACCCGGAGGTGCTTTCGAACTGCTAGGTTGGCAGGCGCTGGGACCGAACGACGGGAGCGCACCCCGCCGCGGGGATTCGAACCGCCGACCATGTGATCGGCAAGTCCTAGGCGCTGAGGTTTTACCCACAGTGCCACCCGCGTCCCTGTAAAAATGCAAAATAGAAGCACAAATACTTAAGATCTACATGCTAGATAAAATGTAAAGAAATAATAGCTTTGTGAATGGTGCAATGTCAATTACTGAATTTTCATTTAGATTTTTAGATATTATACTATGGAGAAGACATGAAGTTTGTTCACCCTCATGATGAACAGCAGCACTTCTGACACCAATTCAGATGCCTTCTACCAAAGCCTACTGGTAGCCAGCTAAAGCAACATCTACAGCAGCAAGAGGCAGGATAGGCTTGAATACAAGGTGCAAGAAAACAATCAATTTAGCACCACACTCCTTTTGTGCATCCATAGTCTCCAAGCCTCTGCGTATGTAATTGTACTTTACATTAGTTCCATCACATGCAAACCCAGGCTATACCTCTTGTTCTGGCAAGTTCTCAGCAATTTCTCCTTCATCAACCACTTCACCACGCTCCTCCTTCTCCCGTTTTATTCTCTGAATCCTCTCTCTCTTCACGTTGCCAGCACTGATCAGGACGCTCTTCAGAGCTCTCAAGCCAAAGTCATAATGGCTTTGAGAGGAGAGCTGCTCATCACATAACCTAAGGAGCCAAAGACACCAACCGATTAATGCTGAAGTTGGCTTGGTGTTGGATGCTTTTGCAAGTTATACTACGGCTGCATGAGAAATGATCTAAGCACAGTCAGATGCATCAGAATAACTGACGATTAAGTTTCAGAAATGTAACAGTGCCAGGTTGGGCCAGTTAATGCTGAATTCACACAGCTCTAAGAACAAATCATGCTACGTGCTTCTACTACTAGCAGTGTTACTTACTTGAAGAATGGGACAATCTTGTTGGCAAGCACTTCTGCTGTCCGAAATCCCTGGGAATACAGCATGACTTGGGCAATCAGCTGACGGTCAGGTTTTGTCATGGCCAAGCTCCGGAACAGTTTCTTCAAGTTGTCTGGGAGATTTGATCTACCGGCATAGCCAGGGTTCATTGTGATGAAAATTGCCATGTCTGCGCTCACTTTCACTTGTTTGTTCAGCAACTCACAGGTAATGGTGGTGGAAGCTGGAAGCAAGCATTGGTCGTTCAGTTTGCTTTTCTTAACCAAATCAACTTGCGTATGCACGCGCACATGAAAGGAAGTCAGCAAGGCTAGCAATTAGACTTCCAAAGCCCAAAGAGGTAAGGAATTCTTAGAGAAGTGGCACAGAAACATAAACCACCCTAGGGTTTTGGGGAAGACAGGGAAGCATGAATTACTCAGACTTCTGTTCTTTGTGGATTCCATACCTTCTCACAATAAAAGCCACTTATATTGAAATACCAGGGGCTGATGGATGACTCTTGCTTGCTTAGGTCTCCAAGCACCCTTCTCCTCCTCCCTTCTCTCCAAAGTCCCCTCTTTCCCCCCTACTCTTTGTCCACGCACCTGCTCCCCATAGCTCACCCCCTTACTCATCAAAGCTTTGCAGCTCACCTGCGCCACCCCTCTCACTCAGCCCACCACCCCACCTCTCTCAGCTGACCTGCCCCACTTCCCTAAGCCCAGCTCACCCCTCTGCCCCATCCCCACTCACATGCCTGCCTGACTCTAGTGCTTGTCTCACCCTCAGCTTGTGCAGGCTGTTGCCACTGTGACAACGGACTAGCAAAAATATAGCACAGCGGTAGAACCCATGTTTATAATGCCCAGTTTTAAGAGAGATGTTAATTGGTCGGGCCCCCCCAGAGTTTGTTGCAGGAGTTGTATCCTGTTAGATACCACACATGAATAATTAGCTGCAGGGCATGTGCATCAAACATACTTTTCTCCAAGTTTGGATTTGAGTGCTCTCGCAAGGCTTCTTGGATGCACTGGACCTGCTGGGAAACGGCAGAAAGCATTCGCTCCTCAAGCCTGTTGAATTCGTCAAAGCAGCCCCATGCGCCCACTTGGCAAAGACCCACAAAGATGCGTCCCATTGCCTGAAAAAAGGATGGGGAAGGTTAATGAACACTGAGAAGTTGTGGAGTATTATATGGCAGAATAGTAGACGGGTAAAACGGGGCTGGATTTTCCCTTAAGTTTTAGAGAGGCAGAAATTGCTATTATTGGGCAGGGCATCCTATATGGTACCAATCTTTTGTACAGACACAGAATCATGGAAGTGCTCCTTCTCTTGCTTCAGAATACAGGGCTGCCCAATGAAACCAGCTATAGCTTCCCTCTACGGTAGACACAGACACTTGAAACTTGCAGGATTTATGATCAGTATTCCAAGGTAGCATAATGATAGTTGAAACCACCATACCTGGAAGTCAAATGTTTCGTCACAGTTGAACACGAGAACAAAGCGTCCAAGCTGGTGACCGAGAGCCTTAACGGATTCTGTTTTACCGGTTCCAGCAGGCCCTGTCCATTAAATAAAAAAGAGGCATGTTTCTTGTCATCTTAACCATCACTTCCAAATAACAGCCATGCCCAACACTTGTTACCACTTTATAGCCATACAATTTTCTTATAACCCTCACAAATTCCAGCTCGATACCAAACTAGAACCCTAAGGCATTGTACATAAGACTCGCAGGGGATCTTCTATCCAGTAATTAAGTAGATGTGTTTAGTTTCAGCAACACTGCTGTATTATATGTCTCAAAGCAAACCCCAAGATCCTTTTAGTTAAGACTAAATTATCTGTGCAGCTATTAAAATCGCTTTGCTACCTGAACACACTATTTTTTTGTTTCCTACGTTAAGAACGTTTTTGAGAAATGGGCATACAGAAAAAAGTAACCTACCAAATGGAGAACCTCCCAGCCTGGCTTCCAAAGCTTGGGTCATTGTCAGGTAGCATCGGTCAGTAAGAGGAGTCTGCACCAGTTTATCCTGAACGCCAAGGTATTCAAAGCCATAGTTGAACTTGGCATTGGCCATCTGGATGGACAGTTGCTGCAACACGTCTGTCTGTTTAGGGTCAAAGTAGAACCTCATCTGGCTCAGCCAATCAAAGGATTTGGAGTTGTCAATTCTGCTTTTAATCAGGGATCGCGTGACATCCCTTTGGTGGACCAGCTCAGTGATCTTTTGAAAAAAGAAAAGGTGAAATTCAGAATGCAAAGTATCAAAACAACTATTTCATGAAACATCATCATGTTTAAAAGCAATTGGAGATGGGAGGAGATGGCTGCGGCTTACCAGGTGTTCCAACTTCCTTCTGCGGAGAGGTGGCTGCTCCATCAGCACAGAGTCTGCAAGCACATTCAGGGTGACCTCAACATTGGTCAGCACAGACTGCAGAGGGCTGCTGTCACCGCCACCGCCCATGCCACTTAAAGCAGACTCCACATTTTCTGACCAGGCAATCTGGGCTGACAGGACAACAAGCTGGGCCTAGAGCATGAAACAAAAATAGGCATTGGCTCTTGCCAGATGTTTCCCTTTCCTTCCCCACAAAGCACAATGTATTTTCTGAAGGCTGAAGAGAACAAACCTATACCTGGTATTTGTCAATCCAGGAGATGTAGGTAGCTGGATCAATAGAGGTTGCTTTGCCAAAGATTTCGACTTCCGTGACAGACTCGGCAAGCAGCTTGGCAAGTGTGACTCTCATTTCTTTCTCAACAAGGGTGAGCCACTCGTTGATCTTGGGATGCTCCGTGATTGAAACGGGAGTTTTGAACAGCACCTGATGGAAAAATTTCAAGTTTAAGTGTGTTTTTCTTTTCATAAAAGCTAGGATGGGGAATCTTTCTAGCTGGTGGGATGTAACAGTCTGCACATTTGTCAAATTCATCGCCGGGAGACAGAAGATCTGCAACATGTGAGGACTTCACAGCGACGTGCAGAGCTTGCAAATAGCCCTGTGTGTGCTTTGAAGCACCAGAGGCTTGGAATTCAGCTGACAAGAAGTAACTTGTTTTAAACCTTCTTTCTGCAGGGATTGGTTGTGTGACCAAGCTTCCAACGGGACACTTGAACACACAGCTGATTCAAAGGGGTTGGAGATACCACCTATCAGCTGATATGCAGTAACGCCAAACCTGCTGACCTCTGTAAAAAATAAATACTTGTAAGAACAGAGCCTTTTTTTCTTTCCAAAGGAAGTTGCAGAGCTCCTTGAACAGCACTTCCCAAGCGCCTGACAACCAGCTGATGCTTGGGCGCTTGGTAAACCAATTGCGGATTCTGCCAAGCCCTGCCTTTACATACCCTTCACCTGTTGTCAAGTGTAGGGAAGGGCGTAGCTTGCTCCTGATGGCCTGGTTGTTCGGAGGTTCCCCACCTGTTTTAAAGAGTGAGTTATCCCTTCACTGTACCTCCTCTCCCTCGCGTGAAGATATTCCCAGAACAATGGAGCTGTCCTCGTTAAGGATGATGCTCGACACTCCAGCAAACATCTTCTTGAAGTGCTTCTGCAGTTTAGCTACGTTCTTGCTGTTCCCTATGATTTCGAGCAAGTCTTCATCACCAACAAAGTAGAACCTAAAAAAAAGAAAGCTTGCCATTTTAATGGACAAAAAGGGATACAGTGAAATGCAAAGTGACAAGCATCTAGTACCCTCAACAAACCCAGGATTTTTCTATGTGGACTGTCAAGTGAAGCAACAGAAGATTACATTTGTCAGCTGACGGGAGCTGTTCCATTAGGCTGCCGTAGAGGGAGTGAAGGGAAACAGGGCAGCCATCAGCTATGCTGAGAAGCCAGCTCTATCAGGCTTCTCCCTCCCACAACTGTTACCTGAGAGCTCCCACTCCATCGGGATGCAGCAGAGGAAGGGTGAAGGGGCCACTTCACCAGCTCAGCTGAAACCAGCAACCTTTTGCTCCTCCAACCCCTTCAACTCTTTCCATTCCAGTTGATCAAACACCTTTGTTGACTAACAGAAGAGGATCAGGCCAATGGTCCATCTAGTCCAGCATCCTGCTCTCAGTGGACACCCAGCTGTCTATGGGAAACCCTCAAGCAGAACCTGAGCACAAGAGCACTCTTCCCTCTTGTGGTTTCCAGCGACTGGCATCCTGAAGCATTACTGCCTCTGACTGTGGAGAACTAGTGCCCGAGTTTACTTTTTTCCTGCCTCCCTCCCAGTATTTTTGGGGGGTCACACATTTAGGTTGTAGGCCTAAGACCAGGGCCCCATCTTACTACTGATGTTTGTAAGCCGCTCTTCTGGGTTGAAGAGCCAGGTTGAAGTCATTCGAACACAAAATAATAAAGCTGACAGCATTGTTTATTGTATTTACATATTGACATTTGCCGTTAGTAGGTAGGTAATTAGTTTCGGTCTAAGAAAACATGGGAAGCCCAGACCGCAAATTACTGAATCCAGTTACTATACAGTATTGTGTCAAGTCACAAAACTTCTCAATCCAAGACTCCCAAATGAAATTTAATAAATAGTAACACTGGGGGGGTATTGTTTTTGTTAGTTATTACGGTATATATTTTTGTGTTTTTAAATTGTAAACTGCCCTGTGATCTTCATATGAAGGGTGGTACAGAAATTGAATAAAGTATAGCTCTTCACTGCAGGCATTTACGTAACTCTAGCTATATCTTAATGCCAATGTTCACTCTCTTTTAAAAGTTTGTCCCCAATCCAAATTATTTCCAAGCCAAAATCTGCACAGGTGGTTTAATTTTTTGGTCAAACACAAGATTAGAACATGGGGATGATAAGGTAACATAAAACCTGGGGGATAATGTATTAATGCCAAAGTTTGCTTATAGAACAAAACTAATGCAGTGAAATATCAATTCTTTACCGAGGGAAAGAAGCTCTCTCTCTTTCCAGGTACTCTCCCAAAGCTTTCTGGATCTTCCCAAGCAAGTCTGCTAATCTTTCCAGTGATCTCTGTACACCCTGAATATTCAGAACATCCATGACCAGGGGAGATTTGGACACCTTTTTCATGAGAGCCAGAAACTCTGTACTGATGCTGTGAAGTCAAGAAGAGAGAGCATTGAAACAAAACAGAACCACCAACAGTCAATGTCCCCAAGGAGGGACACACTTATACATGAAAGCCTCCTGGGTGAAATAAGAAGTTACAGAGATTCCTGCATTCACATTTATCTCCAAGAACAAAACATTACCTTTGGAATCTCTGTGTTTCAACAGGCAACAGGTGCTTGATATCAGCGCTCCCAGTGAAGATACCTTCCAGGTAAACCCAGCGCCTCTGGACATCTATCCAGACATCAAAAAGTGCCATGATACGATTCAGTTTGTCTTCCCAGCTTAGGGCATCTTCTTCAAACACCTACAGATCAATAAGTGGCTTTAATTTATGTAACTGAGTTATACATTTATTGTAAATAAAGTACAATGCAACTATATCTATATTAAAGAAAATTTATAACCACCCTTTCCTCAATAAGGGCTTAAAGTGTCTAACAATAAATGTAAAAATTGCACAATCAAAAAGTACACTAAGACCAGCATAATAAAAAACCAGAAAAACAAACTGATCAGTAAACTCTCAAAAAACACTTATGGCTCAAAAGCCTTCCTAAAATGAAAGGTTTTAAAACAACCCAGCATAAGGGCATTTAAGAATGGCTGAGATGAGCCTCTCTTGGGAGAGGGTTCAAAAACCTGGGCATGAGACTCAGAAAACACCCTCTGCCCAGTGCCAACTAAATGCAATTCTAGGGAAATTAGGACCAAGGTGATCTCAGAAAACAGGCTGGATTGTAAGGGAGCTCATATAATTGTATTCAGTGCTTGCTAGTTAGTCATAGCTATACAAAAGGGTGCAAACTGAAGCATATGCATTAACATTCCTGAACACGTTAAGAGACAGAAATGCAAAGAGCAAAAGATACATTCTGGGTTCTACCTTGTAGTATGGCGATAGCTTCATTGCAGAGACACTGTTGATGTGCTCTTTGACTTTGTTGAAAAGGTCATCCCAACCACGAATCAAACGACATTTGTTCTGGTAGTTAACCAAATCCAGCTCATAGGTGTTCCACACTTCTCGTATCTTTACAGAAAACAATGTACAGTGAAGTTTAGGGTTAAAGGTAAAAAATCAGGCAGGCCAAGGCTGCTTTTCTTTAAAAATAGCCCAACAAATGATGAAGAGCCAGAGGACATCTATGTAACAAGCGATCATCAGGAAGCAAGACCTTTGTCTTATAAATGTGGCCAGATGTTCAAATGGTTCCACTTTTGATTCTATCATTATTTCATTCTAGAGTAATTAGCTGTTTCTTTATCTAATAAAATGTATATACTGCTTGATAGAGACAAGCAGTTTACAAAAATATAAAACGTTAACACTATCGATCAAAAATATTCAATACGTAGATGATTAAAATCAACAGCAGCTTCTAAGAACAAAACTTTTTGAAATACACCCTGCAGCCTGACATAGGTTTAACCAACTGTCCTCTAAAAAACTGGACTTCCTTGGGAAGAACAGAATATTGCCAGTAAGTTGCTGCTTCCTCTTCAGGAAGAAAACGCCCCAGCACTCCTGAGTGCAGAAGGCTGTGTTCCTTGAAGGAAGCCTCTTAGCCTTTTCCAGCAAGCCTTCCTGCCACCTTCCCTTTACTCTCTCAGCATGCAGGGTCAGAAATAAGTAGCAACCATTGCATCAGGACTTGTCTTCCTTCAGTGCCAATGGTTTTGTTTAAGGGAACTTTACTGGAAATACAGATTTAAAGTTTTCGAACGAGCAAAAGTATTTATTAAAAGCCAATAGCTACCTGCTTCAAGAATTCTTCCAGTGCCATCTCTCCCTGTGCTACAAGTAGCACATCTTTCACAATCAGTTCATTCTTCTGCAAATCAACATCCCAGATCTGCCCCAGGGTTAGTTCGGAAACCACCCAATTCACGTGCAGCCTCTTCATCAGTTGCTTCCAATGACGATCTTTAAGAGCCTCCGACTTCAACTCTATCACCAACATGTTTATCTGAGGGGGTTGGAAATGAAGGAAAGGTGTAAACTTGTCTTCTTAGGCATCAGCACCATGTTCTATCCAGAGGTCTTTCATAGGCAAGCTTACCTTCATGTAACCTTTCAGGAGCCTCTGCACGTATTCATAGGATGCATATTGCCGTAAGCGAGCAGGGAAATTTTTCAGCTGGTTGAGTAAGCCATCTAGACTTTGCCGAAGCTATAAGGAAGATGGGGAGCAACTTTTAACAAGTTAACAGACTGTGCAAATTGCTAAGTATTACCCATTTCTCATCTTTATTAACGGACGGCTCACCCAAGTAGTCCTGTTTGCCAGGAACACTGACCAAGTTATTATCTTGTTCTCCTTTCTGACAAGGCAAGAGCCCATCTGCATGCCTACCCATAAGCTGTTCTTTATGCTCTTTATCAAGTCACCCAAAGACTCCCTAAAAAAGACTAGCCTCACAAACTCATTCTACGCGTTCTTCTAAAATATCCTTTGCCACCTGGTCCCAATGTGCTACTTTCATGCATCTTGCCTGCCCAAATTCCATACCAGTACCACCATGCCCCCATTTTTTTATTATTATTAATCAAATTTGTATACCACCCTTTATCCATAGATGTCAGGGTGTTTTGCAACATAATTTCAGCTTCTCCTTTGCTGAGTATCCCTCTGCAGCTCCCCAAAGTCCTCCAAAGACTTCCAAATGTCATAGCAGATACCCCCACCCATCTTACAAACCTAAATCTCCCTGTCATCCAACATCCTCACCATCCTTCTCTGCATCCCAAATTCTTCCCCCTTGATTACAAATGCCGACGAGCTGCACTGCTAATTTAAATAGAAAGGTAAAGAAGCCGATGTTGAAGCCTGCAGTGGTAGCCATTGGTAGGGTGGTCTCTCTGCCTTACTGACAGGTTAGCTTCCTATGCCCAAGTGAGTTCATAGATGTGTAGAGATGGTCAGGGTGCTCTGGGACAGGATTGAGGTCCCTGGGCCGTAGGTTTAATCAGTGCTATCAAATATGTGCCAAACCATGTCAACACTGACTATATGGCAGAACATTTTTAGCTTCTGTTTTACAGTGTTTGAAGAGGATAGATTTGCAATTTCTCTTGCTATGGTCCTCAAATTCTTTACATATACACAGCTGAAGTACCTTGCGAGGCTGTACTGAAACCCAGGGTTGCTCCTTCATTTGATCAATCTGTTCCCAGACCTTGGAAAGCTCAGACCAGACTCCTTTAAGGTCTTGGAGCTCTTCTAAAGCAACCTACGAGACAAGAGAAGCTTCGAAACATCAGTAATTTTAGAGGGGGGAAAGCAGGATATGACAATTCTTGTAGGTTTTGATCAGCGTAGCTGGAAAGACCTTTCTGCGGAATACAGCTGCTGAAATTTATACGCCCGGCTACTAGATTTTCATACCTGAACACGTTCTTCGCTACCACTGAGAAGTCCTGTATCTGTGAGTTCTAGTGCTTCCTTGGCCTTTGCACATTTCTCACGGTCATCCTTCAGCCTCCCAAACTTTCCTTCGTAGATGGTAAGGGCTTGGAGAGCTTCCTCCGGGCGCAGGTTGCCCTGAAGAAAGAAGTGAAATACTATTATTAGACTAGGCATAGTGGAGTTCACTGTTATGTAAGGTGGAACTTTTGACTACGTGTACCAAATTTCACTTTTATAGATGGTGTATGATGACCATAAGCTATTTGAAATATAGCATATCCCAGTTTTGCAGAAGAGAAGTACAAGCACCCCATTTTCAGACTTCCCATTAAGTTGGATGTAAAGGAATATAAAAGCACCAAATTCCAGTTCTCAAGGTTGTGTTGAGTCGGTTAGTCCCAAGTATCATTGGGGTTTGTTAGTGAATGAGACAGCTAGGCACAATTACAAACATTCTTAACGGACACATAATTTAGATCATTGGTCTTCAATTGGTGGGTCTCAGCCTGACTTAAGGCAGGATATCTGTATGGTGATCATGCTGTTAAGTGCTAAGTGCACCACTAGATGCATGTTTTGGCTAAAGGAGATTTAGGTTTAAAAGTAATGATGACTCAAGGCTCAAAATGCCAGAGCACTGAAGACAACTTACGGTTACAGGCTTTGTTTTCTCCCAGTCTGTCAGTAAGTCAACTGTACGAGTCTCCACAGCTCGATCTTCCTGAACGATTTTCATCTGCAGGTTTGCTACTTGCTGCTGAATGGCAGAATCCTTTCGACGCATGATGTCATTGAAAGCACCCCATTCTCCTTCAATGTTATCAATGTACAACCAGGATGAAGGAAATTGGAATCTCTGCTTCTCAAGCAAGCGCTGGCCATTACGGTAGAGCTACAGGCACCAAAAAATAAGTTATGATTCTCACAAAAAGTGTCAAGTTCAGATGCTACTGTTAAACTGAGACTTGCCACTATGTAGGGTTTTTTATTTAAAGGGTATTTTATTTTGACACATTACCCGAATAGGAGATATGCACAGCAATGTTTTATTTGGAACAGGCTTTGATCACATATCTTCTGATCCTATCTCTATTATGAAGCTTTTTCCATTGAAACTGATTGCAGAAATGTGTTGTAGAAAGCTTACCTCAACTTGTTTCTCAAATTGTTTGATTTTGCGTTTCAGTGACTGCACGTATGTGATGAATGTCACAGCATCAGATGTGCTAGCTGTGTCCACTGAGTGCTGCTCCAGCTCTTGCCGTGACTAAGAAATGGGAAAAAGGAAATTTTAAAAAATGCTCTCATAAAGGAAAGGGAGTAAGTTTTAGATGCCCTGTTCAAAAGACAAGGAAAGCCTCTATGGAGGTGCCAATCACACTCAATTAGTTTAATACAAGCATAGTACAGGCACTCACAATTCTTCAGACATCCCACTATTACGCATGGGTTTTTCCCCCTCTAAGATTACAAAAGAAAGAAAGCTTTGACATGGAACAATCTCTTTCATCCCATATTGAGAGAAGAGAAGCAAGTGTTGCTATCTATGGTTAGGGGCACTTTGGCAAAAAAATTTGCTTAGGTATTTTCAGTGGGATGAATTTTGGCAAACTTACCTTGGAAATTTGAGAATGGAATTCTGTCATGTTTTGGCCCAGCATTTGACCAAATTTGCTGAGCACTTCCTTATGCCAGGAATCATACTTCAAGTTCACCTTCGATTGCACCTATACAATTAAAACAGTGGTAATTTTACTCTATGCCATCTATCTTATAATTTGCAAACTTGTGTTTCTTATATACTGTAGAAATAAATTAAAAAATTGTCCAGTACTACCTTAGAGACCAACTAAGTTTATTTACTGTTGTTACTCATTCCCCCACCCCTCCTACTTGTGGTCTGTTCTTTGATACCATTTAATGAAAATTAATGCAGGAGAGATCTACTACATTTTCCCCGCATCGCAGGGGGCTGGACTAGATGATCCCTGGGCTTCCTTCCAACTCCACAATTCTATGATTCTATATCTCTACTATCAGATCTATTTTCCTTCAGGGTGTTTACCTTTCCATAGTCGATGATAACAGGCCCAAATTCCTTCCTGGTTTCAGCATTGTCAAAGGTTCCTCTGGCTTTTCTTATCTGAACCAAGAGTGCTTGCCACTTATTTAAGTCTTCTCCAAGGCGGTTGTAGATATTCTCAGCTTGCATATCCCATAAACATTGATACTGGAGCCAAACCTACAGATCGAGCATGCACACACAAAAGAAATACCTAAATTTTTCATTTTAAGGATTTGTAAGCTTTTAGATATATCCAATTCTTGGGTTTACGAACTGGTAACGAAAACTGTAAACACCGCACTTTAAACAAATATTAAATAACTCATCATTCCATATTCTTGATCAAGACACTGTCACGTGGAATAATGTTACGTAATAACTCTGGAATAGGAAACATAACATGTTCTCTTACCTTCACGTACTGTTCAACTTCTGTTACGATCCCCATGACTGCAGAGTAAGACTCTTCAAGTGCTGAAGGGCCATCTGGCATCCGTGTCAGGGCATTACGGTAGAATTTTTCCTCTTCTGATAATTCATAGTGCACACCCACCTAACGCAACACAGAAGATGTACCACATTTTGATTTAAAAGCAATGAGAGCTTTGATAATTTTTTTTTAAAAAAAAAGATTTAGGTTAAATCTACTCAAGATTCTTGAGATTCAAAAGTAGTATTTCTTTATTCTTACCTGATATCTCTGACTTTGGATTCTGGGTAGCGACAGTATTACCATCTTCCAAGCAAACAGTTCTTGGAACAGTTTGTATCTGCAGTCTTCAATGGGTGGATTCAGGTAGATTACCTGGTTGGTTATCCGCAGTTCATGCACAACATTCTACAGGAATATAAAGACATGTTCAGTTTTGGTTTACTGGAGGAAGTAATAACAAAATGCATTAAACTATCATTAGTCTGGTGGCATTACCCAAAATTTGACTGTGGTATTAAGTTGGAAAGTTATTTTTGTATCTGTGAATTATAGCACAAATATAAACTGCACTAGATGAAGTTATGTATTCTGTTCAGAGTCTCTAAAAAGCCACCTCTCCTGTAAAGCCTTTAGCTTAACCCTTAATCCTATATCCTCTCCTCCATGATCTCTTAAATTGTCAAATTTTAGAATGAAAGCTCCCTGACACAGAGCTGTACCCTTTGTCTCTGAAATTCTTTTTTTTTAAATGTTTTTATTTATTTCCAAGCATGGTGTCTTCAGCAGTACATATATTTGTCATTTGATTCAGTAACAGTTATTGCAAAGACTGATGAACGCAATACATCCTGTAACAGTAGAGCAAATAACTATTTACTCCCCACAAGACACGGGGAATTGAACAGGACAAGGAACATGGAAAAGGATGGCGGAGGCTGGCCAATGATTAGTATGAAAGAACTCAAGACATCCCGGTTCCCTGCAACTTTAAAGCCTTTAAATAAATGCTCATATAAGCATTCTTTCTGTGATCATAAGAGCTGGGAACTTCATTCAGCAAAATTATGGATTCTTTGGATGCCAGCTTTTGTGCAAGATCATCAGATTTACCAGAATTGTGCAAACACAGGACGAGATTTAAGTTATACTGCATCATTTCAATACACATTTTTTCTAGTTTGAGATTTTGCATGCATTACTTCCAGCTTGCAAGACCCCATGGATTCAATTCAATTCAAGGTGAAGACACCACGTACTTTGATCTTTGGCTCTCCCCCAGGCTTATGGCTGACTTGTGGAGCATCTGTGTCCATATCAACTTCTGCTTTGTCATCCGCTTGACCAAGTAGTACTTGAGTCCATGCTCTCAGCCCAGCCTGCAGACGAACTCCCAGTATTCTCTCGATCTAGGAAGCAATTGCATTAACAAAACTGAAGTACTGCAAGAAACGCAGCAGACCTGAAGTTAGCACATGCTACTAAACATCCACGGAAAGATTTTTCTTATCAGTATCCTTTCTTATTAGCCCCTTTGAGACCTGAGGATATGGACTGGTACTTAGAGCCCTCTGACAACATGTCCTCTAGACACTTGTCCTTCTTGGCTGAATTAGGTTAACTGGAGCAGTGTGTGACTGACTATACAGCTTGGGACCTTTGTACCTGTGAGTGACTGCTCCCACACAGCCCTACCTATGTACTGAGATCTGTGGTGGGTGGGAGAGGAGGTAATCCCTGTGGTACCTCAGCTGTCAGCAGTTCATTATGTGGTACTGCAAAGCAGGGCTTTCTCAGTGGCAGCACCCCAGTTATGGAGCTCCCTCTCCTCTGAAATATAGGCACCTCCCAATTTATGCGGGGGCTACGTTCCAAGACACCATGCATTTAATTGAAATTGTGTATATTGGGAACAAGCCTGCAAACATCCTTTAAACCTCTGGAAACCTTTTTAAAACAAAAAATGCACCAAACTCCACAACTGCTGCCTCCAAACCTCCTTGCTCAAACTCCCAACTCTCCACAGGCCTCAAAGGCTTGTGGGATTGCTAGATACCATTTTCATGATTTTAGGGCCGTTCCCCCCCCCCTTTGCCACTTCTGGGATTGCGGCGATGCGTGTGTGGATGGTCATGTATGCCTTGGAACACAAGTAAATGGGAAGTTGCCTGTACAGCTGTCATTGGCTCTTATACCTTTTAGGCACCAGCTGACGACATACTTTCATGCAAGGCTGTGAACTGCCTGGAGATATTTGGATGAAGAGTGGTATACAAATTTAATTAACAGCAACAATAATGTAGAAGAATGCTGGGCATTACTGCTGAGCCTATTCTTTTAGTATCAAATACATTTGTAGTCTTGCAGTTGCACTCTGCATCCCGTAATGGGATATATTAGGAAACCATTAACTTCCAGCAGGCTTTTAACTCAAAATCTCTCAAGTGTTCAAACCAGATAACTTTAAAATTAAACTTATTAAGAAATATAGCTATATTGTCCTGGTAATCACTTGCAAAGCTTACCTCCATATCTAGTTTATTAACCCAGATGGGTAAATTGGAATATGAATGAAGATTCAAATCATCCACAGCTTTTTGAACTCTGTTTAAAATTTCGGAGAAGGTTTTGTGATCATACATGCAAGTTTCCAAGGATCTGACTTCCAGGTCTATTTTCTCTTCAATGATGAGCAAGTCATCCACCTAAAAGGCAGAAATGAAAACAGTCTTAAAAGCTCAGTTTCAGTACGCAAAATGATTGTTCTCTATAAAGCCACCCATTAACAAATGTCTAAGTTGCCTTTCCAACATGTAAGTCTAATAAATCATTACTCCCAGTGGATTCAGAATTTAGACAAACAAGTGCATGCATATTAGCAGTGGTATGTTGTTATTTACTCTCAGGATCACTGTATTTGAATACAATGCAAATAAAAACTGCATTTTCAAGTATTGATTTCACTAACTAGACTGACATCCTGTCTGGTATGTAATACTGTACTAATAAGGTTTTGACAAAAAATACTATAACCTGTTATATAGAGTCAATACTGCCTTACTTCTAGTTGACTGAAATATTTTATAAAAGGCTGTATCAAAATCCATTGTAGCATGAGGCTTTCCTGGTCAGTTTTAGAGTGTTGGCATTATGGCTACTGAACAGCTGAAGGGCAATTTCTCCAAGGTTTCTTTATTGAAGCAATAAATTATTGATAAATCATGCACTGCAAAAACCCCAAATCCCAATAATAAACTTCAAAGCAAATTCACCTTTTCCTGGAAGTTGAAGACTGTCTCTGCCAGCCGTTGGAC
The DNA here is from genome assembly GCF_027172205.1 of Podarcis raffonei. NCBI lineage: Eukaryota > Metazoa > Chordata > Lepidosauria > Squamata > Lacertidae > Podarcis > Podarcis raffonei. The sequence goes on from NC_070602.1 coordinate 16,063,074, forward strand.
ATATGGGTCTAGTTTGTACGATTCCCACACTAGAGCAATTCCTTCCCCGATCAAAGCCTGCACTTCCTTCTTCAGTCCAGCAACCAAGAGGGAAATGGTGTTCCTCTCTTCCACCTTTTCACAGGTCCGTTCGTATGTACGGACGCTTTCAATCAGAGAAATAGCAAAAGGATAGAGCTGATTTGCTTGGTGAGCTTTGTTGACTATCGCGAGAGGAACCCGGAACCCTAGCCACTTAAGGTTGCGGACTTCTTTCGACAGGGTGATTATTTCTGGGAGGAAGTTGACCTTCAGTTTGAGGACATTCCCTGTTCGGCCTCGAACACGAGTACTTTCAATGGTGAAAATGCGGCCCGAGACACCAAGGTTACGCTGCTGAACCTTCCTGGCCCAATCATCAAATATTTCTTGGGTGTTGAGCTTCATACGGAAGCTGTCTCCGTCCTGCTTCAGTTTTTGGCCCTCTACGTGGTTCTCCCAACCCTTCCCAAGGACATCTTCAACACGCTTCATGTAGGCTGTCAGCTGCCTGTCAATCTGTTTCGCCCAGATTATAGACCCCGATACTGGAGGCAAGTCTCTAACATGACTCATTTTGCAAGCCTGACTCTGTGGGTACTGCACTTTGAATTTGTCATGAAGCGACTCTATGTCATCTTTCACACGCTGAATCAGCTGTGTTTGGTATTCACGGATGGCACCTCTGATGTGGGGCCTGACAAACAGAGCATTGAACCTGGAGAAGATCCTGAACATTTCATTGGCATTCTTTGCTGTGCCCAGCTGGTCTCTTAGGCGAGCAGTAATGCGGGTCTCAACTCTATCGATTCTTTCATCATAACGTTTCATTGCAGCTTCCCAGGCCTCTGTGCCTTCTTTGGAAACATCCAAGCCATCAACTTCTTTAACGTTCTCATAAGCAAGGTTTACTTCTTCAATCGCGTTGGCATCAGCAGCGTCAAACAGCACTTCTGCCACTTTCATATCCTGTGGCTCAGGTACCTCTCCCTGATTTTGCTGGGGTACTGCAGTCACCTAAAAAGATACCATTAAGCGACAGCAGTAGTAATCACACTAGCAAGAACACACAGCAACATGGCCTCTTCCCCTAGCAAAGGTTCAATACCCAGCAGCCATGGTTATTTCGCTCACTAGTTCACTTGTTTGCCAGATTTTCAGGGCCTCTTTTAATGTGTTTCTTGATAGTCATAATTCAATGACTATAAAGCTTTCCATTTTAGCATTTATCCTAAGAACCAGTAGGGGGAGCTCTCTTGCACTGAAGCAATTCCTTTGGAAATGGATTTATACCGTTCCTCCCAAATGAGGGGCAGCTTGCTTCGCAGAAAGTATTCTAGGTGAAAATAGTCTGGGTCAAGACAAGAGTAAGTTCTTACTTCGAATGGACTAGTTCCATTCTAACATATCACAACCCAAGTCTCTAAAAAAAGGCACCAGCCACTGTACTTACCTGTGGTCTTAACACTCTCACGATAACTGCTCTCAGTTGTTCGTGTTGGCGTCGAAACTTCCGCATCTGATCAAGACGAGCCTGGAGCTTTCTGTGAGCAGGATTGATGCGCCACACCATCTTCAGATTCTCTTCCCTCTTTCTTTTCACAATGTCTCTCAGCAGGACTTGCAGTTTCTCATATTCATCGTCCCAGGTCTGGAAGACCTCAAAGCATGCAACCATGACCTGAAAGAAAGTTGAACACCGTCACTGAACACCATGCTCCATCACACAAATTCTGCATATTGTATGCGTTCACTAAGGATGTGATGATAGATTTGTCCCCAAACTTTATTTGTGGGGGGCGGGTGGAATGGACTGGTAGATTATGAAAGTGTAGAAAAAGCTATATTGCACCAAATAATAATAATAATAATAATAATAATAATAATTTATTATTTATACCCCGCCCATCTGGCTGAGTTTCCCCAGCCACTCTGGGCGGCTCCCAATCAGTGTTAAAAACAGTACAGCGTTACATATTAAAAACTTCCCTGAACAGGGCTGCCTTAAGATGTCTTCTGAATGTCAGGTAATTATTTATCTCTTTGACATCTGCTGGGAGGGCGTTCCACAGGGCGGGCGCCACTACCGAGAAGGCCCTCTGTCTGGTTCCCTGTAGTCTCACTTCTCGCAATGAGGGAACCGCCAGAAGGCCCTCGGCGCTGGATCTCAGTGTCTGGGCTGAACGATGGGGGTGGAGACGCTCCTTCAGGTATACAGGACCGAGGCCGTTTAGGGCTTTAAAGGTCAGCACCAACACTTTGAATCGTGCTCGGAAACGTACTGGGAGCCAATGCAGATCTCTCAGAACCGGTGTTATGTGGTCCCGGCGGCCACTCCCAGTCACCAGTCTAGCTGCCGCATTCTGGATTAATTGCAGTTTCCGGGTCACCTTCAAAGGTAGCCCCACGTAGAGCGCGTTGCAGTAGTCCAAGCGTGAGATAACTAGAGCATGCACCACTCTGGCGAGACAGTTCGCGGGCAGGTAGGGTCTTAGCCTGCATACCAGGTGGAGCTGGTAGACAGCTGCCCTGGACACAGAGTTAACCTGCGCCTCCATGGACAGCTGTGAGTCCAAAATGACTCCCAGGCTGCGCACCTGGTCCTTCAGGGGCACAGTTACCCCATTCAAGACCAGGGAATCCCCCACACCAACCCGCTCCCTGTCCCCCAAAAACAGTACTTCTGTCTTGTCAGGATTCAACCTCAATCTGTTAGCCAAACAATGACTTTGGTATTATGACCAACAACATCTGCCCATCTGACTGGGTTGCTGCAACCACTGTGGGCAGCTCCCAACAGAATATTAAAAACATGATAAAACACCAAACAATAAAAACTTCCCTAAACAGGGCTGTCTTTAAATGTCTTTTAAAAGTCAAATGTTTATTTCCTTGACATCTGATGAGAGGGCATTCCACATGGCATGCGCTACCACCGAGTAACATCACTTCTCACAGTGAAGGAACCGCCAGAAGGCCCTCAGTGCTCAATCTCAGTGTCCAGGCTGAATGATGATGGTGGAGACGCTCCTTCAGGTATACAGGGCCAAAGGTTGTTTAAAAAAGAATTGTAAGGTAGTGTCATCACACATCTCTACCTTTTATTACCTATTCCAATGCTAAGGCTTCAGTTAGCAAGGAGGAGTGCAACGTGGCTGTAATTCTTTCCAAAAGTTTAGCTCAAGTTCCCACCCCCCACTGATCCCATTAGGATCTAAATGCAAGACTTGCCTTCTCAAATTCTTCATAGGCAACATGCATCAATTTCCGTGTCCCCAACACTTTGAGTAGCTGAGAACTCAGGTCTCTTGAAATGGCCTCCACCAGGCGCAGCGCTCGTTGAATAGGATACTTTGTATTTCTGATTTTTCTCAGGTGGGTGAATATTGCAACCAATGCCTGCCTTATTTTATCCAGTTCAGTAGCAGACAGCAAATCATTCAGAGGGAAGTCTTTCATCAATGGATTGTAGTCATTTACTGTCTCCAATGCCTGTTTTAGACCTAGATAGTACAAGAGAAAGCCGATTTCACTTTTTCAAACATTTTAAAACATTTAATCACTTGGCTCGTGTTAATGTAAATGTGCTACAACAGCTAGAGTCCTGCAAAATTCTGTTTCTGGACAGATTCCATAAGCTCTTACCTGTGTCTGTATCAAAGCTGACAGTAGCATGAAAGCGTTTGCCGTGCTTCAAGATATCTAAAGTTAAGAGGACTTCAGGGCTTTCACGCTTCTCCTGAATACGGTATAGAGCACGTTCCAGGTTTAGCCAAAAGCTGATTTCTTGCAAAGCAGTGCCTGATGCAGGGTCCCGATCTAGTTTGGTCACCTTGAAAATTGGTAAAGAGGGTAATGAGACTTCTACTGTTCAACAAATGGTGGAGGTCAAAGCAACTGAAGGCATAACCATATGATCATACTGGCTGCTCAACCACATTTCCATCCTGCTTTGTTCTAACTACTTGGCTATGTAAACAGAGGGCAGAGCAAAAAAAAAAGATGTTGCCTGACTGGAACTGAGCATAGTCCTACCTATGTACAGAAAAGGACTTAGCTGCAAATGAAAACCTGATTCCAACACTACAGCTGCAATCCTAAATATTATGGAGTCTCAATGTACACAGAGGAAGGATTTGCTTCTAAGTAAACTGTAAGACCATTTGGTTATACAGACATTATCTCTCATCTCCAAAATATTAATCTATGGATTACTTACATTCATCAGCTTCAGATAGATTATCTCAAAGTAGATGGAAGGGTTTATTTTAAAAAATAAAACTGCTAAATAATGTACCTGAGTGTGTTCACATTGCTACACATAAAATAGTAAAATGTGTAACTGCTTCTTATTTTTAAATTAAGAACATGCAATTCCAAATATGCTCCAGATCACACACTGAAGATTTCATCCACACTTTAACAATATGCAACTGGGAAGGTATCCAACAACGAACTAAAGAGGGAAACTGAACATCCCTTGAACACTAAACGTCTTTTTCGGATTTACCTTTTGGATTTCTCTAATCCACCGGTTAACTCCAGACTGCAGCTGGTTGAGAAAAGTTGGGTCTTCAACTTTATCACCAAAATCAGTAACCTTTGGCTTTTCTCCACGCTCATAGCACTGCTTAGCAACATTGGTAATGATCGGATGAATTGGCAAACTAATCTCTGGGATTTCAATGTTCTGCTGCAGATGAAGAAGTCCCATTTCGAGTTCCGCAATTTTTTTCTCAACTGAGGGAGCCATTTTATCGCCATCCCTGAGGGAACACGGAAGTGAGCCAAAGAAAAATCCACCACAAAGAGTCATGTACAATTAACGTGCATGCAGCTGCCCTCCCCACCCTATAAAGACAACATATGTTTCCATTTTTCAAATTTCTTAAGCTAGCACGTGAGGCTAAGATTTCAAAGGGCTAGCCAATGAGGTTCAATTTAACATAGTTCAATATTACCCATGTTGTTTGGCAAGCTGCTCCCTAATCTCTGGGGATATTTGGGAGCAGGCCTCTAATGCAGAGAAGCTGCAGTCAGAAGAAAAGCTTGGGGAAGCCCTAATCCACACAAACATGTGCTTCAACATACACACAAAGCTCTTAGGATCTTGACCCCCATCTACTTTCCAGTTATATCTTCCTTCCCCTGCACATCTTTTATTCTTTCACGTACACAACGGCTAGAAATTACACAAACGAAAGTAGTTACCTGTCTGCTTTGCCAGACTCTCTGATGTAGGACTTAAAGAAGGGAGCGACAGCATTGCTGATGAAGGAATGCAGAGTTTCATACGGGGAGTCTTCACTGAGGGTAAGCACCCTGAGCTGTGAGGACACAGGCTTGTCCGCATCAATTACTGGTGCTCGTTTAATGAATGCCAAACTGTAAACCAAGAAAGAAAAGTTTAGGATGGAAGGAATATGGTATTTTACGTGGGTAAAATCTTGCCTACCCAGACTCTATGCCCTTGTATGCAGAATGAGGATGCAATGTGAATGGGGTCTCACGGGGCTAAGGGAGTGAAGAGTCAGGGACATGGTTTAATTCTGTCTTGTAGCATCAACTATATTTGCAGGTGGAAGTTCTTTTCTAAGAAGAGGAGGAAAGAAGCTTCTCCTTTCTGTTCCCTCTTCGCCATGTACTTACTTTCTTCTGTTTGCGGATATGCAGTTCACAGATCAATCTGCAAGATCATCTGCTTGGGCTCTACAGTAAACAGCTAGCTAAGGTTCTTCCTGTTTGTAGTTCTACTCATGAGTAAGCCTTGCTCATGACTGCATCTGCTGTCAGAAGGCACTCCCCAGGCAGAAAATCAGATGTCCCCAGGTTGTCTTTCCAGAGTTAAGACCATGGGTTTATGCTCAGAAGTGAAATGCCAACCAGTGGCTGGGTCCAGAATTTGGTGTGAACCAAATTTCCGGGGTGGGGAATTCAGGAAAAAATATTGTATGCACACTCATGGAAATTACTAACCTCTTCTCTTTAGAAGCTTATAGGGAAGTTTATAATGTTTGATGTTTTATTGTGTTTTGAATATTTTGTTGGGAACCGACCAGAGTGGCTGGGGCAACCCAGTCAGATGGGTGGCTTATAAATAATAAAATTGTGTTTGTTCTTTTTCTTTGTTGTTGTTGTTATGGACCCCACCCCCTTTTAAATATCTGCCTTGGTTTTTTGGGTGGTTTTTTTGTCACAATTGGGATCATGAGGAAGAAAGAGGCACTCAGGCAGAAAGCATAGCTCTCGCTCTTTCCTTCACTTTGCACTTCCCAGTAAGAAAGAAGGAACAACATTTCTACATTATGTGAGCATAGAAAATTGGTGGAGCAGGCAGGAACAGTAGGAGAAGATGGCAGAGACATTCTGCAGTCATACGAAAGGCCTCTATCAGCCAGTGGGCATGGCTCTCATTCATCTCTTCCTGCCCAACTAACATTGGGCCAGGTGAGAATTTCCTACCGATAGAGCTTTTTCCTAAATCTCAGAATTCCTCTTCAGTCCCACAATTGCATCAAGTGAACGGCTTGTTTGTTTATTGTCAGAAGAGACACAGATTCGACTCACCTGTTTGACTTCATCCCATAATGAATGTCAGTACTTATGCCATAGGAAATAAATTCCTTCTCTTCCTCTCCTTCATCACCAACATCCTCTGTAAAGAATTAGGAAATTTTTATTAACATCTCCTGAATGTCCTCTCCCCTAATTTCCTTTATGAGCCACATGTTCAGAACTTTACATTCAACTTAGAATGCCTAAATATTTAGACACACAACACAATCTTAAACATATCTACTCAAATTAAGTCTTGCTTTGAGGCTTGCTTCCAGGTACAGGGCTGCAGCCTTGTATCCCTCAAAATGCATGACTCTGAAGCTAGAGGAATTATAACTTTATTGCACGAAAACCTTTCCCGTTATTCTATGTTAGCCTACTCTGGCTTCTCAACAAAATCCAGTTCTTCTCAAATTCAGCGGAAATCAGATTTATTTAAAAGCAGTCAGCTTCCTCAAACAGATTGAATTTAAGATATATATTATATATAAAAATAGCAGAAGAACTAAGATAAAAAGGGAAGAGCCCTGTTAATAACCGACAATTCAGAGGATGATGTCACTGCTTTAGCAGCCAACACTACAGCAATGAAACCACTGCAATGCAGCACAGCAATTCTTCCATCTAAGAGGCACACCCAAACAGGAGAACAGAAAGAGAAAGTGTACTGGACAAAGAATAGAGCTTTTCAGGAAAGAACCCTGTAATAAAGAGAACTGTATGCATTCCTTATAATATCAGCCAAAAAAAGCACTATTTTTCCATTATAAAGTTGCTGTCAAGAACTGTGAAACCTTTGCGCTGTGTACTTTCAATAAGCATCAATTTCCACAAAGCTTGATTATAAACAGCAGCAACCTTGGTACTTCTCAAGTCATAGCCCTTTTCCAGGAGAAACTATACTGTAGCAAATGCTGCCAAAATGTAAGATTCTGCAAGCATGTGTCCTTTCCTCCAAATCTTATGCAAAAGCATCAGGGTTTGCTTTGCAATTAATATAAAAAGTAAAAGGTTTAATAGAGATACATTTCACCATAGCTGACATTCAATTTGAGGAATAGGTTTGAATCAATCAAGACATCAATAAGTGGCTTAAAGTGTACAACACTGCTTCCAGAAGAGTGTCTTTAGGACATACAATATAGATTTCTCCTACAGACACGTTATTTGTTTTCAGCCTCAAAACTATACTATTTCAAAGACTTATTTAGATGAGAGAGAAAGAATATGCAGGAATATGTGGGAGTATCTACCTCCTTCACGTTGTACAAATACTGTTCTTTCAAAAAGTCACCCACACGCAACATTTAAAAGTTTTGCAACAACAGTGTAGTGCCTCCCGCAACAGAAGTGAAAAGCTCATACAAAATTGTGTCAAGGAAGAGTTACATTTTATGTGTACAGATCTATGTGCACTCATACACATGAGCGCAACATTCAAATGACCTTACAGTTCGGATCTTGAGAAGATGGAAGCATTTATCTCAACAATAAGCCACTGTTTAAGCCTGCACGTTTTTCAGGAGCAAATGGCAATGATGTAATGAATCAACATTAACAACTAGGATGCACTATATTGAGCAGGGCTCCAGTAAGACTCATAGAGCTCTCTCTGGTTTATATTTAACATTGCATTAGCAACTGCTACACTATCTGCACTACAAGCCAAACTCTTCAGGCACATTGCCTATCAAAAAGATACAGGGAGACAGCCAATTAATTCATGCTTAGAGTAGACCCATTGAAATCAATCAACTTAATGGTCTATTATTATTATTATTATTATTATTATTATTATTAAATTTGTATGAGTATGACTTAGTAGGCAATCACCTAAAAAACTTTAATAGTTCACAAAGGAGGATCATTAGAACTATTCCAGGACTATGATTTAGTCCTGGAATTACAATTGGCCTGTTTACACTCATTAAAGTTGCTCATGAACCACAGAGAAAGTTATGCTAGGGCCTAGAATATGGCTGCCATAAGTCTGGATTTTCTCAGACGTTACCGGGATTTCAAAGCCGCAACTGACATCCGGGGGGAATTTACCGAAAGGTGGTGCTTTGTCCTGGATCTTAGGCAAGTCAATTGAAAATCTGCAGGGTGACCAGGTTTTTACTTTTTGAAATATGGCAACCCTAGCCTGGAATAACTATTATTGCTCAGGGACTTTGATAAAATATCTATGCCAGGGGTAGCCAACATGGTGCACTTTCAGACTCCAATTCCCATCATCTATCAGGGGCCATGCTGACTAGGGCTGATGGCAGCTTCAGTCTCAAACATCTGGAAGGCACAATGTTAGCTATCCCAATAAGCTCTCTAGTTCTAGTCTATCTAAAACAAATATTATACTTTTTTATGTTTAAATTTACATAGCTCAGTCCTCTACAAAAGTTCTCTTGTTTATCTAAGCAGCCAGCAGAACTCAGCAAGCAGGCCAGGCTGTCTTTCTGAGGTGACACCTGGGCACAGAGAAATCCTGCCAACAGAGTTAACGTTTGGAAAATGGGAAGCACCTCCTGGGGAGGGATTAACAATGCTCCAAAATGGGGGCAGGGTGCTTACCAACAGCAAATTCTTGCAGAAGATTATAGTTACAAATAATACTTAGAAAACCTCCGTCTATAGAAGCTGATAGTACTGAAACTGATGCAAAATCTCAATAATTCACTAAAAGCTTTCCAAAGGCCAAACTTACACTAGTAGCCAATCAACACCTCACCACTGTAACATATGTAGAGACTTTTTCCTTTTGGACTGTGCTATACTGCTGACTACAGTACAGGTAACTTGCAACTTACACACATTTAACTTTATGCACTTGGTAAAATTAGAAAATAAAAAGGGGGTGGACGTCAGAGGAAAAAAGACTTTAGCAATCCCACCTGCCATTGAACCCAACTATATGCAATTTTGGTGTTAGGCACTATCCCTGGAATGTAATCCCAATATAAACTGAGAGCCATCTGTAATCTTATCAGCATGCCTTAAAAATAACAACCCACGCACATTCATATATCCCAGCCAGCTTGGAGAATGGCAGAGGAGATGCAATTACAGTAGCTGGAATGCTGGGATTATTGACATTACATCTTGAGAACCACTGTGTACATAACAAACCTGTGGCCTTTCAGATGTTGTTGGACCACAACTGCCATCATTGCAGATCCTGACCATTGGCAGGCTATGACTGATAGAATGATCGATATAAAAAGTCCACCAACTGTCTAGAATGATGGCTTACCAAGAAAGTACCATGCTTCCCTTGCAGTACCTCAAGGAGCACCTCTCTCCATATGAACCTACCTAGATCATCTTCTGAGGCCCTTCTTCCATGTCCTAAAAATGCCTTCAACAAATGAATTTAGAAATACATGGCCCCCATATAAGTGGAAACTGCATGCAAGAACAGACATACTGGTACTTCCTTATGGCATAATACCTCAAGTTCCTACAAAGACATACATAGCAGAAGATCTGGCGCGCAACACATGTTTTTCTCTACAATGAGATTTATGGTGTTTGCTGACCAAGAGAGGAAGGGGTTGAAGACTAGAATCATCCTGTGCTTACTACTTGCCCAATCTGTAGGGAACTAGGGAAGATGTGAGTGGAAGCAAATAGGCTAATCCTCCCATACATGGAAGCATGGGATCTACAATTAACGGCCGCCCAACAATCCCCAGGTACTGGTCTGCCCTTCTAGTTGACAACCTATAAGCCAAAAGAGTGTGGTATCCATGTTGTCCAGTTCTGCCAAAGGACAATTGGAGATAAGACGAGGTGAACCAGAATGTCATCATTTGTCATTCTCAGTGCAGTTCTACATAGAACTGTAGAGTTGGAAGCAGTGTTAGAAATTCCCCAGGTGCCAGGTGCATTTTGCTAGTCGGTCCAATTTTGACCACATGGATATCTCTGGATGCCAGGTTGGCAACTGACATCTTCATCTAGTTGACCCTCCAGTTTTCTTAAGCATGCAATAAGAGTTTATTACACTTATAGCCCACCTTTTTATCCAAGGAGTACATGATTTATCCCCTCCTCAGTTAATCCCTACAATGACCCTGAGGTAGGTTAAGAAGCTGTGACAGGCCCAAGGTCAACAAATAAGCTTCATGAACCCTCATTCCCAGGTCCTAGTCAGACACTCTAAACCAGGCATGGCCCAACTTGGCTACAACTCCCATCATTCCTAGCTAACAGGACCAGTAGTCAGGGATGATGGGAACTGTAGCCCCAAAACATCTGGAGGGCCAAGTCTGGCCATGCCTGCAACATACACCACACTGGCTTCCCAGAGTTGTTCTGCTATGGGGCAGCTATATAAAATAAGTAGGTAAATAAATGTGGGAAAAACAAAATGTCACTTAAGAGAAGGATCTGAAATATTATCCTTCAAGCCTGGAATTTGTTTTATTCGATGTTTTAATGTGCTGTAAACCAATTTTTTTCCCTTTAAAATATAAAGTGGTATAGAAATGAAATGATTAATAATAAATCCCATTGCAAAAAGGGGAAAAAAAGGCACATAGACATTCCGTTCTGGAGACAACGTAGGTCTAAGGTGCAATTTGGCTTATACATCTGAGTTTCTAACACTGGTTGGAAGGAAACGCAAGGGTCACCTAGTCCAACCCCAAGCAATGCATGGAATCTAGTTCCTGATGAGAGGGTGAAACTGGATTAGAAAATAGTGTACTGTGCCAATATAGATAACCTAACAACCCTGTGAAAGTGAAACACTGTCATTTTGCCCTTGAACCCAGGGTTGTCAGTTTTTGTTACTGGCTTTTACCTTTGCCTTTAACATCAGCTTGACAGTCAGGCAAGAAACAGCAACCCTGTTTATCTCCTTGCCAGGAAAAGCTTCACCTACTGATTCTGGCACACCAAGCTGTTGTCAAAGGCATAGAAGCCAACTAGATGGTGGTTTGTCTTCCTGGTGACTTAGCAACTCTACTATCCACCTTTAGCGTACTTTGCATCACAGTGCTCAGAAGAAGTCAATCCCACACTGGGAATTCCTCTCACGCAAGCAGAGCATTACTGTGTGTTGTACCTTGAACTATTAACCCAGTGATCCAACGCTCATTTTACATGCGGAAAGGCCTCACTCTGCCTGAATCCCCAAAGATCCTCTGCCTGTCTGGACAACAAAGAGGGCATGTGACAATTTCCAGAGCAGTGGCTTTGTCCAGCATGTTGCAGCAAAAACAAGCCTCGCTGCATCCTAAATATTTCATTATTTTGTGGCGTGAGGTGATAGCATGGATTAGAGCCCAGATGCACGAAACCTCCGCCTCAGTTGGCAGGTGTGTGTGTGTGTGTTGAGAAGAGCAAGGATAGATAATGCCAGTGCACCCAAATTAAACAGAAATAATTTGAAATGGTGTGAGGCAGCTTCCTATCTGTGCAAGCTCCACACAGGCATGTATGGCCTGACTTGAACTGTTTTATTTGTAGCATTGAGGGTCACTGCATCGACTTGCAAAAAAAGGCTTTACTCATGCAGATCTAGGTAAGATATACCATTATTCTTTATTAGATCCGCCTACTGCCTGTCACCCGAAGATCCTGGGGAGGTTTGCAGCACTCAAAATAAAAATACAGAAGACCATAAAAAACAAAAAACCCACAACGAAAACAATAACAAACCCAACCAACAACCAACCCCGCTCCTCTCCCACATTGAAAGTGATGGCTCATCAGCCCAAGGCCTGGTTGAAGAGGAAGATGCGTTGATGAGGAGACTGCCGGATCAGGCCACGGAGAGGGTAGATGTGCGGGGAAAGAGATTTATTCCTGGTGCTGGCGAAGTGGGGGGGGGGGAGATTAGAGGCGGTGGAGGACGGGCTCCCTCAGCCCGCCAGCCTGAAGAAGACAAAGCGGCGGCGCCGGCGCCATTTTGACAGCCGAGGGAGCGGCGGCATCGGCAGCCTCCGTCGCCTCCGTCTTCCCCAGCGGCCCCACCCCTCTCTCCATCCTCCTCCTTCCCCTGCGCTGCTCCTCCCTTGTTTATCCCCAGCTGGAAGGGAAAACCTCTAGGCCTCCCGCAGAAAGCGAGCGAGGAAGCCGCCGCCCTGAAACACGTAGCCAGCCTGGCGGTCGGGCGGGGCCGGTGGGACTGGGGTGTCTCCGGGCTGCCGACTCACCCTTGAGGGTGGAGCGCTCGACCAGCACGGCGTGGACCTGCGGGTCGGAGAGGAACTTGCGCATCTGCTCCACGGCGCCTTTCTCCTCCAGCGCCGCCTCCAGCGCGGCCGGCGCCTCGCCGCCATCCTCCAGCAGCAGCGGCACCAGCTTGCGCAGGTGCTTCTGCAGCACCGACACGTCCGCCACGTTCTGCACCGCCGAGCCGGTCACCTCCAGCCCGCCGTCCTCTCCCCCTCCTCCTCCGCCGCCTCCCCCTACCGAATCGGACATGGCTGCTGAGGGTTCGTGGGAGTCTCCCCCACCCCTCGAAGCCGATGGGTAAAACCCCGCTAGAGACGAGACGCAGCTAACTCCCCCGGCGACCGCTGAGTTCTACGGCTCAGCGGTACTGAGCCCGCCGCGCCCGCCCCGCCGCTCTTTTAACCACCGCCTCTCGCCGTCAGAGCCGCCCCGGAGGATGATGGGAAGCGTAGTAGGGAAAACCCTCCTAGGCTTGGAGCTGAAGAGGGGGTCTGGGGTAGGATGGACTACAAGTCCCGACATGCATCTGAAAGGGGACACCCGCTGCCCCCTCCAGAGAGTCACGCGGGCAATGTAGTTCACGTTTCCGGCCGTAGGGCTCTGATTTGCTTTGAATGCAAAGGCTGGTGCTGCGTTGGTTTTACAGTATTGTAATGATCAGCATATATATTAAATATGTTTGAACTCATCCATGTTAATTTTTTTTTAATGATTGGGTTTCCCCTGTGTTTTTAAGCTGCTCTTATCCCGCCGCCCGTAAGCCACTTGGAGTTCCTGTCAGGGGGGAAAGTGGGGTATAAATAAATATACAATTATGATAATAGTAATAATGTGAGAAAACCCTCAGGTTTCAATCCTGAGCATTGTCTTCCTGGGCTCCTTTGGGAGGAAGGGCATTAACAATATGTCTCTCTTGGATTTTCATATGTAGTTTTTGGCACAACCGAAGTAAGCACGCTAGTATGCGATGCGTGTTTTCCTGCTCAGAAAGCTATTTATGAGAGTGCAACCCTCAGGACCCGGTTTTTTGGAAAAGGAGCTCAGTGGAGTTTGCTTTTGAGTAGGTATCTGCTGGATTGCGCTGTTAAATTCTGCCACTCTTGTAAGCTAGCAAATACGATGATATTTTAAATGTAAGCCTGCTTTAGACATGGGACTATTTTTTAAAAAATTGTCTAGCCAAAGCCATTACAAGAGATGAAAATACACAGGACAGAATAAGATTAATTACACAGTTAAAATTAAAGGTTTTGTGTGTGTGTGTGTGTGTGTGTGTGTGTGTGTTCTAGAGATAATGTAAAGCAAATGCAACGCCCAGGCTGTTTCTTTCTCCAGGAAGCAAAACTCAATAGGGCGCAAATGTCAGATTTGTGACCCCGCCTTCCCGCTTATTCTCAGGAAATCTTTTTTTCGAAGCCAAAGGCTGCAGGAGAAAAACTACTTGTTCCAGATTGCACTGCGACTGTTTCCGCCGGAGCAATGAAGAAGCAGTTTTGAGGCTGTCATTACGCAGCCTCTTGCCTCCTTGCTGCCAGAGAGCTGCGCTGCAGAGCTTCGCCCCGGATTGCAGCGCGCCGAGTGTGATGCATTTCTGATATTTCGCCTACGGATAAGGAGTTAACGCTGCGGCCTTCTGCACCAAGCCCCACTTGAACTGAGCAGGCAAAACGACTGCAGACTTAGCCACACTTCTCACATGGGTGGACTTCTCAGCAGACTCGGGCTGGTAAAGACGCCTAGGAAACAATATGGGAATTCTTTCTGGGTAAACACGTGTAGGATGAGGCAGCCCGCTTGATGTAGTCTTTAAGCACGGGTAACGAGGGGCTTACTTATGAGTAAGAGGCCAGAGGGACAGAGATTAAAGCACGGGTCTCCAACTGTTTTTGGACTAAAACTCCATCCCTAGCTTAGCAGGACCAGTGGTCAGGAATGATGGGAATTGTAGTCAAAACACACACACAAAACCAACAGCTGGAGAATCAAGTTTGGGAAACTGATCTAAAGGATTTACCATTCTGGAGGAATGAGCAGATAATCAATAGTTTGGATTGCATAGAGCAGGGATGTTTCTGGACCCTATTCAGCCCCTGTCAGTGTGGTCATCACAAGAGCCTGCTGGATGAGGCCAGTGACCCATAGCCCAGTATCCTCTTCCTGTAGCAGCCAACCTATGGGAAGCCTGCAAGCAGGACCAGAGAGCAACAGCACTCTCGAACCAGGTAGTCTCAGAAACAGGTATTCAGGGGCATACTGCCTCTGACAGCAGAGACAGAACATAGCCATTTTGGGTAGCAGCCACTGATAGCCTTCATCACCTGCCCAATCCTCTTTGAGAGCTGTCGCAAGTCGATGGCCATCGCCACATCTTGTGTGATCCCATGGTTTAACTTTGTGCTGCGTAACGAAGCAATTTGTTAGGGAATGTTCAAACTGGATCTCTTGCATCAAAGGGGGTGGGTCAGAGCACAAGGCCCCCTACAACACTGTAACGCCAACATGCATGCACAAGGTGTTCCTTCTAGTTGGAACATGCTCAGCTATGGATGGGAAGATGGTCTTGGGTTGCAATTAAGATGGTATCTATGGCTAAGGAATGCTCAAGGCTCGTCTCTCATCCGGGATAGCGCTACTCCAAAATAGGGAAAGGGTCATTCCTCAACACACGGTGCTAGTGGATTTTCTGGAAACCAACACCAGAGTGCTGGAGAGAATATATAGAGAATAGCCTAAGTGTCCAAGTCTTGCCCTGCCCTCCCCATGCAGATTATTGCAGTAGATCCGGCTTGGGACCTGGACATGTTGGGAGCCTCTGTGGCGGCACCTACCTCAGCATAACCGCACACCACTTCCCAAAGAGCAGCAGAAATAATAAAAGCTTGTGAATGAACAGTGCTTTCCAGCATGCCAAGATTGTGCTGAAGACAACCTTAGTGAGCTGGGGGCCCTTGAATGCAAGCTACTAACTTGTTGCAACAAATGGTGGTTCTGCTTCTGTGATAATGGCAGCCATTTCTGTGAGATAGTCGGCTTCTTTTAGAAGCTACATAGTTAAGTGTACCATGGTGGAAGAGGTGAGCATGGATTCCTTGAGACCATGGTTAAAACTCTACTAGGTCTTCCCCAATGGTCAGTCCTACCTAGTATGTGATTTCAATGGCAGGGTTCAAGATTGATACACCCAGAGCAGCAGTTGAACCTGTCCTTAAGCAGGTGCAGAGTGGTCCTCCATTGCTACTAACAACAGAAGCAGCTCATGCATTGCTGAAAAGAGGGAAGGGGCTTCGGCACCAAAGGGCGTTATTTCAAGGTCATGAGTGCTGTCATCTCTTTTTCTAGAACTTAACTATTGCCTGAACTCAAAGGTCCACACTGATGGCCCTTTTTGTTTTGACTACAAAATCTTCAATGAGAACAGGCAGGGAGGAAGCACTCTTGACCTTACTGAAGTGGAAAGAAATACAAGATAAGGAACATTTGCCCTTAATTTGCTCTGCTTTCTGATTCTGGTCTCAGTTCCATGGCCAGAGGACTACTCCCTAATTAGTTTAGCATGAGAGATCAGTGCACCAATCTTCCACTTATTAAAAGAACCTTACCTTCTTTGAATATCTCTGCATGACTTTGTTACAGGGAAAAAATGGACCGAAGGGGATAAACTTTCTTTTCTTTTTTTAAGGTGGTATAAAGGGTAAGGTAGAAAGGTAAAGGACCCCAGACGGTTAAGTGCAGTCAAAGGCGACTATGGAGTGCGGCGCTCATCTCACTTTTCAGGCCAAGGGGGGTGGTGTTTGTCCACAGATGGCTTTCCAGGTCATGTGGTCAGCATAAACCACTTCTGGTGCAACAGGACACCGTGACGAGTGCCAGAGCGCACAGAAATGCCATTTATCTTCCTGCCACAGCGGTACCTATTTATCTACTTGCACTGGTGTGCTTTCGAACAGCCAAGTTGGCAGGAGCTGGGGCAGAGCAACAGGAGCTCACCCCGTCGCGTGGATTCGAACTGCCAACCTTCCGAGCGGCAAGCCCAAGAGACTTAGTGGTTTAGACCACAGCATCACCTGCGTCCCATTGGTATAAAGGGTAGATATCCCCAAGAAGGGTGAAGGCACAACAATGTAGACATGCCATTCCATTAAAAAGAGACAATGAGGGTGGGGTGGCTTTCCCTTGTTTTATTTCAAAAATTGAATAAGACTGTTTTCTGCATACAACAGAGTGCAGGTTGGATTTCAGAATTTAATTTGCGATGAGTTTGCTCCATACTAGAATATGTCTAGGGAAAGGGGTTGGCTAGGATAGCCTTGTGGTCCCTTGCAATGTTGTAGCATTCTAATATATGCTGTGGAATTCTAAGCATGTTTAAGACTTGGAAGTAAACCCGAGTTCAATCTTCCCTAGTAAATGTGCCATGGACTGCAGCCTCGATTTCTTTCCCGCTTGCAGCTAACCATTATGCCTAGAGAGAACTATGTGATATATGTTACTGCCTCGAGGGTTATCAAACACAGAAAATAAACTTAGCTACACAGCAACATTTTTCTCTTTAATTTTTTATGAGTGACAGTTGCATGAGGTAAGGCATAATGTAGCAGGAGAAATGTATTATTTAAGGAGACCACATCCCAAAGCGCCATTATTTTTTCATGATTAATGCCAGGTTGATCTCTGGATAATAGACCTTTACCCCTTGGCAACATGCTCTCTGCTTCCCTCACCCAGTAAATCGGTTTGCATCTTTGCTGTTTCACCTAATTTGGTCCTCATCTATATAGCAACATCAAAAATATTTGAGGATTGCTGCACTAAAGTTTGAATGCAGGTATGCATAGCTGTGGTCATGCCCTGCAACCTGAAAACTGGCTTTTTGTAAACCAAGTGTATAGAGAAAATGTAGTTTCTACTAGATACAGAAAACCCTACTGTAAAGTTCATGTATTGCTTCCAAGTCTTCATGTCCTGGTCTTCTATCTGACTAAGACAACAATCCAAGAGATGAGATGCATGAACAAATGTTATGGGCTTGGTATTACAGTGGCATTTTTTACTGTTGCTTGAAGAGCTGACCCTAATATGAGAGCCAGTGTGGTGTAGTGGTTAAGAGCGGTAGTCTCGTAATCTGGGGAACCGGGTTCGCGTCTCCGCTCCTCCACATGCAGCTGCTGGGTGACCTTGGGCCAGTCACACTTCTTTGAAGTCTCTCAGCCCCACTCACCTCACAGAGTGTTTGTTGTGGGGGAGGAAGGGAAAGGAGAATGTTATCCGCTTTGAGACTCCTTAAAGGGAGTGAAAGGGGGGATATCAAATCCAAACTCTTCTTCTTCTTCCTCTTCTAATAAGGTGTCATTAACTACTTCTGAAACTCCCTGCTGTACACCATGCAGCATAGGTGGCTGCTGTTCAATTACTAGGTGCTGACCTTGATTCAGAGTACCATGAAAGAATTGACTCTTCATTAATTCAGGAGGAAAGCAAGCTAGGATTTTGACTCTTCCCTCCCCCCCCCCCACGAAGATCGGCTCGCATACTTCACCTTGGTTCATTTGTCAGTTTGTGGGACGCTGGCCCACCCTGCTGCTACCCTTGGCTTCAGGTGTAACTATTTCGAATGACTTAGTCCTTCTGTCTCAGCATTTAACTACAGAATTGTAGCACCAAGTAGTGATGCAACCACACACAATGGACTGTAGTCCTGAAGAGCACAGCGTACTGACATACTATCAAGATGAATCATGATCATTCGGAGCGCTGAGCTGCATACAGTGGTGGTTTTATGCCGGAAGAAATTGCTTTCCATTTGTGTAAGGCAAGGCACCCAATTTTCATAGACTCCAGTACTGCATGACCCTCAACGCAAAATCCAGAGTTGCTGAGGGTGCTCCGACCTTCAGGATCTGCTATGGGTCGGTGGAGGATCAGGGAAAATCGGGAAGAGGTTCTGCATTAAACCGAGAAAAGTACAAGAGATGTGGACCAGCTGAGGAGCGGGGGCTGTCAGCCTTTTTGTGTTGATGCAAGACTCTGGGGTGGCCGCACCTACTACTGACACACTATCTTCAAAGGGTTGGTCAGGAGTGAATGCAGCCCACCAGCCAAAACGGATTAGCCCCCTCTGCTCAAAGCCAAGAAAGCTCTTTCGGCTGCCCTGGGAGATGCTGGGGCTTGGACTTTGTCCAGCTTCTAAAAGAAGGAAATTCCACGCCATGGCATGGTTACATGATGCATGTTGTGTCAAGAGTCACATATTAGTGGACAAACTTTGGGTTATTTAAGATATTAAATGGGTCAATTTGACACTATACAGTACTGTCAAATTGGCCACTCTGTTCATGGCTCAGTGAAACTCCTATAAAGAAAATTCTCTACTTTGAGAGTAAACTTGGAAGGGGGGGGGCACAAGACCAAGTAGAATGTCTGCCACCCTCAAAAGGTGAGGGATCTCATCTGGCTTGTATGCAACATTTAGTAGTTTTAACAACTGCAGGAAAATGGATGTGTCTTTCAGTAAGCACAGATTGAGACAAAATCCTAAAATCCTTCTCAATTTTAGGTAATGAGATTATTATCTATGGTTTTAACTTTAAGAGCAGCAGTCATTTTTTGCATGGAGACACTAGAGTGCTAAAACCTCTGTGTTTTGCACTAGGAAAACCCAATTATAAAAAACCTTATTTTTTCACACAACCGTTTATGCAACTTTCATAATTACGGGCAGAGTGAACACACAGGTCTGACTTGTCAAGGGGACAGAAATGGAATCATCAGTTTCTCCTGGCCACCACCTATATATAGGCTGCTTCATCATTCTACGTAAGGACAATTGGAGGCTTTGAGTCTTCTGTAGATGATGTAGCCCCCCCTTAAAGGGCCTTATTGAAACTTTGTTTTGTATGGGCGTTTTTATTGGATACCTACATAATCTGCACTCTTGGTGGAAGATCCTTTCCTTAAGTTAAACGTAGTTTTATGATGAGCAGGTAAAATTCCATTTCTTCTTTATTTAATCCATATAATACACCAGTTTTAGAATTTAAAAACTAGATAAAAGAGCATATTAAATGGCAGGTGTATGAAGTTTTTCTTCATAAAACAATGTCTGAACAAAAAAACCTGAATTATAAAATATTAAAAAATAGGTTGGTACATTTGAACATAGCATTCAACTAAAGCATAAAGATACAGATATAGTATAAAGAAAAATTGTGCCACTTACCTATAATTTTTTTTTTTGCTGTTTCTAGGAACTTTTTATTCTGTACATAGGACCATTCTGTACAAAATATGAAGTCTACATTTTTATTACTCATTACAATAAAACAAAGTACAATGTATGTACAATATTAAAATGAAGCCATACTAAAGCCACACACAAAAAAAGACACTTGGTAATATTCTTTTTGACATTCCTGATGTACAGGCATAAAATTTTGGAGAACATGGGAAGATGGCTAACACTGAACTTTATGAAGAAGAACAGTCACCAAAACTATATTTTATTTGCACGTTTTTATTTTGGATGTATTAGTTTTTAGAATAATTTAATACAGAACTTATACAGAGCATAAAAATGGTGATAACAAACAAGCCAAACAATTAGTGCTGCTAAATTTTAGAATATTGCTTAGGCAAGTTTGTCAACTGGCCTAAAATCTCAAGAGCAAGTTTTCATGGCATAATTTTCCTACCTATCCCAGAACGTTAGCTTTTTGGTGAATGTTTATCTTCAGTAAAGAGAAAAAATAAAATCTAGACAGTGAAAGATCTTATACGTTGAGCGTTACACAGTCAACCAAACATTGATATACAATATTTTCCCACTCCCCCCAGAGGATAACATTAGTTTGAATGCTTCTTTCCAGAAACCTCTTTCATGAACCTACTGAACAGCCTAATTATAAAAAGGTATTTGACAGGTTACCAGCTAAAGATGGAAGTTCAAACAATGGTATATCAAAATACATATAGACGTTGCCATTTGCAATTAAAAAAGCACCCTTTCCCCCCACCTCAAAAAGGGAAGACATCTTTAATCTGCTTTAAATTACTTGTTTTTCATGGTAAACCATATTTATTTTCAAGTTTAACAGGAATTGTTTTTACATAGAATGGGTATTTTATTTGAAGCTTGGAGTGGTCTTTATATTAATTTAGTTCTGCCTTACCACTAATTCCCATCACACCACATAGGATTTCTCCCCATAGCTTTTGCAATAAATATTGGACATTTTGTTTTAAGTGAGACCAGACAGCGCAGGCACTACATCTGCACAAGGTTACTATAACTGCCTGTTTCGCACAATAATTTTAATGGATTCACGATACCTCATTTCCTTAAAAACTTATTTTAAAGAAGCCACATGTTTTGACTTTTTCTGCATCAAGACATTAAAACACTGTTTGCTACTGCCAGAGACAAAAGAAAGAAGTTGCTCGTTCTAAATAAAACACAACTGAAACCCAGCTCTTAAGCAGGATACAAAAGTCTAAAAATACTGGCCACCCTGAGAGAAATCAAATATCGAAGACAAAGCACTATATATATATAGAAATTTTCTTCGTGCTTTCCCATCCACAACAATAAAAAAGAGCTCACGACATGCACGTAATCTTGTGGAATATATAGCAGCATTTGAAGATCAACAGTAACTCGGATGAGTTTTTTTTCCTTGTGAGGTGTGTATGTTTTACATGTGCTTTTCACCACAGAAAACAATATGACAGCAGAACTTCTCTCATTTCTCAGCTTTTAAGACAGGCATCTGAAAAATGCATAATGCAATGTTGCCTTATTAAATATAATCTGAAAAGGTACTAATGCTGCACTCTTATCAAATTATATCATCCAGAGAAATGTATCCAGCTAGCTGGTCTCATGGTGTCTACAAAAAGAACTCTTAGAGCTCAAAATATGCCATGCAGTAAAAACTCAGGTAAGGGAGAAAAACATTGAAGTCATTCTGGTAAATGAAATAATAGTTTTTTTGGGGGAAACCAAAATAAGAGTTATGCAATGACTTATTTTTTTAAAAAAATGCAATTTATTTCTAATCAAGGCAGACAGGATTTCAGTTTAGGAACACAAATTCTTTTTCTAGCAGGTCAGTTCCAAAATACTCAGCTTTTATTACATGCTAAAAGATTGGAAAATATGGCTTCAATCCATATAAAGTACTTTGAGGGTGCCTCTCTTTGAAATAATTTTCAGAGCTCCCAGAAATTAGCCGTGATTGAAGATTGTCATGAAAATTGCCATTCTGTAAGATGAACTGAGAGAACAATTTAACTGTGTGTGTTTCCAAGCTGCCAGGAATTTGTCAAGGCAGTAATGCAGGTTTGTCCCCCCCCCCCCCCGGAAGTTTTTTCAGTGTTATAAAAATGCCTAATAGGTTTTCGGTGAATTTAAAAACTCGACTATTGCCACAGTACCAACTTTGGGGACAGGAAGAATAGAAAGAAAATGGCCTCAGCCTACCAGGCACTCTTGTACTGCAGCTTCTAATTAGGAAAACCCATGCAAGGCCACTTTGCCCACACAGAAAGCAATTCCATATAAAGAAAAATAAAAGGAATGTGCAGTCACACAAGCATTTTCTTGTGTGCCCGCACATATATGATGTACATGAGCCACAAGCTGCAGCCGACTGTAGTCTAACAGGTGTACATACTGCAAACAATATGATCAACGTTATGGTTTCATGCTTTTCCATATACAGAACTGCTTTCCATGCCCCGCACAAAAGAGGGAAGGTGGAGCAGCCAAAAAAGTTTAGGGAGGTTGTGTGGCAACAGTGTTTGATGATTTGCGCCAAGGCTGTCCTTCTCTCAGTAACAATATGGAGGGGGAAAAGTGCATGCTTCCAGCTTGTTAGTACTATGCCAACATCCTCAAGGAAGTGTCTTCGTTTAATACTTGTCAACCCAAGGTTCTGCATATAGAATCAGATAATTTACCATTGTTTGAACAACTAATCTTGAGCTGCGCATACTGTATCAAAGTTATTGCCTAAAGAAATGGGATTGGGGAAAAAGCTTTGACTTGTGTGTAACTGATCAGTATGGCACAAAAAAAGTAAGTTCTCTACTGTGGAACAGAGTCCAGAAAAAAAGGGTTTTCCTCCAAATAAGATTTCACTTGAATAGTCTAATGCCCATCATGCGTTATTAGATCGTCAGCTCGGCAATGGGACTCCAAGGCTTTCATGGTATAGATATCCTGAGGCAGTTCGGACTTGCGGTGCACAATAACACGATCCTTTTTCTGTTCCTTCTGTGCCTAAAATCAAAATGCATTTTTTTAATGCAATGGTTTAATCCACAATCGGTTGGTTTTTTTGGGTGAAGAAAAGTATTATTAGCAAGCTTACAACAGCAAGTTGGCAATACAACCTGGCTACTGCTGGAATGACTTGGTTGATGCAATGCTTATCCATACACGGCACCCCTCTGAATACATTTTTTTATTCTCCTGGTTCTTTGGGAAGCTACCAAGTCCATAAATTTAACATTCAGTACATACTATCATTATAGGCATACCATTTTTAAGTTGTTTAGGCTAATAGCCATGCCCCCTGGTGAGCAGTCGTGTAGCAAACTGTCCTACCCACTCCCTCTTTCGGCTACAGGTGCCCATTCCAATTGTGCGGCTACCACCAAGACAGCACCATCCTAGGAGTCAGCCATAGGTCCACGGAAGCACAGTGTAGCACTATAATGGATGGAATGGCATGTTTTGATTACTCACCCAAGTAGGTCAGTGTCCAGAAGTAGTGTACATGGATGCATATGCAGCTGCCATACATAGAACTATGGTTTTCTTTATTGGGGAAGATACATCTATACTATGCCTGTCTGCCTCCTACTGTTATTTGGCCCAAAGCGAGAAAGACCATGGCCTTGCACTCTGCTGTTTTGCCAGTTGGAGAGATGCATAGCAGTGCTATGGCAGCTGTGAGCCAGGCTTTCAAATGCAAGCATAGGCTCCTACAACAACACTGAGGATGGAAAAAATACCAGGTTGCAGGGACAGAAATGGGGGAAGGAGAAACACAGGTGACATAGGTTTGGGGGTGAGCACCTGCCCACCCCCTTATAATGATTTATATTCAGTCACTAACCAAGTTTCTTGGAGTAAGATACTGTCAAAACTTTTGAGATAACCAATGAGGTTGTGGTTCTTTGTTATTCCATCCAGCTATATTCCAGGAAATAAACGTTTTACGTGTTTAATATGTTTGGATCGCCAATGTTTTATGGATGGTTTTTTCCTTCTTTCTCTTTTATGATTTTATTGTCTAAATTATGCCAATAAAGGCTGAAAGAATGAATGAATTTATATCCTTATTTGGTCCTTATGCGGTTTTAGCCTCAAGAACCTGTGTAGTAAATAGTCATGGGCAGGATCTGAATTAGGTCAGGACTATAAAATCCAAGATGCTGAGGGATGGGGTAGAGGGAGCAGGAATAACAACCAATGATCTATCTCCCTGGAGTATGGACCAGTTTCTACTTGACAATGAAGTCTTCTAATGAAACCAACTGTTATTAACGTCTGCACCATATTTAAATATGCAGTATCTCTATGTTTAAACCAGGAGTCACCAACTTTTTTGAGCCTGAGCACATCTGGAATTTTGAGAGTGCACTGGATACTACCACCTCTGATTGCTTCCCTTCCCTCTTCAGTCTTCATGCACAATTGTGCATGTGCATGTACTAACGCATACACGTGTATGCGTGTGCGCACACCCACACACCCTTTTGTTTTTCCAAGGGTAAAAATCACATCCAGTAGAATTAAAACTTATCCTCTTAAATTTGCCTCCCCACCAGCAAATGAAAGACCACACGGGTAAACTGCACAGTAAAGATCACAAATCTGGTCCTTGTGGCCAGCACCACAAAAACATTTACCCAAGGGCACAGATCCCATGATTCAACAAGGGATGAGAACTAAAGCACCAACAAATCACATAACACATCTATGCACAAAGATGTGGCCTATAATTAGATGGTAATTTTGAGATGTTCCCTTGCAAAAAAAATTATGAGGATCTGACCTGCAGAACCATGTTTTTTTGTACTGGCAGAACTGGAAATCACCAGATGTGTGATGGTTATGGTTCAGTTTTTGGAGGCACATGTGATCTTTGATTCGATGGCGGTAGTGGTAAGGGAAACCTATTAAAAGTCTGCAATGTCAATTGGATCCATTTTATTGGATTCATTATGTGTGTGTGCATGTATGTGTAGACACAGCTTTTTCTCCGTTCTTTTGCTCCTGATGCCTGTGGCATGCCACCCCCACCCCTTTCACTCTTCCTCTATCCTCTTGGTCACTTCACTTTGTCTTGAAAAGCACACAGAGCTGAAAGAGAAAGCAGAAAGGAGTCTTCCAATTTTCTCCTTTAGCTCTCTGCATTTTTCAAGGAAAACCCTCACCACCTTCTGAAAAAAAGGGGCAGTTAGGGGGTGAGCTTAGAAGCTTTGTGGGTGCCAGGAGATACCCAAGGGTGCCATTGCAACCACAGGCATCACATTCATGGAACCCAATAACTAGATGTGCGTTGATTTCTCAGTGTGGCTTTGGCAGAGAGGGCATCAAGACTCACTGGCAATCCTCTGGTGTCAGGGAAATCAGGGCTGAGCAGTCTTGTGCTTAGGCAGTAGACACGGGATGAGGGAATAAAAAAACATGGAATTTCAGTAAGCGAATTCTGTTAAGCAATCTCTTCACTGTATATTCGTTGAAATACCCACTTCACTTTAATGGTTCTGAAGCCAATTAATAAACACAGGACAAAAAATTCTCACTGCTCACATATGCAACGGGACACGGTCAACAGCTACAATAACTATTTTACTGACAACAGGAAACTACTTAGAAATTACTAAAATTATTCTGCTCGTTTCAAATTTGCCATTTAGAGAGGAAAAGCATAACTACTAACCAAAATGAGTAATTTCTAAATCAAGTTTGGAACGAGTAGGCTAATTTTTCTTCCTATGTGCTTACCGGACAAGCTTCTTCTTTCACTGCCTTTTTCAGCACCTGCAAGTCTTCAATTAAAGGCCCATCTGTTTCCATTGCAACAGGACTGCTCACCAGACAGGTGTCACTAAATACTGAGTGCTAACCAAATGCAAAATGTTTTATGTCAGAATTTTTGATGGTAAAACTTAAGATTAGCAACAGCAAATTTACTGACAGAAATGTTACCCTCACACTTGATTAAGAGTAATTTACACATTTTGTTGCACAAATCGAGTTTTGGATTAAACCATGAACTGTTATAGCTTCTATCTTAAAAAAACAGGAGATTTGATAGTCCAAACTGCTTGTTGAAATCTAATAAAGCCGTATGTGCTATGGAAATAATGAAATGAGCATAAAAAAATAATCTAAGCTTCGGGGGACAAATGGAAATTGCAGAGTTATGAGAAACTAAAAGATAAAGTGCGTGACTGGCTTCATTATTATCAAATATTGGAGGTCTTTAAGTCAGACAGGAAAAACGGCTTTCAGGTGGAAAAATCAAAACTTGAGACAGAATTGTTAGAGTCCAAAACTAAGAACTTGTCAAAAATGTATAACTTGCTGCTGAAATGGAATACACAGGACGAAATAGTCAAATCAGCCATGATTAAGTGGGCACAAGACATTGGTCATAACATTATGTTTGAAGACTGGGAACGGTTGTGGACCACCGGTATAAAGTTCACGGCGTGTAACGCCCTGAAAGAAAATATTATGAAAATGATTTATAGGTGGTACATGACCCCAGTCAAACTTGCTAAGATCTACCACTTGTCTGACAATAAGTGTTGGAAATGTAAAGAGAATGAAGGTACATTCTTCCACCTCTGGTGGACGTGCCCAAAGATTAAGGCTTTCTGGGAGAAGATTTATAATGAAATAAAAAAGGTATTTAAATATACCTTTCCGAAGAAACCAGAGGCCTTTCTCTTGGGGATGGTCGACCAGTTGGTGTTAAAGAAGGACAGGACATTCTTTATGTATGCTACAACAGCAGCAAGAATATTGATTGTGAAGTATTGGAAGACAGAAGAACTACCCACCGTGGAAGAATGGCAGATGAAAGTTATAGACTATATGAGACTGGCAGAGATGACTGGCAGAATCCGAGACCAGGGAAAAGAGACAGCGGAAGAAGAATGGAGAAAATTTAAAGACTATCTTAAGAAATACTGTAAAATTGTGGAATGTTGAGACGTTGTGGATTTGGAGAATATGAGGTTGAATGCTGTAACCATTATGCAATATGAAAAGAAAGGTTAAAAATTATTTATTAGAAATTAGGGAAGGATTTGTTGATCAAATTTAATTAGAGATTGGAATGCAGTAAGGGGAGGTATGAGGAGGTCGGGAAAATCTTTTATGAAAATAGGGTTTGAAATTATACATGTGGTGTCTTTTTTGGTGTTTTGTATGTGTGTATGTTTTTGTTGTGATTTGTGTTTTTTATAATTTGTGAAAAACTAATAAATATTTAATTAAAAAAATAATAATAATAATCTAAGCTTCATTTTGTCAGTGTTGAAACCCGTTAGTTAAGGGTGAGACACGACTGAGGTTGAAACTGTGTATGGTGAAGAAAATGCGTTGTACTACCCAATAAAACCCATTTGCAGGAGATAAAAAACAAAAAACAAAACAGAAAATAACTTCACACAGTGCTTAATTTATGGAATCTGCTGCCACAGAAGGAGGTTATGACCACTAGCTTAAATGGCTTTAAAGGGGAATGCCTTACTTGTGAGGCTTCCCAGAACATCTGACTGGTTGTTGTGGGAAACAAGATGCTGAATAATGCACTATTGCTCTGATCCAGAAGGGCTATTACGTTTCTGCAATGGAAATATGAAACAATATGGTTCTCCCAGTTTGGCTTTATGCACCCAGCCCCCTTATCCCGCACCACCTTTGAGACTTTAAAGGATTTCCAAACTAGACACGCTAAATTGGTGTGATGGGAAATCACTAGCTCCTAGGACCCAAGATACAATCAAAAGTAACCTTTAGAGCAAACATCTTTTTACTGGTTGATGACCTATCATTTTAAAATTTAGTAGAAGAATTTAAGACCAATCACTGCACAAAATGATGGCTAAAGGTATGCCAGGAAAAGAAGACCAGCATGCTAAAATATTTGCATTAGCCCAATTACTGGTATCAGCACTTCCCAATAATAAGAGGCTATATGAAATAAATAAGAAAATTGCCCAGTACCATCTTAGAGACCAACTAAGTTTGTTCTGGGTATCAGCTTTTGTGTGCATGCACGCTTCTTCAGATACCAAGTGTGCATGCACACGAAAGCTTATACCCAGAACAAACTTAGTTGGTCTCTAAGGTGCTACTGGGCAATTTTATTTTATTTTTGACTCCATCAGACCAACACGGCTACCTACCTAAATCAAGAGACTATATGGTCTTGTTTGCACCTCAGTAAAACATAGTTGATAGCATTATATCCAAACCAGAGACTGTGGTTTGTTTCACCCAGACAAACTATGATATCCAGTTTGGATGCAACTGTAAGCCAAGGATCATGGTTTGTTTCTCTTAAGTGCTATCCAGAAGCAACAAAGCAGGCAAGATCATGGTAAACCATTAACTATGGCCTACTGGGATGTGCAAACAGGGCCAATGAAGTTTTATGAGTCAGCAAATCTGCTCTAAGATAAGTCACTAATTTGAACAATTATCCAACAGACCAATTAATCCTTTAATATATTTTCTGCATGAAATTCATTTTAAAATAACTTATCGCTGATACTAAATTAACCTGAACAACAGTATGTTTATATGAAATTGGGTCCACTATTTATACAAACTGATCCACACAAGCAGCATGCATGATTACTTTATAAAAAGTGTAAGAATTACAAATTCTGAAATCAATCATTGGCATTGGTGTACTTTCACACCAAATCTTCTTTTATGTAATTTAATAAAGCAACGTATTACAAAGCAAAACAAAACCAATGGTAATTTACTTAATATTCTTTGAAAAAGAAGTCTATTTAAAAAAAAGTATCATGGTAGCAAATTTCTATGTTCCCACAGCGTTCAACAGGGTTTATTTCTATGTAGGATTACCACCTCTGTGCCTCAAAAACCATGGCAGTTGTAGCGACTGACCATATTTGCACAGCTAACATCAATGCCAATTCTAGACTCCTTTCGTAGTTTACTCCCTTCACAATTTTACACATCTTTACTCAGAAATAAATCCCACCAAGTTTCACAGGATTTACTTCTCTGTAAGTATGTCTAGGGTCAAGTACAACCCCAGTAAGGTCTTAATCAATAAACTTTTCTAATGGGAGTGTTGTCAATATTCTTTGGGTGCTTCAGACACGCCATCTGATAGAATAAATGCTGCAGAATACTCAAATTCATCCAAATAAAATTATTTGAATATGTACTTCTAATAACAATCTTCTCTATAGCTATTGCAATGTTAGCTGGAGATTTAAACCAGATTGCCATTCAACAACAACAGAAAATTGCTCAGCAAATGATATGTCTGCACTAAAACTTAAAATAGTTTTCAGACCTGTTTAAATTGTCATGATTCCTAACTGAGGAATTCTGGGACTTTCAGTTCTTTTTATAGAACAAAGATTTCCAACACTCCTTCTGGTTGACCTCCAATTAAACCAATTTGAAAACTAGTTTAAATTTCTACTGTAGATGTGCTAAAAGAGTCATATTGCTGCAGTTCAATCCCATGAGTGAAGTTCAGCTCACAGAAGAGAGGTAATTCCTGCCAATTCCAAATTCAGCTCTGTGCCTCCTGAAAACCTGAACCGGAGGAGGGATGGAGGACCCTACAGAACAGCGTGGAAAGTGGTGTAAGAGGCTGCAGGGGGAATTGGAGAAATCAGCCTCCTTCCTTCTACTGGATCTCCCACTCTTTGGTGAACAGAAGGGCTACTCTGGATACGAACTAGAGGGATTTTAATCTATTTGTTTTATTTCATGAAATTTATATACCACTTGATTGGGGGTGGGGTGGGGAGACACCCCAAAAGCGGTTGTGACCAAGTCTGCCAACAGGCCACCGGCACAATGACATTTTAAAGCACTCTTACAGATTTAACGTATCACTTGAACTGTTTCTTTATTTCATAAAATGTGTACACCACTTGATTTTTAAAAAATACTCAAAGCAGTTTACAAAATGATAAAACAATAAAAAGGAGTAAAAATAAAATAAAATCACAACCCTACTTTAAAACACATAAAAGTTAAAATACTAAAACAGATTAAAATGACCTCAACTTCCTAAACATCCGGGTCGGCTTGTCCAAACCGGTGCCAAAAAAGAGTACAGTGAAGGCACCTGCTTGATCTCAACAGGCAAGGAATATTAGGGCTAGTTCTAATTAAATATTTTGCTAGTCACGTTTTTTTCAGGCGAGGGTTAAGAAGTATGTGGAAAACACCTAAACCCGCATTTGTGGTGTCTGATGAGTCACAAGTATGAGAGCAGCATCTTGCAAGGTTCCTGGGACCTCTCCCAGAAATTATGTATGTTGTTTTCTGCGTGGACTTTTCCAACATTACATACAAACAGTGGATTCTGTTGGCTTGTCAATAATTTGTTCATACATGAATACTGTTCTCTGGCTCACCTGCGGCAGCTGCAGCTCTTAGAAGAAGTATTTATTAAAGACTGACCATGTAATGAAGAGCTTTTAACAACCAGGCTATTGTGTGGCATTTGTTATTGCCACATGGACAATTGGAAACCACCAAAAGATGCACACTTCAGCCACACCGAGTCATCTTCTTTAATTACTTTAAAAAATGCGAGTAAGGAAATGTTACATTCATGGTGGCCCTTACTGTTCCAGCAGTATCTAATGTACAGTTGAAATGTTCAGCCTCTGAACGTTTTTGAAATACCTGGCGATTTGATTTGGCTAGATTTTCTATTTTAACCCAAGCTTCTTCCCGTTCCTTCATTTTTAGCTTCTCCCTAGGGGAAAAAACCCACACACGTCACAGAAAAAGCTCAATGAACTTTTCAAATAAATCAAATTACTAAATTGCTTTTGACACTACAGAAAAGGACAGGGTGTTTTTTTTTTGTATTTACTTGTTTAACGTTGGACATATATTTAAATATAACAGAGGGTTAAACAGCCGTAAGATAGCATGAATAGTATATATTGGGGTTAGAAAATAATTTCAGAAATGATCCTCTCCCCACTCCTCCACATACCAGAAAACCCTTAGTCATTACAAGATAAGCTCAACCCCACTCCAAACCTTGCCATGACTGGAAATATCTTTCCCCATCCCACTTAACCAAATTTTGAAGGGGTGTGTATTTGTGGAGGGCTGGTGGAACACTGTGCCCTGCCTAAGGTAGTTTTTCCTCAGAATGAGGCATTAGGTTTGAAGTGACCACAGAGATTGCCTGTGCCACCACTTTGCTGCAACGGTGGTAAATGTTATTTAAACAGACTGGTTCTGTGTAGTGTTGGCTGCTGTTATGGCAAAACGATGGCACTCCGGTGGCCAAATTTCTGTGGCTACTTCACCCACAAAGCCTCAGGATGAGGAGTGGTGAGACCCATGCTCTGGACAGACCTGCTGTTAAGAGCACCGCCACTCAATGCCTTGTGGTGGTGGTCCATGATGACCAGCAGTAGTGGAAGGCTGGTTGCGATGGTGGGCAGGAACAATAATAATTTTATTATTTGTACCCAGCCACTCTGGGCAGCTTCCAACAAATATAAAAGCATAATAGGCAGTGACAAGCAGCTTCATGGGCAGTGGGCAGTGTGGTTCACCTTGCCTCATCATAGGGCTAGCCTTGGGAGGGAGAGAATATAGCAGCTATGGGTAAAACCGAGGGTTGCTTAATCTGTTCTGCGAAGTGCAATTTCCCCATTCTTCTTTATGCACCAGCCACAAGTAATATGGCTCCCTCTCCCATCTCAAAGCTGCCCCTTGAAATATATGAGGAAATGCAGGGTATAAATATTTTTGCTTACTCCAGGAAATAAAATTCTCTGTTCTTCCTGGAGGAACATGAATAAAACTTCCAGAGTTTCTGTGGACAATGGGATTGCTGAGCATGCTCAGCAACATTTAGGGCAGAGAGCCATTGGCTTTTGGGGGGCTTCCCCTCTTTCTCCTCCAGAACTTTTAATCTGGTGAAGTGTAGAAAAGGAAGAAGAGGGACTGACACTCTGCAATCTGATGATAGAGGTGTTTCCTAGGGCTGGGCCTTTTTGAGCTCTGGATGAATCCCAGAAATTGCTCAAGCCTCCCCCAAGTATTCTCCAAAATAAGATGGTGAATTGTGAATCAGCCCATTTTTGATTGAGATTAATGTGTTTCACACAGCTCCAGTAAGCAATGTGAAACAATATACAGGCATGCAATATAAACCAATCATGATGAAAGTAGCAGGAAGAGAATGTTTTCAAGGAGCTAAACAGTTGTTATTGTTTTTATATATAAATAGAAGTGATAGTGCTTATTCTAATAAATCAGTGGAAAACAAAATGAAAGGGGAAAAAAGGAAGATGTTCAAGAGGAAACTTACTTAACTTTTTCTGCTTTAAATTGCTGTGTGCAGTCATCAAACAGTTTTTGGTTCATCTCCATGAATAGTTTCAGAGCATTGTAAATCAAGCCATGTATTGTCCTATAAAGTAAAATTTTGGCTTAATAATAATAATAATAATAATAATAATAATTTATTATTTTTACCCTGCCCATCTGGCTGGGTTTCCCCAGCCACTCTGGGCGGTTTCCAACAGAATATTAAAATATAATAGTCTATTAAACATTAAAAGCTTCCCTAAACAGGGCTTCCTTCAGATTGCTTCTAGAAGTAATAATTACAAAATATCTCTTCTGGAAGTTTGATTATTTCAAAATACACACACACACCATAAAAACCAGAAATTAGTCACTGGATGCTTCCATTCGCTAAAGTATGCATTATAACTTCTCAACATCAAAAAACAAGCACTCTTTAGATGTTGTATTGCTCTCCTCTTGAATATCAATGCTATAATTCCAGTAATTTTAACATTAATCATCCATATTACAAAATTCCACGCAGTAACAGAAGCCTCAGTAAAAGAAGTAAGAACACTGCCAATACTTCATACTACATCTAACATGTTTCTAGCAACTGATATGAAAATTATGCAACATTATGCAGACATACTGGGCTAAAATGTTTCCTGAGCACAGCTGTAGTGTCTCTACAAGGTAATTTTCCTGATAGATTACAGCCACTGGCAATGGTGGGAGAATTTTGGTTACTCTATCAGCTCATGTCTTAAGCTAAAATTAGCAGATCTGAAAATGGTATTGGGGGTGGGGTTAGAAAGTAAAAGCTCGTCACCTGAATTAGGCAGCACTCCCTGCCAGAGAAGTTAAGTTATTCTGCAAAAATAATCTCTCACATGTTAGGCCATCAGATACAAAAGTCAAACCAGTTTTATGGCTCCTTGCATCATGCAAGTTAAACACGTACAAAGGTGTGCCATATACTCTGTGTATGTGCCTGAGCACAGTGATATTACTCATGCTTAGGACAGAATGACTGGACAGCCACAAGTGGTGAAGCGAAAAAAATACAGACTGCCAAATCTTCAATGAAGTAATCCATGTTACTTTAAAACCAATGTATCAATGGATTACTGACATCCAGTTAGTGTAAATCAACTTTTAATACTGTCTACTCAGCATTTTCTTTCACTGTGCAGATTTAACATGCATTGTTGGCTACTCTACCAGTAGTCATTAGTCTGCCACCAGCATCAGGCTATGGGACATCCAGCATTCGCACAGTAGCTCAGTTAAAAGGTCCTTTAGGCAAATAGCAGTTGCAAAATCAAGGTGGCTAGTAACAGGTTCATGCTAGAATTCTAAACTACTGTGTGGATGAAAACTGACAAAGGAGAGACATGCTATATGAAAATACAACCAACTAGGACAGAAATGCAGAAAGAAGGAAAAGAGGAAAAAGAGGGGAAATAATATAAACTTGTAATGATAATAATTTATTATTTATACCCTGCCCATCTGGATGGGTTTCCCCAGCCACTCTGGGCAGCTCCCAACAAAATATTAAAAACACGATAAATCATGAAACATTAAAAACTTCCTTAAACAGGGCTGCCTTCAGATGTCTTCCAAAAGTCAGATAGTTGTTTATTTCCTTGATATCTGATGGGAGGGCGTTCCACAGGGCAGGCGTCACTACCGAGAAGGCCCTCTGCCTGGTTCCCTGTAACCTCACTTCTCGCAGTGAGAAAACCACCAGAAGGCCCTCAGTGCTGGCCAGGGGACGCGGGTGGCGCTCTGGTCTAAACCACAGAGCCTAGGACTTGCCGATCAGAAGGTCGGCGGTTCGAATCCCTGTCAACCTAGCAGTTTGAAAGCACGTCAAAGTGCAAGTAGATAAATAGGTACCGGAGCTAAATGGCGCTTTTGTGCGCTGCTCTGGTTTGCCAGAAGCATCTTAGTCATGCTGGCCACATGACCTGGAAGCTGTCTGCGGACAAACGCCGGCTCCCTAGGCCAGTACAGTGAGATGAGCGCTGCAACCCCAGAGTCGTCCATTACTGGACTGAACAGTCAGGGGTCCCTTTACTTTTACCTTAGCTCCCCCAGGGCAAACATTTCAAGCTTGCTGGATGGAACAATCCCCCCTTCTCCTCCCACTGTGTGCTGTTCTATGCATTTCTACTGAACCCCCACAGAGCCAATTTTGTGGGGGTGTGAGGAGAGGAGGAGCGGGGAGGGAGGCCCCAATGCATGTGGAAGCTGCTAAAATCATGGGGAGGGCAGGACTTCCTTTTGGAAGCATCTTGTTGCATGTGAGGGGCACTGACATTCCGACTTTTGGACTTCAAGGCCCACATATGTGACTCCAGGTGATTGACAGGTGGGCAGCCCCACTCATCTGTCAAATTTGGCTGAGAAGGATCTGGCCCATGGAGGCAAAAGCGTTCCCCACCTCTACTGTATGCAGCAGGGTGGGAGGGCTGTGAACCAGACTTGCCCCTCTATGCCATTGTGTGTGGAATCAACATGGCAGGCTGGTTTGTGAGCAGCGATTTTAAGGACGTGTGCCTGAGAACTCTGCATAGATATGGAAGAACCTACCCAATCAATCTTTCTTAGCTCCTTATTGTGATGTGACATTTACCTTCACCTAACCTGCTTGAGAGAAATACTTCTGACCGATTACAATCTTGTATATCTATGAGGAAACTGCAGTACACAAGCTTTATATTTCTATAAAAATGCTGTGACATGAACAGAGTCAGACTTTAGGGTATCAAGCAATATATTTCAATGGCTACTTACTTGTTCCAGTGTGTCTTTGAATTTCGGTACAAGGATGGAAACATGATGGGCAAAATCTTTGCTGCGTTGTCACTGATTAAGCTCATAATATACTCATTATTCCAGTAGTATAGTGCTCGTTCTGCCACCTAAGAGACATGGGAGCATTTTACCATTCAACAAATGTAACATCCTGTACACTTTATACAGTTCTCTCATTTTGGGAAGCAGAGAATCCTTTTTCCATCTCAACTTGAGCTCTTCCGTTCCCCTGCCTGCTGCTTCCTTAGCTTCGAAGGTGGCACTTTTATGCTTTCTGTGTGAGCATCCACAAGAAACCCAAACTGGTACTGGCAAAAGCAACAGAAAGACTAGCTGTACTTTTGTTTACTGATAATAGAGAGGAGACTTCACAGCTGCAGTAGCCGAGTTTATTCCTTTCCTGCCCTCAGCCGGTCTTAAAATATTGTGCCTAACAACATACTGAAAGGTGGTCCATTTAAAAGGCATATAACGTATCCACTAAGCAGTGATTAATGCAGTAATGTCAAAATGTCAAACAGTACTGCATTTATTGGCATTACCAACCTGGAAATGTGGACTGGAGACACACTTGGCTAGCTGCCTGAAAAGAGGTTCCATAACCTTTACAAATTCAGATGGTTCAATAACATCTAAAATTTCTTCTAATTCATTTAAAAACATAACTTCTTTTGGACTGTGAGTCTTTGGCCAGTACTTGAGTAGTGCCATCACCACCTGTAAAGAAAAGAGGGAGGAGGGAATGTTCAGGACATTATAAATCTGTCCAGTGATTTATCATGGATTGCTTGCATTGACTGCCACCATTATGAAATAATTATAACAACAATGTACACTCAAGATTCTTGACTAATGGTAGGCATTATAGTTTTACTTTGCAATTAAAAACTGTTAATGAAGGTTGAATGTGATTTTGTTTTTAAAACACTTTGACCCTCTGCAAACAGGATGGAAGAAAGGCTAAGTAATTCTTAAGAGGAATGATCTCAAAATAACAACATCTTTTCCAGTATTGTTTGAAATTTCTCATGCACATGTTTTTCTGTTATGTGTTTTTCTGTATAGTCATGCTGATTATGAAGAATGTGCTCATAGTGATTGGAGATCCTGGAGAGATAAAAGTTTGTTACCTCCAAGTAACAAACACAGATTTTAATGTTTTTTGGTTAAGCAGGTGATTTTACTATTTATGACTCTCACTGATGTTCTTAATAAGAGATGAGGAAGCACACACTAAACTTGTAGCTAATATCTGCATGACAAAATACATCTGTTGATGTTTTTCAGAGTCTCCTAGAAGCACATTGAAAAACTATTCATTTCCAACTGAAAACGCAAATAGAATAGAAATGGGTGGGGAACATCTGGCCAGTGTGCCAAATTAGACTCAGAATGAGTCTCAACTTGACCCATGAGGTCATTTCTCCAAACCACACCCACCTGTTCCACACCTGACATCATATGCGATGGCAGGTAGAGATGGGTCTGTCAGTGCATGACTGTATGTCTTAAAATGCATTCTGATTCTATTGGCAAGGGAAGCTTGATGTCACTGCAATCAGCTGATTAGCAAGTAGAACATTGTACCAATTCATAACTTATTTCAGGGGACAAGGTAGTTGCCCTGCAATCAATCAAATGTATTTCCATTATAATACTTTGGTAAAAACTTTTAAAGATGTTTTTTAAAAGTAAGAAAAGAAATTAAACTTACTGGCTCAGTAAGCGTGCTGTCCTTTTCTAAAAACTGAACTACACAGTATGCCAGCTAAATTGAGGGGAAAGAGTAACATTGTTAGCCTACCAAATATATATATATACAGAAGTCAAATACATTTTGTTGTTATTGAATGTTCATTTTTGGTGAATGAAACCCAAAATATATTGCAAAATGCAAAACCTCAACAACACTTAAGATTACAAATAAGGCTCACAAAGTAGGTTATAGAAAAACAGTTTAACTGTGAACTTGAGAACTTGGGTTGTGATATTCAGGTAGGATACAACAATGTCCATTGTACAAGTAGTTTTCTATACCTGCTTATTTACACTGAACTGTAACACTCCACACTGCAACATTTTGTTGAGGTGGCACTTCTTTATTTCTAATGACAAAATCTTTGGAAATATGGAGGGAAGGAGGAAAACCAACCACCACCACCCTAGCTATCTTGAGGTTAACCGGGATCTATGGGAATATTTGACAGATTCCATATTTCTTTATTCAGCAAGTAAACCGTACTATTGACTTGCCCTCTTCAACACTACTAAATTCAAACCTACAAAAAGATACTATTTTTGACAACTTCTATCCCTTTGTAAAATAATTTTAACCTGGGGCAGCTGTCAGATCCAGAATGATTATGGAAATCAGACAAGCAGTTTTTGTGTGCAACACTGGGACATGAAGCTTTGGTTTTGCTGTAACTGCACATAGGCCTCCAGAAACACAATCAATGACTAAAAACTTAAGCAACATTTTGTACGATTAATAAAATTAGCTGAAGGGAAAGGCATCAAAGGTTTGCAGCTGCAGTGATGTGTGAGCGCTGATAATTCACTATAAGAAAGAAATAAGCAAATTCACAATTTCTTAGAAGAAGTTCCACTCTTGCTCTTGGAGTGAGGAGTGAATACTATTGACTCTTCTACTATTCTAGGAGCATTTATCAGAGAGTATAAATGAAATTGAGGGGCAAAAAGCAAGTGATAAACTTTATAGGCTAAAATCAGTGGGTCTGTAGCCTATTGTGCGCTTTATTTGAATTTGGATTCATCCAGCAAAAGGCAGCTGTGTATTCTTCACTGTAACTATAATAGTCTACAATGTTGCTCAAACAAGAGTTGAGCTTTTCCAGATGGCTCTTTGTGTCTGCGCAAGAGAGAGAACACACACCACCTTGCTTCCTGGTAGATGGAAAAATACTATGTCTGTTGTTTACTGTAGAAGGAGGGAGGGGAAGACACACTGCACACACCTACAAAGCAGTATTTCAACCCGCAGCTGAAAAGTGCATGCTGGAACTATTAATTTTAAACATTTGAAGCTCGCCTCGCTGATGGAGGTATTTTGAAAGTTAGAAACATAGGGTTGTTTACAATTGTGTCCCTCCACCAACAGGAAGGCTCTTTGATCCAGAGGAGGCCTTCACCAGCTGGGTGGTGAGGGGCACAGGAGGAGAAGCATTTGTTGTACATTCCTCCGTCCTCCCATGCCACCTACGGCATTGTTCCAAAGGGGCCCCCGAGCCCTTGGAAGCAAATTGGGGGATGAGGTGGAGGGAGCTGCTGCAGAGGGAAGGGGAATCAATGAAAATACTTCTCTCCCTTTCTGCTAATGCAAAGGTGGTGCCTTTCATTTGGCCTGCCAACCCCAACCCAATCTCCTTGCGGCACCAACAAAGCAGATTTCCTTCCTCGCTCCCCACCACTGCTAGCCGTTTGGAGTGCTCTAGGAACAGGAAGGAGTGCTCTCCTGTTTTCCAGCTATGGGGACATTATTTACATTTATAAACCACCCCTCATTCCGCAGGATCTAAAAGCAGTGGACACACATAATGGAAGCATATAACAATTGATTGAAGCATGATTCAAAATCGCATTACACCAACAAAGACAGTTCAGCAGAAGCATAAAAAACAGCCCTACCCACTCACAGAACTGAAGCAGGTAAGTATACCATGGTGCTGGTAATGCCAAGGTTGAAGGTTTGATCCCCGTATAGAACAGCTGCATATTCCTGAATTTTTCAGACTAGATTATTCTCAGGGTCCCTTCCAACTCTACAATTCCATTATTTCTTCCTGTTCCTGGAGCGCTCCGTTTCACTAGCAACGGTAGTGTGAAGAGGAAAGGTATTTTGTTCACCTTCCTCTCCAATCACCTATTTCCTCTTCATCCCATCTCTGTCAGATTATCCTCCCCACTGTGGTGCTGGGTGATGTGGAGGAAAACTGAGCGCCCTCTGCTCTAGTTGAGAGGGGGCGATGGGGAGGAAGCTGAAGCTGCTTGCTGTACTAGAATGACTATGATGTGATTTTAGTTCTCATTTTGGGGTTTATTTAAGGATGAATGCACCTGTGTTTGTGTGCGTATGGGGTGGTCACAATCACTTTTTAACCACACCCACAGCGGCATGTTCCCTGTGGAGGGTTTGCTAGGGGGTAACACGGCTCTTGGGACAAAAAAAGATTAGCTTCCCCTACCCTAATGAAAGCCTCCACTGGATCAAATAGCCTTTCATCAATGAAGAGACGCAACAGGATACAACCCACAAAAAATCTCAACTTGCATATCCAAAACGCAGAGCAGAGGCATATTAACACCCAAGTAAAATGAAAAAGAATATCCCAGAATGAAAGCAAGCCACACTC
The DNA here is from genome assembly GCF_027172205.1 of Podarcis raffonei. Lineage (NCBI taxonomy): Eukaryota > Metazoa > Chordata > Lepidosauria > Squamata > Lacertidae > Podarcis > Podarcis raffonei. Next base: position 16,102,605 of record NC_070602.1, read on the forward strand.
AGTATGTCCTTATAATCAAAAACCTTTAACATACTAGCTTTATTTTTTCCTTAAAAAGCAGGAGAGACAAAGCCTGGTGAATGTTACCTGGGAGTTCATTCCATAACCTTTTTATTTTTTTATTAAATCCTACCCAGCCTTGACCGTAAGGTTCCAGAGCAGGTTACTACAATACAGTCATATGATATTAAAATTGAATAAAACCACGCCAAAACAAAATCGAATAATATACAAGCAGTGACCATTTTGTACGCATTCAGCTGATGTGCGACCACTGATGCTTGTGCCCCGTTTGGACCTGGAAGATGGTAAAACAGGGGCGTAACGGGGCAGGCTTATGCATGCTCTGCTGGCACTTGCAGATTCCAGGAACGGGATCCCTGCACAAAATGGTCAACGCCTGTATATCAAAGAACAGATAAAGGACCTGCAAGTAGGTTAATGGTCAAAGGCCTAGTTAAAGTGGGACATCTGATACCATCATTCTAAATGTGAAATCCAATTCTGGTTGAAGTTGAGTGATTTTATCCCTAAAGCCTCTTGCAAAATTCACACAAAACATTGCAAAAGATGGCAAAGCAAGACTCTCCTGGCCAGATGGCAAAGGCCAATTCACCATTCATAAAAAAGCTCTTCTGGACAGCTACTTGTGGACACTAGGATGGGGGAGTTCTGAGGCACACCTGGGTGTTTAGTAGCATGATAGATCTTTCATTTATTTTATCAGAGTCTGCTACAGCACTGTGAAATTAAAGTGAGCCCAAAATGCAACGAAGCCATTCCAACCACCTTAATAGTTTTCAGAAGCAACCAAAATACACAGACATTAATTTAAGTCAGTATCAGGCTTCCAATATACAACAAAATCATACCTATTGCTAAACAACGAACTTTGTAAATGAGGGTGGCATTTCTGTAACATCTGGTTAATTTTATCCTTTTCCTATATATACACTCAGAATTAGTTTGTAAATTATTAAATCAACACTCTTAAACAAAATTCAGACGCAGAATAATTTACCTGTGGATGGTAGACACTCAGTGATTTCACTTTGTGCAAAGGTAATAATACCTTTAGAAGGAAAATTTTGTGCTCTTCTTTTAATGGTAAGGCAAATCCATTAATTATACTAAAAAGGAGGAGAGGAGATTTAGTGTATCATAGTTTTTAAAAATACGTTACATTTTCATCGTAAAATCTTCTTGAAATCACTTTTATTCTATTGTTTCATGACATGTTTTCCACTCAAATTTCATTCTGAATTTACGCAATACCCAATGCTCACTTACACTGCAAGCAAGAGCAAAACTGTAGAATCTTATGTATTAAAATACACAGGAATTCTTTGACAGGTTTGTCTGATCCTGAAGTACTGCCACATTATTTGTTTTCACCCCGTAAGTGCTAGTGATTATCTTCTTCATTTCGAACCAAGATAAGCTGTACAAATTGTACAAATTGTACCAATTTCTTCCAATCCAAGGTCCACCCTCACTTTCTTTGAAAGTCGTTCTGCTTTAGAGCACAAATAGTAACAGTATGATGCGTAACTATTAAGCAGCTTACCTTCCCAATATTTCCAGTAATTCTGCAATGCCATTGTGATGTTCTGTTTCATAAATAAACCTGACAAAGCAAATACGTTATCAGCAATGAGGACAGTCAGCATCTGTTTGGTAATGTGTCTAGCTCAAGTTGGATAAGAACTTGAGGAACAGCTGCCATTTATTTTAAATCTATACCATAAAATTTTGTGTTCAATACTCTTGCCTAACTAAAGGTTCTGACTAGTTTTTAGGCCAACTCTTTTCTGTACCTATCCTTAACTTTGTTCTACCGTTTATATACTTTCTGTATAAACTCATTTAAAAATGTTTTGATTTGCTAAAGGTAGTGCAGCACAAAAAATAGTGATTTCCAAGATGATAGAAAAGATTAAACCCCAGTTAAATGAATTTTGTTTACTTCTGTTATAGCATTACCACCAATTATTTCCCAGGGTGTATTAAAGGCAATTAAGATACTGCAAAGGTGTATCACATTCTTCCATGTCATTAATCAACATTTGGGAAACAGGGCAGGAAAATACAAGTAGTGCTAGTGGTAATAATCTTAGATTTACAAAAAGACTATTAGCTACCTTGTAGATCAGCTAGAATTCGAAAATACTCTAAGAGGGATGGAATTAAAGTTAGAATGAAATCTAGAGAATTAAAGCAGCAACTTTACCAATTCAGTGGGAATGACTTCTGAGTAGAAATGCACAACAACCCACTATGTAGCCCAGTCTCCATTTGGTTACTATCATATGGTAAGCTGTACTATATCTATAGACTTGTTAACATAACAACTTTACATCAAGGAAATAAAGCTCTAGAAACTATATATATATATATATATATATATATATATATATATATATATATATGCATTTATCAGCTTCTTCTTTTTGCTGGTACCACTAATAAAATGTGGGGGATGGACAAACCCAAACAAATGAAATATTAATACTGAACAAACAATGAGCTCATGAAATTCACAAAAAAACAACAATCTGGTATATTCAGTAGCTGGGAAAGTTCTTTAAAAACTATGTTGTTAAGGGAATGTTTTAACCTGCTGATAAATAAGAAGTAGAAGAACAGCCTGGGAGGTTCCCTGGCAGTGAGTTCTAAAAAGTGGGCACCACTATGAACAAGACCCTACAGCTTGTATCAGTGAATGACAGAGCAGAGACCTGGCTCACACATTACATGAAACCATGGTTTAGTGAAGTGGAGAAGAGTGTTGGACCAGGACCTGGTTCATATGAAACCATGAAGCTCATTGGGTGACCTTGGGTCACTCACAGTTTCTCATTTGAACCTACCTACCAGGATAAAATGTGAGGATAAAATGGGGGAGGAGGATCATGTATGACACTTTGAGCTCCTTGAAGGAAAGGTAGGATAATGAAGGAATAAATTCGTTAATAAACCATGCTTTAGTGTTATGTGGCAAACCAACCTCACACCTTAACTATGGCGACATGCCCATGACGGAATATCAAAATTAAATATATATTGATTTAAGAGTGGAATGCACAGTATCATGGATTGCATAACGGTGTATGCCATACATTGTGCATTCCAGCCCTAAATCAAAGCTTTCCTATCAGAAGTGTATTATACTCTGCCTCTCTTCTTTCTACAGAAACTCTTATCCCGGGGGCGGGGGGGGGGGGGGGCGGGAGGAAACACTCATCTAAAATATTGGTGTTGGCTCTGTATGGCCAAAACCTGCTGAATGCAGACAGATGAAGCTTACTTGCTATTTTTAGTCAATGCCTCTGTCCGCCCCCACCCCAAAGTGCGTATTTGTTACCATTTGTACAGAAGATAAGCTCCCTCTACAGCTGGTGCTATTGTCTCTTGTGGATGAACTGGCAAAAAGCTGTGGCGCAGTTGGCATCAGGCTCTTAAAGGAGCAGTACCATATATTCCCTTTTGGGAAAACTGCACAGAGGGAAAAGCTGTAGAAAAATGAACTAAAAGCTGGCAGAGTTATTATAGCTCAATATACCTTGGGGAGAAAGCGGGGTGGGAATAAAGATATCACATAGGTTAAAAAAAATATTTTTTTTGTCATGTTGGAAGAATAGTGCCCTGCTGCAGATATGCTGGAAAGATAACAAGTTCAAAGGCCATGTCAATACAGTGGTACCTCAGGTTAAAAACTTAATTTGTTCTGGAGGTCCATTCTTAACCTGAGGTACCACTTCAGCTAATGGGGCCTCCCGCTGCCACGCGATTTCTGTTCTCATCCTGAAGCAAAGTTCTTAACTCGAGGTACTATTTCTGGGTTAGCAGAGTCTGTAACCTGAAGCGTCTGTAACCTGAAGTGTCTGTAACCCAAGGTACCACTGTACACACCTCTTTCCAAACCACTTTTAACAAATGCTATGTGCATATACTCACTGTACACAGCACGAGGAGGGCAGGGGGATAATAAATTTAACAACTGTATTAATTCACATGCCAGAATGTGGTCATGGGGGACTGGAATAAGTTGCCATAGGTAAATGCAACAGAACTCCAACCTTAAGGAAAGAAGGAAGCTTGACCTGAGCTTTCGAAAGGTAAAGCATAGAAATTGCCAAAGCAAATTCTTAATGAAAGCTTATTCTGTACTCAGAACTTTTAACATGTTATTCCCACCCATAATTCAGTTTAACCAGAGCAGTGAATTAAAATGATGCTAAAGTCATCGTTAAAAAAAAAAAGGCTTACCTGCAGATTTAATGAAACACTGCCAGCATTTGAGGGGAGCAGGGCAGTACCATCAAAGTTACAACATTTCTAAAATACCGTACCCAGTTAATTTGCATCGGCACAGAATGAAAACATACCTATAAAATATATTGTTAATTTGCTTCCTGATGTAAGCTCTTAGGCCTAAGAATTTCCCATATATTCTGTGCAGAGTAGTCTTAAGAAAATCTCTTTCTCGAGGATCTTCGCTGTCAAAGAGCTCTAAAAGCTGCAAGAGACGCACATTTACTTGTTTAATCTATTTCAGATTAATATGGATTTAAAGTTTGAAGATATATTCATTTTTTAACCTCACCTGCAATACAAACTTCTGATCAATATATTTCTTAGCTATATTAGGTTGGAAATCTGGAGATTCTAAAAATCTTAAGAAAAATTCATAAACAAGCTGAAAAAGATCCACAAAAAAATTAGTTTTACAACAGAAATGCAACTTGAATTTTGAAAAGCAGTTAAAAATAGTACTCAATTTTAAACACCATTTAAAGAAAAACTAAACAGCATTAATCGCTTCAACTTCCTAACTGTATACATTCCCTTAATTTTTTTTAATGAGCATAAACCACCCAGAAGTTTCCCTGCCCAAGCACCTCATAGGAGCTCAGTTACCTAGAGAAAGACACAAATTAAGGCTAATAGTTGCCAAAGCTGGGCTGAAACAAAACACAACTGCTGGTAAATCCCTGTTGGAAGGAAAAGAGGTGGGAAATTGAATAGAGCATACCTTGGGCTGACCAGCCTTGGCTGACCATATGCAACCCCCAGCCTTTATGCTACCCACCCCGATCCAACACTCAAATACTTTAGTTAAACCAGCTCAGTGTTGTGTGTACACTATATTTGTGGGTTTTTGTTTATATAACAGTGGGCAACATGCACCTTACACTTTTAAAAAGAGCTTATGTCTCAAAGCTATAACCCTACAAGCCCAAAAAGGCCCAAATCAATTACTGTAATATACATTCATTTATATTTTTATGATTAAAGTATTACACTAAACCTACATTGACATAACCAAGTTACAGTTCATTAACATTTATGTCAAACTGCAGTCTTAAAAGGTGTAAGCTATCCATTAGAAACTTAGAACAGCAAACCAGTGCGCTGAGCATTCAGATTTAAAAACTTTTGTTTTGCAGCAATTTAGTCCCTCTTTGTTTAGTCAGAGAAATGAAAAAAATATGTTTGTATAGTACCTGTAAGTGAGGCCAGGCGGCTTCTAAGGTTGGTTCATCCTCCTCTGGGTCAAATTCTGCTCCCGTTGGATTGGATGAAGGTGGTAGTGTGCGAAACATGTTAACTGCAAACTAAAAATCACATTTGTCTAAGTGACATTACAAGAAAATCCCATTTAAAAACAAAACAAAACAAAAAAATTAAACAGGGACATCCTAACAAGTGTAAATACACAGCAGAAAAAAATCTTATTCCAAATACCACCAAACAAGTTTTGCTATTCTGCATTTCTTTCTCCAAGTTTCTATCTCTCGCTACCCCAGAAATAATGTTCACTTCATTTGCTTTACATAAAGAAGGATCTTGCCTCTAGGGCAAGCCCAGTAAACCAGAGGGAAAGAACACTGTATCTTGGAAGTTCTTCTGAAAACCACTGTCAAAAGGTTTTGTAATTATTTTTTAAGAATTCCCATGTATACTAGTATTCTGTTCACTATCAAGACTATTAAATGTTAAGAAGTGTTTTTAACTTTATTTAAAAGTTTGCTAAAGAAAAAAATAAAAAGGGGGTAAGAAAAAAACCAGCACATTAGCCATACCATAAAATCAATACATTCATCTTAGTTTACACATTCAGAGAGATACAGTTGTACCTTGGTTTTTGAACAGCTTTGTTCTCGAACATTTTGGCTCCTGAACGCCACAAAGCCGGAAGTGACTGTTCCGGTTTGCGAACTATTTTTGGAAGACGAACGTCCAATGGGACTTCCACGGCTTTCGATTGGAAGCCAATCTTGCAGCCAATCAGAAGTCGCGCTTTGGTTTCCAAACGTTTTGGAAGTCGAACGGACTTTCAGAACTGATTCCGTTCGACTTCCAAGGTACGACTGTATATGCTTTTGAAACCAAAGTATTAAGACGTATTTTTGTTCTAACTATCACATGCAGTCCTAAATAACTGCTACAGTGCAGTGGTAAGTCTGCAAGTATGACCTGGGAAGACCCTGGCTTAAATCTTAGCTCAGGAACAAACTCACTGAGTAGGCATAAGGTAGACAAATATCCCTTAGCCCCAATATTTATCTGTAATAGGGGAATAAGACTGGCATACTTTACAGGATGTTTGTAATAGTTACTGTGATTTGGGTTACAGTGCCATCAACAGACAGACACCACAAGCTCTTTTTCCAATGACTTCTGGGGGAGACAGCAGGAGTCACAAAGTGGTGTCTGAGATGAGTAACGGAATCAGGAGCAACAACCATTAAACTTAAACCAGATGAATCAGAGATGCTTTCAATCAAATATATGACTGGACTGGGTATAGGTTATTTCCTTTGTTGAATGGAGTTCCACTCCCCACTTAAGGATCAGACTAGCACTGTTTCTAGATGTTCAGGTGATGGAAGTAGCAAGTGACGCTTTCTGCCAATTAGTTGGAACTCCAGCTGTGCCCTTTCCTAGAGAAGAGATCTTTTCTAGTTACTCAAGGTCTGCTGATATTCAGATAAAATTTACTGTAATGTGCCTTACAGGAAGTGGCCTCTGAAGAGTATTCAGAAACTTTAAACTGGACCACAATGTAGCTGCTAGACTGCTGACAGGGGCATGCTTCTCAGGTAAATCAATCTGATTTTATACTATCGGTGAAGGCTTCTAGTTGCTTTTCAGGCCTGATTCAAAGTACTGCTTCTAACTTTTAGGTCTCTAAGTGGTTTGGGACAGTAACGTCTCAAGGACCATCTTCTCCCACATGAACTTAATCCATACAATTATGTCATCTTCAGAAACTGTTCTGTGTGCTCTTTCACCTTCTAAAGTGGGCTGGGCATGTAGGATAGGAGACCCAAGCATGACACGTTCTTAAACCAAAGCAGTTCTTAAACCAAAGCACGCTTTCCCTAATGAGGCCTCCCGCCGCTGGTGCCCTTCCACCTTTCGTCTTCTGTTCGTAGACCAAGTTAAAGTTCGTAAACCGGAACACTACTTCTGTTTTTGCGGAGTTTGTATACCGAACAGTTTGTAAACAGGGCTGTTCTTAAACCGAGGTACCACTTTAGTAACATCAAGGTTATAGGCTTTCCCCCTCACTGATGGTTTTAGGGTGGTATCTTCATGGAGGGCTGTGAAACAGTGATGTTGTTTGCTTTGTTAATTTTGCAAACAACCCCCCCCCCCACGAGTTTTCTGCACATATCAGAGGATTGGGGGAGAAGACAACCTTTGTGGTGCCCACAAGTAATGGGTTCGGCTAGCAAGCAATGCCAAAATTAGTGGATTATTAACTCTCTCTTTTGTAAATTTAGAACATACAAATGGATCATCGAGATTCTAGCAAAAGTAAAAGCAGACTTTGCAAGACTGGAGTCAGATTTATACAGCACACTTGCTGCTGCTGCAAGTATGGTGCTGTTACATTTTAGTTATAAAAGACAAGCCTGAAAGTACAAAGTGAACTAAAAATCCAAGCCAGTGTTTTATGCAGGAAATGAAGCGTAAAGAAAACCCTTTTAAATCAGGGGTTCTCAATATTCCAACTGCAGCATCCTTTTGAGGGTGAAAAAATACTGACCCCCGTCCTAAAATGGCAGGGCAAGGGCAATGCCAGTTACAAAATGACAGCAGATTGAAGTACAAAGCGACATAATTAGCCTCTTTTGAAACTGATATTACTTTTTGCCGCATCCATTTCCTAGTGGCAGGGAGTCCCATAGCAAAGCACAGCACTGATTTTGGAGCATCGTGACTCACACATCCCATTCTTAATCTTATAATACATCATATGCAAATTTAATTATAGGTCACCTTTCGGGGCACAAAGTGGCTTACGTTTCAGTTTAGGTAAAATCTGAGAGGCATGTGGAAACAGGCAAAATATTTCTTCTCCTCTCTTGTTGTTCCCCTATTTCTCCCTTCACGCTTAACTTCTACCTTATTCCTCCCCCCCCCAACTTCCCCCTTCTTTAATCTCTGGCCCTTTCTTCTAGCTGTTAACGGCTTCCCTGTCTTACGCACTTCTTCTCTATTTCCAGTTTATTACTCTACTTTTAGAATATTTTAATATTAATACGTTTAAATATATTCATTTTACTTCTCATTTCCTCAAACAGTCCCTCTGGCCTCTTCCCCTCGGAGGATGGAGAAGAGTCTTCCTGGCTCTGCTGCAGACTCAGCAGGAAGAGAGAACTGGGGTGTTGAGTGTGCAATGTGAGAGTCAGAGAAAAGCAGAGGCGCTTGGAGACTCAGCAGTGGCCCTGGGTGCTTCTCCTCCCTCCTCTTCTCCTTCATGCAGTATGTTTCCTTTGCCTCCCTCCTTACCGTTTTCTTTCTTCTGTCGTACTTGGCCATTACCTCTTTCCTTTCTATCTAGTCCTCCAACATGGTGTGCTACAGCTTCACTCTTGCTTTGCTCTCTGACCAACTCCCACTGCCCCACATGCCTATGCAGTGCACATGTAGGAAGCTGCCCCTGCAAGCATTCAGCCCACCAAAAAGGCTATTGAATGAATTAAGGGGCAGGCTGTAGTCCACCTGAGAAGTAGGCTGAGGCCTACGGTTTGAGGAGCACAGTTCTAGAACCTGGAGAGCTTCAATTATGGGGAGTTTACTCAGAACAAAAAGGTTGGGTTTTTAAAAAATAAATAAATAAATAAATTCCATTTAAATCACTTACCATATGTACTACTTCTGGGTAAATGGGCTCAGTGATTACATTGCGGTTATGCGTGATGTACTCTACCATTTCACTTAAAGCTGCTCTTTTTACTTCCTTCCACTTCAGGTCACTTAGTGGATCAGAAACGAAGTCGAAGAGGACGCAACATTGTCGCAACTTCTGAATAAAGAGCTTTTCTTGCTCTCCAGGGGGGACATCTGAAAGGAGTGAAAATACTGCTTTATTGGTATATTGTGTTTATGCAGTACAGTCTTTGTTGTCTGTAAAATATTGTATTGTGGAAGACTGCAATGAACTTCCCGAAGAGATAACGATTTAGCTTTAAAAGTTTTGTGCCATAGGTAGTGTATAATCTATTTTTCCTGCCTCTCTGTTTACTCATATAGACGTGTATCGTGTACTTTTCTCATTATTAATCGTTAATGTGATACACACATTTGTGACTAGAAAAATGGAGTGTTTGCTTACGCAGTAGTAAAACCCAGGAAATGAAGTTCACCTATGACAAGTTAGCTCTATAGTTTCGAGCAAATAAAACTATGTATAGATGGGAATGCTGGGAAATGAAGCTTGGCTTCATTTCCACACATTTGAACCCCATGTTGGGCCCAAGATTCTTGCATTGCAGGGGGTTGGACTAGATGACTCTAGTGATCCCTTCCAACTCTACATTTCTATGATTCTATTCTACATACTGCAGAATAGAGCGGTGGAGTCCTTAGGTTGTAAAATAGACAGTACCATTTCAGGTGGCAGGTGGGGAAATCACATTTTTAATGCTTTCCTATATAGTAATCTCCCTATCTATCCATTCTTAAGGAAATCAGCCCTGTTGGGGAAAGGAAATCAGCCCTATTGGGAAAGATGGAGGGCACAAGGAGAAGGGGACGACAGAGGACGAGATGGTTGGACAGTGTTCTCAAAGCTACAAACATGAGTTTGACCAGACTGCGGGAGGCAGAGGAAGACAGGAGTGCCTGGCGTGCTCTGGTCCATGGGGTCACGAAGAGTCGGACACGACTAAACGCCTAAACAACAACAAATCACCCTATAAACATAGAAATGTGATAAAATGTTATCCTTAATATGCTGAGTTTCCTGCTTCTTGCAGCTTTTGTTTCAAATGCAGAGGAATATTCAAAAATGACATTGCCCACCAGAAAATTGTTGTTGTACAGTCCACTCTTATCATCTCAGGGTTCAAGACCAGGCCTCAGTCTCAGGAGTGAGGTAGGATTTCTAGTGACAAGACAGTAATGTCTTGCTCGTAAAACTCAAGTCTCGTTTACTAGCACATATATAGCAATTTCGGGACACGGGTGGCGCTGTGGGTAAAAGCCTCAGCGCCTAGGACTTGCCGATCGAAAGGTTGGCAGTTCGAATCCCCGTGGCGGGGTGCGCTCCCGTTGCTCGGTCCCAGCGCCTGCCAACCTAGCAGTTCGAAAGCACCCCCAGGTGCAAGTAGATAAATAGGGACCGCTTACTGGCGGGAAGGTAAACGGCGTTTCCGTGTGCTGTGCTGGCTCGCCAGATGCAGCTTTGTCACGCTGGCCACGTGACCCGGAAGTGTCTCCGGACAGCGCTGGCCCCCGGCCTCTTAAGTGAGATGGGCGCACAACCCCAGAGTCTGTCAAGACTGGCCCGTACGGGCAGGGGTACCTTTACCTTTTATATAGCAATTTCATGCAATGGCTTCTTGCATAAATTAGAAAATAACATCCAGCTTTCATCTGTGCTAAAGAAACATTTTGCACATTTTAAAAGGGAAGCTTTGAGAAGTCAGCACTTTTCTGAAAATACAGGAAATGAGACTCCCCGTGCTGATACCTTCAATTTACACATGTGTACAAAGGCAAAGTTCCTTGAAAATTTAAGTTACTCATACCGTCTAGTTCAGCATGTAATGTCTTGTGCAAGCAATTTGCAAAATATATTAACTGAACAACCAAAAATGCCAAGTCAATTAAAAAGTTTTATTCTGGGCAAAGAAAGATAGCTTTTATTAAAATTTCACATATCTAGCAATTCTGAGCTGCATCTTCAAAATAAATAACAGCATCAACTTAACCGAACAGTCTAGAAAGCACACACTGCAAAGTGAAATTCAATTACAGCTTTCGTCAGTGTTACTAGGAGACCATTGATAGCAAAGAGCTTGGTAACCACAAAGAAGGTGCTAGATGACAGCTATTTAAGAACAGAACACCATTCTTATGACGGCTGGCAGGATAAGAGCCTCACTTTAGCCAATTCTAAGACCCCAAACAACTAAATATAAAGTAACACAACATGGAAATTATTTTGAAGACATTTGACACTCCTGCAAAAATTTAACTTTAAATTATCAGCTTTTGGCACCTTTTGGCACTTCACATTTATTTAAAATATTTGTAAGTTGCAGCTTCTGATAAACAGGTGTGCAACCTGCAGATTTGACAGGATTTAACTCTCCCATTCATCAGTTGAATGGGTGGTTCAACCTTGCCACGCTAACTGGGTGCCCCAGTTCCCCGCTGAGAACAGGTGCATGCAGTCAAAGCAGAACTTAACTCCACCCTTCTGCCCACCAACTGACATCACAAGGGGTGTCAGCTGATGGACAGGTGGGCAGGTTGTTTTTTGGGGAGGAGGGGGAATGGTCTTGTGGGCCATCTTGGGACTCCCCGGCAGCCAGAGGTTCCTCACTCCTGGGCTAGAGATTGCAATGACAATTCAAGATAGCCAACGGGCTCACCAGTTGGTCACAGACTGTGGTTGATTGTTGTTAGAGAATATAATTCCTGTTGATGCTAAACCAATCAGAACATCCCACACAGTGTATAGCATCTACTTATGCAACAACCATTCTATGGTCTAACATGAATTATAATCACCGTTCCACATGTCATACCTCTCTTGAAACACATCGACTGTATGAACACAACGGGTAAAATATGTGACAGGATGGGGCTAATCCTGGCCAGGTGATCATAAGCATACACTAGCTGAGATGCAATATTTTACAAATGACCTAAATGGCTCCCAGGGCTCTAATGCAATAGGAGGCCTGAATAACCTCTGCAGAAGCACTGGATTTCGATGTTGTTTAAACTGGAGCTATTTAAACTTACTCTGTCTGTCTGTCTATCTATCTATGAATGAATGAATATATGAAGAGGTTGTTTTGAGATAAAAAAATTAAACTGAATAAATGGACAGACACTTTTCTGCGCACAAGAAAGCTATTTTTACCCAGGAAAGGAAACAAAAACCGTAAAATAATGTACCGTATTTTTTGCTCTATAAGACGCACGTTTTCCCTCCTAAAAAGTAAGGGGAAATGTGTGTGCGTCTTATGGAGCGAATGCAGGCTGCGCAGCTATCCCAGAAGCCAGAACAGCAAGAGGGATTACTGCTTTTGCTGTGCAGCGATCCCTCTTGCTATTCTGGCTTCTGAGATTCAGAATGTTTTCTTTCTTGTTTTCCTCCTCCAAAAACTAGGTGCATCTTGTGGTCTGGTGCGTCTTCTAGAGCGAAAAATACGGTATGTACTGCTAATTTCTGCAGACCTAAATGAGAACTATTTTAAAACCCTCTATCAATGGTATTTAATGCCTAATAAATTGAACTTAATATATAAGGATCAGATAAATGCTGGAGAAGTGGATTAAATAAAGCAGATTACATACACATCTTTGGGAATTGTTCTCAAATAGAAATATCCTGGAAATCTGTTCAGGTTAATATCTCTGATATGTTAGGATATCATATACATTTGGGACCTAAACTATAGCTGCTTGGTTATCTAAAAGATGTTATTCTGGAAACTGAGCAAGAAAGAATATTTGACCTTCTAAGTACTAAGATTATAATAGCTAAAAAATGGAAAAAGCATATCTCCTACTACATCTGAATGGATTGAGAAGATATGGTCCATAGTAACTATGATTAAGCTAACTTATTACAAAAGAATACATATTAAGCAACCCAGCTAGTTTATAGAAAAATCCGTTTTTAAGAAATGTTTTAGAACAATGTTCAGTGACGGTGTCCAATCTTGTGCTGCTTTCCACCTGCTTAACGGTATTTCATTATGCTCTTCATCTTTTGTTCATTTTGTTTATTAGCAAGAAAGTCTAATTTCAGTTCAAGTTTCAATCAAGATATGTCCTGGATTAAAACTGGAACAAAGGAACGAAGGAATAGTTGAAGAAAATGGAGCTCCTTTCATTCATTGCACATTTAACTACTGCCTTAAAAACCTAAATAATATAAGGAAAAATGGTGGCGGTTTTTATTTATCAATAAAGATGCAACAGTGGCCAGTTTTGCTTTGTAAAACATGTCAAAAATCAAGATAAAGTTTGACACAGTTGGGAAATACGATTCTGAGAAATGGTGTTCAGAGAAACCACACAAATATTTGAAAGCTGCTCTGCAGAGAAACACCCTAAACTGCAAGTGAAACCACTAGAAACGAATGTGACTTTAAGTACAAATATCATTGGAAATTTTAAAAAGATGCCAGTTCAGATAATGATAATGATCAGAGTGTAGAAAAGCTAGCTGAGTGAGGGAAAGTAAACAAAATGTACAAAGCCAGATTTTAGCCCTAAAGCAAACCTGACATTTTATCTAGCACCTGAGTTTCACAGAAAAACAACTCTGCCACTTCTCCTGAGCTCTACTACACTTTTAGCGTGTGCTCATTTCTTCCTCAAGAAGGCTTCTTCACTGCCCTTTACTTTAAAAAGGGACTGCTCAAGCTCATTACCTTTTGTAAAGCACTGTAAATTACTTTAATATGATGTTCCTAATATCCTGTGATCTGAGCGACTCTAGGCAGCCTACTCATTCAGCAGCACACAGGAAGAAAACCAGTTAAATAATTATTCAAGTGTCCTTTTGCCCAACTACAGCTTAAATGCAACAAAAAACACAGATAAGCCGCTTGTCCTCTAGACACCAGCAAAATGACTAACTCGAAACAAAAATAGAAAGTTACTTTTCTTCCCACACAGCCCTGATGGCATACTGAAAAGAGTTTTCAAGTGCAAGACCAGACAGGCATTGCACTAATATTCTAGTGCATGAGCGCTGGTAAAGGACATTCGCAGGGTCTCCTGCTCTTGCTGAAATTAGGCAAGAAAGAAGCATTCTGTTGTAGCCAATAGACTAAGGTGCAGTGCCTACATTTGTAGCGCCCACAGAAATTTACAGTTCTGTCCAGTGACTCCATAAATGTGGGCAACCTCCGTTTTAGTGGGATGTGCCTTCAAGAAAGGTGCATTTTGTTGTAAATTAACATTTTTGCATGGCGAGCGTTCAGAAAGCGGGACCTGCATGTATACAATTTGAGTGATTTGGCGGTGGCGGTATCTGCCTCTTCTGATGGATTTATTTGAGTAGAAGTGAGTGATATTGAATGAGTAGTAGGCAAAATAGTCTGATGAACAGTCCTCCGAAAGAGCCCAGATCTAGATTATTTTAAGATGTTGAAATGGACAACTTTCACTTCATGATTACTGCCAGTTCTCCATAAATACATAAGGCTGCATCCAATGAAGTAATCTCATTCGCACAAGGACTTCTGTAGGGTCTGAAAGTATTAGCCATGATAGTAAGAAACGGCATTTGACAACTTGAGTTGGTGAAAGGATAATGAGGTTACACCCAAAATGCCTCACCTACATAAATACTAATAATGTTAAAAAAACCCACCTAATCATGCTGTGTAGCCTTAAATGGAAGTGATGCGTAATTTATTCCAAATAAAAAATTAATCATGAAAAACTGTATTCTTCTGAAAAAAAGCATAATGGCAAGTGTGGTAGACCAAGCTTTCCCGCTTAATCATATGTTACTACTACCAGTGGATTGTGTAAAAAGAATTGAAGACAATGGAAAAAAGATTCTGATTAGTACAACATGGGATTCCTTATTGGAAGGAGGACATTTTTATATTTGTGCTAACTTGTGAGAATATTGTTTCAAGATGTCTCTGCGGCATTGTGTCACCATGGAAACCATAAAATGTATAGCATCCAAAAGGTTCTTCTTTCTACGTATGGTAGGGCTGTGGTAAGTTGTAAATCTGGTTCTCTGATAAGGGGGGGGGGGACTGGAAAGGATCTACTTGCACACTCAAACGTGTAACATTTTTGGTGAAAGTGCACTGAAGCAATTCTTCATAAAATATTACTGCTATAGTATTTTATGTTATATATACATATTTTAAAGTAACCAAAGCATCTTGTGCTGAAGAATGGATATTAACACAATGCGAAACAATGCTGAGTTGATAGCATATGTTCACATGAAATAAGGAATGCCACAGAATACTTTGTTGTCTCCTGAGTATTTTTTTAAAAAATTATGTAAATTTCTTCTTTGTAAATTATCTCTATTCTTTGTGGCCTGTAATCACTTATGTTTCAGGTTATCATGGGTACCTTGATCACACACACACACACACACACACACACACACACACACATATACACACACACACACATATACACACACATCATTAAAACCCGAAGAACACAACACCTGGCTACACTTGGATTTCTCAAGGAGATCATCTTCTGAGAAGTCCTCATGAAGAAGAAGGCTCTCTTGCTAGTCCGTCAGTTTATACCTTATGATCAATAGTAGCCAGGGCTACAGAAAGTTCAAACAGGACATACAAAAAAACTTTTTCCCCTTGTTTGACTAGAAACCACATAAATGTAGTCAGACTGTCGTGATCCAGACTAGATCTTAATACAGACACAATCCTGATCCTAACTAGGGTCATTCCATAGAATACTCTAATGTGGACATGCGGTTCCAGCAAATTTTATAGCACAGGAACAGTGAAAATGTCTTAACATGTGCATGTGAACTGGGAAGCCAATAAAAGTGGTAGTATCACAACCCATCTATCTGCAGAGGAACAGAGACTTGGACCACCACTCAACCTCATGACTTTGCTTGGGAAAGTTTTACTTCTATTTATAATGGAAAACAAACAGTCTAACTTCTTTTATTTTTGTTTTACCTACCCTATAGTAAAATATATATCTTATAAATAAATAACTGCACACACATTTTCCCTAAGCAACCATTGTGTCAGAAAAAGGAACAGGCAAAGTAGTCCTCAAACACCAGCAAATGCTGCTAACCAGTTGGGGAGGTATAATTTTTTCAGTAGGACTGATCAACCACAATCACCACAGCCAACAATCAGGATAGGCATGGGGCTAATGCAGACACTTTCATGCCTCCAGTAACATCTGAACATCACTGGCCAAAACTGACTGAAAGTTACCCAAATATGGGACATTCTAATTTTTAAAACCATAACCACCACCCCCCGCAATTCCCCCACCTGAACTACTACAAATAAGTAATTTTGTCTCTAAAGTATGTGATATGCAATCAGGCTCAACTCCTTCTCGCTATTTGTGTATAGGATCAGGTTTTTTAAATGTTTTTATGTACACTCAACCAAAATGTGATACACATGCTCGGGTTAGAGCTGCAAATATAAGCAAATAAAATATGCAATCTGGTAAACAACATAGGTCATCATTAACTGATATAGATTTTGTCATCCTGAATAATTTAAAATGTACAGTGGTACCTCGGGTTAAGAACTTAATTCGTTCTGGAGGTCCGTTCTTAACCTGAAACTGTTCTTAACCTGAGGTGCCACTTTAGCTAATGGGGCCTCCCACTGCCGCTGCACGATTTCTGTTCTCATTCTGAAGCAAAGTTCTTAACCCGAGGTACTATTTCTGGGTTAGCGGAGTCTGTAACCTGAAGTGTCTGTAACCCGAGGTACCACTGTACATAAACATGATAGCACAAGAATGATGAACATGTGCTGAACATGCCCTCCTAAACCAGCTATTATATATACAAACTTGCTCATTTTTCAAATTTTTATTACAACTAGGGGCCTCAAATGCTGCAAGTAGTCCAGGCCTCTCTGGACCTCTGAGATGGTCTAAAGAGAAGTTATAGAGGGCAAAAGATTAACAATCTCTAAGCACAATGCTCAGAGACTCTTGAATGTCCCATGGACTGCAAGAAGATCAAACCTATCCATTCTTAAGGAAATCAGCCCTGAGTGCTCACTGGAAGGACAGATCCTGAAGCTGAGGCTCCAATACTCTGGCCACCTCATGAGAAGAGAAGACTCCCTGGAAAAGACCCTGATGTTGGAAAAGATGGAGGGCACAAGGAGAAGGGAACAGAGGACAAGACGGTTGGACAGTGTTCTCGAAGCTACCAGCACGAGTTTGACCAAACTGCGGGAGGCAGTGGAAGACAGGAATGCCTGGCGTGCTCTGGTCCATGGGGTCACGAAGAGTCGGACACGACTAAACAACAACAACAACAAAGCACAAAGCTCAGTCATATAGGCTAACAATTTCTTATAGAAATTTTTAGAAAAGGCACTGGTTTATTTTCAGTAGGAGAAAAAAAATGGAAGACTGGAATTAAACTAAACTAAAACCGGGTATTACTAATAGAAATAGCAATGCAATTGCAATGCACACAGTTGATTCAACAAGACAATTATTTTAGATTTCAAAACTTAGAAGAGAGAAGACTCAGCCTTCACTACATCCCAATCAGAATTCTGTGGCACTCCTAGCCTGAATTTCTAAGTCCTAGTCTGATGCATCATTTTACTATGTGAAGTTACAGAAGAGTTCCAGTTTTTATAAATTCCAACAATGGGTGTGCGAGTACGGATAGATAGTAGATAAGTGTTGTTATATTTGTGCTTCCTGTTCATTACTGAGATTCTCAGATCATGGTCACTGCGTGGGAGGCTGATGCTTGAAAGACTTTTACATGGCAGCTGTTCCAAGCAGCAGCCATAACACGGGTCTCTCCCACCACACAGATTGCTTGCATAACATGGAAATCATGGGTGTTGAATACTATGGCCACTGCAATATAAGAAATAAAGTGGCAGCAAGGAGGAGGAGGAGGAGGAGGAGGAGGAGGAGGAGGAGGAGGAGGAGGAGGAGGAAGAAGAAGAAGAAGAAGAAGAAGAAGAAGAAGAAGAAGAAGAAGAAACTAGAATAATGGTTCACAATGCAATGTTTAGGAATTGCTGATCCAACAGCAAAGGTACTCAGAAACCTAGTTGCCTGGTAGTATCAAGTGATATATCTGTAAGCAACAATCTGAACACTGATCAGAATCTTGAGTCTTTTTGAGTATAGTCTTCATTAGGGGTTATGTAATGGCTGCGCAGGACACAAGGGAGTGACTCTTCACTATTCTCCCTCTACCCAGCATCACACCTAATGGTTTTCAGTACCACCAATAGTGCGGACAGAAGGGTTTTGACTCTCTAGCCTAGAACCTTCTCCTTCCAATTCTGCATCTCCACGTGCCTTTCAGATATTTCAGTGCTTTGTCATCGTTTCAAACCCCTTCCGAGCACAATTCAAAATGTTGGTACTGACCTTTAAAGCCCTAACCCTAACCCAGTATACCTGAAGGAGCGTCTCCACCCCCATCATTCACTGAGGTCCCACTTGTGAGGGTCTTCTGGCGGTTCCCTCACTGTGAGAAGTGATGTTACAGGGAACCAGGCAGAGGGCCTTCTTGGCAGTGGCACCCTCTCTGTGGAATACACTCCCATCAGATGTCAAGGAAATAAAGAACTACACAACTTTTAGAAAACAGCTCTGTATCTGGAAGTTTTTTAAATGTTTGATGTCCTCCATGAAGGATTCCCATTTGGCCGCTATGGGAACAGGATGCTGGACTAGATGGGCCACTGGTGTGATCCAGCTGGGCTGTACCTTCTCCCAGCTCTCTTCTCTCAATGACAATATCCTCTATCCTATTGATCTGGCAAAAAGTCATGGGTTTATCTTTAACTCATCCTTTTGCTGCCTGTTACCAAATCACATCACTTCTCCCTAGGCAACATTAAAAAAATGAGACAAAAACTCTGGTCCACCCTGGCCATCTCTCACCTTGCATTTTCTCTTTTCTGTTGTCTTACACCTGGTCCTTCACCTCTATCCAGCACTCTGCTGTCAAAATAATTCACTTCTCTCATTCCTCCAACCATACCACAGTCTCTCTTAAATCCCTACACAGGTTAGCTTTCCATTCATAGAATCTGCATGTTCTTATTGTCTTTACCTTCAAAAAAATCTCCATGGCACACACCCCACCATTACGATCTCATCCAGGTTCAAACTCCAAAGGCCCCCATCAAAAAATTCTTCCTTTTCTCCCTTGTTCATTCTGCCTGAAACTGCATCTCAGAAATAATCTATGGTGTCACTTCTTGCTTCCTTTAAACTCTTCTTCAAAATCCAATTTTTCTGAGAAGTCTCTAGTTCCCATTCCCTACTGTATCTAAGAATTACTGTACCTAATTACATGTACATATCACATAGTCTCCCGCTTTCTATTCCTGCTTCCAGCTTCTGTCTTTTCTTGTTGTCTACTTTATGTCATTTTCTAGTTTGTAAACCTCTTGGGGCACAGACTTGTCTTTTCATTCTTTGTACACTATGTTCATGGATGCTGTAACAGCATAATCATAAAAATTCAAAAACTGCAAGAGTCCAAAAATATAAGAGTCATGAGGAAATCACCAGGATTCTGTATGAAAGAACAGAAACTAGAGTTGCTTCAGGCTCCAAGGTTTCCTATCGAATCCCCTAAACAGTTAATTAACATCGTCCTTGGGGACACATGAAACTAAATGAGATGGGCTGGTATCAGTAACATTATAGTACTACTCCTGTATCTAGTGTGGTCCAAATGGCTTAGAAGAAGGAAAAAGAACCAAACAAGTGTTTTCTTCCTCCTTTTTTAATTGGGCTAGCAATAGGAGCCATGCAGACATAGTGGGGAATTAACTGGGTGTGGTCTTCCCTTGCAAAATAATCCTGTCTGCTAACGGGCCACATCAATGCGTAAATCAACAAAGACTGCCTCCCCAAAGATTGGAATAGTTTTTATTTTATATTTAATTGTTGTTTTGTATTGATTTTTTTACTGGACATCTTGGTGATATAAATAATGGAATAAATAATGGAAAACAGAGGCCAAGCAGCCTCACCCAAAAAAGGATTGGCCTACTAGCCAATCACAGTATGACAGAAGAATTTTAATCTCTAGAACAGGTAGGAACACACACTTCAGACAACAGCCCCACCCACTTTATTTTGTGCATCTTGCTTTTGCACAGGCATGTCTTTCTGCCCTTTGACGAAAAGCAATGATCAATAAAGGAATGAAATGGTAGATGTTTGCAGGGTTGGCAAATGTTCCCACCCCACCCCCCAGGATTCAAACTGAACTACTGGCCTGTAGTGATCTTCCCAAACCAAAGTATGCTGTACACAGTTAACAACTGTCACCAGAGAAATCTCCTTAAGCAATAGAAAGGTGTGCTAGGCCTTTCAGCCAGAGCATATTTAGTAACTTCGAAAACAAGTAGCACACCATGACTGAAAGTCTGTCAGCATCAGAATGACAGGTCACAACTTGCTTGTTCCAGCCGGAGTGGGATATGTTTTGGAAAGCTGTCTAAAAAAGGCTGGCATTCACGACTCAATCAGCATAATACTGGTTTTCATACCACGAGAGAAACTGTTGAAATTTGCTAAATAACGTGGTGGTTCTCTGTGGAATTCAAACTCTAAAAACGGCCGATCTTGAGCTAAATACAAAATTGGGGGTGGGGGTGGGGAATAACCACCTGGTAACAGTACTAAGAAACAATGATACTGGTAGTAGGAAGATATTCCTGATTTGACATTCCTGTGCAAAGCTACAGGACCTTTGAAACTATGAGAGCAACTGAACATCATAGGGCTGCATTACTGCTTCTTGGCTTGAGAGGGGAGTGCAAGACCTATCACACTGTTCTCCTAGGTCTCAAAAGCCTGGGAAGTATGGCAGGATGGACAGCAGAGAGTGTGAGAACAGGGGAACAAGGAAGACAGCAGAGAAAGGAGTGGGCAAACACTCATTGGTTAATTATATATCAAAAGTTGGGGTGGCGTAGTCACAGGCTCAAGCTATGACTCACAAAGCTGTCAGTGTGCATCTCACCACAGTGATGCACTTATTTCACAGCTTTTAAGCAAGCCAGTGTGTCCTAGCCCCACCCCTTAATCTGTGATATGGGTTAATACAGACCACCCCTACAAATCTTGTAAGGATTATCACAATATAAGGTGTGAAGTGCTTTGAATGCTTAAGGCTGCATAAATGCTTATCATTATTAGTAGTTTTGCAGGTTTTAACAGGGTCCTGAATGCCAACAGGGATTTTTGTCACCCTTTTATAGAACAATAATGGAGATACAGAGTGATGCAGTGGCACTGTCAAGCTGTATTTTCACCAATGGCTGTACTAATTTCTAACAAAATATATACACTGCAAGCCAGTATGCAGCCCTCAGGAGAAGGGAAGAGGTCCTCCAACAGACATTAAACCAGGCATAGGCAAACTTGGCCCTCCAGATGGTTTTGAGACTACAATTCACACCCTCCCTGACCACTGGTCCTGTTAGCTAGGGATGATGGGAGTTGTAGTCCCAAAACATCTGGAGGGCCGAGTTTGCCTATGCCTGCACTAAACTATGAACCTCACTGGCTGGCTTGGAGATGTCACTTTCAGCATAATCTACAACTCCAAAGACCTTGGAGATAGAGTAGGATACAAATCTAACCAATAAATACTAAGCTTATTGGACAAAGGCAACATCTCTTAAAACTGGTTGGCCTTCCCTTCATCGCATATCCACATTGAACTTGCTTTATCGTAGCCTGGCTTGATCTGAGTGGCATCCATATCTGATACACCCAGCATTTATTATATGGTATTCCACCACTTTTGAGTTCATGTGAATGCTTTTTCAGTTGCTGCATGTGCTCTTTTACATTTAACTGATCAAGATCAGAGGGAAGCTGTTGCATCTTTATTATCTAGTTAAGTGTTACATCACATGCATTAGATCCACTTTCAACGCCAGTGTGTGAGTCAGCAAGCTGATTTGTAAGGACTACTCCACAAATCCAGTTTATCATAGGCACACTCATAACCAAACTGAACAATGATTTCTAGATGAATAATGAGCTAGCAGGAACTGGGCACTTTGCCCCTTTCTCTTCCGCCCCCAACTATCCCTCATGAATCTTACTCAACATTCCTCACTCTGAGCATGCTTTTAATTCGTACATTACACTTATTTTCCTAATGAAAAACTATGATAAATGAAATTGGTTACGAACTAACATCCAGTTAAATATATAGACAAAATAGACAATGCTGTAGAACACTATCTATATGGTATTCTCCACAAGGAAAAAATAATGGGTCAGCGGCAGATTGTAACCTTGTGGGAAACATCTTTTTTTAATTAGACGGTGCCGGGTAACCTACCTCACAGGGTTGTTGTGAAGATAAAATAGGAAAGGGACAACAATGCACACCGCCTTGAGTCCCCTGGCGTAACATGTGGCATATATGCGTAATAAATATTATACACCCCTTAAAATGTCTTACAGTGTTCATCTTACAAGGAGCTACTAGCTATCTGCCCTGATTGTAACTGCCCCCTGGCCCCCGGTCCTGCTGTCATTATCTCAATCTAGTTAATGTAATCTACCTTTTGGGTAGACCCAAGACCTGTTCTGAGTGTGCTCATGGCTGCTTCCTTCAAGACCACACCTCCAAACAGCTTGAAGCACACTTTGTAGGCAGGCAGGCAGGCAGGCAGGCAAGAGGGAAAGTTTGCTAGTTTGAGCAGCCTGGTTTTCTTTTTTTACAACTAGTATTTGTTCACACACACACACACAGAGAGAGAGAGAGAGAGAGAGAGAGAGAGAGAGAGAGAGAGACAGAGAGAGAGAGACAGAGAGAGAGAGAGAGAGAGAGAGAGAGAGAGAGAGAGAGGAAAGAGCAAATGTGGAGAGAGCAAAAGAAAGGGTCTGAATTTTCTCAGGGAGGAAGGGAAAGAACTCCTCACCTTCCCTGAACCTCTCCTCTGGCTTGCTCCTGTGCTACCTAGTGACCAGGAAGCACAGAAATGCTCTCCTCCCACAGATTCATTCTTTCCCTGTTTCCAGTCTAGCGTATCTCCTTCCCAGTGTGTGTGTGTGTGCGCGCACGCACGCACGCAACAGAGCTACAGGTGAGTATGTCAGGAGTGTGTGTGCCTGCATTAAGTGTAACTGTATGTGTGAGAGAGGGAAAATTGCTTGAGACAGGTCCTGCCTTCACCCTGCCAGATTAATTGGGCACCCATTGCTACAGGATGCCCCCCTTGCTTAATTCTGTGCAAGGATACTGTGGGTTAGGGACGCGGGTGGCGCTGTGGGTAAAACCTCAGCGCCTAGGGCTTGCCGATCGCATGGTTGGCAGTTCGAATCCCCGCGGCGGGGTGAGCTCCCGTTGTTCGGTCCCAGTTCCTGCCCACCTAGCAGTTCGAAAGCACGTCAAAGTGCAAGTAGATAAATAGGGACCGCTTTCTAGCAGGAAGGTAAACGGCGTTTCCGTGTGCTGCGCTGGTGCCGGCTCGCCAGAGCAGCTTCGTCACGCTGGCCACGTGACCTGGAAGTGTCTCCGGACAGCGCTGGCCCCTGGCCTCTTAAGTGAGATGGGCGCACAACCCTAGAGTCTGACACGACTGGCCCGTACGGGCATGGGTACCTTTACCTTACTGTGGGTTACTGTGAGTAGTTAGTGGTGACAGCATAAAATCCATGGGTTTCACCATACTGTTGCCTGTACATTTTCCTTCTCTGGATGACACTTGGCAAGAGTCTTGTCTTTACGCATCCCACCCCACCCCCCGAACCACCAGAGCAGGGGTCGGCAAACTAAGGCCCGCGGGCTGGATCAAGCCCAATTGCCTTCAGGATCCGGCCCACGAACTGTCTGTGGATCGGCGTGGGGATTCTGTTTGTTTGGGCTGCGCCATTCCATTCCCCCCCCCCCACAAACACACCGCGGTGGTGCCTCCTCCCTCCCTCCTCCTGGTTTCTCCCCGCCCTGCCTAGAAGAGGAAGGGGGCTAGGCTGAGCGCCATTTTAAGCAGCCCCTCTCTGGAGCCAGCCCTTTCCCGCTGCTCATCTTCCTTCCGCCCCCCCCCCGGGTGCTCCTGTGGGCCAGAGAGCAGAGCAGACAAGCTCCTTCTGCCTACCCACGAGAAACAGCAGCAGAGGTGGCGGTGGCAGCCCCTGGGAAGGTAAGCGCAGTGGCTGGGGAGGACTACTTGCCCCCCTCACCTCTTCTTCCAGCCCCCCCCCCCGTGCCACTTCTCTGGCCCGCCACAAGGTCTGAGGGACAGTGGACCAGTCCACAACTAAAAAAATTTTGCCGACCGCTGCATCAGAGGAGAAAGCATTGCTCTGTGGCCATAATTTAAAATTCCTCCCCTTTACCATAGACTCATTGTTGTTGCTGCTGGGGACATTATTCTCTGTACTTATACCGAAAATGGGATTCTTTTCCACTGCTTATAGCAGAAATGGGAGGCAATCCAGTAGCACTTTAAATACTACAGCAAAAGTATTGTACAGTATTACTGCATAACTGATTCATGGATTATCAAGAACGATGCATCTGATGAAGTGGAGTCCAACCCAAGAAAGCTATGCCATTTTATATTTTGTTTAGTTTTTAAGGTGATAGTACTATCCTTTCTGTTGTTTTGCTAAAATTGTACTGTGACCTACTTTACAGGGTTGTTGTGAAGATAAAAAGACTATAACACACTTAGGTACATTTTAAAAGCTGGGGTGGGGGGAGGAGAATAATCTTTTCCTCCAGGTTTGAAAATTTAGGGGGTCCCTTCTTAACAGTTTTGCGTGGCCAATTCCAGCTGCAATCCTGAACCTGCTTATCAGGTAGCAGCCCCAGTGGAATTCCCCATGGAGTTTACCTCTGAGAAAAATATGGTTATTATGGCATGAACCCACACTAGAAATTGTGACAGCGGGTACCCATTCTGAACCAAGATAAAATATTTAGGTGCCAAGTTACTATTGCAATTGCAATGATGCAGTGTCCACTATTTGCAAAGCAGGTGAATAGCGAGAGAAACAGAAAAAGTGGAAGCCATACAACTTTCCTCCCAGCAGAAAAGCAACTGTGACAGCAGGAGCTTCTCCTGAATGATATTTTCCAGTTTAGCTAGGTGCTATTTGTAAAGCAGATACATTAAGCTATGCATCCACTGTACCTTGCAAGGGAGGAGGACGGGGAGAATATCAGAATTCAGACACATTCCCATGACCTCTCGT
Organism: Podarcis raffonei; assembly: GCF_027172205.1. Taxonomy (NCBI): domain Eukaryota; kingdom Metazoa; phylum Chordata; class Lepidosauria; order Squamata; family Lacertidae; genus Podarcis; species Podarcis raffonei. Next base: position 16,128,039 of record NC_070602.1, read on the forward strand.
TGACAACACAACCCTGACATCTTTGTATTCCCACCAAGTCTAGTGGGCATTAGACACCACTAGTTATACACAACTGTTTGGTCCCAATTACAAATATGAGTTGGGAAGCTATTTCAAGAGCAAAGAAACTTGTAAAAAAGTTGGTAGTGTGTAAGAAAAGAAGAATGGACTGGCCTGGCAATTTAGGTTTTTCAGCACACTCTACTTTAGTGCAAGTTAAAACGGTTTCAGTATTTATCAAGGAATGAAAGTGCTGGAGGTGGTTTGCCTTAACTTTTAAAAAGTCACTGCTAGAGTTTGAGGGTCACTATGGAAAGGACATAACTATGAACCCCAAAGTTGAGGGTTTTAACAAAGGCATCCTCTGTTTAAACTGCAAGTCTTAGTGTTGTTGTTTCCAAGAAATAACTTTTGTAGTGAAAGCACACGTCAATTATAATACAAACATAAATAAACTCTTCTATCAATAAAGTGAGCAAACTACAGCCAGAAGAGAAATAAATGCAGGAAATACAAGATTCCTTTGCATTTAATTTTTTTAAAAAATGTACATAATTTTATAACAAAGACAAGAAATGTGTAAGATCACTCCTTGCTAAATTTTATTTTTGGAAGTCTCCATCATGTAAAGCCTAGAAATCTTTCTCTGCCAAGAATGCTGATAAGGGAGTGGGGAATGGTGTATGTTTATAATGCTGTTAGTTTGCTAGTAAAACTAGAGGAGATGCCATCCAGTAATCCTGTAACAATACTGGCATTTGGGATTGTCGTTTCAAAGAGAAACACAGAATCAGTATCTTGGCTAATGTTTGATTTGTTCAGAAGCCATGAATCAATGAATCCCACAAGTGTTTGAAACAAAGCAAACTGGAATCAAATTCGAGAGAATTTAGGAATTGTTTAAGGTACTGTACTTAAAAACACACTACAGATTTCTAAGACGCCCAATGGCAGAATACATTCATGCTCTCTATAATCAGCGCTCCACACAGCAATGTAAAATTGTTTTAAGATTCACAATGTCAGTGTTGTATGTTTCAAAAAGCATGTTTCGCTGGATGTTTCCTAAATATATAGTGGCTGCCTTCTATAATGCTATGGACTGTATCACTCAGTCACACTTTCCTGTTTAGTTGCAAACCTAAACAGCAGCCATAAATGAACCCTCACTTGTAGACACAAAAATCCTTTTACTGCACGTTATCGCTCACATATGCCACAAAGAGCTGCAATTCTCTGAAAGAACTGCTGTGTAACTTAAGTGCCCTGCCTCTCTTCCCTCCAACTCCCCCCCCCCTTTTCTGGGGTAGTGACTTCACATCCTTTGACATCAGCCTGAAAGTGGGGGGAGGGGAGCACTAGGGCAGAAAGCAGCAAAACCTGTTTAACGATGCAAGCAGCCCTTCCGATTCTTAAATCTTTTAAAGATTTAATGGAACTCCCCTATATTTTTTCAACTTTAATAAATCTGCATCGGAACAAAAATGGATTCTGCTACAAAGGACTTCCTGCTTTCCTTACCCGAGAATCACAATAGCCTTTTATTACCAAGCCACAGAGGGTTACAATTCATTCAAACACAAATAACTCACCTCGAATATGCAGAAGGGCCACGGGCTGAAATGGCCCGTTTGAATTGGCTGCGTCCACCACCATCCTGCTGCCAGCTTTATTACATGTCAACATCTAGGCTTCAGCAGGGAAAGCGGTGTACTCCTTAAGGCAAGAAACCAGCCTCCATTTTAGTTTATAAAAAAAAAGAAACTGAAGCTCTCTGCAGCTGGAGGGAACTGGCTAGTTAGTGATGTCAGCAGAGTGGAGAAAGCTGATTGGCTAAATGCACCAACTTAAAATGACTCTGAAAAGCCGCAAATGAAAAGAGCTCTCTGTGTGGCTGTCACCGTGCATTAAGCTTGTACATTTGTCAGCTCTCTTGTACTTCCATTCATCATTAGTAAATGAATGCCCAGGCTACTGTTTGAAAATACGAGCACTAAACCTTCCGAACAAACAAGTATATCATGGAGTTAACTTTCACTTCACAAAAGGAGTGCTAGGATTTTTTCAGAGTCTATTTGTGTTATCAGCCAGCAAAGATCCACAAATAGATGCACTGTCTCAATTTTCTATTTCAGCAGTATTTCATGAATGCACTAAATGTTTCCCCTTTCTTCTTCAAAATGAACTGCACAAGCCTGCAAACTGTGTGCATGGGCTCTGTGATATTTGCCTTATGATTGCTTTAGCACGAATAGAAATATTTTAGCTCTTCCCCCTAAAAGGCACACAATGTACGTGTGCATGCGCACGCACACGCACGCACACACACAACTTTTAAAAGTTTGCAAGCAGCAATTATATTAAATTTCATCATACACTTTAAAAAAATACAGACATCCATAGCATCATACTAGAGGTTTGCTACAGGACCCCAACACAATCCCACGCTCCACTATTATTTATTTATTTATCATTTATTTATCGCATTTATATCCCACTTTTTTCTCCAAGGACCTCAAGTACACATGCCCCCGCTCCATTTTATCCTCACAACAACCCTGTGAGGTAGGTCAGGCTGAGAGGCATCGACTGGCCAAGATCACCCATTGAGTTTCATGGCCAAGTGAGGATTTGAACCCTGGTTTCTTTGAGGTCCTAGTCCAACATGCTAACCGCTACACCAACTTACAATCATTTACCATGTGTGTCTTCGACTTTATGTGCTTGGCAAAAAATAAAAAATAAAAAGCGGGCAAGGATCTGGGAAAGACGACTTTGGCAATCCTGCTTGCTGTTGAACTCGTTGTGTTTTGACTATACTTGATTATGGCTTTAGGCATGATCCCTGGAATGTAACCCCTGCGTAAGTTGCAGGCTTATTGTACAGTGGTACCTCGGTTTAAGAACAGTCCAGTTTAAGAACGATTTGGTTTACAAACTACACAAAACCGGAAATAGTGTCTTGGTTTGAGAACTTTACCTCGGTCTAAGAATGGAATCCAAATGGTGGAAGGGCACTGGAGGTGGGAGGCCTCATTAGGGAAAGCACGCCTTGGTTTAAGAATGGTTTCTGTTTAGGAACGGACTTCCAGAACAGATTAAGTTCGTAAACCAAGGTACCACTGTATTACAAGATTCACCCAAAATGCAAGTTGTGGGACAGGTTCATTCATCAGAATGCAAACTTGGATAGTTCCTGAAATTTTTTCATCCAGAATTTCTTCTTCTTTGGCGATTGTCTTCCATAAACACAGTTTTAACAATGAGTCCGTAAGTGACTGTGGAGGCCACTTCTAGATCCACATGTCCTTCCACAGTGGGGACATAGGTTTCCGTTAATCACAGTGTGGATTTGCCAAGTGTGCCTTCCTCTCCCTCGCGTCCTGAGTTTGAGTGTCTTCAAAGCCCATGACACCTTTGGTAAAGGCTGTTCTCCAACTGGAGTGCTCGCAGGCCAGTGATTCCCAGTTGTCAGTGCTCATACTACATTTTTAAAGATTTGCCTTGAGACAGTCTTTAAACCTCTTTTGTTGACCACCAGCATTACGCTTTCCATTTTAAAATTCGGAATAGAATAGTTGCTTTGGAAGACGATCCATCAGGCATCCGCACAACATGGCCAGTCCAATGAAGCTGAAGAATCATTGCTTCAACACTGGTGATCTTTGCTTCTTCCAGTACACTGATATTAGTTCGCCTGTCTTCCCAAGAGCTATGTAAAATTTTTCGGAGACACCGTTGATGGAATCTTTCGAGGTGTTGGAGATGGCGTTTATAAGTGGTCCATGTTTCACAAGCATATAGTAAAATTGGTAGGACAATAGCTTTGTAAACAAGCATTCTGGTTTCCCTGTGAATGTCCTGGTCCTCAAACACTTTGCATTTCAATCGGGAGAAAGCCGCGCTTGCGGAGCTCAGGTGATGCTGGATTTTGGCATCAATGTTGGCCCTTGTGGAAAGATAACTGCCTAGGTAGGGGAAGTGATTGACATTTTCCAACGTTACACCATTGAGTTGGATTTGTGGCACTGCAGAGGGGTTATTTTGTACTTGCTGGTGCAGCACTTTGGTTTTTTGGATGTTGAGTAATAGGCCAAGCTTTTCGTAAACTTCTGCAAAGATATTTAGGATGGTTTGGAGGTCATCCTCTGAGTGTGCACACACTACATTGTCATCAGCATATTGAAGCTCTATGACAGAAGTTACGGTAACCTTACTCTTTGCTTTCAGCCTGCTCAGATTGAAGAGATTTCCATCTGTTCGATATATGGTTTCTACTCTGGTGGGGAGTTTCCCTTCGACAAAGTGTAGGATCATGGCAGTGAAAATAATGAATAGAGTTGGGGCAATAACACAACCCTGTTTAACACCTGATCCCACTGTGAATGGTTCACTTTGAGAGCCATTGTTATCTGCAATTGTTGCTGTCATATTATCATGGAGGAGCCGAATGATGTTTACAAATTTATCTGGGCAGCCAATTTTCAGAAGGACAGTCCATGGGGCATTACGATTTACAGTGTTGAAAGCCTTAGTCAGGTCAATAAACGCCATATACAGGGGTTGGTTTTGCTCTCTGCATTTTTCTTGCAACTGTCGAGCGGTGAAAATCATGTCCACTGTCCCCCTAGAAGGCCAAAAACCATTTTGGGATTCAGGAAGGATCACCTCAGATATTGTTAAGAGACTGTTTGCTAAGATCCTTGCAATAATTTTGCCGTCTGCAGCTAATAGAGAGATGCCTCAATAGTTTCCACAATCAGTTCTGTCACCTTTTTAAAAGAGATTGCTAATTTTGGCATCCCTAAAGTCTGCTGGGATTTCTTCTTTTTCCCAGATTTTTTCGATGAGCTTGTGAAGTTGTTGTGTAAGTTCAATTCCACCCACTTTGAAGATTTCAGCAGGTATCCCATCAGGTCACTGGCTTTGTTGTTTTTCATTTGGTTAATAGCTATACACAACTCTCCCAGATTTGGAGATACTGCAAGCTCATCTCTAACTTGTTTTTGAAGAATTTGAGAGAGGACCTCAGCAGCTACAGGGGAGTTGCGGTTAAGGAGATGTTGGTAATGTTCTTTCCAGCACAGTACAATCGCTTCTTTCTCTTTTAGAAGTGTGATACCGTCTGCTGAGCGTAGGGGGCATATGTCATGATTTATTGGCCCATAGATGGTCTTTGTGGCTTTAAAGAAACTTTGTGCATCATGAGTGTCGGCTAAGTGCTGGATCTTTTTGAGCTTTTTTTTATCCACCAGGTGTTTTTTAGTTCTCTGGTTCTTCTTTGAACCTCAGCCTTAGTGTTGCCATAGTTTTTTTCCCCCTTAGTGGAACAGTTTCTATCTCTTTGCCAGATCTGAAAGGCCTTCCTTTTCTTGTCAATCATGCATTCAATCTCACTGTCATTCTCATCAAACCAGTCCTGGTGTTTCTTGGTTTGGTATCCCATAGTTTGTTCACAGGCTGCAATAATGGATGTTTTTAGCTTGGTCCAGTGTTCCTCCATGTTATCAGGGAATTCTGAAAGCAGATGGTCCTTAAGAATCATTTGGAAGCAATCCCGCTTAATGGGATCTTGAAGGGCCTGAGTGTTCGCTTTGTGCCTTGGTTTCCTTCCTTGAAGCCTGCGTTGAGATATAATCTTGATAGCCATTGTGGAGCGTATTAGTCGGTGATCTGTCCAGCAGTCGTCGATGCTCGTCATAACTCTGGTAAGGAGCACATCACGGTGATCTTTAGCATGGGCAATAACATAGTCTAAGAGGTGCCAGTGGTTTGACCGAGGATGCCTCCATGAAGTTTTAAATTTATTTTTCTGTCGAAAGAGTGTGTTGGTAATAACAAGGTTGTGCGCTGCACATATCGTCAAAAGTAAGATTCCGTTCTGGTTGCTGTTGCCAACTCCTTCTTTCCCAATAGTCCCAGGCCACAGATTGAAATCTCACCCAACTCTTGCATTAAAATCACCCAGGAGGATAATTTTATCTTCCTTAGGCGTCTCTGATAGGACGGTATCCAGCTGCGAGTAAAAATTTTCTTTAATGTCTTCATCGGCATCCAGTGTTGGTGCATAAGCGCTTATAATAGTAGGCTGTTGGTTTTTGGTGAGCTTTATTTGAAGGGTTGAGAGTCGCTCATTAATGAATTTAGTGTCTATAACATTCTTGGCATCTGTCCCTTCCCAATCTTCTATACACTACCTATTTCTCCAGGAAATGTTTTGCATTGGTTGTTGGTGGATCCTTGTGAACTGTATTCACAGCGCAAGTCAGATATGCTTCAATTCTCATAAGGACTCAGCTTTATAAATCCAGGACCAGATGCAAAGCACAGTACATCAGGAACAATACAAGGGGATTATAGGCCCACTGCAATGCCACAGAATCGTAGAGTTGGAAGGGACCCTGAGGATCATCTAGTCCAACCCCCTGAAATGCAGGAACACGCAGCTGTCCCATATGGGGATCAAACCTGCAACCTTAGCGTTATCAGCACCACACTTTAACCAACTGAGTTCAACAACAAAAAAATCCAGTATGAAGTAGGCTGGCTTGGAAAGGGGGGTGATAGAGAAGTTCACACAAGCTCCAAAATATAATATTGCACTAGTAGGATTGTCATAGACTAACTCATATGTAGGAGCAAATGTGCCTCAATCTGAACTGAATAAACTGGTCAGCTTGAAACTTATCTACTTCAAGTGAGGAAAAGGAACAGTACTCTAGTCATTTGAGGCAAACCCCAGTAAAACCACCTTAAAACACAAATAGGTAATTGATGAATGCATTAAATTGCTTGTTTGACAAGAGCCAACAGGCTGTATTCAGTGTAGTGTTATGCAAAATGTTCAGTTGGTGCTGCAAGGATTAATCCTTGTGCAATGGAACATTCTTCCCCTTTTCTCCCCCATGCACCCCCTAAATCTGTTCCGGAGGGGTCCCCTCTGGAGCAGATTTAGGGACAGCACATGGCACACATAGAAGGAGGAAAATCCCACTGGGTAAAAGCTAATCCTTGCACTATTTAGTAGAATAAGTAAAATAGAGCTTCTCTGAACACGAGAAGAAAGTCTGCTGTGTCTTGCTTGCTCTTCTCTTCCTTCAGTATTCGTTTATTGTTTGTATACCAATTACAGTGAAATTAACTTTAGAAGGCTCAACTAGTAAGCTATGTAAAGAGACAAGATCAATTTCGTTCCTGGATCATTCAGATATTACCGTATTTTTCGCACCATAGGATGCACCGGACAATAGGATGCACCTTGTTTTAGAGGGGGGAGAACAAGGGAAAAAAATTCTTCCGCTCTCTGCCCAGTGCCCGTTCAGTGAAGCGGCAGGAGGCGCTGCGCAGAGAGTGGGAGAATTTCCCCCCTCTTGTTTTCCCGCTCTAAAACAAGGTGCATTTAAGGTGCGTTCAGGCGGCTACCTTGGAAGCCTGGAGAGCGAGAGGGGTCGGTGCGCACCGACCCCTCTCGCTCTCCAGGCTTCAGGTTCCTTTCGACCTGCTCTTTGGGGCTGGCGGGGGGAAGCCCACCACCAGCCCCAAAGAGCAGGTCAGGGAGCAGCGGAAAGGCGCAGCAGAGAGGCTGCTGCCATAGTCACGCGTCACTTCTCCAGCTGGGAGAGGGTCCCGGGCTATGGCTTCTTTAGCCCCGCGCGCTCTCCCGGCTGGAGAGGTGACGTGCGCCTATGGAGGCTCCTGCCATAGGCGCGCGTCACCTGGGAGAGGGTCGTGGGGGGCTTCTTTAGCCCTGCACGCGCTCTCCCGGCTGGAGAGGTGACGCGCGCCTATGGAGGCTCCTGCCATAGGTGCGCGTCACCTCTCCAGCCGGGAGAGGGTCGCGGGGGGCTGCTTTAGCCCCGCGCGCGCTCTCCCGGCTGGAGAGGTGACGCGCGCCTATGGAGGCTCCTGCCATAGGTGCGCGTCACCTGGGAGAGGGTCGCGGGGGGCTGCTTTAGCCCCGCCGCGCTCTCCCGGCTGGAGAGGTGACGCGCGCCTATGGAGGCTCCTGCCATAGGCGCGCGTCACCTGGGAGAGGGTCGCGGGGGGCTGCTTTAGCCCCGCCGCGCTCTCCCGGTTGGAGAGGTGACGCACGCCTATGGAGGCTCCTGCCATAGGCGCGCGTCACCTCTCCAGCCGGGAGAGGGTCGCGGGGGGCTGCTTTAGCCCCACGCGCGCTCTCCCGGCTGGAGAGGTGACGCGCGCCTATGGAGGCTCCTGCCATAGCCCCGCTTTACCTCTCCAGCCGGGAGAGGGTCGCAGGGCTATGGCGTCTTCGCTCCATAGGACGCACACACATTTCCCCTTCATTTTTGAAGGGGAAAAAGTGCGTCCTATAGAGCGAAAAATACGGTATCTCCTTTCAGCCTACATCAATTTTAAGCTAATTTAAGGAAAGGACAATTTCGGATACAGGCTTGAAACATTTTCATGCCTAAAAATGTGAAGTATAAATATCAAACAAATACATTTGTAAAGACACATGTAGCATTTAATTACACTCATCAGGAGCTATAATATTCTGCAGTTCCCTATTGAATGTACACTATGGCAAACCTTGGCTTACTGTATATCTAAGTAACTTGGCAAATGGTCTTTGGAGCATAATTCTAATTGAATATAATACACCAAGTGCCACTAGCAAAACCAGGCCCCCAGGATGATGGGTAGGTTTATTAATACCCAATATGGAAGGAAGCAAAGGTATTGAGGAAGTCAATTTGATTATTATGCTTATAATTCTGGAGATACAACATGAATAACAACCAGCATTAATGAAATGCAGGTTTCACTACAAAAAATCATTATGCTGAAATAGGACCAGAAGTTTATCTCACTGGAACTGCATTCCAGCCTTACAAGAGCTCCCCTTTCACCAGGCCCATCAGCATTGGATAGTAGAAATTACATTTCTGCTTCAGGAAGGGAACCTGGAAAATATTTCTTAATTGTTGGATCAGAAACTTTTTAGACAGCATTAACAAATTTTCAGATTCCTGAGCAAACAGAGTCTGACCAATCTGTATATTATAACAACAACAACAACAACAACAACCATAATTTATTATTTATACCCCGCCCATCTGGCTGGGCTTCCCCAGCCACTCTGGGCGGCTTCCAAAAATAATAATATTAAAATACTCTAATACATCAAACATTAAAAGCTTCCCTAAACAGGGCTGCCTTCAGATGTCTTCTAAAAGTCTGATCGTTGTTGTTCTCTTTGACATCTGGTGGGAGGGCGTTCCACAGGGAGGGCGCCACTACCGAGAAGGCCCTCTTCCTGGTTCCCTGTAACTTGGCTTCTCGCAGTGAGGGAACTGCCAGAAGGCCCTCGGTGCTGGACCTTAGTGTCCGGGTAGAACAATGGGGGTGGAGACGCTCCTTCAGGTATACAGGACCGAGGCCGTTTAGGGACTTTTCCCACCTTTTTCCAATTCTGCTAAGTAGATTAACTTAGAATCTATGATTTCTACAGAAAACAGATCCTGGCTTATTACGATGGTTAACAGTCATTGACTAGAGTTCTCCAGCTGGATTCAATGGGAAATTCTAGATTAAGACAAGCAAGGAATGAAGACTATTTGTACGCAAGGGCTTGGATAAGCAAGGGGCATACAAGCCAAATGATAATAAAAATCATGGTTGATGAAGCTAGGGAAATATCATCTGAACCCTGCCAATGTTGGTATTCTGGGGCAACAAATTAAGTGGGCACAATTTGTCAATTCCCAGAGTTTATTCTAAACAATGATGCCTGATAAGAAAACAGGGATCTTGATACAAGTAAAAAATGTGTTACAAAAAACAATGTTGTATTTTAATTTGACTGTTAGTGTCTGGAATCTAAATAGAAGACTCCTCAATTTGCTTACCCTTAATGAAGCTAGAGCTAAAACACACATTCACACAAATTTGACACTTGTCTGGAATGACAGATTGAACAAACAAAAGCCAAGCAATGTAAAATGTATTTTAAAAGGTGAAGTCTGCAACTTGCTCTTAACATTTTAGGAAAGATAGTAAAAAATATATCCACTACTATATATACATGTCTGTGTTGGCACATTTGTTTGCTGTGACAACAGCATAAAATAGCACAACATTGGCGTTCTATATTTTGAGATGTTTTGAGTAGCTCTGTTCAGCCTAACGCAAAAAGATTTGGACTACATTGTTGATTACAGTGACTAACAAATGTGAAAACTGCAACTAGCGACTTAATACGAATATATAGTATAATTTGAAACATCCCCCGGATATTATACAAACTTCCTTGTCATCCTTCTCTGCAGGAATCAACTTAAACTTGTAAAATGTGCAGTGCAACAAAAATAAACACCTTCCCTACAAAAAAAGAGGCTAAATTGTTGTGAGGTTATTTATGTATGACATTTATATCCCACCTTTCTTCTAAGGAGCTCAAGGTGGCATGCAGTTCTCTTCCTCCCCATCTTTTCCTCACAATAACCTCACAAGGTTAGTCTGAGAGTGAATGACTGGCCCAAGTGAGCTTTGTGGCTGAGTGGGGATTTGAACCCTGGTTGCCCTGGTCTTAATCTAACACTCTAACCATTATACTACACTTAAATTACCATTTAAGTTTGAGGGAGGAAGGACTGCTAAAGCTGAATGTGTAGAGGGGGGGGAGGAGAGGGGAATAGGGGTCTCTTTTCCCTGACACTAAAACTTGGGGCCATTCATTAAAATTAGTAGTTAGTTGCAGACTGGCAAAAAGTACTAAACATTAACAAAAAAGAATTTATTATCTAAAGTTGTGATAATGTTCTGTTTACAGCCACCTAATCCAGAGGCCAAGACAAGTTAATGAAAATTAGAATTATCTCTATAGCCAAAGACATCCCCCATAATCAGAGGCAGTATCTCTCTGGATACCGGATACATGGGGCACGCAAGCGTGGGCCTATCGCCATTTTTCTTTGCTTGGGAAGTTCCCTGGGCAGCTGGGTTTGACCACAGCTGGGATCACAGCACTTACTGGATTAGGTACACTCATGGCTTGGGTCAAGAGGCAAGCATTTTTATTTATTTATTTTATTTTTACTCAAGTTCCTAAAAAAGTTGCAAGGAGTTGTTGAGAAATTGCATCCGGCCACCCATACCATTAGCATGAACAGACATTCTTTGGCTGCATATATGATCAATACATATTTATCTGGTTAAATACATGCTAACCCTAAACACCAGTGTTGGAATAACCGTTATAATGACAATGCAAATGCTACTGCTCTAATAGCAATACTGCAATCAGAAATACGCGGTTAACTACACTGACACATAGGGGTATGTGAGGGGAATGGGACTCTCTGTTGACCATCAAGCAAGGGCTTTTCCCACTTGCCTTGCCCCACCCTCCAGCCCTAGTAGCTTTCAGAAGAGAATTGCTGCCATGGCCATTATGTGTACAGTGGTACCTCAGGTTAAGTACTTAATTAATTCTGGAGGTCCGTTCTTAACCTGAAACTGTTCTTAACCTGAAGCACCACTTTAGCTAATGGGGCCTCCTGCTGCTGTCGTGCTGCCGGAGCACAATTTCTGTTCTCATCCTAAAGCAAAGTTCTTAACCTGAGGTAATATTTCTGGGTTAGTGGAGTCTGTAACCTGAAGCGTATGTAACCTGAAGCGTATGTAACCGGAGGTACCACTGTATGTGTCTTTTGATGAACCAAGTGGAAGACTACAAGCCATGGTTGTGGGGATTGTGGGATTTTTTTTTTTTGTGTGTGTGTGTGTGTGTATTCAACAGCACTTTGTTTATATTTGTTTGTTAATATTGTTTTGTGGATTATGGGTGCTGTTTAATGCTTTGTGAATTTTACAATATGGCTTTTCTTGTGGCTGTGGTGTTTAGCCTATTTTTTTAAGCTGCTCTGTTAATAGTGTTTTATAGAAGGTGGTTGTTTTTACTGATGATTTGTTAATTATTTCATATGATTTATGTTGTAACTGTGATGTTCTATTATGTCGTTATTTATTTTACACAAGCCACTTTCTGACTTGTGAGAGTGAAAAGCAGCATAGAAATATAATTAATGGAAGGAAGGAATGAACGATCAAAAGGACACTCCTCTGATGGTGTATATGAATCTCACCTGTGTTAATTATAATGCAGACATAGAGGTTTCCTCCATTCCAAAATTCCATAAAAAGGAATACTATTACTGAACTTGCTCAGAGCAGAAATGCTGCATTATCATACAGCTATTCTGCATGCGTTCCACTGACCATGAGAAGGAAGCCATGAAATACTTTGGGGAGTGGGGGAGGCGGCAGCAGCAGTGTGTCCCATTCCCCAAGAATCCATTGAGCTATGTACATTGAAGTTCATAGAAAGATAGGAAGGGTGTAAATATGTATGACCCCATGCAGCGGCTCGGCTGCAGTGGGTTAAAAGTGCAGAGATATTTCCCCACATCTTTTCTTGAGCACTGAAGTGCCCTGCTGGATCAGTCCAGTCCAGCATACTGATAAGCTGCCCTGGTAACTTGTTGAAAGGCAGGATATAAATAGCCAAATAAAACACCATCCTGTTTTCCAGAGCCAAGCAGATGCTTCTGAGAAGTCCACAAATGGGGAACAAAGGCAAGAGCTTTCCTGCTGCCCCCAGTAAGCGGCAATCGGAGGCACATTGCTTAAAATTTACAGCTGATGAGCACAGGCTTCAATCCTGCTCTCTGCAGGAGTCTGAGCAGGATTTAACTCCCACTCAGCAGCTGATGAGCAGGGGTTAAATCCTGATGTTTTGATTGTGTGCGCGCCAGTTTCCCCGGGGAACTGGTACATGCAGCCAATATAGAATTGAACCCCGTGACATCCATCAGCTGGTCTCACTTGCCCATCAAAGTGACATCAGCTGGTTGGTAGGTGGGTAGAGTTTTTGGGAAATGGTAGATGGCCAAACAGGACCCCTTGGTGAGCGGTGTGCCAAGATTGTCCTTTGGTTAGAGGTCCCCCACCCATGGGCCTAAAGAAATCTGAAAACTGTTCTCAAAGTGGGGCATTTTACCTCTTTAAGCTGAATATTACTTGTTGTTTAACAGATCATTTCTGACCTCTGTGTACCAACTACCTTCATATTTATTGAACTGCCATTTTCCAGAAAGTGGGGGCTTTGATGTCAGAAGAGTAGAGAGGCTGGATTTTTCCCCTTCCTTCCTTCCAAGTTATATAAGGTTAGTACCATACTTAAGATTCATATTCCTAACGATGTTTTCCTAGTTCAAAAACTCAAAGATGGCCAGATTCGCTTATTTTATTAAGACCCATGAGAAAATTAGTCAGCTCTATGTGCAAATCTAGAAGTTCTGATTCTAAAAATAGCTTAAATAACTATACTGTGGTTTTTTTTACAGCCCTGTGAAGCCTGTTCTTTTTTCAAGTGTTCCAAGTTTACAATTGGAAAACAACTTCCAAAATCTTCTTAAATCAAAGTACTGTATAATGGGAAACAGGAACTGACGCATATGTGACAAGATGAGCAGGTATCAACTGTAACATGTTTGGATGGTTGTTATAAACAATTTGAGGAAGAAAAGCAGCATTTTAGAATCATGAGATTTACTGCAAAAGTTATGGCTGCAAAGAATAAATAGAAGTAGAGAGGGCTTGAAAAAATCGAGAAATGCCTAGGGGTGGGGAGTGTGGCAGATGTAACTTTATTTATATAAAAAACACCGTATCTGGTTATCTGTAAGAATGAGTATTTGACAGTTATTTAGCATCTTAAAATAATCCACAAAGCAGAGCCATTTATTGCAATATTGAGGTCCAACTCTTGAGCTCATAGGACGTGACTAACTATTAATATCAAGCAATTTCAGTTACAAAAATCCACAGGGGTAGCCATCCGTAATTATTCCCAATACAAATAAATATATGCAACCTAATCAAAACAATCGAAATCAGTAGCACTCTATAAAAACCTTTTAAAAACCAAGTACTACATCACACCAGAAACATACAAAGGCCCAATAAAACTGATAAAACGCCACAGGTTACAATAATAAAGCCACATTTGGTAAAACTCCCTTTTAAAAATTTGAACCATGTGGAGTTTCAGTCTAGATGTATATCCGAAAGGACATGAACCTACAGAAAAGGTTGACGGCTGCTTGTTTTCAGACTGAGAGGCCTATGGTAGAAATAAGGTAGAAAATTTATTTCTTATTTCTAGGCTCCCAAATCAACATTTTAAGGGCCACACCAGATTTGTGCCTAGCCTTTTACCATCCTTGCCCTAAAGCAGGGTTTTCCAAACTTTTGGACTACAGTGCCCATCACCCCTGACCACTAGTCCTGCTAGCTTGGGAGGATGGGAGTTGTGGTCCAAAAGCAGGTGGAGACCCAAATTTGGGAAACCCTGTTCTAAAGACTGCAAGTGCAGAGAAGAAATATACTGCTTATATTTGTTGTTATTTATTTAATATATTGGATTTATGTATCACCTATTTGCCAACCACCCAAAGAAATTTACAATTTTACACACACACACACTTGGCAAAGGATAAAATACAGCAAATCCACACAAAACATTTTTATTGGCACTCCTGATTTAAAATTACTGAAAGGGTTTTTTTGTATTTTTTATTAAAGGTTTCATGGTTTACAAAAGTATGTGCAATGTCTCTTTTTTCAAGTTACATTTTCTACAGGTCAGTTTCATTTGTTGAGACATTAGTGTTACATTAGGAAAAGGGGGGGAGAGAGGTGGAAGGGGCCATGGTGGGTGGGGTCGGGTGGCGATGTTTTAAATTTTACTTAATGTATGTGTGGGGTTTTGTGTCAGCGTAGTTTGTGCAGGTTCTCTTTGCTGTTCGTCAGCGATCCTTTGGTGGTGAGAGAGGTTGGGGTTGGTCTAGGGCAGGCATATCCAAAGTCCTTTTTGGGGGCCTAATCCGGCCCGCTGGTCGGTTTAATCTGGCCCCTGTGGCAGTTTATTTCCTGGGGTAAAATCCTAAAAAACCTCAACAACTTCAACCCTAAAAAAAGATCAATAACTTCGATCCTAAAAAAGGGTTAACAACTTTGGTTGGCCCTTATGGCCCTTCACTTCATCAAATCTGGCCCTCTTTGAAAAAAGTTTGGACACCACTGGTCTAGGTTGTGGTTGCTTGTTTGTGATTGGCTCTGGTGAACTTTGTTTTCATGTGTGGGTGGGGTGGGTGGATGTTTTGGATCAGGTTAGCCATATTGATTCATATGCCACTGGTGGATTCTTGTCGTTGTCTTGTTGGGCTGTGTATGTGATAAAGGGGAGCCATACTGGGGTGAAGGCATCTTCTTCTATCTGTCCCCGTGTTAGTTTCAGCTTATTGGTTAATTTTTCTAGTAAGGCTGTTTCCCATACTACTTGGTACCATTGGTCCATGCTCACTCCTGACAGGTCTCTCCAGTGTCTGGTTATGATGTTTCTGGCTGCTCAGAGTAGGTGGGTTATGAGTTCTTTGTGATGTGAGTGGGCATTATTGTCTTGGAAGAATTACTGAAGTTATTACAATGGCTTGGCAATTTTGGTAATTTCACTGAAACCAAAATGTATACCTGAATGTTAGGGTACAGCTTCACGCAAACTTTGCAAGTGCAATGTATGGGGCACAATTCTAGAATAGCACAGAATTTAGCTCATTTAGAATCGTAGCTCTTGTTAAAAAAAAAACAGTTATTTATCTTTATTTATTTATTTGATTCCTATACTGTCCTTCACCCAAGGATCAGAGGGTGATTTACAATATAAAGCACAAAAATGCATCACATAGTAACCAACAAAAACAACCCCACCACGTTTAAAAAGCCACAGATTCTAGACCATATAGGAATGAAGGTATACTTGAAATTGCAGGCATGCCACCTGCTAAGATTTCAGAAGGCAATGAGCAGGTGAATAGGATTTCTAATGGGCTGGTTGTGCTACTCTGCAGACCTTCTTGCCTCTCTCTGTGATCAAAGCCACAATAATGCAACAAAAATTTCCTCAATTTGCATAATTTGCACAGGTTCTTGACTCAGAATTCGACTGCCTGGGCCACATGCGTTCCTCTTTCCCACTTTGTTTTGTGTGGAGCACATACCTTCTTGACTCCCGCAGGAAGCCTAGAAAACTCAGAAGAATAGGAGTTGAACAAAAATCTTCTTAAAAAACTGTTTTCTTGGGACAGGGAATGATTATTAAAATAGCTCCACACCCCCTGAGGACACAAGCATGGTTAACAATTGGCCTGAAGAGCTATTAAGACAATGTCCAAGTGTTGGGTCAATGTGCAGAAATTTGGCCTAGCAATGGGGCAAGCCCTTGCATAATGAGCAGCTTATGTAAATAGAAATTAAGTGTGCTGGTAAAGATGTTCAATTAGGTCAAAGAAAGGAAGCAACTAATTATCAAATTATTGCTTCCAAGTTAAAGACTGAATAGAGATGAAGTTCAGGAAGAGGTCACGGAAACCCAAGTTATAATAAATACTTCAGGGGAGCACACAGGTTGAAATCCATGACTTTTTCTTTAAATGAACTTTGCAGGCTTTAGAAAGAGGGAAAGTGCTTCTCCTGGTTTGTTAGGACAATCTTGCCAGACTAGCCAGTTTATAAACACGAGAAATTCCAAGTATAAACCCCCATTTTGCCACCAGAGACAGGGGTAAGGAAATATCCCAAATTATGGTATGTAAGCTTTTTTTGTACTTATGGTATGTAAGCTTTTCAGTTATATATACGTACATGACTTTTGATGGCTGTTCGAGACTGCATTTGCACTGCAGCTGCAATCCTATACACAGCTTACTGAGAAATCAATAAACTGCGATACACTTTAGGAATGGCTTTCTTCTTTCAACAGATGACAGTGCACTGACACATTATATCCCAGTCTGTAGCTTGTCTAGACCGCTCAGGGAAAGCATTAGCTTTGGGTGTACTAGCCTAGTGTGTTTGTGGGAAAACAAACTTTTTTCTGTCTCCTTAGGGCTCAAGAAGGTGGTGGTCACAGTGTGCACCTTGGGGAATGTATGGTACTGAATTTGCAGGCACTTTGTTTCTACCCAGACTGGTTTGTTGTTACAGGCCTTGCACATAGCAAGCCAGTCTATGGCTTATTTCCTTCCTGCCATGCCAGGAGTGAAATGCACCAGCAATTCCCACATCAGAGGGAACCAGGCAGAGGGCCTTCTTGGTAGTGGCGCACACCCTGTGGAACACCCTCCTATCAGATGTCAAGGAAATAAACAACTATCTGACTTTTAGAAGACATCTGAAAGCAGCCCTGTTTGATCTTTTATCGTGTTTTTAGTATTCTGTTGGGAGCTGCCCGGAGTGGCTGGGGAAACCCAGCCAGATGGGCGGGGCAGAAATAAATAAATTATTATGATTATGATTATTACATCAGCACATTCATGTTGTTGCAATCCAGCCCAACCTCTGAGTGATGCAAGATTCCAGGGGTTCCATGCACTTATTCAGGGTTCGTGTTTCCTTTCAGAATGAGGCACAGCAGACTGTGGTGTTTTAATGATATATGGTTTATTTACACACATATGCAACCTAAGCGTACAATGGAGGAGGGGTTCACAGCATCAACACCTCAAAAGAGTCTTGCTTCTCCCCTAGCCACAGCCTTGGATTCAAACAGAAATCAAACATTGCTCACTGACCCTCCGCTTGCTGCTTTTGCTTCTAGCTCACAACACAGCAAACTTTGCTCTAAATTCTGCCTTTGTCTATCTCAGTTGAAGGACGGGCACCACGTTTTGGCATCTGGCACAGAGCCCCCTCTCCTTTGTTCTCTTAATGACCTGCACACATTTTCCTGGGAGTAAGCCCCACTGAACACAGTGGGCTTACTGCTAAGTAAACATGCATGAGCAGCAGCACTTTTTGAAGCATGAAAATTCGTAAGATTAGTACAGCGGTACCTCGAGTTAAGAACTTAATTTGTTCTGGAGGTCTGTTCTTAACCTGAAACTGTTCTTAACCTGAAGCACCACTTTAGCTAATGGGGCCTCTTGCTGCCGCTGCATGATTTCTGTTCTTATCCTGAAGCAAAGTTCTTAACCCGAGGTAATATTTCTGGGTTAGCGGAGTCTGTAACCTGAAGCGTATGTAACCTGAAGTGTACGTAACCCGAGGTACCACTGTACGGTTGAAAATTAAGGGCGCTGCAGCCAAACGGCTAGCTGCACTGAATGGAAAGCATGAAAATGGTCTTGGAATGCAGGGAACTTTCTAAAGAGGGATGTGGAAAGGTTCTGTGCCCAGACACTTCGTTCTCACTAGAAACGCGTACATACTAAAAGTACACTTAAAGGATAGTGTCCACACACACAATTCTTCCTGCTTAAGTAGTCATGAGGAGGCTTTGGTTCAAGCATGGGTACAGCTGGCAGAGTGTGTGTTATCAGTTATGGTTTCATTGGCCCTCTTCATCTAAGTGTTTAAAATGTCAAGCAAATACTGCATTATTTCAGCGTGCCTTTGGTCTGCCAGGTAGCACAATGGCTATCCCCCTTTGCTTGAAGTGTTTTACTTGGTTTTCTTATATACAAATCTTATCGAAACGTTTTTAAAAGTATGTTTCCAAGTTTTGTTGTGTTAGCTGCCTTGGGAGTCCCTATGGGGCAGAAAGGTGAGTTAGAAATATTTCGACTAAAATAAAGGCACTGGGGATCCCAGAAGAATGACCTAGTCCATATTGGTCCTACGATTTCCTGTCTCCCTCAACTGCAGTCCATTAAAAGTTCAAACACGGGCTTGAAAAGTTGCATAGGATTGGATGCGACTTACAAAACTGGGTCACAATATTCAAATGCATGCAAAAAGGCTCATGCTGGTACACTCAAAGAGTGCTGCATACAAACCTTTTAATCAGAACTCACATACAAAACCTTGAAAAAATTGTCTTGGAATACCGATACAGTTTAATTTATTCCCTCTGTTTAATATACATTGGATAGTGGAGAGAAAGGCTGAGCTTGGAGTCAGGACAAGTCAGACTCTGGCTTGTTTTCATAAGTGTGGCAGTGGAGGAGTAAAGTAAAAGCTTTTCACAAGTGTGCACCAACACGCTGCACATTCATGTTAAACCATAGTTTGTTTTTAACTATGGTTTAACTTAACAAAAGAACCAGGAAATAGGTTTGCTGGAATGACAGCAAGGTACAATAATTTAACTCAAACTTTGTTCTGTGTTCTTATTTGAAAGAGAAGGAAACCATGGCAAGGTGAAGATTCTTTCCAGGAAGCCATCTTTCAAACTAAATTTCAGTACATCTTCCAGAATTCCGAAGTGTATAAACCATTTCTGACATTTAAGGAAGATGCACATTGCCTGCAGGTTTTAAAGAAAAACTAAGCAGAAACTGCCAGAATATCAACAGTCTTCAAAGTCATGCAATTATACAGCTACCTCGATTTAAAAAGGGGGGGGGACTGACAAAACCCACTCCAAATACTGAAGAATTTTAGTTTCAAATTGTAAGTTTCATGGAATATAGTTCCAGTTTTAGATTTTGTCCCAGATATTAGCATTCTGTTTGTTATTTTAGAAACCTCAAAACCTCATGCACACTGATAGCTTTATAAATATACTCAACTCTGGAAATACAAATCCATTTTGTTGTCACCTCTCTCCAAAAATTCTTTTGACTGAACTCAAGAGACGGCTGATAAGCATGCACTGCAGACTCTCTAGCAAAAAGGAGTTAAGCAGTCAGTCAGTCGCATGTCACATGCATCTATTCTATTCAAAAAACACCACAGAAGTCTGCTCTATGCTGAGCATTTGCTTGCAAAGGCTAAAATAAAGGCCATTATCAACAGAAGCTCTTATGCCCATGAGACACAACTGGCAGCTTGTTAGTGGATGCCTACCTTGACACAGATCTCTATGAAAGATGTATCCATTTTCCAAGTCCTGAATTCAAAAAGGGCAATCAATACAAACTATGAAAATAATAGTGAGCTGAACTTTAAAAAGTGCAAGACAGACATTGTAAAGCCTTTTGACCACATATAAGATTATATCTACTAAAAGTTGAGTCCTCCTCTAAATATCAGATTTCCTTAAAATTAAATTAAAGAAGCAGCTCTGACAATGTAAGAGTTACTTACAAGACCTTTATTCAAGTTGGAAAATTGCAGACAAGTAATGGTAGTTCTGGTATGTTATTTCACAACCTGGCTTGGTGTAGTACTTTGTGGGGTTGCTTCCCAGGGTAAGAACTTAGGAAAAGCTATTTTCAGTGCAATCATATGTGTGTCTACTAAGAATTAACACTGACTGAGTTCAACAGGGCTGATTCCCGTACAAGCAGGCATAGGTTAAGAGGCCTTAGACCCAGTTGAAGTCATTACTATATTCTTTACTTCTATTACTGCCATTTTCTACAGCTGGAGTACAGAGGATAGAAATAAAGCTTTATACAGTACTTATTTCAAAATTGTGCTAATGTGCAAAGGTGAGGTCTATGGTTGTCAATAAATTCTATGGTGCTACTGGGTGACTGGTATAGATTGGCATAGCTCAGTGTTTTGTATGCAGAAGGTTTTGGGTTCAACCAACAACATTCTTGTTTAGTCAAGCCTATCCAGATGTTCAGAAAGTAGAAGTAATTTTAATCTATTTTAGTATTTTAACTTCTGCATGTTTTAAAGTACGGTTGTGAATTTTTCATGATTTCCTTATTTTACTGTTTTGTAAACTGCTTTGAAGTTTTTTTACAATCAAGCAGTATAATTTTTATTTTTATTTACAAAATAAATAAAGCACAACTAAGTAATCTTTGCCTGAAATTCTGGATGAATGTTGCCAATCTGTGTACATAAAACAATGCCTGACTCTAAAAAAAAGTTTTTTATAATCCTATTTATTTATTTATGCCTCCCATCTAACTGGATTGCCCCAGCCACTCGGGGCAGCTTCCAACAAAATGTTAAAACACAAATACCCCCAACATTAAAAACCTCCCTAATTCATTCAGATACCAGCATTCAAATCCCAGTGCTACCAGAAATTGTGCAGCCTTGGTAAATTTAATTCTTTTCCTTGGCCCCTCATAAGTAAAATAGAAGTACTAGAGACCCAACTCCAGGATTTTTGCAAAAGCAGCACTGCAAAGTTTTTCTTTCTTTCTTTCTTTCTTTCTTTCTTTCTTTCTTTCTTTCTTTCTTTGTATGCAAATATTACTAGTAATCTGAGTAATTCAGTTGTGAATACTCCACAAATATTCTTGCTTGGTCTGGGAAATTATTAGTTTTTATGCAGGAAAGAGAACAAGCCTATTTCTCAATTTTAAAGGACTGTATACAAGTTTTGAAGATATTTGTAGTATCCATGACATTGATGGAAACTGCAAGTGCTCCACTCTTCCTATGAAGCCAGGTTAAACATTGGGACCAAATGCTATACCCATGAGATGTTACATACTCTCATTTTCTAATATTTACAGCTATCAAGTAGTAGTTTAAAATCAAGCAACACCAAGACACTAAAGTTTCTCCTTTTAACTGTCCTAATGTCATGAAGGGCAGCCACACAAGGCACCAATTGGTTACCCTGAAGTGCTTAATTAAAACGAACTAAAAATCACTTAAAATCTGCTAGACGAGCAGAGAAGAAATGCTCACATATTGGGCCAGTGTCTGGAGTCAGTCTCTCACTCTTGTTTATGGAGGGAGATGATAAGCAGGCCCAGCACATCAGCAGAGCAGGAGCTGACTGCCAAGGGTGCAATCCTGCTGGCTGATGGGGTCTGCTTTGCCAGAATGTTTCCAGCAGAACACTTGTTTCTCTGCAGTGCAGCTGGGAGGGTGAGAAAGGAGACACAATGTCTCCTTCCCACCCCCCCTTCCTGACAGTATAGCGTTAAACAAAACTGGTTAAACATTAGCCCAACCCCCTGCACTGATTCTGCGCAGGGGCAGGTGCTCCCTGGGTGGGGCTGAGTGCTCATGGACACAGCCCTAGAAACTAGCAAGTTGCATTATCCATTTAAAAATCTCAGCAGTTTTTGGTTTCTGCAAATTCCTGGGCAGCGCCACATACTTTCTGCTAGTCATACACAAGTAAGGAACCAGCGACAGCTTATGTGTGGCTGAGACTTCACCCTCAGACTTCTCAGTCGTACCATAAAGAGGAACGCAATGTAGTATCTGCAGGAGGGATAATGCAATGTGTAGTTAAGTACTGATGTGGTACAAGGCATGTTTCAGCTCACTGGATTATGTCCAAGACAAAATCCAATGAGCACAAGTGCTTAGAATTAAAAAAAAAAAAGCAAAACTCACATGTTTTAGATAATTTTTACCAAATTTGCATTTAATTCCAGCTATTTCAGAGCTAGGAAATTAACCTTAAAATGCCTGTTTCAAGACACCGGAGGTGTTTAGGGCTGATTAACCCAGGGGTGGGGAACTGTTTTCAGTCTGAAGGCCACTTTCTCTCATGGGCAACTTTCTAATAGCCACATGCCAGCGATTTGATAAAACCAGAAGCAAAAATGGGCAGGGTCAGAATGGGAAAAACAATGGAAGTGACTCTTACCTTTGCATAATAAACTACATTCCAGTCATGTAAAAATCTAAAGGTTTTCTCTCACACACACACCTTCACTGCCCATTCAGGTGAACAAGCAGCATTACCATAGTTCAAAGACAGTTCCAGCCAGGCAAAAGCACTTGAGGGTGAAGAGCTTCTCTCGTCAGGGTGAAACCTAGGCAGAGTCTGAAGGGGGGGGGTGTCCCTAGACTCCCTAGCCCTGAATAAACCTTAAGATGCCTCTGAATCATTTTGGCAAGTTCTCCTCCATGTCACATACCATGTTGTTCAGGGTGGACCCCTGACACTCCAGAGGTTTTTGTGTAGGGAGCAGGGAATTGGTAAGTCTCCTCCCACAACCATCCTTTCACCTGTGATTCTCAGAATCCAGCCCCATTACTTTGCATCAGCACTAGTTAACAACAGAAATGTATTTGGATTACGTTTTGAAGAACTTCCTCAAAACCATTGTCTATACTCTGTATAAAGAGACCCAAATTCTATTAGCAAAATGACAAAAACCTAAGATTACACAACTAGTTTCCAATTTTAACATATTTAGAATAAAGTTATATACGATACTTGATGTTTTGCAGAACGTCCTATTTTTTAAGTTATAAGGAACATCACATTAAGAGCCAGAGGATGTTGCAGTAAGCAAATAGCAATAGAGTGTATAGGGAGGAGGAATATTATTGGAATGTGAGGTTACTGACTGGTCATCATACAGGATGCACCTAACATTTAAACTTTCTAGCACTTCAAATACTACTTGCATGTTTCAAATGTACCTCCATTTACCATAGATGAAAGAGAAGGCACACAATTGCATAGAACTGCATAGATACATCCAGCCACTTTGCTTTAGTTATTTATATGCTTGTGAGATACTTTTTGATATTCAGTACACAGACATTTGCCAATACTTGAATTCAAGTCTAATAATAATAATAATAATAATAATAATAATAATAATAATTTACTTATGCCCCACCCATCTGGCTGGGTTTCCCCAGCCACTCTGGATGGCTCCCAACAGAATATTAAAAACACAAAATCAAATGAAGTGCCATATTTAAAGGCCAGGGTTTCTAAATGGGAGCAAAGCTTTTTACACAAGGCCACAGGATCACATGCTCTCCTCTTGGAGGAACAGCCTAACTAAACCTAACTGTAGTTAATGTTACACCAGTATTTGCATTTACCACCCTCACTAATGACTAGTGCTCTCTCTCAATTAGGATTTAAAGTCAGCTTCAAACTGTGGTTTCAAATCCAGGTCAGCAATAGCTACCAAGGCAGGTGATGGATTCATGCCAAAGAAAGAATACGTAAACCTGCTCCCTTTGTATGTGACCCACACTTTAGAAATAGCCACAATTGAATCTGCATCATCTCCAAAACTCACTTAAGGATTAATCCCTCTTCCCAAGGAAAACTGAAAACTGCAGTTCTGTGTTGGCAGGGCAAGTTTTTATAATACAGCATCTCACAAAACCACAATCACAGAATCATAGAATTGCAGAGTTGGAAGGGACCTCAAGCGTCATGAAGACCAATAGGGGAAAACCTTGGCAGTTCAACTGGTGTGAATTTGATAACCTTTTACTGTGCCAATATGCCCAGGCAGAATAATTGTATGCTTCATAAATAGTGTGGGCCAAAAGTGGTATGTCAGAGGTTGAAGCGCTAAAAGCCATATTGGACGCTGCTCATGAACTGGGAAATATGAATGCCAAGGCTCTTTAAAAGCTGGAAATTTGCCGCCATCACCTATGGAATGGCATGCACTCATAGCCAACAGTGTGAATTTCATCTGTTCTCCAGTTCACTGCCAGCATCTGCAGTAGAAGCCCATTTGCTTTGCTTTCTGAAATGGCCCAGGGCCCCACAATAAACCAAAGCTTGTGTAGTCTTGGCTCTACAGTAGATGCATGCTGAGTAAGAGCCCAAGAAGTTTTTAGCTAATTTTTGCCCCGACATCACCAATGCACAATGTTATCGCATGCATTTTGGAATGTAATCTGCTGCTCGCGCCCCACGGCTACAATCCTATAGGCCATCTGGTGAGCTGGATGCGCAACAAGGTCACTAGCTTTTTCTCCCCACCTTCTCTCAACAGCAGTTTATGCACAGCTTGACAAGTCACTTTGGAAACCAGGCGAGTTCGAGAAGTGCTCTGAAGACTCAATCTTTGAGGGGAAAAGGTCAGAACCTCTGCTGTGCATGCCTAAATGAGCCCTCCAAATTGAAGTCTGCAGTTGCAGAAATTTGCTCACTCTTACATTACCAACTTGCTTCTACAACAAGGATTACTGAAAGAAAGATAGTAAATACCTTTTAAAGCTAGCAGCTTCTGGAGTTCTCTGTTATTGGCAAGATTAAATCTTGAGGAACTCTGCCGTTTTTCTTTCTTCACTACAGGTTGTACAGGAGGTGTTTTGATTTTAGCTATCTGTGTTGCAGGTACAACGGTACTGCTGGATTTTTTGCTTGCAACCTGTATATAAAGAATAATTAAGACTTCTTAAACAGAAGCAGTCAAACAATATAAAGCAGTCAACAATAGTTTTCACTTCTAATACCATTAGCACTAACTCCGAAGGGGTTTTCTTTTTTGGCTATCACCACATATTTAAACCTATTTTAGAAAACCTTAAAGGGGACAAGTCCATAATGCCAAGAGACAGTCTCAAAAAGGTAACAAGTGCTGTAAGATTTGCTACACCCAATCCATGATCCAGAAAGGAAGCATCCTTGAGAAAATACCAATGTTCTTTACTTTAGGCAAGCTTTATGAAGCCTCTATTTTTGGCCTCACCCTTGGTGTGTCTATTTCACAAAAGCATAAAAATAAACCACAGTGCACATCTGATTGGACACCTGGATTGCCAGCAGTACATGTGAAAAGGATCTAGGGGTCTTGGTGGACCACAAGCTTAACATGAGTGTGATGCAGCAACAAAAAAAGCTAACACTATTCTAGGCTGCATCAACAGAAGTATAGTGTCCAGGTCAAGAGAAGTAATAGTACCATGCTATTCTGCCTTGGTCAAAACACATCTGGAGTAGTGTGTCCAGTTCAGGGCATCTCAATTTAAGGAGGCTATTGACAAGCTGGAACATGTGCAGAGGAGGGCAACCAAGATGATCAAGGGTCTGAAAACCAAGCCTTATGAGGAATGGGTGAGGGAATTGGGTATGTTTAGCCTGGAAAATAGGAAACTGAGAGGAGAAATGATAGTCATCTTCAAATATCTAAATGCCTCTCACATGGAGTTTCTCCTGCTCTCGAGGATAGGACCCAAACCAATGGATTCAAGTTACAAGAAAAAAGATTCCGATTAGACATCAGGAAGAACTTTCTGACCGTAAGAGCTGTTTGACAGTAGAACAGACTCCCATGAGAGGTGGTGGCTCTCATTCCTTGGAAGTTTTTTAGCAGAGGCGGGATGCCATCTGTCATGTATGATCTAGCTGAGATTCCTGCATTGCAGGGCGTTGGTCTAAATGACCCTCGGGGTCCCTTCCAACTCTACAATTCTATGATTAATGACTTTGTTTAATGTTGTATGCTGCTATACACATTCCAAAAGGATAGGGAGGCAAAGTGGCTAAATATGTCTCTTTAATACCCATGAGGTTCAGCAAGTCTATGATCCATGGACTTTGAAGAACTACGCTTGAAGAGCAGCTGTTAAGAGGTTAGTTCGCTGACTTTCCTGAACATTTAAATTAGAATTGAGAACTTACTTTGTACCTGCATTATGGTATTAGGTAAAGTACACATAGCATTTCAGATTCCAAAAAGCAGTACTTTGTTTATAACAAGCTTGCATCTATTTTTAACACTCTTTGCTGTCACCTTCATTTTAAAGAGGGAAAACCGCTCATCAAAGTACCCTGTGTATAACTGAAAATCAATGCCTACTGGCATTTTTCTTTGAATAAAAGCTTACGGGTTGGGGCTTAACAGCAAGTAGAGTTGCATCAGTAGACTCTTCCCCCACTGCTGCTCCTGCCCACCCCAAAGGGAACAGTATGGAACTTCTGTATTTCCTAAAGAAGAAAAAGTTGCTTTAACCTCAGGAGAGTGGACTATGGATGCACTCTCTGAACTATGTTTGTATTTTCTTCCAATAAACACTTTCTTTCTCATGACTAGTGTACTTTACCTTCTACAGTGGTCTGTTGTCACACCCCCTCATAATTAATATTGTCAGTACTGTAGACCCAAAGGAATATGCAAGTTAATATTTTGCCCTCAGGCAAGGAAGGGGGGAATCCATGGAAGCTGCTGTCTTTTTAATAAGGATATTCAATGAATTGTAAATAGGTGTACTGTATTAGTCACACCACAAAGGCTCTTTGGTAGTCGTGAGCAGGGTCTGCGGATGCACAGAAGGCTGCTTAATGACAACTCTAAACTAAACTACATCTGATATGATGCAATTGTATCCATCAGTATTTGGACTATAGTAAGCAAGACAGATGTAGATGACTTTTAAAAAGATGAGGTCAGAAATAGATATAGCTGCTGCACCAACAAACTGCGGCTTTCCATCGCCTCCTCTCCTCCTAGATGGTAAAGTCCAGTATCACAAAACAACATTTGACTGCTGAGTTTCCCACCCTGCTCTATTTAGTTGCTGCTTGTGGTGTCAGAAAAACTCAACAATGTAACGCTACTTTTGGAATCAGCCAAGCAGCTCCCGCTTTATGTAGTTCCAGCCTTAACAGAATATAAAAGTTCAGCTGCAACCCTGGCCACGAATTCATTTTTAATTGGACTTCAGAGAAGTTGCATGAGATGTTTGAAATATGTTACCCATTTTACTAGTGCTTTCAGATCTACAGAGAAGATAACATAAAAGTAAGCACCACCATGAATTCAAATAAAATTATAAGATTTATATAGGTGTCTATAAATAAAATATTTGTGGGATGCCGCCACTTGTGTTCTCCTTGTTCTTTGAATAGAGGACATTCTCTAGTCTTCACAATCTGGCATTTTTCATAAGCACTTGAAACAAAACAACATATGCTAGTACATTTCCAGAAAGAGAGGCTTAAGATTATATGTAAAATTAGCCCAAAGTACTCAAGACAGATACAGGGAAAGGTGGAGAGGTTAAGCCAGGAAATATTGGGCCATGGAAAAGCGTCAAACCACCCAATTTCTGCTTTTGAAATAAGCTTTGATTTTTGCACGCCGCAGACATTACAACCAGTTGAAAGGATATAAGATTTACCACCTAGCTAATGGATAGCTGCTGTTAAGAAGGCTAAGTGAAGCCAACTTCCACACTGAGCCTTTGGCCCATTTACTTGTGCTTCGTCATGTAAGCATATGTGATTGTAGTGCCGATTCTATTTTCTGGGAAGCATCCAAGAGTATGGTTTCTGTGTATCCCTTTGTTCCCTAGCCATCAGAAATGGCGCCAGGAGAGTCTGGTAGAGCTCTGCATTGTATAACACACAGAACATTCATTTAGCAAGGAATTTTTGCGCTTTTCCTGCATCACACCTTTAGCCATTAATGGCGCTTCAGAATATGAACTCACTATATATTTTCATATAACGAGACACAATTTCATACTGGAGACTAAAATGGTTCCCAGTATGTTGATAAATAATTTCTTTTTACGTACATGTACACAAAACAGATTAATATGTATTCAGACAGTTTTTAAAAAATGGAATATTTAACTGTACCTGCACTATCGTCTTACATTCCAATATGCACAATTATTCTGCCAGTAACAATTTAAGTGCAGAAGCACTTGCATGTTACAGTCCTTGTGGTTTTAGCAACGAAAGATTATCTGCTGTGGGTGCTAGCCACCCCATGGCTTTGTTTGCATGATCAAATCCTGGCTTCTTAAGTCAGGATATTTACAAGCTGTATGCACATGCAGACAGCTCCTTTTCTACCACATTGATTCTCCCTTTGTGTGAATGGTAAAAATAAAATAAATAAAAAATGAGACAGGATTCAGAAGTCAAGTTTAAACCATGGCTAACTTCATTTCCTGGTTTGCTTCACCACCCACACAAAGTGACGACTAAAGCAGCAGCAAAGCGGGGAGGTGTGGGTGCACACCGCTCATGCGTATCCTGGCTGATTGTGCAAATGTGGCCCATATGTTCAGCCACATCGCTGTCAATTCGCCATTATCTCTCCATCCTGCTTTCCCCAACAGCATAGTTTGTCTCTACAGCTCCTTCTCTTCGCAAATCTTATACCGGCTGTCACTGATGCGACAGCTATGCTCATTTCTGGACTAGAAGAGCTTGGCCGCAGTAATTTAGGCATTGGTAACTTCTCAAGACTGGATTACTGCAATGCACTCTATGTGGGGCTTCCCTTGTGCCTGAGCCAGAAACTGTGCAAAGTGCTTCAGACCAGCTGCTGACAGGAATGAGAAGCTGTCTAGATGAGAAACACCTCTGATTAAAGAGATCTGCACTGGTTGCCTATTTGCTACTGGGCCAAACACAAGGTGTTAGTATATAAAGCATTAGCTGCTTAGCACCTGTTTACTTGCAGAATCACTCCACTGCTTCAATCTGTGGAAATGGCACATGTTTTATCTCTTTTTTTGGTTTTAATGGTTTTAATAATCTTTCAAATGTTTTTATTTTTTTATTTTATATTTGTGCAAAGAGGTTTGTTTCCTTATTATAAAGTGGCATATAATTTTTGGTGAAATAAAGAGGGAAGCACATTTTCCTCTCATATTTTCCTCTGGGAGCTACAAGGGATCATATGAACACATGTCTAGCTGCCACAGAAATCACTCCCTTCCTCCAACATGCACAGCAGAAGCTAGTTTCCCCATGCATCAGAGGAAGTGGCCAGAAACAGCCAAGTATTCTAGCCCCAAGTCACAGGCACAGTATCTGTCCCACTGTCCCACTGATTTGATTCTCATCTGGCAAACAGCAAGTCTGCTTGCATGCAGCACTAGCAAGTCATGTTGAAAATTAGGTGCAACAGGGCCCCACCCATGCTGCACCACCAGCATACAGGAAATACAACGAGGCAAGGTGCATACTATTACATCCAAACCCTTTGAGTACTATCCGGCTGCAGTAACAGGGTAAACACTTTTGACACACTTTGGAAACTTTTAAAAGGACAGAGAGATTGGGGGGGAGGGGGCTCGTTTAATTTCACTGTAAACAAGTGGCACAGTGACAATAAAGTATTTCTATTTCTATCATGCTTAAAAACATTGCTTAAGTAGTTCAGCTAAAGATTTGACAAAAGCATTAAAGAATGTGTTAACAGTAACAGACATATTACTTCCCTATGCCTTTTTATAGAATCACAGAATTGTAGAGTTGGAAGGGACCCCAAGGATCATCTAGTCCAACCCCCAGCAATGCAGGAATCTTCCCCAGCCCTTCTCAACTAAAGCATCCATGACAGATGGCCATCCTAAAAATGCCACAATAGTAACACATTCCAAGTGCTGAAATCAGCATTTGACAGCACACAGAAATGCCAACCCGAATCATTTTAAAACATAAAATGAGAAAGCTGTACTTTCATAAAAAATAAGACCCAATGGAACTTTTGTATAGGGTTGTAATGTGTACATGATTGCAGCCTTAAGAACAAATCTGTAGAAGGTACAGTACATTTGGCAGTCTTTCATGAGTCACATGAGACATTCATTTCCAAGAGTCTATGCATTGTATCCAACTAACGTCCACTCAGGGTAGACCCACTGGAATTAATGGACCTAAGTTAGTCATGACAATTAATTTCAATGGGTCTACTCTATTAAAAACTGGTACACCACCATACTTGTACTTTTACCATACTTGTAAAAGGCAAAAATATAGATCCCCAATCATTGTTGTGCAATTTTCCTAAATGTTCTAAGCACCTAAAGTGTGTTATCTCAATATTTCTTACAACATTCCTGTAAGGTAAACCAGCTCTATTATACCTGCATTTCAGATTGGGGGGCAGGGAGAGCTAACAAGCAGAAGTTTGCCTAGTTACCCAGAAGTTCACGGTAAAGAGAACAAGCCCCATTGAGAGTGTTTTACTCTTAAAGGTGGCATACAGGTCAAAACTGAGTTTCTTAACTACAAAGAAAAATGCTGAGCAACAATTTTTAATCACACTTTGAGAACTTCACATTACTGCTTCTCACAAAACAAGGTCACTAAGGCACTTCACTTTTTAGTTTTTAACTGAGAAGTTGCTAGTGATCACAAGAGGGACTGAAAAGCACTGCCAAATATCAGCAAAGGAAGTTATAAAACATCAGTGTAAACGTTTATGAAAGAAAGCAAAATGTTTAAATTTGTAACATTTACCTCCATGTCCAGATTATCTTGTACATCTTTGCTACTTTTCCCACTTTTCCCTGCTTTCGGAGGTTCCTGAAATTAACAGAGAAATGTAAGTTTCCCCTACTTAGAAAAAGAAACAGTACAATTTCGGTTACATGAAATAAATCCATGAAATAAAATAAATGGCAACACATGCTTACTATAAAAGAGAAGATGTTAGGTTTCCATTTACTCTCTCTTAGCAAGCAGCATAGTTTTCAAATCAAGCTCAACTACCCCAACGCAAGTAAAAGGAAACATGCAATAGTTTTGAAATTTCAAGGAAAGCTGTCAGAACGGAGATGGAACAGGGATGGGCAATAAAGCTGCATAAAGTATTATGGCAATCAACCACTGCTTTCTAATTTTTAAGAACAGCTTAGAAATCTGGACTGACACTGGGGTCTGAGCAATTTCAAACCCTGGAGAATTATAAGGAGGCTGGATAGCCACAGCTAGTACAAAAGAAGCTCAGGGAATATATATCCTACGGTTGCAAAGATGCAACAGGTGATCCATGACATCACCTTCAGTACTATGATCCTGAGGTCTACTTTAAACTTTGACCCCATGTGTTCAAACTGAAAACTATGTACAACAGAGAAGACATGCAAGTTCAAGGCTCACTCCCATAACTTTGTATGTTTATGACAGCAGGACTAAAGTGTAGACCAGACCTGAGACTTTCCCCTCCCCAGCACTTCAGAACACACCTGACAATTAGAACCCAGGTTAACAGCCATCACAGAGCACCTGGATTTGTCCTTCCCCTAAATTTATTGGGATTTATTTGGCCTGTGCTACAGCCTTTTTTGTCTGTTGGGCTAACAGTGAGACACGAAAGATAGAAGACAGAGTGCAATAAGCACACAAATTCTGAACAGATGTGCAGATGTTGCATGGAATTCAACACTAAAGGGTTCTGTTAAGTGGAAGAGGAGCCTTTTATCACAGTTTTAGCACTAAAACAAGACTTCTTGGAATGTCTGAAAGAGGCCAGGTTTCTGCCTCAGTTACCCTGTCAATTAGGAGACAAAGGACAGGTTTTACTTAATGTGCCCAGTCAATGGAAGCCCTGTGCAAGGATTTTTGCTTGTGCAATAGTTTCCCCACCTCCAGAACCACACACATAGGGAGGACCATTCCATCTGGCAAGCACAGCCTGATCCTATGTATGCTTATTCAAAATACATCTCATCAAGCAGCAGCACTTACCCCCAAGTACCTGTGGATAGGATTGCAGCATTACTTAAGATTTATGCCTAAACATCACTCACTTCAAAGCAATCATGTCTGTGTCAAGATGCCAATATGTTTCCCTACCCAAGCAGGAGGATGACATGTTAAACCTTAACATTTGTTTTAATTGCCTCTTTTTGCAAATACATGACAGAGCCAAATCCAGAAAGCTGACAAGCATATCTGGAAGTTTGTTACGACATGCCCCAATTAAAATATAAATAAACAAACAACACCGATTCCATCATACCAACTCTGTTGTGTATTTCCCACTGGCCTTAGCCATGCCAGCCTTTGGCATTATAGACTCCCCTCTCCCCTCCAAAAGAAACCACCCATTTTTTTAGCAAGGAACACCCTACACCTCCAGAAACCAACCTCAAAGCAAGGGGTGCCGAGCCGCCCTAAGCCTGCTGCAACGACTAAAAGACTTAACTCCCGCGCCACAGTAAACCTGTTAGTCCTTTAAAAAAAAAGCCACAAGACTCTTTGTCGCTTTATCCCCCCAAAGTACAAACTCGTGCCTCTTGCCCTTTTGTTACCCTTTTCGAGATCCGTGTGGGAGCCTGCGCGTAAAATAATGAAGCGGGGCGCGCGTGCGCGGATAATAATGGAAGGCGCGTGTCTTATGCATACGTGTGTACACAGGGACGCGTGTGTTTTAACAAATCTTCAGGGAAGAAGAAGCAGCTGCTGCTCTCAGGAGGTACATCTTTCAAGCCCTGTGTGTCTTTTCAGGCCACCCTCCCCGAAGCCCAGCCAGTACTAGCGACCCCCCCAGGACCCCCATAACCCCCTTCCCCCCCTCCTCCACCTCCCAAACTCCAGCTTCCCCCGCAGGCCTGGCTGCACCCCGCCAGCGGCACCCTCCCCAGGGCCTGCTCCTCTCCCAGGACCTCCTCCAGCCCGCGCCTCCTCCTCAGGCCTGACCTGGCTCACTTTCTCCTTCTTGTTTTTATTCGGCATGGCCGGCTGGGTGGGCGGCTGGGGGCCCGCCAGGCCGGAGAGTCTCAGCCTCCCACGGCGGGGACGGTGGCTCCCCCTTCCTCTTCTTCCCCGGGGCTGCCGCTGCTACTTCACCGGCCGGCCAGCCGGCCTGCCTCGCCTCCCTCCCGGCGGAAGCTTCTCCCCTCTTCCCTCCCCCCCCCAACCAGCCAACCACCCCGCCTTCTCGGACTCCCAGGAGCGGCGGCGGCGGCAAAGGAGAGGGAGGGAGGAGGCGGCGGCCTCAGTCGGCAACTCTCGCTCCGCGGCGGGGCGGGGCCCCTCCTCCATTGGCTGCGCCGCGTCACGTGGCGCCAACGTTGCTCTTCCTCCTCCCCCTCCTCCCCGGTACCTTCCACGTCCCCTCCCCCTCCCTGACGCCGACGCCGCTTTGGCGGAAGAGGCAAATTTCTCCTCACGAAGCCGCGGGGGGGCGAGTCGGTTTCCCGCCCTTTTCCCCGCCTGCCTGAGGGGAGGAGGAGAAACAGAAAAACCTCAGCCCTATCGCCCCCAAAGCGGGGCGGGATATGGGGTGGGTGGGAGAGAAGAGAGATAGACAGTGAGCGCATCATATGTGCCATGTGTCTGCTCTTTGCCTGATGCCCTCAGGTGTGTTTTGTGTCCCATTGCCAGCGTTGAAGCTGCTGGTCTGGTCAGGTGTACATGAAATTAAGGAGTGCCATCTTGTCATTTGTCTCAGTCAGCCTTGGATCAGCCTTGTCTCGGCTAAAAGACGGCCTAAAGCAGTGGTCCTCAAAACTTTTTTTCCCTCTTGGCCATACTTTCACAATAAAACTTTGCTTGTGTCACGCTGAATTTTTAAAATTATTATTCATAAGAAATCCACTGGAAAACACAACTAGGATGGTCCTCATTATCAATCTTAATGCTCTTGCTCTTTTTGGAAAAAAATAATCCGTATTCTGCAAATTAAAAAAGAAAGATACTATACTACACTGAAATGTTAAAACGTTTATTTGATCGTCCTTGAATCTCCTCCACACATGCCATCCTCTCTTGCCACACCAATGTGGCGCACTACACCCTTTGAGAACCGCTGTCTTAGAGGAATGTGGCCTTAGAAGCTTTCTCTTTACGACTTTAAAACATCATGTAGGACAATGAAAATCTGTCTTACCCCCCTCTGTTTATTTTGACATAGGACATCTTCCCTGGCAAACTGTTTTTCATTTGTTACACTTGGCGAAAATATTCAATCTCTTTTGGAAGCACCCAGTCCAGTGTTTGAGTATTTGGTAGAGTATATTTGGGGAATAAGTTCCCTGGTTACTGTTGTACTGTACATTTTAGGAACAAAATGAGACAACTATGTAATTAAACACACTGAGCTGGCAGTCCATAAAGGAGCAGGTGGAGATCAGTAGCTTTAGTCACATAACTTGGCTGGTGTTTTTAAAAAAAATGCTTTGTAGTAGTCTTGTGGGCCAACTTATGCAGATGTAAGCTACGCAAAGAAGAGAGCACCACCTGTACAATCTTTCTTTACTTTGCCAGTAGCGTTTGTTATACATGTAAACAAATGAACTGTATTACAAGTCCAGTAACAGAATGCTATCATGCTAGGAGCAGCAACAAAATAACTCTGCGTATACTGGGATTTCTTAACTTTTTATCTTTGGCTCTGGAATATCAACTTCCCTTTCAAACAATATTGCACATATAATTTACAGCCTAATCTTTTTGATCCAGTTTAGCTACAGCAGCACAAACGATGGGTTGGATCCAAAGAGGCATGAGGAAAAGAGAAACAGCAGCTCCATAAAAGCTTGAGCAAGAATCCACACACAACATTATTCAAGGTAGATTCCATAGCCGATCTCATGCGTCCAATTGCACAAACAACAGTTGCAAGTTGCTCTTGTGCAAGTAGAATAATATATTTGGATTTATGACCTGACTACCCATTATGTTAACAACATGATTAGTAAAACTCATCACAGGTTTTTAAAAATTAATTACTAGCAGGGAGGGGGGAGCATGCTTGACACTGGCACCACAGCACACAGGGAGGAGCGATCTTGGAAAAACTGTCCCCCCCTGCATGGCAAGTAGCATTAGGCAAAACCTCCCATTGGTGCCAAATGCTAATTTACTGAGACTGCAGCTGGGAAGAGAAGGTATAAACCTCCCCTCCTGTCACACTGAAGCACCAATGACAATTCGCCACATACACACCTGTACCTGGTGTGTGTGTGTGTGTGTGTGTGTGTGTATATATATATATATATATATATATATATATATATATATAACAAACACACACACACACACACCCTCGATATGATTGCTAATCATGCCATTAGCATAATGTGTAATTAGGCCCTGAGTTTCACTTCTCTCAAACAGTATTCTAGTGCAAAATATAAAACAAGCCTTCCATTAACAGCACCACCTGCATGTGGTAAACATAAAGGACCCCTGGACGGTTAAGTCCAGTCAAAGGTGACTATGGGACTATGGTGCTCATCTCGCTTTCAGGCCAAGGAAGCGGGTGTTTGTCCACAGACAGCTTTATGTGTCATGTGGCCAGCATGACTAAACTGCTACTGGCGCACGGAGGACCGTGCTGAGTGCCAAAGTGCACGGAAACGCTGTTTACCTTCCCGCCGCAGTGGTACCTATTTATCTACTTGCACTGGCATACTTTCGAACTTCTAGGTTGGCAGGAGCTGGGACAGGGCAACAGGAGCTCACCCCTTTGAATGGATTCGAATCGCTGACCTTCTGATCAGCAAGCCCAAGAGGGAGCATGTGGAAGAACACCTAATTTGACGCAGTCCATTGACTTTTGCTGTGGACTCTATAGCTCCCTGACCATATTGGCTGTGAGTCCCAGAGGACCTGTTCCCTGTATTGCAGGCCTTTTCCCACCAGGCCTGGGAGGGCAGGGTTTTGATTGACTCCAACTACAAAAGCTGAGGCTGCTGAAGAAGCCAGAGACCATCTTGGGTTCTCTTAGTCCAGACCCAAGTCATGCAAACTAAGGCCCGGGGCCGAATCCGGCCCAATCGCCTTCTATATCCAGCCCGCAGATGGTCCGGGAATCAGCGTGTTTTGACATGAGTGGAATGTGTACTTTTATTTCAAATGCATCTCTGGGTTATTTGTGGAGCATAGGAATTTGTTCATCCCCCCCCCAAAAAAATATAGTCCGGCCCCCCACAAGGTCTGAGGGACAGTGGACCGGCCCCCTGCTGAAAAAGTTTGCTGACCCCTGACCCAGACCCTCCAAGTGTGCCTATTTTCCAGGAACATCCCTGATTTAGAGAAGCCATCATTGTTTCTAATTTGATCTCGGAATGTCCCACTTTTCCTTAGGACAGGGGTCTGCAACCCGCGGCTCCGGAGCCGCATGTGGCTCTTTTACACCTTTGCCGCGGCTCCGGGGTGGATACTAGTGAGGGGAGGAGGCGCATTGTGCGCCCCAACACTCCCCACTGTGGCGGGCGCTGTACTGGCTGTGACGTCGCATGGGGGCGGTGCGTGCGTTAGTCATGCACTGCCCCAATGTCACCTTCCCAGTTTTGCAGCTCCTAGTTTTTTTTTCTTCGGAAATGGGTCCAAGTGGCTCTTTTTGTCTTAAAGGTTGCAGACCCCTGCTTAGGATGTCCCTATTTTCACTGGAGAAATGTTGGAGGGTATGGAGTTATATGACCCCTAAGCCGTTTGAAGGCAATCCTGCATAGGATTTAATGTTTAATGTTTAATGTTTTATTACGTTTTCATATATGTTGGAAGCTGCCCAGAGCGGCTGGATCAACCTAGTAAGATGTTTGGGGTATAAATAGTAAAATTACCATTATGGAATGGCATGTCCCTATTTTCATCGGAGAAATGTTGGAGGGTACATGAACCACCATTGGCAGGACTAGCAGCAACAGCAGCTGATATATTTCATGCTTATGATACTATTTCATTCTTTTGCCAGTTATGCACATTTTATATTTGAATTACTTTGGTAATGTTTTATTTTGAAATCTTTAAGATAATATTTTA
The DNA here is from genome assembly GCF_027172205.1 of Podarcis raffonei. NCBI lineage: Eukaryota > Metazoa > Chordata > Lepidosauria > Squamata > Lacertidae > Podarcis > Podarcis raffonei. The sequence continues at coordinate 16,165,168 of NC_070602.1, forward strand.
GTTTCCTGTTAATTATGCTGCTTTGAATGTATACTTTAAATTTCATAGAATCATAGAATTGTAGAGTTGGTATAGAAATGAAAAGAAAAATGCTGCTGCTGACGAATAAATGAATTTTACAAACCTCCACAGCACCACAACTTCACCACAAATGCTGTGCAATAGCTGTGTCTCATCTGAACAAAAATATAACAACAGAGAACCGTGTTATAATTTAAACCAATCTAAAATGTTGTTTATTTTTATTTTTGCATTGGGTTTTAAATATTTGGCCCACACAAGCAGGAGCGTGTACCATGTAATTGTGATGTGCCTAGCCCACAGGCTGAATTTCCATTGAATCTGTGCCACAAAGACAAAATGTCAACTTCTCCTAATACAAAGGCATGTAACTTCACAGCTGTAAATCATTTGACCTCCTTATGTCTCAGCTCTACGGTAGGGATAAACAAGGACCCATTTATGTATTTATTTAACTACTAGCAAAATATCCATCATTATAATGGGATGTGTTTATGGAGAGAAGGATTACATTTTCAAGGGCACCTTGGGGGAAGCACGCCGATAAACATTTTACCTTTCTCAGTCTCTGCCTCCAGACCTGATCCCTGTTGCTAAAGGGTAGCCATCCAGTGGCAGGGACACTCCATAAAAACTTTCCCAAGGGCACCACTTCCCTTATTTCCATAAAAGCAAACAGCAGCTGTTCACGAAGATGGGAGAATATTCAGGAGTGCCAATAAGAACACTATTAGGGATGGAGGTGAAACCTGATTCCTGCCTATGGCGACTCCAGCCTTTGAAAATTAAGCCTACTCTTATCTGCATAGTCCCACACATTTCATCTGCATAATCCCATTCTGGGTTCTGTTCCCAAGGCCACATCCGCACTATACATTTAAAGCACTATTATACCACTTTAACACTCATGGCTTCTCAGGGGCCACTCTTGGAAGCCACACAGATGATGATGATTTCATGGCTGCTGCCTCTGTTTCCCTCCCCTGCCTGCCAAAGCCTTGTTTACTGGCACTGGCGCCAAGTAGGGGGCCAAGGCTCCCCCAAAATTCTCAAGGAAGGGGTCCAGGTCCCCATCCCCCCAAGTTCTGTGGCGGCCATGCCCACATGCCCCGGGGCCTCTCAATCGTGGGGGCAAGGCGGCACAACTGTTTACTGGAGTTTTAGGGCTGCAGCACTGGCTTCCAGGTTCTGGCAGAGGGACCCGCCCCCACTTCTCCTTGCTTATCTGGTGGCATTGGGTGCACTGCCCCTGGGGTTTTGTCCTCTGAGGCAGCTGCCCTGTGGTTTCCCCTAAATAATACTGGGGACACTGTGGTTTGTTAAGGGTGCTGAGAGTTGTTTGGAGATGTTTATCCCCCCTCACAGAGCTAAAATTTTCAGGGTTGTATAACTATCAATCCCTTTCCCCAGGCAACTTGTGATGCTCAATGATGCCACCCCTGCCCCTCTCAGGAGCCACTGAGAGAAGAGGACCCATTGTGGACAATGTTCTGTATTCAGTGGCCTGTGTTTCCCTGAGCTTCAGTCTGGACTAAGGATTCTGAGCTCCTATGTTCTGATTCGATAAATGATGTCCTGTCACAGAACATTTCAGGATTTGGGCCTCTGACATTGGCCCTTGAACTCTGAGTTGTGATTTGCAGCTTGGAAGTTTAGACAGCCAATCATGTTGGGAGTGGGAGTGGCCCAGGCTTTCAGGAATGTATATAAGCAGTTGCTTTGCCCCTATTTCCCAGTTATGTAGTTCAATAAAGGTTCTTGCTGTTATCACCGTGTCTTGCCTCATGGGAACCCACCTACACTTCAGACAACTAGCCAAAGGCTCCCCCAAACCTGGAACCAGCACAGAGGGCAAGTCATAGAGGAGATTAGACTGCACACACATTATACATTTAAAGCACACACACACATCCCAAGAATCCTGGGAGCTTTTGTTCATTAAGGGTGCTGGGAGCTGAAGCCCCATGAGTGGAAAACTACAGTTCTCATGTACAGTGGTACCTCGGGTTAAATACGCTTCAGGTTACATATGCTTCAGGTTACAGACTTGGCTAACCCAGAAATAGTGCTTCAGGTTAAGAACTTTGCTTCAGGATGAGAACAGAAATCGGGCTCTGGCGGCGCGGCAGCAGCAGGAGGCCCCATTAGCTAAAGTGGTGCTTCAGGTTAAGAACAGTTTCAGGTTAAGAACGGACCTCCGGAACGAATAAAGTACTTAACCTGAGGTACCACTGTATTTTAAATGTATGGCATGTATGCAGCCACAGAGTACTGTAAGGCAGCCGCAGGAGTCCTTTTCCAGATACAAAGGTCTTCAGGTTGAATTGAGTGGTTGGGTGGGCAGATGGCAGAAATAGGGCAAATAATCCCTCTAGGCCCATCTCTGTGTGTTACTTGAAGGACTGTCTTCATTTCCACAAAACACACATCTCTTTTTTTTATTCCTGGTTACTGCTCATGCTATTCATGGCATCAAATGCAGTATGAATTGCCATGCATCATGTTTCTAGGATACCATGCAAAGCATCCCTTAAAAAGAAAAGAGAAAAAAGCATATATTTTAGGCCAATCAGAATGCAGCTTAAAATATCCCTGAACTGTGGATCTGTTTTTTAAAAGGCTTTTAAAATACAGTGGTACCTCGGGTTACAGACGCTTCAGGTTACATACGCTTCAGAATGAATTAAGTTCGTAACCAGAGGTACCACTGTATTAACCACAATCAAAACATGATGGAGACATTTGCCTCAGACCGGGAGGGGGAAAGATGTGTGAGCAGCTGCTTCACACACACACACACACACACACACACAGAGAGAGAGAGAGAGAGAGAGAGAGAGAGAGAGAGAGAAAGGATTTATGTCAAAACTGAAATGAGACTACAAACTGTGAATAAATTATTGATGGCATTTTATCCTCGGATCAGCAAACTAGATCTCAAGGGTACTCGGGATAATGGATACAGAGGTTTCTGTCTCTAAGTAACTAGTTTATGAAAATGACTTTATGACAGTAGCCCATGTAAAATTAATTACCTGACAGTTTCATTCACAATTCAGTTCCTCTGATGTTGTAAGATTTCACACTGATCCTAAAAAATGTTCAGAGCTGCTGAGGTAACAGGGCACACACTAAGTGGTCTAAGGTCAATATTGCTAGAAGGCAAGGCAAGTTGAGCCATGGGAACACTCAGATTACAGATACAAGCAGGTCTTGCTATCGGAACACAATGCATTCTCAGAAAATCATTTGTTAGGTGAGTGCTCACACAATTGATTCCTATAGGGACATTTTTAATGCGTTCCCAACCACAAAATTTTGACCCCAAAATTATGAGTGTGTGGGAGGAACTCAGGAAAATCCTCTGAAATCTTGCAGTATACTTACTTATTTTCAATATTCACACAAGCAAATGCCGAGTTTACTGAAATGCAGAACTGCTTGTTGTAAATTTATTCCAGTCACTGATCTCCTATGAAAATAAGCACCACATTTTAAATTCTTCTTCGGTAGAATAAAGGGAATGGAACTTGTTAGTCACAGCACACATGTGTGCCTTCAAATACCAGGGAAAATATATCTGATGGGAAGCACAATCTCGGATCGCTGGAAATTTCCTACTGAATCATCCCACATAAAATACTCACTGCGTGACATCTGATGATGAACCTAAGGCAGCCGAAGCAATTAATAGGAATAAGTCAGGCTTTTAATGTGAGGGCAACTCAAGCTGGTGTGATAAATGCTCCATATGAAATAGAATTATGAGTTGCAACTTTTAGGCTGTGAACTAGGAGAGCTGCTGCAAAGCCAGAGTAGACAAAACTGGGCCAGATGGGAAAATAGTCTGACCTGGTATAAAGCTTTGGGAGGGACTGTGGTGATCACACAGGGTCCCTGGACGTTTCACAGTCTATTGATCCCTGTGCCACCACTTTATTCCTCGCTGCCACCACCCAGGCCCTACCTGGTACAATACTGAGTCCAGGCAGGGTTAAATTGGAACACGAACTTCTGTTTATTTATTTCAGATTAACAAGCGTGTTGTTTTCATAAAAGGCATCGGTCAATTACAATCATGGGGTGCCTATCCAGACCTATAACTTCCGCTACCTGTTCTCACTCACTAAACCACCTCTCAAATATTTACTTGTCTTCCTAGCCCCTAACTGTTTCTGACTCAGCTTATTTCGCTACACTAACTCAGCCTACCCACCGACTCTATCCCAATTCACTCCCACTCCAACCAACCACCCAACTCCCAACAACTCCTCCTTCGCCGCTCCCAGAGCTGGTTTGATAGTCCCTCTGACTCCAGCCCCCTGGGTCCTGACTGGGCACCCTGTTTAACTATTTCACCTCCAGCACTCTCATATGTTAACGTCACAGGGACCAACACTCAGTGGCAGCGGGCACCCATTGCAGCAATAAAATCCCATAATCAAACTCTAGTGCTGCTAGGTTTTTCTTTTTTTAAAGGAGTAATGTATAATATATACTGTATTTTTCGCCCTATAGGACGCACTGGCCCATAGGACGCACCTAGTTTTCAGGGGGGGAACTCAAGGAAAAAAATATGATTTCCCCCCCGCAGCTCTGGGAGCAGTGGACAGGCTGCACGCAGCCTGTGCACTACTCCAAGACCTTCTCCCTGCTTTTGCAGGAGGTGGCGGAATTCCCCCACCTCCCGCAAAAGCCCACAGGAGCCCCGCGTGACTCCTGCGGGCTTTTCGACCAGGAGGGAGAAGGGACTGAAACGGCCAGTCAGTCCCTTCTCCCTCTTCGGGGAAAAGCCCCCAAGAGCGGCGCGCTCTTTAAATGGTGCGCGGCTCCTGCGGGCTTTTCTAGGAGATGGGGGAATTCCCCCCCCTCGTAGAAAAGCCAGCAGAAGCCGTGGAGCCCCTTTAAAGGGCGCGCGGCTTTTGCCTGCTTTTGCGGGAGGTGGGGGAATTCCCCCATCTCCCGCAAAAGCCCGCAGGAAGGAGAAGGGACTGACTCGGCCAGTCAGTCCCTTCTCCCTCCTTGGGGAAAAGCCCCCAAGAGCCGCTCGCTCTTTAAAGGGTGCGCGGCTCCTGCAGGCTTTTCTAGGAGGTGGGGGGATTCCCCCATCTCCCGCAAAAGCCCAAAGGAGGGTTGGAGAGTAGCTGGAAGGCGTCGCACGCCTTCCTGCTGCCCCCCATCCTCTGGGGCTGGCGATGGGGGAAGCGCTGCTTTCCCCACCGCCAGCCTCGAAGCCGGGTTGGAGAGTAGCGGCAAGGCGTTGCGCGCCTTCCTGCAGCCCCCCATCCTCTGGGGCTGGCGATGGGGGAAGCGCTGCTTTCCCCACCGCCAGCCTCGAAGCCGGGTTGGAGAGTAGCGGCAAGGCGTTGCGCGCCTTCCTGCAGCCCCCCATCCTCTGGGGCTGGCGATGGGGGAAGCGCTGCTTTCCCCCACCGCCAGCCTCAAAGAGCAGACTCTCCTGGCTTCAGCGGAAGCAACGTGAAGCCTCCGGAGTGCAGGCTTCGGAGGCTTCGCGTTGCTATCGCTGAAGCCAAGGAGTCTGCATTCGCCCCATAAGACGCACAGACATTTCCCCTTCATTTTTGGAGGGGGAAAAGTGCATCTTATAGGGCGAAAAATACAGTAATAATATTTTTTATTTATACCCCAGCCCAGTGTGCCCCAGCCACTCTGCATGGCTTCCAACACATATAAAAACACAATAAAACATCAAACATTGATAGTAACAATCTGATCCAATATAAAAGTCACAATAACTTTAAAATAAACAACTTATATCAAACAAAGCAATATTCAAGAATCCATCAGAATCTAACATTAAGAAGAACTTCCTGACAGTAAGAGCTGTTCGACAGTGGAATTTGCTGCCAAGGAGTGTGGTGGAGTCTCCTTCTTTGGAGGTCTTTAAGCAGAGGCTTGACAACCATATGTCAGGAGTGCTCTGATGGTGTTTCCTGCTTGGCAGGGGGTTGGACTCGATGGCCCTTGTGGTCTCTTCCAACTCTATGATTCCATTCTAACAGCAAACAGTAAAATTAAACGTCAGCAAATAACACTTAAACAGTTTACACTCACACAATAAATAATTACCAATCTATAATCAATAAAAATAACAGCAAAACACAATGCATAAAATACCGTCATAGGAGAGGTGGCAGATAAGTAAGGTATCAGGTTGAGGGCCCTAGGGAGCCATTGCCAGGTACTGGGCTCAATGGAACAAGGACTTGACCTTGTAAAAAGCACAGGATCATAGAACTGTGTAGCTGGAACGAAGCCCAAGGGTCATCTAGTCCAACCCCCTGTCATGAAGGAATCACAGCTAAAGACTCCCTGAAAGATGGCCATCCAACCTTTGCTTTCGTTGTTGTTGTTTAGTCGTTTAGTCGTGTCCGACTCTTCGTGACCCCATGGACCAGAGCACACCAGGCACTCCTGTCTTCCAGTGCCTCCCGCAATTTGGTCAAACTCATGCTGGTAGCTTCGAGAACACTGTCCAACCATCTCGTCCTCTGTCGTCCCCTTCTCCTTGTGCCCTCCATCTTTCCCAACATCAGGGTCTTTTCCAGGGAGTCTTCTCTTCTCATGAGGTGGCCAAAGTATTGGAGCCTTAGTTTCAGGATCTGTCCCTCCAGTGAGCACTATGGGCTGATTTCCTTAAGAATGGAGAGGTTTGATCTTCTTGCAGTCCATGGGACACTCAAGAGTCTCCTCCAGCACCATAATTCAAAAGCATCAATTCTTCAGTGATCAGCCTTCTTTATGGTCCAGCTCTCACTTCCATACATCACTACTGGGAAAACCATGGCTTTAACTATACGGAGCTTTGTTGGCAAGGTGATGTCTCTGCTTTTTAAGAAGCAGGCGTCTTGCAACCTTTGCTTACAACCTTCCAAAGAAGGAGAGTTCACCACCTTCCAAGGTAGACTGCTCCACTGTTGGACAGCTCTTAGCACCAGAACGTTCTTCCTAATGTTTAGTCTGTGTTGTAAACCAAATCTGCCCTTATAGAGTCTTTTGTGGGTTCTCCATCGGTAAGAGAAAATAACAGAGGCCAATCTGAGAAAATTGAGAAGCAAAGCAGCTAGTAAGCCTGATTGTTATTAAAGCTGTTGCAACAGGGTGCTCTTCTCACACACAGCGGAGGAGGGGAGGAGGACCCAGAACAAAGGTGTGCCTGCCCTTATATAGTCATTTTGAATTGCCCTGCTCTGGAGCTCAAGACCACCCCTCCATACATCATACATACATCACAGAAAAGGCAGTCTACAACAGAAATCTGAGTGCGTTGTTTATCTCCTGTCTGGCAAGTTACCTGATTGCCTTTTCTGGTAGTCTGGCCATTCCTTTGAGATGGTAATCACTTAATTCCTGAGACAATGGGAAGGTTCCCTCACCCCCTCCCTCCTTGCAGAGAAACATTTGGTCAGTTTGGGAGTCAAAATGGTTTCAGGACTGTCTTCCTGTGCTGCTTCAGACATGTGGTTTGTATATTTATGTACGTGTTTGCTTGGTACATTTATGAACATTTATTATATATATAAGACCTTAATTTTTTTAATACATCAGGATAGCCTTTCTTGCAGTTTGACTCTATTGGTTCAAGACATACCAGCTGGATCAGCAGAAAACAAGCTTCCTCCATCCTCTATGTGACAGCCCTCTGGTTTCTAATTCTATTTTTATTTTTTTCAGATATATCAGGTTCTTTAGTTGCATTTATGTAGGTTTCAACCATTTTAATGGTTTTATGTTCCACTTGGTATTTCAATTGATTTTTACTCATTTATTGTGAGAGGAATGTAATGAGGTGGTATGCAAATGGCATAAGAATAGAAATTTTAAGAATAATAATAATGACGATTAGCTAGAGATAGACTTTGTTATGTACTGAAGTTCTCACCCTGGGCCAGCAGGAGGATACTGTAGATAGTTATGCAATTAAGGGATCGAAAGTGATGTTCAGTGATTGGATAGTTTTAGAAAATTGTTACAGTTACGTTGTACTGGAGCTCTATATAAGCAGGCTGACTAAACCCTTCAGTTCAGTTCTGCTCTGGCCTGTGAATAAACAAGAGCTGTTTGAAGAATCGCTGTGTCGTCTGATATGTTCACCCACAACTTAACAGACTTCTCCTAGTAGTGGATGGGGGTGGCTGGGACAATATTTGTTGACTCTTACAACCCCCAGCGCCACCACCCACAAAGGTTGCGTGGTAAGCAAAACACTATGGAAAGTCGTGCAGACAATGCAATTGTAGTGAGAATCAGCAAAAGTCGCCCCAGCAAGATTTCTCCAGTGGATCCAAAACATTCTGTGGATGGAAAGAGACATTCTGTCCACGGATGGTGAAATCGGGATCCGTTCTAGACATTTTAAATACACACAAGGTCAAGGAACTGACCATTTGCTCCAGTGCAAACATTTTTTATTCTCAGATTCAGCGTATAATTGGGAGGGTGAAAACGATTGAACATGTTCTTAAAAGTATTGATTTCAGTAGGCATAAAATGGATCTGGACTAAAGCCTTTTTTTTTTTTTTTTGCAATGAAGGCAATTTAATGAAAGCAGCAAAACAAAGCAGTGGTTTTTCTGCAAGGTAATGAATTATCTGCAGAGATAACCACAGCAGGCTTTGTTTTTTGTTATTGGGAAATAATGTCCCAGTAGAAACTTCTTCCGTGATCAACTGTTCATGGTATACAGAGTCACAGCTAGCAGATGCTCTCAAACTCCAGTGGGCACGGGATGATATGGTCACATTTAAATTAATTATGGGATCTGAATGGAGATGAAATAGATAGCATACTCAAATAACTTGATTTGGGGCTAAAGATAATATCATCATATACAGAGCAAGTCTTGCTGAAGAATCAACATAGCTTCTGGAAAGGTAATTTTCCTGTCTCACCAAACTTTTAACAGTCTTTGAGAGTGTCAAAAAGGAGCAATTAGATGAGGTTTGTCCAGTGACGTTGTACTTGAACTTCAGGGGAGGGGGGAAATCTTCTGACCTTTTCCCATCACCAAAAGGCTCCTGAGTAAACCTAGCATTCACAGGAAAAGAGGAGAAGTGTTCCTGTGGATCAGTAAGTAAGCTGTTAAGGAACAGGAAGCAGAGAGCAACAATAAATGGCTAGTTCTCTTGAAGGAGAGATGGAGGAAATGGAGTTTCCCCAAGGGCAGGTATTAGAACCTGCACTTTCTAACATGTACATCAATGATCTGAAATTAGGGTGGTCAGGTTTGCTGATGACCTGGGCCTGGGAATTTGTTTGATTTTATGTTTTTGTAATTTTTATTGTTATTTGTTTGTATTGTTTTATTTGTTGTTGTTTTTAAGGCGTTATTTTGTTCTTAAGGGGAGGGGTCAGGGCTGCTGGGGAGTAGGTCCCAGCCAACAAAATGGCTGGGGCATGTTCCACAGGGGGGGATGCACTGGGACAACAGATCTCAGTGATCACGGGTAGGAGGAGCAGTTACGCTAAGACTAGACTATGTCATTACAGAGGAGGCAGGTTTAGTCGTTGTCTGAGGACTATCCCTGCCTCCGGGTCTGGTCCTGACCGGATGGATACTAGAATCAGCAAGGGATACCCACATAACCTGAAGCTGCTGCTGTGCAATGCCAGGTCAATGATTCATAAGACCACTGCCATCCATGACTTGATCATGGATGGAGGACTTGACCTGGCATGTGTAACAGAGACTTGGTTGGATGAAGCAGATGGGCCTGTTCTTGCCGCTGCTTGTCCACCAGGTTTCTCTTACGCACAGCAACCCAGGTCATGTGGGCGGGGAGGGGGGGTTGCAGTGATTTTTAGGAAGTCATTAGTTTGCACCAGGCGTCCTATTGGGAAGACCCAGTTTTCTGAGTGCATGTTCTGGAAGTTGGGCAATAGGGGCAGTACAGGATTCCTTTTGGTGTACCGACCTCCCCGCTGCACCAAGGATTCCCTGTCCGAGCTGCTTCAGGTCGTGGCGGATGTTCTCCTGGAGACACCTAGCTTGGTTGTCCTAGGGGATTTTAACATCCATGCCGACACGACTTTACAAGGGGCCGCTCGGGACTTCGTGGAAAGCATGGCCTCCATGGGGCTGTCCCTGAATAAGTCTGGCCCAACCCATAGCTGCGGACATACCTTGGACCTGGTGTTTACCTCTATGGATGTTGGTGATCTGACACTAAGTAAAAGCGAAACGAAAGAAGTGCCATGGTCAGATCACTTCCTGGTGCAACTGGACTTCTCTGCGACCCATCCCCTCTGCAGGGAGGTGGGACTGATTCGGATGGTCCGCCCCCGCCACTTAATGGATCCAAATGGTTTCCAGAGAGTGGTAGGGGATACTTTATCCCATGTTGATGGCCTTTCAGCCGATTCCCTGGTGGCCCGCTGGAATGTGGAGTTAACCAGGGCTATTGACTGTTTGGCTCTGAAGCGCCCTCTCCGATTGCATGGAGCCCGGAGAGCCCCGTGGTTTTCCACGGATCTGAGGGCAATGAAACAATCGTTGAGACGGCTAGAGCGCCGGTGGCAGATAACTCACTCCGAATCTGACCGGACACAGGTTAGAGCTCAACGTCGAGCCTACCAAGGGGCGATAGCGACGGCGAAGAAGACTTTCTTCGCCGCCTCTATTGCATCTGCAGAAAACAGCAGCAGGAGACTTTTTCAGGTGGTTCACAATTTAGCGGAACCACCTGCGACATCGGGGCCCAGTACGGGCCACATGATCTCCTGCAATGATTTTGCAAAGTTTTTTGCAGATAAAATCGCTCAGATTCGGGAAGAAGTAGACTCCACCGTGGGAGCAGGGCCAGGGCGGGAGAGTGCTAGAGTCCTGTCTAGTCAAGTTGTGTGGGATCAATTCCAATCTGTTACCTCTGAGGATGTGGACAGGCTGCTTGGACGAGTGAAGCCAACCACCTGTCTCCTGGATCCTTGCCCATCCTGGCTTATAAAAGCTAGCCGGGAAGGACTGGGCAATGGGCTTCGTGGGGTGGTGAATGCTTCCCTCCGTGAGGGAGCCTTCCCAGACCCGCTGAAAGAGGCAGTTATTAAACCGCTTCTTAAAAAACCATCTTTAGATGCGGCCACGATGGCCAATTATCGCCCAGTCTCAAATCTTCCATTCTTGGGCAAGGTGATTGAGTGAGTGGTTGCTGAACAACTCCAGGCACGCCTGGAAGAAGCGGACCATTTGGATCCCTTCCAGTCGGGATTCAGGCCTCATCATGGGACTGAAACTGCCTTGGTCGCACTGGTTGATGATCTCCGGCGGGCTAGGGACAAAGGTGAGAGCTGTTTCCTAGTTCTGCTGGATCTCTCAGCGGCGTTTGATACCATCGACCATAACATCCTTCTGGACCGTCTTGAGGGGCTGGGAGCTAGGGGCACTGTCATACAGTGGTTCCGCTCCTTCCTCCTGGGCCGTGTTCAGAAAGTGGTGGTGGGGGATGAGTGTTCAGACCCCTGGGCTCTCACTTGTGGGGTGCCTCAGGGTTCTGTCCTCTCTCCCATGCTTTTCAACATTTACATGCAGCCACTGGGAGAGATCATCAGGAGGTTTGGGCTGGGTGTTCATCAGTATGCGGATGATACCCAGCTCTACCTCTCTTTTAAATCAGAACCAGTGAAGGCGGTGAAGGTCCTGTGTGAGTGTCTGGAAGCGGTTGGAGGATGGATGGCAGCTAACAGATTGAGGTTGAATCCTGACAAGACAGAAGTACTGTTTTTGGGGGACAGGAGGCGGGCAGGTGTGGAGGATTCCCTGGTCCTGAATGGGGTAACTGTGCCCCTGAAGGACCAGGTGCACAGCCTGGGAGTCATCTTGGACTCACAGCTGTCCATGGAGGCACAGGTTAAATCTGTATCCAGGGCAGCTGTTTACCAGCTCCATCTGGTACGTAGGCTGAGACCCTATCTGCCTGCAGACTGTCTCGCCAGAGTGGTACATGCTCTGGTTATCTCCTGCTTGGACTACTGCAATGCGCTCTACGTGGGTCTACCTTTGAAGGTGACCCGGAAACTACAACTAATCTAGAATGCGGCAGCTAGACTGGTGACTGGGAGCGGCCGCTGAGACCATATAACACCGGTCTTGAAAGACCTACATTGGCTCCCAGTACGTTTCCGAGCACAATTCAAAGGGTTGGTGCTGACCTTTAAAGCCCTAAATGGCCTCGGTCCAGTATATCTGAAGGAGCGTCTCCTCCCCCATCATTCTGCCCGGACACTGAGGTCCAGCTCCGAGGGCCTTCTGGCGGTTCCCTCACTGCGAGAGGCCAAGTTACAGGGAACCAGGCAGAGGGCCTTTTCGGTAGTGACGCCCGCCCTGTGGAACGCCCTCCCATCAGATGTCGAAGCGATAAACATCTACCTGACATTCAGAAGACATCTGAAGGCAGCCCTGTTCAGGGAAGTTTTTAATATGTGACATTTTAGTGTATCTTTCATCTTTGTTGGAAGCCGCCCAGAGTGGCTGGGGAAACCCAGCCAGATGGGCGGGGTACAAATAATAAATTATTATTATTATTATTATTATTATTATTATTATTATTACACCCAATTCGTCAGTGTGGTAGCAACAAAAAGGGATTTTGAGGAACTCCAAAAAAATCTCTCCAAACCAGCAACTTCTAGAAAGTATCACTGTTGGCTAGGTTTGCCTTATATAATCCCCATTGAACCTGTTCTGTGGTGCACTCTCCCTTTGGTTATGGAAAAATCCCTGAAGAATATCTTTTTGGCATCTTCTTGTTCTCCCAAGATTTGTAATAATTATGGTTTACTTCTTGCTTTCTTAGGTTGATTTCTCTCTTTGATTTCTCTTTCTCTTTTGTTGTTGTGATCTTATGCTGCTTATCATGACTTTATGTTGCTTTTACGCTTAATTTCTGTGCTGGTACAGCTTTTGTACTGAGCATTGATTATGTTTGCATTTCATTGATTTTAATTTGTAAACCACCCAGAGGACATTTTAATAATAAAAAAGGAGAGGGAGCATTAAAATGGCAAATGCGATTCATGAGAACAAAAGAAGAGCCCACTGGATCAGGTCAGTGCCCAATCTAGTCCAGAACTGATGCAATTTCTGGTACCTTTTCTCTCACACCCCCAATCTATGACACCACCTGCTATGCTCTGGATGCATATCCAGCATGCCAAAGAAACAGAGTGATGGATGCAAAGACTGGGGTGTCATGCACAAAGGAGAAGGAGAAAATGCTGCTGCCCTTATCTCCTGGCTGAAAAGCAGATTTAAAGAGATAAGGGGAACCTCTAGTCCTGCGACCTGCCCGACCCTGGTTACTCACTGCAAGCCACTATTTCAGTCTCTGCTGGAAAAACTGCACCCATTTCATTCGTGTATGACAGAAAACCCTTATAAAACAACAAATTAGTCACAGACAATTATGCAGAATGTGACATTTCTATATTTAGATGAGAAGAAAGTGTCAGTGTTTGCTGTGCCTGCAAACTCTGCTCTTGGAAAGGACTGAGTGCTAACATCTTTATTGCGTTAGGCGGTGAATTTTTAACTCCCCGGTCTCTCCCCCCCTTTCTTCCTGCACCTATGCATGCATAGGTCTTCTAAGGCATGTAAACAGTGCCCTCTTGCGGGAAATGCTTGTTCCAGCACAAATGAGGCTACATTTGTCATGAATATATATGTATGCATAAAGTTGGCATAAAGAACTGTGATTGCGTGGATCACTGAGATGGAGCAGGTGATGCTATTGGGACAAGACTGTTGATTGTTTTCGATATTATTTTGTACCTTTGGATAACTCCCACTAAATCACCTCTAGCCAAGACTAAAGGAATTGAAATCAACAGTGACTGTAAGGCTCTCAGCCCCCAAGACATAGTAGAAAAACTTGGTATCCTGTACTTCTCCATGGGTGTGAAAATGCAATGATAATAAATGGAAGAATTAATGATTCATGGCCCTTTCATGACAACCCAAATCAGCTGCCTGCAGGGCCGGCCCTTGCATGGGGCAAGGTGAGGCAATTTTGGAGGCTCCCATTTTGATTTGAATTATGGTGTTGGAGGAGACTCTTGAGAGTCCCATGGACTGCAAGAAGATGAAACCTATCCATTCTTAAGGAAATCAGCCCTGAGTGCTCACTGGAAGGAGAGATCCTGAAACTAAGGCTCCAATACTTTGGCCACCTCATGAGAAGAGAAGACTCCCTGGAAAAGACTCTGTTGTTTGGAAAGATGGAGGGCACAAGGAGAAGGGGACGACAGAGGACGAGATGGCTGGACAGTGTTCTCGAAGCTACCAGCATGAGTTTAACCAAGCTGCGGGAGGCAGCGGAAGACAGGAGTGCCTGGCATGCTCTGGTCCATGGGGTCACAAAGAGTCGGACACGACTTAACGACTAAACAACAACAAACAACAACAACATTTTGATTTGAGGCACTTCAAAGAGATTCTGTTTTCATTCAAACAAACCTCAAATCTGTCTGAGGCAGCTCCGCAGAAGTTCATTAGCCAGGATTTGTCCATTGGCCTTATATCATGTCATACCATTGCATAGCTGTCAACTTTTCCCTTTTCTTGTGAGGAATCCTATTCAGAATAAGTGAATTTCCCTTAAAAAAGGGAAAACGTTGACAGCTATGTACCATTTGTCTATCTAGCTCAGTTAATGTCACCACTGGCTGGCAGAGCTTCTCCAAGAAAGGCTTTAGCCTGAGGACATTCCCAGTCTTACCTAGACATGCCAGGGATCTCGGACCTTTTGCATCCAAATCAAATGCCCTGCCACTGAGCTATGACCCCTTCCCAAATCTTGTATGCAACTCTGACTTTCATGGTGGCCTATGCTGCTTTTGCCAAAGCCTGCAAAAACTAGGGAGTCACAGGACTCAAAGCTGGACGGGCTGTGTGTGGGCTTGATGCACCCTTCTTTTCCACTGTTGGGTCAACGATTTCCACAAACCATAACTGGGTGTTCACTTTTCCTCATTAAAAAGAATAAATCACTCCATTACCTGTGGCACAAAAATGATTCTGAATGAGTCTTGTGGCATCTTAAAAGCTAATGAATTTATCAAGGCACAGAGTTAACAGGTATTCATTTATACACCTAGTTTGGCTGGATGAATGTGAACTGTCAACAGAGAGGTCAGAGGGAAATGAAATTCAGATGGTGCAGAGAGAGATGGTGATAATTTAACAAGTAACCCTGGTCATTTTTATTATTATTTTATTGGAAGAATTTCAGTTATAAAGAAATAAAGTGATACAGAGGGAAAAAAGGGGGGAAGTGGGGGGGAACAAAGATGTATATAAGAATACACACACACACACACACACACAAATGCAATGTAATATTCTTATATAAATTGATATAGTGTTATTATCCTAATACATATGTAGATATTAATAGCCTACTGCTTTCTGTATAAGGGACGTGGGTGGCGCTGTGGTCTAAACCACAGAGCCTAGGGCTTGCTGATCAGAATGTCAGCGGTTCGAACCCCCGCAACGGGGTGAGCTCCCGCTGCTCGGTCCCAGCTCCTGCCCACCTAGCAGTTCGAAAGCACGTCAAAGTGCAAGTAGATAAATAGGCACTGCTCTGGCGGGAAGGTAAACGGCGTTTCCGTGCGCTGCTCTGGTTCACCAGAAGCGGCTTAGTCATGCTGGCCACATGACCCGGAAGCTGTACACCGGCTCCCTTGGCCAGTAGAGCGAGATGAGCGCCGCAACCCCAGAGTCATCCACGACTGGACCAAACGGTCAGGGGTCCTTTACCTTTACTTACATTCTGTATAAACTCATTCCAAATGTTGTCATATTTATCCAAACAAAGTCTACTCGTGTAAGCAGTCTGTTGCTAAGTTGTGAGTATTGCCATACTTTTGATCCATTGATTAAGGGGTATCATATCTTTATTCTTCCAATTCATCAGTATCAGTCTTTTAGCCACCATTAGGGCACGTAGAATCCATTTTCGTTGTCCTGTTGTTAATTTCCCTACAATAGGGATATAGTTCAAAAGAATATTCTGCACTGAAGCAGTGCTGTTTTTCTAGAAAAAGAGGTGCCAGAACTCACCACGAATGCCTCCCTTGCTCTCTCATAATGGCAATGGCGCCCACCTGAAAGGTGCCGGTACTGAGTTCCAGTGAGGAAGTCTGGCTGGAAGAAAGCCCTTCGCTGAAGGGATTAACTTTTTCTGCACTGTCATAGTTATGAAGTTCAGCACTTTCTCCCAAAACTTTGTAAGTATAGAGCACTGTACAAACATGTCCTTGCCACATCTCCAAAACAGAGCTATCTGAGCTAGTCCTTTTTTATACAACTGCAAAGAAGTCCAATAGATTCTAAAAATTACTATACGATACGATACAATAAGATACAATATCTTTATTGTCATTGTTCCATACAGAACAATGAAATGGAAAAATCTACATAAGACATTCAAAAACCCCTAAAAACTCTGAAACCCCATTTTAAAATACAATATACTCCTATAGAGACTCCTTATACTGCGTTTAAAACCAGAATTGCATTTGGGTAGAAACTGTTTCTCAGGCGGCTAGTCCTAGTCTTTATAACCCTGTACCTTCTTCCAGAAGCTGAAAGAGATAATTTCCGGGGTGCGCAATATCCTGCACTATCTCTGCAACTTTCTTATGGCACCTGGCAGCATAGATTTGATCCAAGGTGGGAAGAGTGCACCCAATTATTCTCTCTGCAGTCTTTACAACCCTGGACAGCATTGTTTTTTCCCTGGCCGTGCAGCTCCCAAACCACACACACAGACCATAAGTTAATACACTCTCCACAGTACAATGGTAAAATGCCATCAACAGGTCCTTTGAGAGATTGTTTTTCCGGAGGATTCTTAGAAAATATAAGCTCTGTTATAGTTTATATTTTCTGTTGTGCAAGTCTTAATTTAATTTAAGGCCCATTGCTACGAAACAGTTGCTGTTGACCACTCAGACACCTTAGCGTAGGTAACCCAAAGAATACATGTAGTGTGATAAAACAAAACAAAAAAACAACAACTTTGACCTAGTTCAGTCCAGCCGTGATCACAATAAAAAGCCACAATAAAAAGTCTTCACTATTTTTGCTCCGACAGGCTGACATGGCTAACCTTCAGGGATTTTCAAAATATATATATACAAGTTGTCAGGGCCTGCTATATGAGAAAAGAACCTGCTCTCTGCGAAGGTTGAAAGCTTTTCTCTACGGTGGAAAAAACAACAAGGCTTGACGTTAAAGCTGTCATCTAACATCCGTTTATCTGAGAGTAAACCTGACTGAACTCAAGGGAACGTTACTTCCAAGAAAAGAAACACAGGGTTGTGTTGTGGCTGTGCAGCCTATAGTTAAAGGAAGGCATAGAGTACAATCTTATACATGTCTGCTCAGAAGTAAGTCCCATTGTATGCAGCAGGGTTTACTTCCCAATATCCACAGGACCACAGCATACCATTTATGCAGAAAAGAGTAAGAAACTGACATAGGTCACAAAACACATCAGTTACAGTTTAAGACTATAGAGGGCACAGTTCACTAAGTTAGATGTTACTGAACTGATTAGTCTTCTATGTTAAGGGAATCTCCGTACATTCTTCTTGAAGCAGGAAAAGCAGTGAAATTCAATTTCTATTAAGAGAACTTGGAAGAATTTCAACAGGGGACAGGGCTATCAAATTGCCATTTTATTAACTTTAACTTTTTTGGCAACAGAGAAATTATTGTGTGTCCAACTATATTCAACTTACCGAAAGTAGCTGCTATGCCCAGATGTGTTTTGTTTTGAAATGTGTTCTGGGTTACATTTACACTTTACCTTTAAAGCAAATGAGAATCTGGGAACTGTAATTTGTTCAAGGCGCTGGGAATTGTAGCTCTTTGAGGGATAAACTGCAGTTCCCAGGATTCTTTCGGGAAAGCCATGTGCTTTAAATATCTAGTGAAGTTGGGATCTTGGATTGTGTATCATTTCAGCTGAATTGCAGCCGCTGGAGCTCAGCCCTTCCATATTGGGGTCCTAAGGGCAGGCAGCTGTCAGTGAACCTGGCCTTACTAGGGTGCTGGCAGGTTGTCAGCTGCTTGAGGATTTCATGTGATGATGCTGGGTCTGTTTGGCTCTAAAAATACTTTGAATTCAGTTGCTTTTGGCAGACATCAACCCAGGCTGAATGAATGTGGTGATGGATGTGTTCAGGATTGTGCCTTCAGAAATGTAAAGAAAAAGAAGGTACCTTTTTTCATATGTGGTGGACCTGCCCCAAGGTGAAAGACTTCTGGGAGAAGATTTATAATGAAATGGAAAAAAATGTTGAAACATACATTTATTAAGAAACCAGAGGCCTTTCTTCTTGGAATTACAGGTTTGGAATTGCCCAAGAAAGATGTTAAATTATTTTTATATGCCACAACCGCTGCTCAAATTCTACTAGAAAAGAATTGGAAAGCACAAGAAGTACCAACAGTGGAAGACTGGCAGATGAAGATGATGGACTTTTCGGAGCTTGCCGACCTGATTGGAAGAGTTCGTGACCAGAAGGAGGAGGATTACCAGGAAGAATGGACGAAATTTAAAGACTATTTACAGTGGTACCTCGGGTTACATACGCTTCAGGTTACATACGCTTCAGGTTACACACTCTGCTAACCCAGAAATAGTGCTTCAGTTTAAGAACTTTGCTTCAGGATAAGAACAGAAATTGGGCTCCGGCGGCGCGGCAGCAGCAGGAGGCCCCATTAGCTAAAGTGGTGTTTCAGGTTAAGAACAGTTTCAGGTTAAGAACGGACCTCCGGAACGAATTAAGTACTTAACCCGAGGTACCACTGTAGTTAAATATGTTAAATTAAATTAATTGGAAAGCTTGCAAGTACCAGATAGACTTAGGATTTAAATGCGTAATGTGATGAATTAATATGTTTAAAATGGAAGTGTAAAGAAAGTCGTTAAGTGATTAAGTTTTTTTTAAAAAGAATTTAGGTTTTGGAAAACCGTTAAAATGATACACACTAAAATTCAACCAGGGGGATACGAGGAAGTCACTTAACAATGTTGTGAAGTTTGGTTTAAATATGGTTGATGTTTGTTTATTTGTTTGTTTGTTTGCTTGTTTTAAAAATTCTTCTGGAAAATTAATTTTAAAAAAGGGGAAAAAAAGGATTGTGCCTACAGGCCTTGCACTCAATGCTATGCGTTTGAACCTGTGTACAGCCTAACAGAACCGGCTCTATCATTAGGCAGATGAGGATGGCCACCTCAGCCAGCTGCTTTTAGGTACCACAAAAAGGTAGCAAATTGTATTTCACTTATTTTTTAAAAATAATTGCAATTGTACCAAAACAAGAGGAAACAAACAAATAACAACAGCAGAAATAATAGCCCGAAGCCTCCTAAACAACAATAAAAAATACATTGCCTGCAGGAATTGACAATAAGAATATTTCATCATTCCTGTTTTAAATGGATGTATAAGCAGGTCAAATAGCTAAATGAGACTCCTGATTAAAGGGAAATGAGATCCTTAAACAGGATAAATGGTGGATATTTGTCATTCAGTCCTTGTAGCATAAGTCTCTTAGACTTGCTTTTGTTTTCCACCTGTTTGTCCGTGCTCCGTAGGAATACAATCTACGAGTGCATAACCATCTGCAAATATCAAGGATTTCTCCAAAATGCAGATGATCCGAGCAGTAATTTCTGAGCAAAATTTCATTCATGTTGATTGCATTCTTGCTCCCAGGGGAAGGTCTTTGTGGGATTTTCTGTCTCAGGGGCCAAAATAACTTCGCAAACCTTGGGTATTGTGACTGTAAGTTAAAGGGGGTGTTATTTGCTGTTCTATCTCCCAGCAGCAAGATGTCTTCAGCCAACTCTCCTAACTTCCTGCCTCGGATTGTCATCTGAAAAGGACTAATGACTCTTCCAAAGATTTCAGTGAAGATTAAATGTGTTTATGTCTATTTTGGTAGGATTTTTTTCTCTCCTTTTTGCCAGCCACATTTTCTTTTGGTCAATGTGACTCACGTAATCCCTTTAAGACCATCAGTACCAACAACTCTCAGTTTTTCCTGCTACCACCTAGCATATTTCTTCGCTTTCTGATCCCCCAAGTGTTGTGGAATGTTGTTTTCCTTCTGACATGTCTTTGATCAGCTCCATGTCAAAATGGTGTGATGGGGTGTGTGTGTGTGTTTATAGCACGTTCTAGCTCTTTCTCCTAAAAATATCAAACAGGGTGAGCGTCGAAGCCAAATTCCCCATAGGATTTGAGAATGTGACTCTCTAATCTTGTGCAAAGAAGCATTAACCACATTAGTCACTCAGCACTCTAAATTTTTTACCAAATATCTTCCTTCGCGCCAGAGTCTACACAATTCAAAGAAGAAAATCCCAACGTTTTCATGAATTACAGGCCATGTTAGTCTGTAGGCAATGTAAAGACACTGAAAGTTCATCTGAGGCTAAACAGAGTGAGATTAAAAAAAAACAACAAAAAACTTCGGCTTGTCTCCACAATTCTACCAATGTATAAGTTGTTAAACCAGGCCCAGAAAATGTTTTCTTTTAAGTGGAGCCAGCAATACTTTATTTGAAGGTAGATATTCTGATATTCTGTTTCAGAGGCAATGTGCATGCAAATTCTGATTTTAAAAATGGTCTTGGTTTGCCATAGAGGTAGCAGTATAAATACCAGGAACCTAGCGGGACTCCCACTTGATTAAGTAAATTAATTGAGTCCCAGGATATATGTAATGGATATACTGCACAAGCCTTCATAACATACCCTCCAACTGCCCATAGCTGTCAACGTTTCCCTTTTTAAAAGGGAAATTCCCTTATTCCAAAAGGATTCCTCGCAAGAAAAGGGAAAAGTTGACAGCTATGCAACTGCCCCCAAAATACCAGGATCATCACAAAAACCCTTAAGCCATCACAGCTTCTCACTTTTTCACCAAATTCCCGAATTCCCAAGGGGAATTCCCTTCAGTACAGCATTTCAACATGTTATTGGAAGTGCAGATCTGTGTGTTCCTCTACCACATTTCTTAGATTTACGTCTCTTGCTCCCCTTCCTCCCCTCCACTCAATATGGCGGCACTTCCTGTTTTTGTGGAAACAAGATCCAGGTCACTTAAATGCCCCTAAAAAAGTTTTTCACCGTTTTCCTGCTCCTCAGACAATCAGTCTCCCATAAAGAAAGGGGTGGGGGTGGGGAGCGATAGGGACGGGGCCTTCCGTGAGGCCATTGCCATGGCTGCGAGGGGCGCCACAGGGCCATGGATGGGCTGTTATGGTTGCTTGGCTCTGGCTTGCTTCACTGCGTCTGCATCCCTGCCTCAGCCTTCAAGGAGGAGGCCTGGAATGGCAGGTGAACACTGATGTAGAATATGTCCCTGTTTTCACCTGAGGACTGTTGGAGGATATGTCATAATACAGTGGTACCTCGGGTTACCTACGCTTCAGGTTACACACGCTTCAGGTTACAGACTCTGCTAACCCAGAAATAGTGCTTCAGGTTAAGAACTTTGTTTCAGGATGAGAACAGAAATTGTGCTCCGGCGGCGTGGCAGCAGCAGGAGGCCCCATTAGCTAAAGTGCTGCTTCAGGTTAAGAACAGTTTCAGGTTAAGAATGGACCTCCAGAACGAATTAAGTACTTAATCCAAGGTACCACTGTACACTGAGACTGGAGCTATGTTGGTGGATTGGCTCCTATATCCTCAGCTTGGTACAGGGGAAACGTTTAAGTAGGAAATACAAAAGTTTTTGGAGTGTTTGGCTATAACTCCCATTGGCTCCAGCCAGCACAGCTAAAACATAGGATTTATAGACCAAAATATTTGGAAGGCACCAAGTTAGGGAGGTCTGGAACATCAGACACCGCCACCCACTCAATCTCTTGCCACCCATTGCCAGTGTCCACCCCCACGGTCCTTAATGCATCATATGGAGAATGGAAATAAATCAATATTTTACCACCCGTCTGCTTAATGCAGTAGGACTAATACTTAGAGGAGTTCTGAAGGAGCCACAGAAGTAAATTATATGACAGCCCAAATTTAGCTCAAATTCCAGTTTGCTCCTTTTCCCCCCTATCCGATTTTTGAATGGGAGACTAAACTATTTTTGACACAGGATCTGCATGTTAAGAATCTGCTGGCAAGGAAAAACCCCCAAACAGCACCACAAGCATAGTTCACTCTCTTGAGGAAATAGGAAGGATTTAGGGAAGAGTTTCAAAAACACCAGTTATCGGAACGATAGCAGAAACGCCTCTCCAGCCGCCCCGTCAGAAAATGCTCCCAATTTCATAACAAGCCAAACGGCACATGGAAATGAAATCTAGTGCAAATCATAAAACATGAAACGCAAACACACAGCCGAATAATACCACATGATTTAGCACACGGTCGCAGGCGGTCCAAACCAGAAATATCCTGACCAGTGATGAAAGATTTAATGTCTCTGCCACAGACACATTCTTTTGAATTCCTGACTTGTTTCTATGAGAATCTGACATGTTTTCCAAGAGCAGCCTTCCAAGGAAAAAGTCCTGTTTCTATTATTGGCTTGCGAATAGATCCAAAGGCTTCCTAAGTGGTAAGTCTAGATGCTTTTCTTTGTTCGGTTGGAAAACACAGCACTCTTTCTAGGGGCTGCTGAAACATCAATTCAAAAGGAATGCCTGCAGAGCTCTGATTTAGGGAGCTGGGGGGATCAAACTTCAGGATTGCACTTCTTCCCATTAAGACTGCCAATTCTGATACTGAGAACTTGGAACACTGAAAAATAACATTATTGTTATTGCAACTTTTATCCCACCCTTTGCCCAGTGAGCTCAGGACAGTGTAGAGCAGTGTTTTTCCAAACTTGGGTTTCCAGCTGTTTTTGAACTACAATTTCTATCATGCCTGACCACTGGTCCTGCTAGCTAGTGATGATAAGGAGTTGTAGTCCAAAAACAACTGGAGACCCAAGTTTGGGAAACACTGGTGTAGAATGTGTGTGTGTGTGTGTGACAGAGAGAGAGAGAATGTGTGTGTCCCCGTGTGCCCTGCTCTAGCCACACCCACTTTGGACTCTGGCCCCACCCACTTTTCTCAGCTCTGGGAATTTCTGACCACAAAACATGAATTTTGGCATGAAAATGCTTCCTGTATCTGATATGGATAGTTCCACTCCACCTTTTTCATCCTCACAACACCCCTGCGAGGTAGATCATGCTGAGTGATATTAACTGGCCCAAAGTCACCAAGGGAGTGGGGATTCAAACTTGGATCTCTCCAGTTCTAACCATGCTGCTTCAATGGCTTACTGTGACTCTTGATCATCTGGGATTCTGTAACAAGTTCCATGGCTGCATGGAAATCCTTCAATGATGGTTTGCAGCCTGACTACCGTGAGCAAGCTCCCTTCCTGTTGCAACCCCTTAAAAACTGCTCCTCAGTGTTGGGGTACCTTCCAAAATTGTAGGGTGTTGCATGATGTGCTGCAGTAAGAAGGAGGAACTGATGGAAATCACCCTCCTTTGCTGGAAAAGAGTCTTCAGCTGGACCAGGTAAGACCATCTTCTTGTCCAAGTTATCACTTTCCAAACTAAGACATGTAAGCCACAGCTGAGCCAAAGGTGAGCTCTTGGAAGACCCAGTGGCAGAGTTTATCATGTGCCTTAATCTTTCCTTATTCAAATCAACAGGGCTTAATTGCGCTCAGGACCCTTTGTGCGAGAGAGTGTGCTGTGTGAGAGTTCAAGCTGCCAGGTCAGCTGCATCCCAGGCTCTGAGATTTCAGGGCCCAGACCTGAGACCTAGCCCCTGGTGATGTCATGGGGGCAGGCCCTGGAGACGGAGGTTAATTGGGAGAGGGGAGTGGTGGAGGGCTGTTCACCCAGAGTGTCCACGCTATAATTTGCAGACAGCTCCTGTTGGGCTGAAGCATGAAAAGTCTTCTTAATGGGGGAAAAAATGAAATAAAAGCACTCTTGCCCACCTGGAGATTCAGCTCAGCCTCTCCACCTGCCACCTGGAGACTTCAGGTCAGACCTGGTGGCCTGGCAACCCTACTGCAGGTGCAGCACATCTATGCCCACACCCACGATGACATGTGGCCCTTGAAAGGTCTGCTGAGAGGAATTGAGGCCCTTGAGCTGAAAAGGTTAGCTACTTCTGTTGGTAGAACATGAGACTCTTAATCTCAAGTGTGTGGATTTGAGCCCCACATTGGGCAAGAGGATCCCTGCATTGCATCCCTACAATTCTAGGATTCTGCTCCAGTTTACAGTTTTTTCTTCCTTTCCACTGAAATACAGGAACTTAAATTCCAGATGAAGATAGGAGAGTTTCCCTCCCCTCCTTAAAACGCACAGAGCATGTAATAAATGTCCACTTGGCATATCTTTCTATTTGTCTCTTCTGAAAGAGGGGAGGGATCCTTAACCAAAAGAATTTAAAGTGCTTAAGACGTCCTTTCAACCGCAGATGATAGAGAAAGTCAAGAGGAGTGAACGGCCAGATTCTCAAAATACCAGCAGTTTGGTGGTCTCTAATCCTTTGGCTATCTGAAAAAGAAATCGTGGACATCTTAGCTAATTGAAACAAAGCTTTTTCGGGAAAAGACACTTGATTTTCACAACCATTCATTAAAAACCCAAAATCTACCTTTGGCACCAGATGTATGTGGAGCCATTTTTGCTACCACTCGCCCCACTTATAAAGACACTTCTATGGAAACAGCTGAGAAACACACATCCTAGCAAAAGCTTCTCATCCATCTTAATATTTCCTGAGCGGATAACTTGGAGTAGTGGTAGCTGGTGACTTTTCGACTTGGCTGGGCTGATTTTTTTTAACAACCCCATGACTTCTACAGCACTTTTAAAGGAGAACGTTTATTTTGCTCTGTACACCCCACCACCCCACAAGAATACTGGGAACCGTGGCGTAACCCTGACAGGGCTACAATTCCCAGAGCCTTTAACAAACCACAGTTCCCAAAATTTTCAGGGGCGGGGGGAACGTTCTTTTAATGTATGGGTCTATAGAATGCCACAGTCTCCCTATTAAGAAATGTACTATTCTCGACACATCCACGGATGTGTCATCATGAATGAGAGGGCATTTATTTCATTTAGAAATGAAGTCATATCACATCACATATTAGAATGCTGAAGGAGGACTAGGACTGGGGAGACCAGACTTCAAACCTCCATTCAGCCACAAAGCTCTCTGGGTTACCTTATTTATTTAAGTAATTTTTAGCGTTCTCCTCAGTTGAAAAATCAACAACTCAGAGCATCTTGCCTATCAGTAAAAACAAGGCAGTTCCTGGCCTCAGAAATACCTAGAGCGACACCTTCATATGCTGTCAGTCTGTGATTGGGTTCATGTAACACCCCCCCTCTATCATAGGAGCCAACTGCTAGGGACCCAGGTCCTCTTGGCTCCCCCCCAATTTTTTTGAGGGGGTCAACCCCCCCCCCGCACAAGTAGAATCATAGAATTGGAAGAGACCACAAGGGCCATCGAGTCCAACCCCCTGCCAAGCAGGAAACACCATCAGAGCACTCCTGACATATGGTTGTCAAGCCTCTGCTTAAAGACCTCCAAAGAAGGAGACTCCACCACACTCCTTGGCAGCAAATTCCACTGTTGAACAGCTCTTACTGTCAGGAAGTTCTTCCTAATGTTTAGGTGGAATCTTCTTTCTTGTAGTTTGGATCCATTGCTCCGTGTCCGCTTCTCTGGAGCAGCAGAAAACAACCTTTCTCCCTCCTCTATGTGACATCCTTTTATATATTTGAACATGGCTATCATATCACCCCTTAGCCTCCTCTTCTCCAGGCTAAACATGCCCAGCTCCCTTAGCCATTCCTCATAAGGCATCGTTTCCAGGCCTTTGACCATTTTGGTTGCCCTCCTCTGGACATGTTCCAGTTTGTCAGTGTCCTTCTTGAACTGTGGTGCCCAGATGGGCATTGCCATTCACATGGTGTGTGCACACCATGTCTTGTGATCAATTATGTGGGGTGGGGCTTACCTGGCCCCCCCAATATTTTATTCAAGTTGGCACCCCTGCCTTCTATACTCTCCCACTTTGTGCTGTAGGATAGATGCTTGTTGAAAGTCTTCCCTGAACTCCATGCACATAGGGAAATAGCCTGTCAGGTAGAAACATGTGGAACACACCTTCTGCTTGCAGGGAGCCTACACTGATAATGCCGTACACCACTGGCCACCTGAAGTTGCATGATGCATGAAAAGCTTTGCCAATAAATTTTCTTGCTGGCATCAACAACACAGTTTGTGGCTTCCAGAATTCATCTGTAGGTAGTCATCTGCAGGAGGATGAGAAACTAGCTACAGGAAAGCTGGGAGCTCCAGATTGCCGATGGCAAACCTATTACATATCTACTCAGAAGTAAGTCGCATTAAATTCAATGGGGTTTATGTCCAGGTCAGGGGTAAAGTTAGTAAGGTTCAGATGGAGTTGCCATCTGCTTTGGCTGTTGTCCCATTGTCAAAACTTTAATTGTAAGATTTTTCAGGCAAAAATTTAGTAACTTGTTTGTTCCTTTTTATTGTTCTACAAAACAGCATATAAAACAGCAACAGTTCCCCCCTGTCTCTAATTTCAGGCCGTGTCATTGTTTATGCATTATTATGCACTATTTAATTAATTTATAGCCCACCCTTCCTCCCAAAGGAGCCCAGGGTGGCAAATGCACAAGCGAGAAAACAACGAAAACATCTAAAAAACAATTCCAGTACAGCAGCAAACTGGGGAAGATCTTTACCCAAAAGGCTTGTTGGAAGCGGAAGGTCTAATACCCTCCAACATACCTCAGATGAAAATAGGGACATTTCTCATCCCCCCCCCCCATGAGGAGCTTTTCCTATCAGAAGAAGGGCTAGTGCCACCACGACTTCACCAATGGAACACAGCACACATGCCCTCCGCCGTCTCAAGAAAACCCTTTGATCCCAAAATTTTATTTTATTTTATTCTTTGGCAGATTTACAAAAAGAAACATTGCAATAAATAAATTTCGGAAAGGGGCAAAATGAGATGCAGATGCTCAAAGCATTTTATCACAAGATTTCTTGCACTCTGCTCCCACTTTCTTCCTGTCCATGGCAGACCTGCCCTTTGCCTGCCCCTCAGAGCCAATGTGTCATATGAGGCTGGGCCTCAGTAGTGGCAGCCCCTTCTCCTCATCTGCTCTCCAGCAGCTGCTATGAGCTGCCCAAGGGAGGAGGCCAGCAGCAACGGCCATGGAGAGGCATTGCAATGCTCCCTCAGTGCCACTGCCACCATTGTCATCGCTGGTGAAATATACTCGGAGTCGAGAGTAGATTTCATGCTCTTTATTCAGCTCATAGTGGTGAGGAGGAATGGAAGTTCCCCCAGAATGTCTGCTTTAGATACATTATTTACACAATGGGCCCCTCGTGATTGGCTAATTCTGGGATTCACCTGTAGGCCAATCAGGTTGCGGATTCACTTCCACCTGGAGTTGGATTGGGTGGCTCCTGTGGACCAATCAGACTGCTGCATTCTGAATTCTATTGTTCTAGGACCAATCAGACTGCTGCATTTTGGATACTATTCAACTCAGTACACAACAGCTGGGGACAATCGCCAGCTCGTTCTCCTCCCTGAGCTCAGCAGTGGCGGTGCTGGCAGGGGAAATAGGGACATATCCGGGATCAAAACAGAAGCAAGGATGGCTTTTGTAATACCGAGAGAGTCCCTAAAAAATCGGGACACTCAGAGGGTGTTTAAAAGAAAAAAGGTAAAGGACCCCTGACAGTTAAGTCCAGTCACAGACGACTCTGGGGTTGTTGCGCGCATCTCGCTTTACAGGCCAAGGGAGCCGGCATTTGTCCACAGACAGTTTTTCCGGGTCGTGTGGCCAGCATGACTAAGCCACTTCTGGTGCAACGGAACACCAAAATCAGAGCAGTGTACGGAAACGCCGTTTACCTTCCTGCCGGAGCGGTGCCTATTTATCTACTTGCACTTTTTGGCATGCTTTCGAACTGCTAGGTGGGCAGGAGCTGGGACAGAGCAATGGGAGATCACCCCGTTGCGGGTATTTGAATTGCCGACCTTCTGATTGGCAAGCCCAAGAGGCTTAGTGGTTTAGACCACAGCGCCACCCGTGTCCACAGAGGGTGTTTAGTAGGTGCCAAAAAAGCCAACAGAAACAGCACCTAATATTTGAGGGAAGGGAATTCCAAAAGGTAGGTGCCACTACACTAAAGGCCTGGTTCTTATACTGGACAGAATGACCTCCTGGTAAGATGTTATCTGCAGGAGACAGGGATTGGGGAATCTTTAGGATTTTTTTGGAAAAAAACCTATGGCGAGAAAATCTTACCAAACAGCTCATTGAAGACAGTGTGTGTTTAGTGGCCTTGGAGCGCTGGCTGTTTTTTGGGGATGGGGTGGGTGGGGCTTAAAATGGGTCACTGGAGAGGATGAAATGGGCTTTCTGGAATCCTGAGCAGTAGTACTCTACACACCAGTATTTCATTGTAGGTCCTTGTAATTACAGTGATGATTAATCAGGGCAAGTGGACATTCTGTTATTAGCTACAACTTCACCGAGCCTGAAGGTAGTCAGTCTCTGGTTCAAGCCACATTGCTTTTGACATCCTAGTTGGCTAGCATATAGTAAAACAATTGTACTGTTAAAAATAAATAAATTGGATGCCCAGTGTGGTGCAGGATTGGGTTCCAAAAAAGAACGATGCTCTCAGTTAGGGGGATTACTAATCAGCAAAAGCAGAGGAGTGTGTGGCGTTCCAGCGAATGAATGAAGGATAAACAGGCTTGTTTCGAAATAAAATGTTTTCCAACATTTTCCACGAAGAGTTAGCTGGACTTTGAAGAGTCCAGTAAAAATAAAGATTCTTGTTTTTAAAGCTAAAAATAGGCAGAATCGAAAATCTGGGCACCAAGTGTGGAAATGGCATGGAGTTTTCTTATAGATTCTCTGAATTTGCTAGAGGACACACTGGGGACCAATTAGATTTTTTAAGCTATTCTGGGCTTTTGGTAATGCAGGAGGAGAGGTAGGGTAAGGTAATGGGAGGGAGGCATAAATACAATAATCACTAAGGGGTGGAGAGGGCACTGGCCAATGAGGGGCACTCATATTCCAAGCCCAGATTCCCATTGGACCTTTTAGACTGTTGTGCTGCTGTTACTGCTGATGGGTTGTCACTATTGCAGTTTAAAAGCCAGGGAGCAGGATGAGCTAATTTGGTGAGCTAAGACATCCATTAGGGATGCGGGTGGCGCTGTGGGTTAAACCACAGAACCTAGGACTTTCCGATCAGAAGGTCGGCGGTTCGAATCCCCGCGACGGGGTGAGCTCCCGTTGCTCGGTCCCTGCTCCTGCCAACCTAGCAGTTCGAAAGCACGTCAAAGTGCAAGTAGATAAATAGGTACCGCTCCGGCGGGAAGGTAAACAGTGTTTCCGTGCGCTACTCTGGTTCGCCAGAAGCGGCTTAGTCATGCTGGCCACATGACCCGGAAGCTGTACGCCGGCTCCCTCGGCCAATAAAGCGAGATGAGCGCCGCAACCCCAGAGTTGGTCACGACTGGACCTAATGGTCAGGGGTCCCTTTACCTAAGACATCCATTACTCAACAATATGCATCTAGGAGGGCCCACCAGAGGGCCAGGAAGAAAACATAACACTGGGACTCGTGGACATCCAATGAACCCAAACGTTGGAAGGTTCAGGACAGGCAAAAGGCAGTGCTATGGAACTCACTTGCACAGGAAATAGTGATGGCCACCAACCTGGATGCCTTTAAAAGAGGATCAGACAAATTCATGGAGGATAAGGCTATCAGTGACTGCTAGCCATGATGGCTCTGCTCTGCTTCATGGTCAGAGGCAGCAGTGCTTCTGAATACCAGTTGCTAGAAGCCTGGGCCAGGTAGATAATGTGCCCCCCCATTTTTTTACCCTGTGGGTAACTGAAGTCTTATAAGTTACAGAAAGGTAGCCGTGTTGGTCTGCCATAGTCAAAACAAAATTTTTTTCCCCTTCCAGTAGCACCTTAAAGACCAACTAAGTTAGTTCTTGGTATGAGCTTTCGTGTGCATGCACACTTCTTCAGATATCTTCTTCAGGTATCTGAAGAAGTGTGCATGCACACGAAAGCTCATACCAAGAACTAACTTAGTTGGTCTTTAAGGTGCTACTGGAAGGAAAAATTTTTTTTGTTTTGAAGTCTTATAAATAAGTAGGTATATAAATAATTTCCACAAAAGTTATGCTGACAAATAATTTTATTTCAAGGCTTGAACCGTATCTGCATATAAAGACAAAATGGAAAATATAGATATACAATAGTGCAATCAGCCCTGAGTGCTCACTGGAAGGACAGATCCTGAAGCTGAGACTCCAATACTTTGGCCACCTCATGAGAAGAGAAGACTCCCTGATGTTGGGAAAGATGGAGGGCACAAGGAGAAGGGGACGACAGAGGACGAGATGGTTGGACAGTGTTCTCGAAGCTACCAGCGTGAGTTTGACCAAACTGTGGGAGGCAGTGGAAGACAGGAGTGCCTGGCGTGCTCTGGTCCATGGGGCACGAAGAGTCAGACACGACTAAACGACTAAACAACAACAACAAAAAAGTGCTTTTTTAAAATACATAGGGAAAATGATTATCTTACCATATTTTTCGCTATATAAGACGCACACGACCATAAGACGCACCTTGTTTTTAGAGGAGGAAAACAAGAAAAAAAAAATTCTGAATCTAATGTTGAAGAGGAAGGAGGAGGGAGGATCAGGCTAAGGAGCCGCCGGTCCATCTGCCCCTTTGGGGAAGCTGGATCTTCTGGCCGCTTAGCTGCGTTGTCCCTGCTGGGGGGATTGAAGGAGGCAGGCGAGACGAAGCGACACTCTTCAGCGAAGCGAGAGGAGGAAAGGAAGGGAGGCCTTACGGAGCCCCTTCCTTTCCTCCTCCCACTTCACTGAAGAGGCGCTGCGCTGCTCTGCTGAACCCAGCAGAGCAAGAGGGAGAGCTGTGCAGCACCTCTTGGTCTGCTGGCTTCCCAGCGAAGCAGGATGAGGGACGGAAGGGGCTCCGTAAGGGCTCCCTTCCATCCCTCATCGTGCATCACTGTGAAGGCATCACAACAAGAGGTGCTGTGCAGCTCTCCCTCTTGCTCTGCTGGCTTCAGCAATAGCTGCGCAGCCTGCATTCGCTCCATAAGACGCACACACATTTCCCCTTACTTTTTAGGAGGAAAAAGGTGCGTCTTATAGAGCGAAAAATACGGTAAGTATTTACATTTAAAAATGCTTTCCTAGCTTTCTTTTCTGCGAATTCTTGAATTGCGCAGGAAAAATCAAGCAACTTCACCTTATCGCGATTGTGAATGTGCTGACCGAGACCCCCTTTGGAATTGGAGGCCCGGGCCAAGTAGCCCATATGCTTCCCCCCCCCCCCCGTCTGGGCCTGGAAGCCACAGAAGGGGAGAGTGGTTTCCACAGGCATCTGGTTGGCCACTGTGAGAACAGGATGCTGGGCTAGACGGCCCATTGGCCTGATCCAGCAAACTTAATTATTCACAGAGCGACAATTGCCAGCACCCTTCACAAACTTGAGTTCCCAGGATTCTTTAGGGGAGAAATGTGCTTTCGGCATGCTTTAAATGCATGGTGTGTACACAGCCACTGCATCATAAAATCTGCCCAATACGGTCATCCCAATTCTCATTGTCATTCCAGGCTTCGTAAACCAGCTGCACATGGTTTATGAAGCTGGGGATAAGTGTCAAGGCCCAGCACTCCTATCTCACGCCTCCTCTCTTCTTTTTGCATGCCAGCTTTGGTGCAGAGATCCGGGTTTGCATTAAGCCAAGATTCCTGTTATGTTGAAACAGGGGAACTCTGGCTTAATGTCAATTAAACAAAACAGGAAAATAAACCAGGCTGTTGCCCTTTCCTTTCCTTTCCTTTTCTATTTTATTAAAACATAGTGAGTTTCGTGTGAGCAACCATTTGCAGATCAGTAGTGCAGTATTATTAAACACATTTTTAAAAATAAGAGATGCCAGCGAAACTCAATCTTTAAAAGGATCCCCCTTCCCCGAGAGGGGGAATTGTCTTGAAAATATTCCAGTTTCTAATAAATGAAGATTTTTCTGGCCCACTAAATAAAAGTGACTCTTTTTCTTCAACTCCTTCATGGCTGCTCATGGTTACTCAGGGCTTGTCCATACTTTTGCTTGTTCAAGTGGTTTTATCAAGGAGATAAAAAACTATACAATTTTTAGAAGACACCTGAAGGTGTTGTTTGTTGTTTTATGTTTTTATATGTGTTGGAAGCTACCCAGTGTTCCTGGGGCAACCCAGACAGATTGGTGGGGTATAAATAATGTTGTTGTTGTTGAATTTCCTGTGGCCAACTTCCTCTGGCCAAGCAAGTAAGTTGACTGGTGTGATCTCTGGTTTTCCACTACCCCCTTCAGTCCTGCAACTCTGACTCCTGAACAGCCTCTCCCATGAGTCAGGAATCCTCTGGAACAGTGTGGAATGTGGGCATGGATGGAGCTGCTGGGGAAGGAGACAATCACTCAAAATCAGGTAGAGGCACCTTGTGTGAGTTGAGTTTCACATACATAAGCTACATCTGTCCAACTTTGGGTCTCTCCCCCCTTTGCCAGCAGCCCACCAGCATGGCCGATTTGATACTGTTCAAGAGGATTCCTGACCCTCCGGGGGGGGGCGTTTAGAGGATCAGAGAGTTGTAGAGAGGAAAAGGAAATATTAAATTCCCTTTCTTTTAGCTTTCTTTTCTGTGTGATTCTCAGAATCCAAGGCTATATAACCAGCCATCTTTTTCTATCTTACAGACCCATTATGTGTTTAGGTTCTCTGAATTATATGTATCAGTGACCACATCACCTGTTTCCAGCTTGTCTTCTTTTCACAAGCACCAATATAAGCTACTGCTAAAATTACAGAATTTAAGACACTTTAGCAAAAAAAGTTGCCAAACACCACCATTCTAGCCTATCGAAGGCTTTTTCAGCACCTTCCTGAAGCTTTAAGCAACTGTGTTTTTTACATATCAGCTGTTAGCACATATATACCTTGTCAGAGGAAAGTCTCGTTAGATTCAACAGGATATACTTCTGAGTAGACATGTATAGGATTAGATCAATATTAATAGGGTTGTAGTCTGAATTATGTATTTTACAGTAGTTCATTTAGAGTTAAAACTAGTTTGATTAATATTTACATAATTACCAATATTGTTTGAGCTTCTTAAAAAATAGTAGCTGCCTTGTAGAGTCTTAATACAGCTGTGAAATTGGGTGATAGGATTGTACTTCAGCTTTGTCCTTCCTAGACATATAACCTCTCAACTCACAGACTATAAAATTAATGCCCATAGTTGGATTTGTCAGTGGTATTGCAAAAATTCCAATAAACACTTTCTAAAAAGCTGAAATCCAGAGGTCAGTTGGCATTGTTTTTTGTTTTTTGTTTATAGCTCTGATCATATTCATAATGGTACTCAGATTTCTATACCTTTTGTGTCTCAGTAGCTGGGCATGCTAGACAAATCTTAAACTGGATTATTTGTACCTGGATCCTTCATGATTATATGCATTTATAATGATGTCCCAGACCTACAGCTGTTTCCTTACTTTGTTCCATTCCCCCAAATGTATTTGACCTGTTCTAAGCAGAGTCTGCAGGGAGAATTGGGGAAATGGGGTGGGAGTTCAGGCACAGGACCATGGACAGCTCCAGGTGGCACTGAGCAAAAAATCAGGCTGGATACAGTCACTGAAAAGCAAGCAAACCGGGATGTTGCTCTACTCAAGGTCTGGAACCAAAGGTTTAAGTAGGCTGCAGGAAGGTCATAATTTCTATCTTCTGTGCTTAAAGGGGCCATACTCATTTTTTGAGCCACTGGCTTCAGCCAAGCAGGAGGGTTTCCTGTCTGGACCACAGAGTCTCTACAATTAATATTGCCAAAATGTGCACATTAGAATGCACATCCCAATGAAAGCAATACAGCGTGGATAAACAGAATCCACATTTGGATATGTAGCCAACTGTTTCGTTTGGATGTGCACCTGATTTATACCTTCAGTTTTTTATTGTGTAAGTGATATATTTGTAGAAGCCTGTTTACTGATATGGCTTATCTTAGTGATTCAGAGTACAGTGGTACCTCGGGTTAAGTACTTAATTCGTTCCAGAGGTCCGTACTTAACCTGAAACTGTTCTTAACCTGAAGCACCACTTTAGCTAATGGGGCCTCCTGCTGCTGCCGCTGCACCGCCGGAGCACGATTTCTGTTCTCATGCTGAAGCAAAGTTCTTAACCTGAAGCACTATTTCTGGGTTAGTGGAGTCTGTAACCTGAAGCGTCTGTAACCCGAGGTACCACTGTAAATGGCAGGGATAAAAGCTGGCAACCCTAGTACAAATGAAGGAGAGCAATGGTTTTGTTCATGTGAACTGAGTGTGTCTTCCATAACTTTCCCAGGATTCCCTGTAGCAGAGATGTCCTGGATTGCTTGGATGATAGGTTATGTACGCTACAGAAAAGTGCTCCCTGAAGGCAACTAATTTTTTTAAATGACAGTCTAGAACATTTGTGTCTGCAGTTTTAAGAATGGGTTTTACTGGCCATTAATTTTTTTTAGTAACAGTTATGCTGCTATTACATTTCTGGGTTTTTTTTAATAATAAAAAAATAGTACAATGTAATGGCATTTAAGGGACGCGGGTGGCACTGTGGGTGCCTAGGGCTTGCCGAACAGAAGGTCAGAAGTTCAAATCCCCACAACGGGGTGAGCTCCTGTTGCTCCTGTCGCCAGTCGAGAATTATTCCATGGCTCACAGTAAGAAGTTGCAAGATGGTGAGGCTGATGTTTGGCTGCAAGTAATGAATTACGGAGGAGTGGAAATCTGCCAACATAGCAGTTCGAAAGCATGTCAAAGTACAAGTAGATAAATAGGTAGCGCTCCAGCGGGAAGGTAAACGGCGTTTCCGTGCATTGCTCTGGTTCGCCAGAAGCGGCTCAGTCATGCTGGCCACATGACCCAGAAACTGTACACCGGCTCCCTCGGCCAATAAAGCGAGATGAGCACCGCAACCCCAGAGTCGGTCGCAACTGGACCTAATGGTCAGGGGTCCCTTTACCTTTAATGGCATTTAAAATGTAAAGAATTGCTATTAGCAGGCATGTGGGCATTTTAGGGGGGGAAACCTTCGATGTCTAACTTACTCCACTTTGCAGGTTCATCATCATCATTTTTTTAAAAAATGACATGCACTATTAAAACATTGTGGAAGTTGGAGCCTTTATTCCAGGGATGGGGAACCGTTTTCACCCCTAGGCCCACATTCCTTTCTGGAAAGCGTTCAAAGGTCACATGCCAGTGGTGGCCAGGACCAGAGGCAAACATTGGCAGAGCAATGAACAGTAGGTTAGTTTCTACACACACACAATCAATCTCTGTTCTCCATCCAGGCAAGCAAAAGTTGTTATCAGAGTTCAAGAACACATTCCATTCAGGCAGAAAACTACTCTGGTGCAAATCCAGGCCAGTGAGGGGGTGTGGCTTAGTAAGAGGGGGTGTGGCCTGGTCAGAGTTCCAAAGACCAGAAAGAGAGGCCTGTAGGACCCAAACTTGGGTCTCCAGCTGTGTTTGGACTAAGACTTCCATAACCCCTTGCTAGCAGGACCAGTGAGTGGCCAGGAATGATGGGGACTGTAGTTTAAAAACAACTGGAGACCCTAGTTTGGGAAACCCTGTTGTAGGACCACATTTGGCTCCTGGGCCTGAGGTTCCCTGACCCCTGCTTTATTCTTTGTGGCTGAGAAAACTGGCATCAATGCAGTCCCACGTTCTTTCACACCCTCCCCTCCCTGTGTTTTTCTCATTCTGTTTCTGTGAGCATTGCCCTCTGTGAGCCAACTCTTCATTTCTGTTGCTTACACAAAACAAGAAAAACAATCTGCCTTAAATCAGGAGGGAAGTGCTTTCTGTTTTGTAACGTCCTGCTGATAATTACAGTAATTCCTGCTTCCTTTAAACAGCCTGAAGTGAAGCCACTGAAACATGGTTTTAAGTGTTAAGGAGGATAGCCAATAGGATGAGGAATTCCATTCCAGAAAAGCATTCTTTGGTGTCTTCGGGGACTGCTAAGCCACAGAGAAGGGGAGATGGCCGAGTTCGGCATTTTCTCACATGAACAAAATGGCAGGCCGACCCTTTATCACACCTTAATTAAAAGGTGGGAGGATCACCAGAGCCAGTGAAAATTGCTTTTGGGCCCAGAATTTATCAATGCATTGCCAGCTGGCTATTAGGCTGCCACTTCAGGAAAAGGGACTTGTTTTCAATTGGATAGCAGTGCCAGGCCTGAACAGGCCCTTTTAATCTGCATTAAGCAAACTAAATTTTTAATCTTTACATTTTTATCCTGCCCTAATTTTAAGGATCTTAGCTGGTTCTCCTTGTATGGATAGTTTTGTTACATAGCTTGACCACTAGGTGGCAGTGGACTTAGTTGTCTCTGAGTGGAGTCAAGTGTTTCCTGTTGCTCTTCTTCTTTGGTTGTGCGAGACAGTAAGGTTCTCATTTCGCTTCCTTGACTGGTGCGTCTTTTTCAGACATCTTTTCCATCACTTGCTACCTGATCCTTTTCACCAGCGCTGTAATTTTATTTGTATGCCACCTTTCCACAAAAAAGAACCATGCTCAAAGTGGCTCAAAGAGGAATACGCCTGGAAATCAAGCATCGCAAGAACAGTTTCATAATAAAATAATGGAGTGACAACATATTAGCATATACAGTGGTACCTCTAGAAGGGGTAGAAATGGAGGCAGTGAGAGATTTTACTTTCTTGGGTTTCATGATCACTGCAGATGGTGACAGCAGTCACGTAATTAAAAGACGCCTGCTCCTTGGGAGAAAGGTGATGGCAAACCTAGACAGCATCTTAAAAAGCAGAGACATCACCTTGCCAACAAGGTCCGTATAGTTAAAGCTGTGGTTTCCCCAGTAGTGATGTATGGAAGTGAGAGCTGGACCATCAAGAAGGCTGATCGCCGAAGAATTGATGCTTTTGAATTCTGGTGCTGGAGGAGACTCTTGGGAGTCCCATGGACTGCAAGAAGATCAAACCTATCCATTCTGAAGGAAATCAGCCCTGAGTGCTCACTGGAAGGACAGATCCTGAAGCTGAGGCTCCAATACTTTGGCCACCTCATGAGAAGAGAAGACTCCCTGGATAGTGCATATCCCTCCCCCTCCCCATGAGTGTAATCTCTTAATTCATTACGTTGATCCATGGCTTTCTTCTATATCCATTTTACTTCTGTATCCTCTTGAAAAAGCTAATCAAAAGTCTTGTACCTGCACGGACTGGCATAATTTCCATAGCTATGTAAGATAGTTAAGCCTTGCTTAACAATTCACTATTTAAGGACAGCTAACGCTTGGCTTAAGCAACCTTTTAAAGTAAGCTGTTAAGAGGGAGGAAAAGCAATGTTAATAGCAAATTATTATTTTTGGAGCCAATGAACACACACCCTGGCCACCAAAGCTCAAAATCTTTCCCGTCTGTTACTTTACTCACCGGCCAAAAAAAATTAAGCACTGCTAAGTTGTGTTAAGAAATTAAAGTTCATCAACCCATAGTTAGCTTGTTGAGCAACGCTGACATGTTCTTCAGTGGAGCTGAGCGCTTCCTGCTCCAGTGGACTTCAAGGGGATTTGTGGGTATTTTCTCATTGAAAAGCAGTCCAATTATGGCATTATTGAGGAAATTAAATATGGATTAAGAAGCCTGACTCTGGGCTATCTGAGGCTTGAAAATACTTTCCTTCTTGGTTCTTAGAACTAGCGTTCCATCTCCCATGAAGTCATGGGAAATCTTGCTGGGTAATGCCATCTCAGCAAAGGTTCTGAAGTGACCTTTTTAAGGAAATGAAATCAAAGAGCCAAACTTCACTCTTAACCAGGACAACTAGACGCAGACCTCAGGGCGCAGACCTCAGAGGGGCACAGTTTCCAACCTTTGAGGGACACGGTTTTATACAGACTGGTTTTCACCGTTTCTTACAAATTTCTGACCATGTTTTACTTTTATCTTATATTTTGAACACAGTTTCTCAAAGTTTGGACTTACATACACTTGACAATGTTGCAAAAGAGACTAGCTGGCTTGGCAGCTATATCAGCTGAACAAGCCCAAGCACCAGCACTTGACTCCTGAAGGAACTGGTGACAAAATTTGCAAAGTGAGATTCTGGATGTGCCTGAAACAGAAACTTAAATTTTAACATTACAAATCACAAGATCATTCAAAATCGATTTGTGTGCTAGAACATTTTATTTTGTATTGCAGAAAGGTAATCAAATATTGTTGTATTGCAAGAGTAAAGCAAGACGCCAATGACAATAATGATAATGATAAAGGCTGAATTTGCTCAATTTAATAAATGTTGGTTAATCCCAGATGCTCCAAGTGTAAGGCTCCAGGGCAAGCTCCCCCAACCTAGGGTCCTCAGATGATGTTGGACTACAACTCCCATTATTCTTGACCACCGATCATGGTGGCTGAAGATGATGGGAGGTATAGTCCAATAAGGTTTGGGGTGGGGAAAGCTGGCAAATTGAGCTAAGGACCATACATTTAAAGAACATTTCTGTCCAACCCAAAGAATCCTGGGAGCTGTAGTGCTGGGAATCGGGATGGGGTGAACTACAGTTCCCATGATTCATTTGGGGGGAGGGAAGGATGTGCTTGAAATGTATGGTTCATACACAGCCTCCGGAAGCAGGCCCTAAGTGCCTTACCTTTTGCACATCAGACTGTTCTCCACTAGAGGGAGATTGGTTTGAGCTCTGGTGAGCTGCAACCTGGTCTCTACAATGGTGTGGATACTGCAGCTCATCAACCCAGCCAGACTAGGTGACTCAAGGGACTAACAGAGGCCTGGCTTGCTCTATATAGCTCTTGGCCCAGGCTTGGCTCCCGATTCTGAGCAATTTTATTTATGAATTAAAAACGTCAACAATAAAATACATATACAGTGGTACCTCAGTTTTCGAACGTAATCCATTCAGGAACACTGTTTGAATTCCAAAACGTTTGAAAACTGAAAACTCAGCACGGAAGCCTCAATACGGAAAACTCAGTGCAGTAGCCGCGTGGCATGTGCTACTTCCAAGGAGAGTTTGAAAACCGAAGCATTTACTTCCGGGTTTATGGCTTCTGGAAACCGAAATGTTTGTCAACGGAGACGTTCGAAAACCGAGGTATTTAAAAAGTCAAGTGTAACACAGCTACAGACTGGGATAAAGCGTGCGTGCGCGCGCGCACACACACACACACACACACACACATGAACCCCCCTCTTCAAAGGCTTCTTGCAAATGGAAAGTCTTCAATAGTAATCCTTGTCCTGCACAGCTCAGTGACTGGTTGGGTATATAAGGGATGAGATGACCTATTCTCACTGACTTACTCCTACTCTGCCTGGCCTTCTCCTCCTCCTCCTCCTAATCCATCCTTGTCCATCTGTTTTCTCCAGAGCCTGTCCCACTGGCCTACTACCACAGACCCTACTGGGCCTTGACATGATCCAAAAGAAGTGGAAGTAGAAGTCTGTTTCTTACCATTGTTTACCTGGAAGCACGGCTCCTTTTCAACCTTCCTGATTGGAAGAAGGCATGTCGGGAACCACAGATAAAGCCAGCTGTCAGGATGAAAGGCTTTGTCATGGTCCGGTTCATGGGCGATCGAAGTCCTGGCTAGGGACGTCGGGACGGGGGGGGGGGGCAAGACGGCAGGTGGGAGCAGGAATGGGAGTACAGAAGCCAGGAAGCCAAGAGTCCAAGGGTCAGAGAGCCAGGAGTCAAAAAGCCAAGGGTCTGAGGGTCAGGAAGCAAGGAGTCATGAAGTCAGGGGTGCAAGGATCAAGAAGCAAGGAGTCATGAAGTCAAGGGTCCGAGGATCAAGGAGCCAGACGCAGCAAGGCAGGGAATGTGTTGCTATGGAAAAGAGCCGAAGGGAAATGCTGACCTTATATCCCTTCCCGGCTCTTGCCACCAGGTGCTGTGAGTTACCAATTTGCCACACCTGTGCGGCCGCACCTTGCCTCTTCAGAACAAACTTAGGAAGGCCCCAGTCATAGAATCATAGAATCATAGAGTTGGAAGAGACCACAAGGGCCATCGAGTCCAACCCCCTGCCAAGCAGGAAACACCATCAGAGCACTCCTGACATATGGTTGTCAAGCCTCTGCTTAAAGACCTCCAAAGAAGGAGACTCCACCACACTCCTTGGCAGCAAATTCCACTGTTGAACAGCTCTTACTGTCAGGAAGTTCTTCCTAATGTTTAGGTGGAATCTTCTTTCCTGCAGTTTGGATCCATTGCTCCGTGTCCGCTTCTCTGGAGCAGCAGAAAACAACCTTTCTCCCTCCTCTATGTGACATCCTTTTATATATTTGAACATGGCTATCATATCACCCCTTAACCTCCTCTTCTCCAGGCTAAACATGCCCAGCTCCCTTAGCCGTTCCTCATAAGGCATCATTTCCAGACCTTTGACCATTTTGGTTGCCCTCCTCTGGACACGTTCCAGTTTGTCAGTGTCCTTCTTGAACTGTGGTGCCCAGAACTGGACACAGTACTCCAGGTGAGGTCTGACCAGAGCAGAATACAGTGGCACTATTACTTCCCTTGATCTAGATGCTATACTTCTATTGATGCAGCCCAGAATTGCATTGGCTTTTTTAGCTGCCGCGTCACACTGTTGGCTCATGTCAAGTTTGTGGTCAACCAAGACTCCTAGATCCTTTTCACATGTACTGCTCTCAAGCCAGGTGTCACCCATCTTGTATTTGTGCCTCTCATTTTTTTTGCCCAAGTCCTGCAAGGTCCTACTGGTCACAGGGCCTGGCTCCTGCACGCACTCCTGACAGGCTTCGTGTCTTGATGGCTATGCTCTGCCTCCAATGCTTCTGGAATATGAGTTGCTGGAAACCATAGGAGGGGAGAGCGCCCTTGTGCTCGGGTCCCACTTGGGGGTTCCTCACAGACATCTAGTTGGCCACTGTGAGAACAGGATGCTGGACTAGATGGGCCATTGAGCTGATCCAGCAGGGCTCTTCTTAAAGGTTAAACCAAGAGGCAGGATAATGGAGGAACCCAGATGTCAGGACCAAAGGATAAACCAGGAGATGGGAACAAAGGCTGCATACACAAACATATATTGAAAGAACATCGAAAGCATATGACTTCCCACAAATAATTATGGGAACTATAGTTTGTAAAGGGTGCTATAATAATAATAATAATAATAATAATAATTTATTATTTATACCCCGCCCATCTGGCTGGGCCTCCCCAGCCACTCTGGGCGGCTTCCATAAAAACCAAAAATACAGTAAAATATCACACGTTAAAAACTTCCCTGAACAGGGCTGCCTTAAGATGTCTTCTGAATGTCAGGTAGTTGTTTATCTCTTTGACATCTGCTGGAAGGGCATTCCACAGGGCGGGCGCCACTACCGAGAAGGCTCTCTGCCTGGTTCCCTGTAGCTTTGCTTCTCGCAATGAGGGAACCGCCAGAAGGCCCTCGGCGCTGGACCTCAGCGTCCGGGCAGAATGATGGGGGTGGAGACGCTCCTTCAGGTATACTGTTCCCCCCTCTGGGGGCAAACTACAGTTCCCAGGATTCTTTGGGGGAAGTCATGTGTTTTAAATGCAGGGTGTGTATGC
Source organism: Podarcis raffonei (assembly GCF_027172205.1). Classification (NCBI taxonomy): domain Eukaryota; kingdom Metazoa; phylum Chordata; class Lepidosauria; order Squamata; family Lacertidae; genus Podarcis; species Podarcis raffonei. The sequence continues at coordinate 16,206,993 of NC_070602.1, forward strand.
AGCCAAAGGATGCAGAAGAGCCCCAGAGCACAAGAAGATCACACTGCTAAATTTAGGCTTAATTGGAATGGGAATCCATCTCATAGTTTTTCCTGTCTGGAAGGAACCAACAGCTGGCTTGGATGAGTGGGATCACCCCAGTACATGAGGATACTAAGTTGCTTTCTAGGCTCTACCATGCATGCTCCAGGATACTGTATAAATCCAGCCAGTTTTCTGGACATGTAGAGGAGTTGTTTTCCCCAATTGTTCTGTCACAAGCTTTAATGTGCAGAACTTCCGCTGCTTTCCTTACTTTTGGGACTAATTTTGATTGCGGTTTGGAATTGCATGCATGTGTCTGAGTACAGCTTGTTCTCGCAGGTCCGTGTGCTGCTAAGCTGGTTGACAACAGCCCTGTGCTTCCTGATGGTCCTTCTCTGCATATGTTAAGGGATGCTATCAAATAGCTTTAAACTTCTGGGTATTTCTCTCACCCGTTCCTTTATTTGTGGTGTCATTTCTAGAATTGTTGCTTCATCAGGGCCCAGTGAGGTCGGAGGGTAACAGTATGGTCCAAACAGGCCAGTGATCAATCACAGAGGGTTAAGCTCAGGCTGAAGAGGCAAGCCTAAGACAGTTCTTAGACAAAGCCAGCAAGACCTCTATTGGCTCTCCAGATCGCCTGATTCCTTCTTGCCTGACATATTACAGCAGGAATGAGGAATCCTTTGCAGCCTAAAGGTTGCCCAGTGGTACCTTGGTTCTCAAACACATTGGTTCCCAAACACCGAAAATCCGGAAGTAAGTGTTCCGGTTTTCAAATGTTTTTTGGAAGCCGAATGTCCAATGTGGCTGTTGGCTATTGTTTCCGGGGCGCCTGCACCAATTCAAAGTGTTGGTGCTGACCTTTAAAGCCCTAAACGGCTTCAGTCCTGTATATCTGAAGGAGCGTCTCCACCCACATTGTTCAGCCCGGACCCTGAGATCCAGCGCCGAGGGCCTTCTGGTGGTTCCCTCACTGCGAGAAGTGAGGTTACAGGGAACCAGACAGAGGGCCTTCTCGGTAGTGGCGCCCGCCCTGGAATGCCCTCCCTTCAGATGTGAAGGAAATAAGTATTCTGCTCTGGTCAGACCTCACCTGGAGTACTGTGTCCAGTTCTGGGCACCACAGTTCAAGAAGGACACTGACAAACTGGAACGTGTCCAGAGGAGGGCAACCAAAATGGTCAAAGGCCTGGAAACGATGCCTTATGAGGAACAGCTAAGGGAGCTGGGCGTGTTTAGCCTGGAGAAGAGGAGGCTAAGGGGTGATATGATAGCCATGTTCAAATATATAAAAGGATGTCACATAGAGGAGGTTGTTTTCTGCTGCTCCAGAGAAGCGGGCACGGAGCAATGGATCCAAACTACAAGAAAGAAGATTCCACCTAAACATTAGGAAGAACTTCCTGACAGTAAGAGCTGTTCAACAGTGGAATTTGCTGCCAAGGAGTGTGGTGGAGTCTCCTTCTTTGGAGGTCTTTAAGCAGAGGCTTGACAACCATATGTCAGGAGTGCTCTGATGGTGTTTCCTGCTTGGCAGGGGGTTGGACTCGATGGCCCTTGTGGTCTCTTCCAACTCTATGATTCTATGATTCTAAGTAGCCATCTTATCTTTAAAAGACATCTGAAGGGAGCCCTGGTTTTGGAAGTTTTTAATATTTAATGCTGTATTGTTTTTAACATTCGATTGGAAGCCGCCCAGAGTGGCTGGGAAACTCAGCCAGATGGGCGGGGTATAAATAATAAATTATTATTATATTATTATTATAATCAGAAGCCGCACCTTGGTTTTCGAATCGAGTCGAACGGACTTCTGGAACGGATTAAGTTTGACAACCAAGGTACCACTGTATTTGGTGCTTTTGGTTTTGCTATTTATTTTGCATTTTTGTTTTTGAGGCTTTTTCAGTTAATTTGTTTTTGTGACTGTGTGGAACTCAGTTCAGCTGATTGATTGATTGTGTGACTGTGGAAATGGATAAAAGTCCCCCCCTCCAAACAATTAATTTTAATTTTCATCATCTGCAATACTGTCTTATTTATTTTATAGTACAGTACACTGATTATTGCTTTTATGGATCAATGGTCTCGTTAGTAAAATTCATGTTAAATTGCTGTTTTAGGGGTTCTTTTTAAAAGTCTGGAACAGATTAATCCATTTTGCATTACTTTCTATGGGAAAGTTCGCCTTGGTTTGGGAACGCTTTGGTTTTGGAAGGGATTTCCGGAATGGATTAAGTTTGAGAACCCAGGTACCACTGTAGACTTCCAAAGCCTGTATGCCAGTGGAAGGTGGAGACCAGAGTCAAATTTTGGTGGAGCAATGGATGACTCTCACCTTTATACTGCAATCAACATTGCAACCATGTGAAAGGATCAATTTTATACACCCCCCCCATTCATAAATTTCTCCAGTCTTTCCCCCAGGCAAACAAGAAGCATCGTCAGTTCAATGACACTTTCTCAGCCTTTCAAAAGCACTTGAGGAGAGTGCAGATCAGAGAGGAGGGTGCTTGTCATGGGAAGAATTCTGAGGGCAAGGCAGAGATGCTTAGAGGGCAGGATTTGGCCCCAGCCCTGCATTGCAGTTTTCTTTTCCACCAGTATTGGCTACCCATTCTGTGTGTGACTTCAGAAGCTAAAACAAATTTAATAATCAATAGCTCAGATTAAGAAGCAGCAGCCAAAATCCACAGCCAAAACAGAGATCAAGTGATTAAAACAAAGCCTTCTGAATCTTTTAGGAGAAAATGATCAATTAGAATATGCAAAAGAGTATTATTAATTTCAGAAAGAACTCCAAAAGCTAAACAATCATATCTTAAAGGACAGCATAGTACAAAGCCCTGGAGAATGAAAAGGAATTTTGCTTGGTAGTGAAAACTTTTAAAAATCTGTTGATTGACACTTTTAAGAACTTTTGATATGGACGATGGCTGCAGCTAGGATTTCAGTAACCCAGAAGTTTTGAAAAACCAACATTGGTCTTTGTGGTATAAGAATTTACAGACTTGCGGGGTGGAGTGAGGCATAAATTGTGTGTCTTCAGAGGGATGGAGGATACAGAACAATTTTGCATCACCTTGTGGGATTTTATTTGTTATGTTTTGGACTTAGATGTCCAACATTCACCATCCATGTCAGCTTGGGAAATATAAAAGTCTTGGCTTATATAGATGTGTTGCCATTTCCTATTATTTATTTATTGTTTTCTTGCTTGCTTGGTTTCTATACGGTACGATGCAATATCCTGCTACTGCATTTTTGGGTTGTTAGGTAACGGCTGTTATGTTACAACAACAATTTCCATTAAAAGCCCGGTGGTTAAAATTCTGTTTGTTGCAGTGTGCATTTTCTTAGGAAGGAGCACTGCAGATCTTCCGGAAGTCCGTTCCAAAACCAAAGCGTTCCAAAACCAAGGCACGCTTTCCCATAGAAAGTAATGCAAAATGGATTAATCCGTTCCAGACTTTTAAAAACAACCCCTGAAACAGCAATTTAACATGAATTTTACTATCTAATGAGACCATTGATCCATAAAATGAAAGCAATAAACAATGTACTACAGCAGGGGTCAGCAAGGTATACCTCACCTGGGCCAGTTCTCTCCAGCGGAGATCCCTCTGTGGGCCAGATCGCATGCGTGTGTGAGTGCGCATGTCCATGATTTCTGGCGTCTCCACAGACGCAATTTCTAGTGCTGCGGAAGCGAGTCCCCGCGCCGCACTGCGCTGGTTTAGTGCAGCGTGTGGGGACTTGCTGAGTGGGTGGCTCCATTCGGGGGCGGTTCGGAGGATGGTTAAACGACCTCCATGGGCTGCTTGTGGCCCATGGGCCTTAGGTTGCCGACCCCTGGACTATAGTCACACAATTAATCAAGCAGTAGCTGAACTGGGTTCCCCACAGTCACAAAAACAACGGAAGTGTGGCACTCAAATTGGAAGTGTGGCAATCAAAAAGGAAGTGTGGCATTCAAATCAGAAGCGTAACACAAAACAGAGCACGTTCAGCTTCTGAAAAAAGTTCGCAAACCAGAACACTTACTTCCGGGTTTGCAGTGTTTGGGTTCCAAGTTGTTTGAGAACCAAGCCGTTTGAGAACCAAGCTACCACTGTATTGTATTGGGGGGAGGGGAGTGCCTTCTGGCTTGCACATGGCGTCCATCATGGACAGCTGCAACTTGTCATCTGGGAGTCACAGCACAATATCCCTTCTGATACTATGGGGACTGCTGGGATACACTATATGCCGGCACTAGGAGTTAGAACCACAGAACTGTAGAGTTGGAAGGGACCCCAAGGGTCATCTAGTCCAACCCCCTGCAATGCAGGATTCTCACCTAGATCATGCATGACAGATGGCCATCTAGGTAAAGGTAAAGGGACCCCTGACCATTAGGTCGAGTCGTGACCGACTCTGGGGTTGCGGTGCTCATCTCGCTTTATTGGCCAAGGGAGCCGGCGTACAGCTTCCAGGTCATGTGGCCAGAATGACTAAGCCGCTTCTGGCGAACCAGAGCAGCGCACGGAAACACCATTTACCTTCCCGCTGGAGCAGTACCTATTTATCTACTTGCACTTTGACGTGCTTTCGAACTGCTAGATTGGCAGGAGCAGGGACCGAGCAACGGGAGCTCACTCCGTCGCGGGGATTAGAACCGCCGACCTTCTGATCGGCAAGTCCTAGGCTCTGTGGTTTAACCCACAGCACTATCTAACCTTTGCTTAAAAACCTCCAGGGGAGGAGAATCCAACCCCGCTCATGGGAGCCTGTTTCACTGCTGAACAGCTCTTACCGTCAGAAAGATCTTTCTGATGTTTAGTTAGAATCTTCTTTCTTCTAACATTCCAGGCAGCTGGCAAGGAATCGTGGAGCAGGTCCCTTGGGTGAGCCTTGCTCCATGTAGCTCAGTACTGCTGACACTGGCTGGCAGCAGCTCTCCAGGCATTCAGAGATCAGTCCCTCCTTGCCCTACCTGGAGATGCTGGGGGTTGACCCTGGGACCTTCTACATGCCAAGCAGATGTTCTGCCCCTCCCAGGGCAAAGTGACCCAGTGCTGTGTAGCTGTCGGTTAGAACATCAGGCTGGGACTCGGGGAATTTGTTTTCAAATCCCCATTCAGCCACAAAGCTCACTCAGTGACCAACCTCCATCTCTCTCCGCCCAACCTACCTCACAGGGCTGCTGTGAAAGTAGAATCAGGGTGGGGAGAGCCATATTATTCCAACCTGGGGGATTAAAATAATATTTTTTGTCTTTTTCTATACTCACAAAAAATGCCTAAATTGCCTGAGATTTTGTGTGCATGGGGGACATCCTAATTTTACACATGTTTAAGGCTGAAAGTAAGTCTCTTTCTATTTAAATATGAAAACAATACAATCATCATGTATATATATATTGCATAAATTTGTAGTCCTTTTTTTGTATATAATTTTTATTAAATTTACTGTTTTACAATTTAAAATACTCATTTTTACGTCCTTAATATATCATTGACTTCCCTTCTTCTCTTTCCATGGTTCATTTTACATATCACAAATCCCTGCATATTTTACAAAAATATTTTACCATTCAGTATTCCATTATTGCATCCATCAAAGCTTATTTACACTGTTGAATTTATCTTAATGCTGCCAGCGTTTGCAGCTGGACACAATTATTTCCCATATATTCAATAAACATGTTCCAATCTTCTCTAAACGTATGTTCTTCTTGTTCTCGTATATATTAAGTCTGCTAGCTGTGCATATTCCGTCAGAAATTTGTAATCCTTTAGATCACCATTAATTTTACACTGAGGGTTAGTGGGGTTTTTTAAGAGAAAGAAAATGAAATAAAGTATATATATATTAGCTATTTCTCAATGCACTCTTATCAGCTGAAGGTTCTTGCGATATGCATAGGTTTTGTCAGAGCAGGAGTCCTGCGGTCTAATCTGATGGAAACAAACGTCCATAAATACCTGGTGGGAAGGCGAGCCATGATTCACTTCAAGAAGAGGCTAAGATGATGGGAGCAGATAGCCTTAATTGACGCAAAGGGGAAGAGCGACCACTTGTAGGGATTTCCCCAGCCTTTGTGGCAAATTCCTTTTTTCTGATGGGAAGCATTTAATTAAAAAAAAAAAAAAAACACCACCCACCCACTTCTGACAAGTCACCTAAAAAGAAAGGTGAAGAGCTGTAGTTCTGTGATAGAACCATAAAATTGTAGAGTTGGAAGGGACCTTGAGAATTATCTGGTACAAGCCCCTGCAGTGCAGTAATACACAGCTGTCCCATACAGGGATAGAACCTGCAACCTTAGTATTATCAGCACCATGCTCTAACCAACGGAGCTAACCAATGCTTTGCATGCAGAATACAGTGGTACCTCGGGTTACAGACGCTTTAGGTTACAGACGCTTCATGTTACAGACTCCACTAAGTCAGAAATATTACCTCGGGTTAAGAACTTTGCTTCAGGATGAGAACATAAATCGTCCTCCAGCAGTGCTGTGGCAGCAGGAGGCCCCATTAGCTAAAGTGGTGCTTCAGGTTAAGAACAGTTTCAGGTTAAGAACAGACCTCCGGAACGAATTAAGTTCTTAACCCAAGGTACCACTGTACTCCAGATCATGGGTAGGCAAAATAAGGCCCGGGGGCTGAATCCAGCCCAATCACCTTCTAAATCTGGCCCGCGGACGGTCTGGGAATCAGCGTGTTTTTGCATGAGTAGAATGTGTCCTTTTATTTAAAATGCATCTCTGGGTTATTTGTGGGGCATAGAAATTCGTTCATTACCCCCCCAAAAAAATATAGTCCGGCCCCCCACAAGGTCTGAGGGACAGTGGACCGGCCCCCTGCTGAAAAAGTTTGCTGACCCCTGCTCCAGATCTTCTTCTTCTTCTTCTTCTTCTTCTTCTTCTTCTTCTTCTTCTTCTTCTTCTTCTTCTATCCAGCTGGGTTGCCCCAGCCACTCTGGGCAGCTCCCAACAAAATAAGAAAACACTATGAAACATCAAACAATCCCTGGCACCTCCAGGTAGAGCTAAGAACATCCCTTGGCTGAAACGCCAGAGAGCTGCTGCCAATCAGTGCAGACAATACTAAGGCATGACTTACCGGTACATTCCTAGCAAGAATCATCAAGTCAGTAACTGCACATGACAGTTTTTTTGCACTTGATTCTAACTTTGATTCAAGGCATGGCAGAAGTGCCAATTGCATGAACTGTAAAATTAACCCCAAACCCAATGGATAGGTCTTGTTGCTGAATGATATAAAAGATGTACACAGCTTTTGTAGGTGGGTCTTCTTTTATGGGGCTGGGGGCATTTTCTTTCTTGCTCCCTGTGACCTGACTTGCTTTGTGTGCTTTGCTGTATCCGAGGTCCAGCCTATTGCCCTAATAGTGGTAACTGTGCTCCCTAGGGAGTCTTTGTTTCACAACTAAATGGGGGGTGGGGAGTTAAGAGTTATCTTATTTACTTTGATTAGATTGCTTTGTCAAAGCTACTTATCAGATCACATGCAATATATTCAGTTGCTTTAACTTGCTTTAAATCTTATCATGTTTTATTCTAGTTCTTATAAATTCACGTTTCTATCTAAGTCCGATATCGTTCATCGTTCTATTTCATAGCATTTTCATGCAGTTTCATTCTGTTGAGCTTTGTATAAACCAATGACTTCTTTCAGTTACAATCAGAAGTCTGTGGTTTTTGTGCGATCTTTACTCCCTATTCCACTTGGTTAAAAGGTAAAAGGACCCCTGATCATTAGGTCCAGTCATGGCCGACTCTGGGGTTGCAGCGCTCATCTCGCTTTATTGGCCGAGGGAGCCAGTGTACAGCTTCTGGGTCATGTGGCCAGCATGACTAAGCCACTTCTGGCGAACCAGAGCAGCGCACGGAAACACCATTTACCTTCCCACCGAAGTGGTACCTATTTATCTACTTGCACTTTGAGGTGCTTTCGAACTGCTACGTTAGCAGGAACTGGGACCGAGCAACGGGACTTCACCCCGTTGTGGGGATTTGAACCGCCGACCTTCTGATCGGCAAGTCCTAGGCTCTGTGGTTTAACCCACTTGGTTGCTACTAAGCAAAATCGAACCCATACTGGAATCTGACGAATGTTGGTGGTCTGGCCAATTTTTGGCCCGGTACTATGCACAAATGTTGATTGGCCCACCAGATTTACGGCACTGGGCAGCCATGTAACCTACCATCACCGTTGGGAATGCATGCCCCTTACAACTAAATGCAAGGTATTTACTTGCAGTGATGGCAAAAAAGGGGGGTACACTGTGTGTTTGTGAAATAAATTAGTAAACAAAATGAGTAACTGTTTGGTCTCGAGTAATCCCTCCTTGTTCAAATAAAATTATCAACGAGCCATGCAAATAATGAAGAAACAGCTACAGATAAGAGTTTTCTGCTCAGCTGTAAGAGGTTGACCCTCTGGGTTACTGCAGGTCACAATGTTTAGAGCAAGGCAGACTTGCTTGTGGGGATGTGGAAAGTTACAACAAGGAAGGCAGGTGTTTGTAAGCACTTCTGTCTGAAAAGCATTGGAGCAAGTGGGGGGGGTTTAACCTGCGGCCCCCCTCCAGTTATTGCAGGACTCCAACTCCCATCTACCCTGGGCATTGACCATGGTGGCTGGAGATTATTGGAGTTGGAGTCCAGCCACATCTGGAGGGCTACAGTTCTCCCATCCCTTTTCCTACAATTGTACATGTATTTGAGGGTGACTCTCATTGACCTCTGTCTTTGTCCATGGAGTTCTCTTGGCAGGGATATTGGAGTGGCTTGCCGGTTCCTGCTCTATGGTTTTCCCAGTAGTGATGTATAGAAGTGAGAACTGGACCATAAAGAAGGCTGATCGCCAAAGAATTGATGTTTTTGAATTATGGTGCTGGAGGAGACTCTTGAGAGTCCCATGGACTGCAAGAAGATCAAACGCATCCATTCTTAAGGAAATTAGCCCTGAGTGCTCACTGGAAGGACAGATCCTGAAGCTGAGGCTCCAATACTTTGGCCACCTCATGAGAAGAGAAGACTCCCTGGAAAAGACCCTGATGTTGGGAAAGATGGAGGGCACAAGGAGAAGGGGATGACAGAGGACGAGATGGTTGAACAGTGTTCTCGAAGCTACCAGCATGAGTTTGACCAAACTGCGGGAGGCAGTGGAAGACAGGAGTGCCTGGCGTGCTCTGGTCCATGGGGTCACAAAGAGTCGGACACAACTAAATGTCTAAACAACAACTCATTGATCTCAGTGGAGGTCATGTACAGAGTTGTGGGATACAATTAATTTAATCAAAGAATTATAGAGATGGAAGGAACCCTGATTATCATTTGGTCGACTTTTTTGAGCACATCCCATTCATTACTTGAAACAGGGCAGGTGTGGGGAAACTCTGGTCCTCCAGATGCAGCTGAACTAGATTCAGCAGGGCTCTTCTGATGAACGTAGACATTTCAGTTGATTCAAAATATTAGCTGTGATACTTGTGTGCTACCTCAAGAGCTGGTATGCCTCTGAATACCAGTTGCCGGGGAGAGGGCTATTGCACGGATACAGCTTTCCATAGGCATCTGATTGGCTGCAGCAGGAACCAGATGCTGGACTAGATGAGCTATTGTTCCGATCCAGCAGAGCTGTCTTTATGTTGTTATTAGAGGGTGCTTCTGTGTTTTTGATATACAGACACTGTAGCCCATTGGTTTGGAAAAGGACCGCTCCCTTTGCTTTGGAGTCCAACAAGGCTTGAGATTGGAATGGTTCAAGACTGATGACCCCTCAAGAGATGCATCCCATGCAATGTGTGTCTTTGTGGGTGACCTGAAAAGCTCTGTGTAGCAACTCCCTGATGCATAGAATCCAGATCATCCAACCTCCTGCAATGCCGGAATATGCAGCTGTCCCATACAGGGATCAAACCTGCAACCTTGGCATTATCAGCATCATGCTGAGCTGTCTAGGCAGACTTAGTCTGTCATATTCTTCACTGTTATGCATACTTACTTGGGAATAAACCACCCTGGATGGAGCAGGCTGCATCCAACGTTCTCCCCCTCCCCTTGCTCTGCTTGCAAATCTGCTGGGCGGAGGCGGCAGGGGGAGATTTATTGGGGGGGGGAGGAATGCCCAGATCAGATTTTAGGGGTGGATGGGGAGGAGAGGACATTATGTTGTCCACCAATGAGACAACGTCCCTCAGATACAATTACTGCTCAGTCTCAAGCTGCTTTGTTGAGGGGTCCTGAAGTGTGTAGTTAGGGGGGTTATAGCCTTGTAGATGTGTGGACATTTTGTGTTTGAATGGGAAGATGGGAGGAGGTTTAATGAAATCCACAAGCCCTGATCTTCTCTCATCTCCCATAGCTTTCTAAAAACAGTATATAAGGGAGTCCTCACAAATGTTTAGGGGTCCAGACCCTCTCTGTAATTTAAGCATTGGTGTTGATCACACACACATGATCTGGAATCAGGTTCCTGAGAAATCAGTAAGTGTTGTATCTGGCCAAGTCATGCTCAGAGCACTGCCACTGAATTGAACGTACTCAGGTCACTTTCCTCGGGTCACCTTTTGAGTATGGCTTGGTCAGATACAAACTAATAATAGTCTCATTTTCTGGGACCAGGAATGAGGAAGCATTGGACATCTAGATGTGGCTGGAGGGCTACCACTGCCCTCATCCCATAGCACCGTCAGCCATGCTGGCTGGAGCGAAAGGCTCTTCCATCCATGCACAAACATTTTCAGGACTGAGACATGCTCTCAGGGCACCCATTTAAAAACATACCCCGCCCAGCTAAACGCAAGGAGCGGACTGCACTTTACAGCAGGGCTCTCTGCTTTGTTCAGGGTCACATCCACACAGTCATGGCTTCCCCCAAAGAATCTTGGGAGTTGTAGTTTGCTCCTCCACCGAGCTACAATTCCCAGCACTCTGTAACAAACTACAGTTCCCAGGATTTTGGGAGGAAGCCATGTGACCCAGGAGATAGAAGAGCAACAGAGAGGAGGCGTTTTGCACACTCTTACATTTCAGTTAGAAAGATCCAAATCAGGCATGTCTTTTACTCAATAATCTTTATTAATAATGTTATAAAAAGTTCATAAAAAATGGACGTTTTACAAAAAAAAAGGAAAAGTACAACAAACGGAGAGGTCACATAAATAAACATTCTTTTCTTTTTTTGCTTTTGTTTTAAACTGATCATTCTAATATTTCAGATCATCAGACGCGATTTCCTGGCATCGGGATCACCATTTCGAAACCGGTCATCACACAGAAACATTAGAAATCCCAGCGAAGAGTTTTGCTAGGACGGCGGAAGATCACTCGGGCGCAGAGGAAACTTTGCCCTAGACAACATGACACACGTGCGAGGCAGAACTCGGATCCCGCCGGAACATACACCCAGACACAAACAAACAAACAAACAGCGCGTGTTGCGCGCACTCAGGTTGCAATCCTATCGGCACACTTAACCCAATATGCACTCATCAGGTTGCACAGACACCCAGAAACTTCCACCCAAGTAGTAAACGCTGCTTTTCTCCCCCCACACAGAAGAGAGATCTATTCATCCACCCACGCAATTTATTTGTTGTGTTTTTTTTTTTAAAAAGAAAACAAAAATTAAAACCGCACGTAGAAATGAATGTTAATAACAAATGCTCGGCAAATCAACATGATTCGAATAGTGGAAAGAGTCACGGGGCACGTCTTGCATGAAAACTCACGCAGGAGCCTTTGGGGAGTCGCGAGTTCGAGGAAAATGGGAGACACCTCTCTCCTCCTGGTTGGAGGGTCTCCCACCATGCCCTCCCCCCCCTATATCCCGCCGCCTGCAGCCCCTTCCTACACCTGGACGACCACCGTGCTGGGTCCCCCCTGGAGGCGGCGCTTGTACTGGTCGAGCCAGCGCCTGAGTTCGGAGATCTTGTAGCCCTCGGGCCCTCGGCCCCCTTGGTACATCACCTTTTGCTCCTGGATGATGTAGAGGCGCTCGAAGTACGCCCCGTAGGCGGCGCTCGAGGCATTGTCCATGGTGTCGACGGCGAGCGGGCAGCCCGGCGCGCCTTCCTGCATGAGCTGCGCCGCGCGCAGCCTGTCCTGGAGGCACTGGTGCTTGGGGATGTCGTAGGCGGCGTCCGAGCTGACCCAGCCGTCGGAAGGGTGCGCCTCCTCGATGTACACCAGCAGGAAGTCGGCGACGTCCACGAAGCGCGCGGCCAGGCTCTCGAAAGCGCGCAGGCGCGCCATGAAGGGCGGTCAGGTGCAGCTGCCGAAGTTGAGGATCAGCGGCCGCTTGCCCCGCGCGTAGTCGAGGATGCGCAGCCGCGTGCGCCCGTCCAGCTGGATCACCTCCGGGTTCGGCGCCGCCGCGCCCACGTGCGCCGCTTTGAAGAAGTCCAGCTTCTGGCCGTGCCACACCGCCTTGAGCGACTCCAGCGTGAACATGCGGTTCGAGTCGGAGACGCACAGCGGAGGGTCGTCCGGAGGGGGCCCCGAGGAGCAGCTCGCCTCCTCCTCTTCTTCTTCCGACGACGCCGACGCCTCTCCGGCCACCGCCGGCGGCGTGGTCAGCAAGAGCTTCTTGCGAATGCAGAGGAAATCGAGGAGCCAGAGCATCACGGCTGTCAGGAGGAAGCGCGGCAGGAGCAGCACGCAGGCGGCCACCTGGCTGAGCGCTTGCAAGGTGTGGGCGCCCATGGAGTGCAGCATCGCCGGAGCCGCGGCTACGGCCAGGGGCGCGCAAGCCGCCCGGAGCCCCTCGCCGCTACCACGCCGCTGCCTCTCCCTCGTGCCGCCACTCCTCCGGGTGGCTTAGCCGCTGAGATCCCGCTTCTCCTTAAGCCCATTTTATAGTCGGGGATTTAAATGAAAAAGTGACTCCACCTCCGGCCAGAACCCGCCCCCTTTGGAACTTGAGCCTGGGGATTACCTACCCCTCCAGTCCAGTGACCTAAAAATATGGTGGCCAAGAGAGGAAGACGAGAAAGAGAAAGGAAAGGCGCGCGGGAGGAGAGCCGGTGGGGGCTGGGATGGGAGGGAGGGAGGAGGAAGAGGAGGAGGAGGAGGAAGAGCCGGATCCGACTGGGCCAGGAAGCCGGCGGGACGTGCCAGCGCGCAGGGAGCCGCCGCCGCCAAGCAAGCCAGACGCCCGCCCGCCCGCCGTGCCGGAAGGGACGCTCGGGGGCTTCTCGGGGGAAGAGGGCAGGCCGGGCGCGCCGGGAGGAAAGCGGCGCCACAGGCGCCCGAAAGGGACCCCCGCCTCGCGTGGGCCAGCCCGTTCGCGGTCCGACCCGTCCGGGGAGGCGGATCAGTCCCAGGCAGGGCGCGAGGGCAGCGGACGGAGACCCCACCCCCCCGAGAGAGGCGCTGGCTGGGTTACGGGAAGCAGCTCCCCGCGCAGCAAGCGAGCAAACTCGGCCACGTTTGCCCCTCTCTGTCGCCTCCGTCTCTCCCCGGCGTGCCGTCCACGCGAGGCGGGGAAGCCAAGTTCCGACGCCGAGAGTTTTCTCCATCCTTTTAACCGCCCCCCCCCCCCCGCCGACCGCTTTCGGTTCGGCGCGGGACCCAAAGCGACAGCCGTTTCAGCAGCAACCGGCAAACTTTCTGCAGCCCCGTTCCCCGCCCCCTCGACCGCCGCAAACTGCCCCTCGCCCCCCTATTTTGCCGGCAAATATTGCAAGCCCGAAGGACGCTAAAAATATCAATTACTTAAAAAAAGAGGGTGGTGGTGGGGTTTACCGTGTCGTCCCCGATTTTTCTCTTCATTTTTAATTTTTAATTGCAAGCCATCTCTCCCGCGCTCACACCACCTTCAGGCGCCGCTTGCTCTCAGCCTTCAGGGTGGCGGCCGACAGCCCTGATCCCGGCAGGAAAGGGGTTAATGCTTGGTTAGTGACCTCTCGGTGCCGCTCCAGCATTAAACCTGTTGCCCGGAGCGAAATCCACAAGAGTTAAGAGTTAAAACCGCAGGGTGGCTTTTTGGGGGAGCAACCACTAGGGGTAGCTGTTGGCTGAAGGCTGGAGGCGAAGCTACTAGATACGAGGCTGCCTGCTGCTGCTGCTGCTGCTGCTGCGTGTGGGTATTTACGTCCCCCCTCACTTCCTCCAGGTCTAAATAATCGTATTCCTGGTTGGCAGCTTTCCCTTAACCCAAAAAGCCTAGGACATTTGCTCACTGTGCCCAAAACTATATAAAGTTCAGTGAACTCATGCTAGCTCCAGGTTGATCTGTTAGGGTAAAAGGTAAAAAACCCCTGGGTGGTTAAGTCCAGTCGAATTTGGCTATGGGGTGTGGCACTCATCTTGTTTCTTGGGTCGAGGGAGCCGGCATTTGTTCAAAGACACTGGCGGAGGAAGAGGAGTGTTGGGGGAGCGCACCACCCCCAGCAGCGTGATCTTCGTGGGGTGCCATCACGGCTGTCCTCCCTGCCCACGCTGGGCACCAGGCCTGGCAGGCGGCGTGCCCCTGCCTGCAGCGTGCCACGCCCCCGGACACCCACCAGCCCCGCCCTCGCCTGCTCTCCGCCCCCCCGGTGCCGGAGCATGAAGCTCCGCCAGTGTCCACAGACAGCTTTCCGGGTCATGTGGCCAGTGTGACTAAACTGCTAGTGACACACGGAGGACACGGTGATGAGTGTCAGAGCGCACGTTTACCTTCCTGCTGCAGCTGTACCTATTTATCTACTTGCCCTGGTGTGCTTTCGAACTGCTAGCTTGGCAGGAGCTGGGACAGAGCCACAGGAGCTCATCCCCGTCACGCGGATTCGAACCGCCGACCTTCCGATTGGCAAGCCCAAGAGGCTCAGTGGATTAGACCGCAATGCCACCCACGATGGGCACATTGCATAAATACACAGAGCCACCTTCCGCGTAGTCACAAGGCCACTGGTCCAGCACCTGCAATACTTCAACTGGCAACTCCTGTTCTCAAAGCAGACACCTTTCCCATCATCTGCTGCCTGGTCACAGGAACATAGGACATGGGCTCAGGGCCGTCTTAATCATATCTGGCACCGTGCTGCGAAGATCCCTCCGGTGCCCCCCCCCTTTCCCAGAGTTGCCGACCTTTTTTAGGGAGGATGGCACTGCTGGCAATGCGCCCAGCTTTGTGGGGCTGGAGGAGGCGGGCAGCAGCTGGAGGGCAGTGGCGGAGCTTCATGCACTGGCACGGGGGGGGGGTGTAGAGTAGGCGGGGCTGGTGGGTGCGCTACCCGCAGGGGCAGGACGTGTGTCCTGGGGGTGGGGTGTACTGCCTGCAGGGGTGTGGCGTGCGTCCTGGGGGTGTGGTGCACTGCTTGCTGGGGTGGGATGCCCAGCGCAGGCGGGGGGCAGCCACGATAGCACCCTGGCACCTCCCCCCATTCCTCTTCCTCTGCCAGCTGGTCACTTCATGCCGTGGTGGCCACGGCAGGTGGAGGCTCTGGGCATGGTGCTGCTTTGGCGCAGCATGGCGGAGGCAGGTGAGGCCGGCGAGCTGATGCCAGGAGGCACTGCTTCCAGCCTCCGCCTCTTCCCTGGCGCCCTCCAGAACTTGGCACCCTGCGCCACTAGCCTGTATGGGTAAGACGCCCCTGCATAGGCTTGTACTACCTCAGACCATCTAGTTACAGGGAGCCAGGCAGAGGGCCTTCTTGGTAGTGGTGCCCACCCTGTGGAACACCCATCTGCTTTCAAGGAGATAAGTGACTATTTTCTAAAGTAACCTTTAGAAGACATCTGAAAGCAGTCCTGTATTGGGAAGCTTTTAATGTTTTATTATGTTTTTGGGTATGCTGGAAGCTGCCCAGAATGCCTGGGGCAACCCAGTCAGATGGACAGAGTTATTATTGTTAGTTCAGTATTGCCTAGTTGGCATCAGCTCTCCCCAGGGTTTCACATAGGGGGTTCCCTCAACTGCAAAGGGTTCATTAAACCATTCTTGAGAATTTTTAGCTCTGTGAGGGGAACTGGGGTCTCCTAACAACTCTCAGCACCCTTAACAAACTGCAGCTCCCAGAATTCTCGGGGGGAAACGCATGACTGTTCAAAGTGGTATTATGGTGCTTTGAATGTATGATGCAAAAATGGTCTATGACTCTGTGGCCTGGAGCTGAGATGTAGCCTTCCCCTGGGTAGGACTTGTTAGAGTTGCCCTCCAAAACATTTGGAGGGCACCAGGTTGCAGAAAGCTGTCTGGCAGGTATGGACAATCTTCGGCTCTCCTGAAGTTGCTGAGCTATTTTGGGCCCAAAGATTCCCCACACCTGCTGTATAGTGTAGATGTGACCATTATTTGCAAAGGGGAATGGAAGTTTGATCTGGAGCATGAATAACTGTGGAGGGATGATAGCTTAGTGGTAGAGCACATGCTTGCATGCAGAAGTTCCCAGGTCCAGCCTCTGACATCTTCAGTTAAAAGGAGAAGGTGGCATCAGTGCAAAAAAGACCTTTGCCTGGAGAACCACTGTCAGCCTGGGTAGAAAAATCTGGCCTCGATGGGCAAATACGCTGCCTTATCCTAAATCAGACTATAGTCATACCTCGGGTTACAGACACTTCAGGTTGCGCGTTTTTGGGTTACAGACGCGCTGAAACCCAGAAGTACCGGGATGGGTTACTTCTGGGTTTCGGCGCTCAAGCATGCGCAGAAGCGCTAAATCATGCTTTGCGCATGCGCAGAAGCGCCGAATTGCAACCTGCGGGTTGTGAACGCTGCGGATTGTGAACGTGCCTCCCGCACGGATCGCGTTCGCAACCTGAGTGTCCACTGTACTGTACTTTTCTGTGTATAAGACTAGGTTTTTTTTACTCTAATGTTAAAAAACAGGGGTCATCTTATACACAGGGGTCATCTCCCATTTTCATAATTTTTGAGTCCCCCAAAATAGGGGTTGTGTTATGCACGGAAAAATATGATATGTTCCCAATGCTACACATTATAAAACAGCTGCAGAGGGTGGTTGTGTATCTTCCTTGTGTATCAGGGATAATTGGGAGAGGCAGATGCCTGAGATTCTTTAAGGTTCAGGTAAGTGAATTGCTGAAATCTAAAGCCACACAACTATATATTAGGCTGGCAGATGCTGCAATGCATTTACATGATTTGCCCATGGCTTCTAGGAAAGCACCTGGAAAGCAATTAGACTGCAACGTGATACTCACTTGCCTGGCAGGAAGTTCTGTTGTACTCTGGGGGACTTATGAATTGACATATGCAGGTCAATGACATGTGCTGCCAGTGGGTGTGCAGAATGGCACCTTATTCCGCAATAAGGTAGGAAGAAAACTCAGGAAGAGCACATGCTTTGGATGGAGAAGGTCTGAGGTTCAGTCTCTTGTCAGAAACCCTGCAAGCCAGTCCAGCTCTTCAACATTGTCAGACCCAGTCCCATATTTTAACCCAAACATGCACTTGGGGACCCATTTCTTACTCTTTGCATGGTGGCAGTGCTCCTGTTGCAACCCACTAACCATAAAGGTAAAAAGGTAAAGGACCCCTGGACAGTTAAGTCCAGTCAAAGGCGACTATGGGGTGGCAGCGCTCATCTCACTTTCAGGCCAAGGGAGCTGGTGTTTGTCCACAGACAGTTTTCCGGGCCATGTGGCCAGCATGACTAAACCGCTTCTGGCGCCACAGAACACCGTGACGAAAACCAGAGCACATGGAAACACCGTTTACCTTCCTGCCGCAGCGGTACCTATTTATCTACTTGCACTGGTGTGCTTTCAAACTGCTAGGTTGGCAGAAGCTGGGACAGAGCAACCGCCGGCATTCTAATTGGGAAGCCCAAGATGCTCAGTGGTTTTGACCACAGCACCACTCACATCCTTAAGGTCCCGATCCACCAGTTGAAGATGAGTGGTGAGCTAGATGATGCAATGGTCTGACTTGGTATAATGTAGTAGCTTCTTCTGTTTCGTCCTGTGTGCCTGTTCGAGGTTTAGCTCAGCGAACAGCTTCTGAAGTTATAATAAATAACAAGATGAAAGATGAAAAAATCTTTTTAAATAATTCCAGTGGCACCTTTAAGATCAACTAAATATAAGCTTTCAAGGTATGAGCTTTCGTGTGTAATACACACTTCGTCAGGTAATTGCTTGGAGTCTTGGTCTTGCTTCTTCTGCCTTACATAAGAAAGACAAGGAAATGTTCTGAAACAGCTTTGTCATTACCTGCTAATAATTTCCTAAACGATATTTAGTTGGTTGTGCACTATCAGAATAGCAGTTCGAATAACCTATCTATGCAGAGAAAGTTGACATGCAGAATATTGCAGTTTGCAGTTTAATGTTTTATTGTGTTTTTATATATGTTGGAAGCTGCTCAGAGTAGCAGGGGCAACCCAGTCGGATGATTGGGGTACAAATAAACAGGACATTCCTATAACAGTTCAACTTCTGTAGGAAATTCAGTTGTCGTTAAGGCACAAACATACAGATTTTTCAACCCAATTGATTTCAGTGGGATTTAGCATTGCTTGGTCCCTGCTCTTGCCAACCTAGCAGTTTGAAAGCATGAAGTGCAAGTAGATAAATAGGTACCGCTCCAGCAGGAAGGTAAGCAGTGTTTCTGTGCACTGCTCTGGTTTGCCAGAAGCAGCTTAGTCCTGATGGCTACATGACCCAGAAGCTGTACGCCGGCTCCCTCAGCCAGTAAAGCGAGATGAGTGCCACAAACCCAGAGTCAGTCACAACTGGACCTGATGGTCAGGGGTCCCTTTACCTTTTTAAACTTCCTTTTGGGTTTTGCTGGCAAAGCTCCCATACAAACACACTGTACCAGTTACTGACATTTCAGATGAACGTTTCCATCTTAGACTTAGTATATTTAAGCACTGAGCACCCCCCACCTCTGAGTAATGCTTGACTGCCCCATTGAAGTCCAGATTTGATTCATATTTATTTCAACCATTTTGACAATCTTGGCACGAAAACTCTGGAGCCAAGCATTTTTGGGCCTCTTAATCTATCCCCAGATTTACCAGACAGTCCACAGGCCTTGTGGGACATGTTAGCATACCAGTTTAGGGTTTTTGATATCCAAGTGGAGTAGGGGAACATCTGTTTTTGCTCTTGGCACTTCATAAAATCATAGAAATTTGAAATAAAGGCACGCTGAACAATTTATATTACATATAGTCTCACACACCGATAATATTACACAAGCCCTCGTTCATCCTGTAATGCCCCATAGAGAATAAATTAGCCGTCTTTTGCTGAAACGGAGTCTTGCAATTGGAGAAAGAGGAGAATACTTTTCAAGAGTGCTGTGATACCTTTTTATGAGACCAGCTTCAGTTAAACCTCCTGCATGGACACAAATGTGGGCGCCCCAAAGAAATCTGAGTAAATCAGAATTCTGCCAGCTAACTAATCCCATATGTGTGGAGCATTCGAAGCAAGTATCTTGGCATCCTTCCACACCTCACTATTCTAATCACATCTCCCTCTGTCTCCCAATTGTGTTTTTTCAACCAATTGTGGGTACAGCCATTGCTGGATGCTGCCTTCCAGGTCACCTTATCTGATCCTCAACTTTGCCCAGGTCACATTCCTTACCACACCTTCCTTGGCTGCTTTTGCCTGGCTGGAATATGTCAGTGAACTGCAATAATGCCTCTTCCATGCTTTGATGGAAAGGGTTGTGTGTTACTGTGCAAAAAGCCTAGGCGCTTTCCCCCCAGATGATTTGTTTATTCAGATGATGTCCCTTCCCAAAACTTAACATGGTGGTTAGACTTCATTGAGTGTTTCCTCTGATTTGTTTATGGCGATGAGCGTTCCTCCTGCCTTCTGATTTGCTTGTGGGGTGTTTACACATCTTCCTGTTAATTGTCTGTTCATCCCACACTTCTTTAGTGCATCTTTTTACAAACCACAAAAAGTTTGGCCAGTTTTTTGATTTGGTTTTTTTAAAAAGTGGATTTGTTGCAGCAGAGCAACAGAGTGTTTTAATCCATTTTAAGTGTACAAACCGGAAAACAATCACTGTCCGGAGACATCTATTACAGTTACGTCCTGGTACCAGTGTTTGAAATTAGCCAGGTGCCAGGTGGGTCCAGTTTCAGTCACATAGAGATCTCTGGATGCTAGGGATCTCCATCTGGCTGGCTCCTCCAGCTTTCTTGGGCAGGTAAACAGGAGAGCTTATTTTTTTCCATTAAGGAGTCCATGGTTCACCCTCCCCCCAGCAACCCTGTGAGGTACATTAAGAGGCTATGACTGGTCCAAGATCACCCAGTGAGCTTCATCACTGAGTGGGAATTTGAACCTTGATCTCCCAGGTCCTAGTCTGACACGCAAACCACTACACCACACTGGCTTCCTAGAGTCCTTCTGCTATGGGGCAGTGTGGCGATCACACAGGGTCCCCGGACGTTTGACGGTCTATTGATCCCTGTGCCACCACTGTGATTGCTTCCCTGCTGCCACCAACCCGTTTCTCTTGGGTACACACAGAGTCCAGACAGTTATTAACATTAAATCAAATAAGCAAGTTTATTTTATAAGCATTAACAAGTTTATGGTTTCAGCTAATTTTTCTTGTCAGTTTCTTAATCTTAGTTTCTTTACTGGCCTATACCTTCCTAATAACTGCTAACTGATTATCCCAACTGTCTATCTGACTCCTCCTAGTTTCTCTCACTCTCTCACAACACAACTCGACCAACCCACAGACTTATCCTCCCTCTTCCTTCTCCAACTCCCAACTGACTTCCCAACAACTCCAACTCTAACTCTTAACTCCTCCCCTTGGGTTCCCACTGGCCAATCACTTCACACTCATTTAACCCTTTCCTTATGACCCACCTAGGAGGGCAAACGCCACAGGCAGGTATATATTAGGGAGGTAAATAAATATGGGGAAAGCAAAATGTCACTTAGAGAAGGATCTGAAATATTTTCCTTCGGGCTTGAATTTGTTTTATTCTGGATTGTTTTGTTGGATGTTTTAATGTGTTGCAAACCACTTGAGATTTTTCTGTAAAATATAAAGTGGTATATTATAATAATAATAATAATAATAATAATAATAATAATAATAATAATAAAATCTCATTGGAAAAAAGGCACCTAGACATTCCGTTGTGGTGACCGTAACCGTTTGGCAATTAGCTTATATATCTGAGTTTCTAACACTGCCTGGTACAGCTTGAGTTACATCCATTGCTCCATTTGATTTTGCCTGTGGCCCCACCTACCACTGGAATGTGGCCCCCATGAGGTTGCGCACAAGGGAAGGTGGCCCTTCAGTTCAGTGGTTGAGCTGCACAGTTATTTCTGTGGGTATGTCCTGCCATGCGGTCCAAAGTAATACCTGAGAAGAATCTTTGCAAACTGATACGAAACTTCAAGATGTCTTTGCCTTCTTTAGCCACTTACCTCTTGAGAGTACAAGAGTCCTCTCTTGAGTACAAACAGGGTGCTTGTTAAGTTTACAGGTTCTTCCGATCTAATTTCAAGTACCATGTTTAACAATGCGCCCCCGATAATTCTGCAGGTTCTCACCGCACATGTCAACCATTGTTCCATTGTGTCATTTGTAGCCACAGACTCTTAGATCAAATGAGTCATTGTTCGCAGTTACGTCTGTGTGCGCCTGCTAAATCAGTACAGAACTGGGAACTGGATCTGCCCAGGAGGAATGAATCCTGATGTCCAGATAAAGCCTAAAGTTACGTTACCAACTCTTACGGTTGCAAGGAACAATCACATTCCTATGGGTGGCCTAAATTGAACCTTAACTTCCCGCCAGCAATTCGTTTTGCCATTCTCTTAATGAGAAGAACCCGCTGGATCAGGCCAGTGGTCCATCGTTCCAATGGAAGCCTGTGCTCTATCGCCCTGCAAGAAAGTGCAACAACATTACCACTTCCATTGTAATTTGTGAGGATGTGTGATCAAGCGCCCTATGTGGCGCTACCCTTCTGGCTGGTCTGGAAGCTCCCGCTGGTGCTGAACTGTTGATGGGTACACTACTACCTCTGGCACGAAATTCCAGCGCTTGAGAGCTTGCACTGACTGCCCATCTGCTACTGAGACAGGTTCAAGGTTCTTGCATCAATATAAAGGCCCTTAACAACAGGGGTCCAGGACATCTTAAGGACGGTCAGATCCTGTATATCCCTACTGGGTGACTGAGATCTTTGGAGAGTCTTTGTCGGTGGCCCTCCGTCGTGGCTCAGCTGCACAACTCACAAGGACCAGAGGTTGTGCAGCATTCATAAGAACCTGTGAGATACCTTCTGGATCAGGCCAAGGGCCCATATAGTCCAGCAACCTGTAATAATATATAATATATGATATATAATATATGATATATAATATATGATATATAAAATATAAAATATAAAATATAAAATATAAAATATAAAATATAAAATATAAAATATAAAATATAAAATATAAAATATAAAATATAAAATATAAAATATAAAATATTTATACCTCGCTCATTTGGCTGGGCTTCCCCAGCCACTCCGGGCGGCTTCCAACAAAATATTAAAATACCCTAATACATCAAACATTAAAAGCTTCTCTAAACAGGGCTTCCTTTAGATGTCTTCTAAAAGTCTGGTAGCTGTTGTTCTCTTTGACATCTGGTGGGAAGGCGTTCCACAGGGCGGGTGCCACTACCAAGAAGGCCCTCTGCCTGGTTCCCTGTAACTTGGCTTCTCACAGTGAGGGAACTGCCAGAAGGCCCTCGGTGCTGGACCTCAGTGTCCGGGCAGAACGATGCGGGTGGAGACGCTCCTTCAGATATATTCACAGTGGCCAATCAGATGCCCATGGGAAGTCTGCAAGCAGACCTGAGCACAAGAGCCCTCTCGCCTCATGTGGTTTCCAGCAACTAGTTTTGAGGAACATGCTCTCTGACAGTTGAAGTATTATTATTATTATTATTATTATTATTATTATTATTAAAACTTGTATACCACCCTTCATCCAAAGATCACAGGGCAGTTCACAACACAGACAACATGTACTCTGTGTAAGGAGCCAGGTCAAACTGTGGAGGTTAAGAGCAGAAGGAGTCAGTAGGATCTGTAATTCCCCTCACCCTATTCATTGACTGTCCTATTTGATCAATGAATTGGGCATACCAAAATCCCCTTTGAGTGGATATTTCAGGAAGCAAATAGGTTCCTTAGCCACTTCTGCGGCCAATGGCCTTCTGGATGTCTCTACTACGAAGGCCTTTCCTCAGGTGTGCAAAGTCTGTGATCCTTTGCTTCATTTTCTGCAGAACGTGGGCAGGTATAAAAAAGTAAAATAAAAAATGATAGAGCAATGGGAACATAGAAAGCTCTCTGCAAGCGATCAGTTCAGGTTGCTGACAAGACAGTGGGGGACATAGTGGCAGGAGAAGCTGATTCATTTAGGCAAATGAGGCACTTCCCAACTAGTGTGCCTTAATCTGTTTAGCTCC
The DNA here is from genome assembly GCF_027172205.1 of Podarcis raffonei. Lineage (NCBI taxonomy): Eukaryota > Metazoa > Chordata > Lepidosauria > Squamata > Lacertidae > Podarcis > Podarcis raffonei. Next base: position 16,230,447 of record NC_070602.1, read on the forward strand.
AGAAATCATTTATGACACAAGTCAATTTCTGGATTTGGTCCAAACCCTTTCCAGGGAGCCGTGAAGTCCAGAAGGTCTCTGGAGCAACCCTTGTTGTTGTTGTTTAGTCGTTTAGTTGTGTCCGACTCTTCGTGACCCCATGGACCAGAGCACGCCAGGCACTCCTGTTTTCCACTGCCTCCCGCAGTTTGGTCAAACTCATGCTGGTAGCCCTTGGTATTTCCTGCTTAAAGATCAGATGGCTAATTATGAAGCAAAAGCATTGCCTATGAATGGAGAACTGCTGCTTGGGGCACCTGTGGCTCCAGATTCTTCTGGTCTCCCAACTCCCATCCTCCCTAAGCACTGACTATGTTGGTTGGGACTGATGGGAGTTGGAGTCCAACAAGCAGCTCAAGGTGGCATGCATGGTTCTGCCCCTCCTCATTTTAGCCCCATAACAACCCTGTGAGGTGGGTTAGGCTGTGACTGGCCCAAGCTTTGCCAGCGAGCTTCATGGCTCAGTGGGGACGCGAACCCTGGTCTCCCAGGTCCTAGTCCAACGCTCTAACCACTACACCACACTGGCTCTTATTTCACTGGCTCTATTCCACAACCTTATGCTACTTGGAGGAAAGATGGAACATGAATGTAACAGCTAGCTAATTAAGGGCAATATTCAACTAATTAATTGCAGTAGCTGAACTTCTGCACGGTCCCTAGATCTGCTCTGCAGGTTGGGAGAAGCCCCCAGAACAGATTTAGGGGGTTCATGGTGGGGAGGGGAAGATGAAAACTTTTGTCCCCCTGGAATGTTCACCTGAATGCTACAATGAATGCAATCTTATGTCCAAATTCTGCTCCAAATAAATATTTGCACATTGGTAACTAGAGATGGTAGGACAAATTCTTTAGCTTAGCTTCCCCCCTGATGTATGCGCAGGGAGCCCAGACTGACCCACTGGAGAAACCTCTCAGCTGCTCTAATTCTCCCAGCTGTAAGTCTGAAGTGGTGCAGTCCAGAAACGGCTTTGCTCCCTCTCCTTCTGTTTGCAGAAGCAATGCCTAATCTGCACCAATCACCTTGGGAGATAAGGCTACCTGATGATGTTGACTTGGGATTGTTACTCTGAACTGTCAACTCCTGTATACATAGACAAAGAATTTCAGGATGGTGGTGGTTCAGGGTCACTTTGCAGATTAGAATGGGTTATTTCTGTGCAAGGGGAAATGGCACAAACGAAGCTGCTCTCAGTGAGGAGCCTGATTTTATATTTTCAGGTCACACAGGGCAGTTTTTTATACACACAGAAAGCTTCACCTGCTCTTTGAATACAGAGATGGTAACCTTGATAGTGTTTATATCCATGGCGGGCAAACATATTTCATGATATTAGTCACGACTCAGAATCATTAATAAACACTAGTAATTACATTGCAGTTGAGCTGGCAGTGCCTAAAACACAGACCTAAGGTCCAACTCCAGACCCTGATTTGCCAGTTATCCCTTGGGTGACCACATAAAAGCCATTGCTACTGAAGTTTCAGCTGGGAGGGAGAGCACATTTATTTCCCCAGTAACAAAACATTGCACTTTGGTTCCATCAAAAGTCAGAAGCAATAAGAAAAGCTGGACAATGCTGGTAAACACTTGGGATTCTCTAGGTCACAGGGTTAGATAGCTTTGGAAAAGGATCTGATAAATTCATGGAGGAGATAACTCTTATCATGGCCACTATCTATGAGCCATCTTCAGAGGCACAATGCTTCTTTGTTTTGGGTCAGTGGTGGTGAACCAGTGGTGGCTGAGCAGATGTCAAATTCCAGCTCCCACCAGCCCCCGCCAGCATGGCCCAGGGCCAGGGGTGATGAGACCATATATTCTCTACTTGTCGTCTTCTTCTTCTTCTTCTTCTTCTTCTTCTTCTTCTTCTTCTTCTATCACTCGTAGCCGAGTAAGATTGTCTTCCATAAACACGGTTTTAACAATGAGTCTGTAAGTGGCTGTGGAGGCCAATTCTGGATCCACACATCCTTCCACAGTGGGGACATAGGTTTCCATTGATCACGGTGTGGATTTGCCAAGCGTGCCTTCTTCTTAGCACTTTTCTCCCTTGCGTCCTGAGTTTGAGTGTCTTGACATATTTGGTAAAGGCTGTTGTAGTAGGTAGTAGGCACAGACACCTGGATAGCTCAGTTGGTTAGAGCATGGTACAGATAATGGCAAGGTTGCAGGTTCAATCCCTGTTGCATATTCCTGCATTGCAGGGGGTTGGACTGGATCAGAGCTTTCCAAACTGTGTGTTGTGACATGTCAGTGTGCCGGCTGCAGTGTGTGTGTGTATCACGCGAGTGCTCCCTGCGATCCTCCTGGGGCTGGAAAAGGGGTTAGTTTAACCTCAGGTTTGCTAGTAAAATTGAATTACTGTGTCATGAAATGATGCATGTCTAAAAAGTGTGTCACCAAGATGGAAAGTTTGGAAAGTCTGTGGACAAGATGATTCTTAGGGTCTCTTCCAACTCTTATGAATCTAACAGAAGAGTGCTTGGCTGCTGTGCTTCTTGTTGTTGTTTAGTCGTTTAGTCGTGTCTGACTCTTCGTGACCCCATGGACCAGAGCACGCCAGGCACTCCTGTCTTCCACTGCCTTCCGCAGTTTGGTCAAACTCATGCTGGTAGCTTCGAGAACACTGTCCAACCATCTCGTCCTCTGTCGTCCCCATCTCCTTGTGCCCTCCATCTTCTTAGAGGCGTCAAATTGTATTCAAAGTTAGGCAAAAACCTGCTCCTTGAACTCAGAAACCATCATGCAAAATTTGGTTATGGTATCTTTAAGAGGTGTGCAAATGTAAACAACTTTCCTAAATCTATAGTAGATATATATATCTATATCATCTATATCTATATCTATCAAGCATTATTATTATTGCCTATATTACCTCCATCTTTCCTTTTCCACTCCATGCCTGTGCTTTAAACATCGACTTGGAGAAGATTCCTTTCTGGTAACTTCTGATTCCTGGCATTTGTTCTGCCACTGCATTATTTTTAGCTGTATTAGACAACGTTATGCAACATTCTAAAATGTGTTTCTTTTAAGATGGAGGTGATTGGTACATTGTTCTTTTTTCAAGCGCTCCCTTGAACTTTCCCTCCTTTGCTCTTCCCAGACCCTTGGTAAGTTATTTCTGCTTCCTCTGCTGTCGGAGACTGGCATGTCGCACTCTGCTAAGGCCTAAAGAAACACCAAAAACATGAAAGGGTGTGTTTCTTAATCTTAACTCAATGCAAGAGAAAGCTTTTTGTTTATCAATAATCGAGAGAGTTTCTGGGTATGTTTGACCCGAATTAAAAATAGACTGCTAGCACCAGATAATAAATGAGCTCTTACAGAGAAGATCTGTTCTGCTGAACAACAGTTTGCAGCGCTCCTTTACTTGTTGAAAAGATTATTCCTTTCATTTAAGTTAAACCAGGGCTGGGGAACCCTTTAAAGCCCGAGATGCACATTCCCTGGCTGATAGAACCCTGTGGGCTGCATGCCATGCTTTTGTACAGTAGACTGCATTCCCACTGTTATGTACTGAAGTTCTCACCCTGGGCCAGCAGGGGGATACTGTAGATAGTTATGCAAATAAGGGATCGAAAGTGACGTTCAGTGATTGGATAGTTTTAGAAAATTGTTACAGTTACGTTGTACTGGAGCTCTATATAAGCAGGCTGACTGAACCCTTCAGTTCAGTTCTGTTCTGGCCTGTGAATAAACAAGAGCTGTTTGAAGAATCGCTGTGTCGTCTGATATGTTCACCCACAACTTAACACCCACCACACAAAAGACAGAGGCTTTAACTGGCCCTTCGTCTAGGCGAGCAAGAGGGATTATCACAGTTCAAGGACAGAGTTTGAGGAGGGTGAGGAACAGGACTGGTGAGGTGTGTCATCTGGAGGGGGGATGGCATGGGCTGGGGAGAGCCCAGGTGGCCCACATCTGGGCCTGAGGTTCCCCATTCCTGGGTTAATGTCCTGATGTCCCAGAGGACTTGGACACTGAGTTTTGTTTTATTTTTTATAATTTATTTATTCATTTTTGTCTTTAACAATTATCATCACAAATACAGTGGTACCTCAGGTTACAGACGCTTTAGGTTACAGACGCTTCAGGTTACAGACTCCGCTAACCCAGAAATAGTACCTTGGGTTAAGAACTTTGCTTCAGGATGAGAACAGAAATCGTGCAGCAGCGGCGCAGTGGCAGCAGGCGGCCCCATTAGCTAAAGTGGTATCTCAGGTTAAGAACAGTTTCAGGTTAAGAATGGACCTCCAGAACGAATTAAGTTCTTAACCCGAGGTACCACTGTATATCATAATCATGTACACATAGGATTCTCTGAATCCCCAGACTTCCCTCCACCCCTCCATGGTTTTATTCTTTTCCAACTGCATCTCATACTGTTCTCCATATTTACTTAATACTCAATTCTCACCATAGTTCTCGTTCCATTTCCAGAGTTTTTTAGAATCCTGCCAATGTTTTTAATTGTTTACAGTGTTCTTTTAAGTAACACATAAATTTCCCCCATTCTTTATTAAATTTATCATCTTCTTGATCTCTGATCTTCCTGGTCATTTTCGCCATTTCGGCATAGTCTACCATCTTTATCAGCCATTCTTCTCTTGTAGGTACTTTGTCTTCCTTCCATCTTTGGGCAAATAACATCTGCACAGCTGTTGTAGCATACATAAACAGTCTTCTCTGCTCCTTTGGTATTTCTGGACCTAGTAAAAAAGCTTCAGGACGCTGAATTTGTTAATCTGATTGAATTTGGGTTCTTTCTATGAAGGTTTTTTTAAAGTTGATGTACGGTTTGTGTAAATCTAATGACTCTTCTGGGTTATTCTTTGGCACTGGGAAGATTTGGATTTGTTTTCAGACTGCCCCCGCCTCTTGCCGCCCCAATAGTCAGGAAACAGCAAGTAATTAACTGAAATTATTCAGCATCTTACAGGACCGCGATTCTTCCTAGTTTACATTGGGAAAACCTCATCCCCTGCTGATCTTTGAAATCTCTACATATTTCCTTTTTAGTTTTGCTTGTCAGTTTATTTAGACTTAGCAGGAGGGAGTAAACAAGGGAGAGACGATGCCTGGCTAGAAATATTCCACAGAGGGAAGCTGAGGTGGTTGTGGAAGCCAAAGGGATTTGTTGTTGTGACCGACATGGTATGCACACCATATTTGTCTTCCTCTCAGAAGCTTGTGGCATACAAAATGGAAGCTGCTGGGCTGCCTGGGAAGAGAAATTAAGAGGAGACGTCAACTGACTGCTTGGCTCTTTCATAGCAAAGGCAATAAAACTGTTGGCAGATTAGTTGCGCTGCAGAAGGCGTGCTGGGGAGACCACACATTACAAGGAACGCAAAAGTAATTTTTGCTAGGTTTTAATAACAAAAACTGATGGGACGCAGGTGGCGCTGTGGGTAAAACCTCAGTGCCTAGGACTTGCCGATCGTATGGTCGGCGGTTCGAATCCCCACGGCGGGGTGAGCTCCCATCTTTCGGTCTCAGCTCCTGCCCACCTAGCAGTTTGAAAGCACCCTTAAGTGCAAGTAGATAAATAGGTACCGCTTGATAGCGGGAAGGTAAACGGCGTTTCCGTGTGTTGCGCTGGTGCTGGCTCGCCAGAGCAGCTTTGTCATGCTGGCCACGTGACCCGGAAGTGTCTCTGGACAGCGCTGGCCCCGGCCTCTTAAGTGAGATGGGCGCACAACCCTAGAGTTGGACATGACTGGCCCGTACGGGCAGGGGTACCTTTACCTTTACCTTAATAACAAAAACAAAAACTCATTTTACAATACATCAATAAGCATGACCCATCCACCAGGGTACTGAGAGAGCTAGGTGCTGCTCTTTATATACTATACCCAAAAGCTTAATTAACATAACTAAACAGCATCTGCTCTACTGCTTCACAGCTGTAAAACTAGGTCATATTATTTGCTCTGGCCCTTAAAGAAATGCACATCTTGTGGAACAATAATGAACCTTCAAATTTAAAGAGACCATTCAACAAAAACAAGGTCCTGCAGATGAAGGAGAGGGTAAATTTCACAAGTTGGAGGATTGTGTTAGTGTAAGTCAGGGATGAGTCCCTTGGGATGTTTCTGGCCTACAACTCTCCTCATCCCTGATCCTTGGTCATGCTGTCTGGGGCTGATGGGAGTTGAGAGTCCAACTTCTGGAGGGCGGCAGGCATCCCATGCTTGCCTTTGGTTGATCTTCCAGCAGCTCACTTCATTCAAGAGGAGCAGTGACCCATACCTTGAAGAAGAAAGAGCCATGACTCGGGGCCACAATACTGGAAGGACTGGCTCTTCCCATATAAACAGTCCTGGACTCTTACGTTCATCATCTGAGGCCCTTCTTCGTGTGCCTCCTCCACTGCTGATGACAAAGGAAGGAGCAAAAGATCAGAAGGTCGCTATGCCTTGTGATTGAACCAGTAGAAGCTAGTAGAAGGAATTAGATATAAACAGCTGAGGACCATAATATCTCAAGGGCTGCGTGTCTCCATATATACCTACCTGGACCTTGAGATCATCTTCTGGGGCCCTTCTTTGTGTATCTCCAGAAGGTTGCCACACGAGAATGGGCCTTCTCTGTAGACACCCCTGTTTGTGGAAGGTCCAGGGAGGTTCATTGTACATCTTTAGGGGCCAGGAGAAAATGTTCCTCTTCCACCAGAGGAAACAGCACAGGGGTAAATAGACCTGTGGTCTGACTTGGGATGTAGCAGATTTGCCTGTTTGATGCAATCCAGCGACAAAGCTACATGTGTGGAAATTGCACTGAAATGCAACGGCTTTGGGGACTAAAAGGTTAAGGAGAGGGGGAAGCAAGATATTTCAACAGGATAGTTTTCTTTTGATTTTGCCCAATACAATTCAAGGTTTTTCCCTTATGGTAGCTTCTAATCAGAGGCTTGGTTGTATCAACTTCCAACATCCTACTGTATTTTTTAAAACTAAGATATTATTGTCTTTTTCACCAGTGCTATCATGCGGACGCACACTAATGGCACATAACACGTCCTGTCTGTTCCAATATTGCTTTAATAATCTATGCCATCGCAGTGCCAACCCAAGCAGCTGTCATTTTTCAACAAGAGCGTCGCTGCCAGTTGCCAGCTTGGAAGAGCAAACTCTAATTAAAAACTTGTTTTTCAAACACAGTTCAGACTGTTGTCCTCCTGAGCCCAAGGGGGTTTGCAGGAAAGAGGTCGTGGGCAGGTGTTGCATTATTCTGAAGAATCTCTGGGATTTATTAATGGCTGCCTTGGCTACATACATGAAAGATACACAATATTCTCTAATTGGTTTAAGTGCTATTTAGATTAACGCCCTGCATGTCGAGGGCTTTGCGTATGTCATCCAAGCTCCTGTAGATGGTGATATACAGTGGTACCTCTGGTTACGAACTTACTTCGTTCCAGAGGGCTGTTCTTAACCTGAAACCGTTTTTAACCTGAGGTAACACTTTAGCTAATGGGGCCTTCCGCTGCCACTGCGCCGCCACTGCGCGATTTCTGTTCTCATTCTGAGGTAAAGTTCTTAACCTGAGGTACTACTTCCGGGTTAGCAGAGTCTGTAATGCGAAGTGTTTGTAACCCGAGGTGTTTGTAACCCGAGGTACCACTTTACTTGATTTCTGCCATAAGTATTTAACGGTGGTTTCAAAACCACCCTAAAGCTTGGGTTTCAAATGCCCAACTTCACAGTCTAATCTCTCATATTATCTGGGGTCTAGACAGTTCCTTGACCAGCTTGGATCTCCTGAGTTCTCAGCTTGCTTGTCCCTTTCCTAGCTTCCATTCCCGTCTATAAATCTCTTCACCCCACTCTGTTCCTCATTGTCTCACTCTCTCTGGCCAATTGCCCTTGGCTTTCAAGCGCAATCAAACCTTCCTTACCACCTTATGGCCCCACCAGACTGGTCTTCTACTGCTGGTATATCCTGCAACTTGTTCTTGAGGCAATGGCAGTGCAGTCGTGGTAGATTTCTTCTGCTTTAATTTGTGCTGTGATGCTTCCCCAGATGCTACCAGATTATTGCTGTCCAGAGGGCCTATAACACAACAAAGGCAGGACAAAATAAACTAGAACATCGGTAGTATTTTTTTAAAAAAAATATTATTAAAACACATTTATTTGAATGTTGCAATACAGCTCTGTCCACTTTCATAATACCACAGAATGATCAATGCTCCATCCCTCATCACTGTCATGGTGGCTTGCTTTTGTTGTTGTTGTTTAGTCGTTTAGTCGTGTCTGACTCTTCGTGACCCCATGGACCAGAGCACGCCAGGCACCTCTGTCCTCCACTACTTCCCGCAGTTTGGTCAAACTCATGCTGGTAACCTCAAAAACACTATCCAACCATCTCGTCCTCTGTCGCCCCCTTCTCCTTGTGCCCTCCATCTTTCCCAGCATCAGTGTCTTCTCCAGGGAGTCTTCTCTTCTCATGAGGTGGCCAAAGTACTGGAGCCTCAGCTTCACGATCTGTCCTTCCAGTGAGCACTCAGGGCTGATTTCCTTAAGAATGGATGCGTTTAATCTTCTTGCAGTCCATGGGACTCTCAAGAGTCTCCTCCAGCATCATAATTCAAAAGCATCAATTCTTCGGCGATCAGCCTTCTTTATGGTCCAGCTCTCACTTCCATACATCACTACTGGGAAAACCATGGCTTTAACTATACGGACCTTTGTTGGCAAGGTGACGTCTCTACTTCTCAAGATGCTGTCTAGGCCTGTCATTGCCCTTCTCCCAAGAAGTAGGCGTCTTTTAATATCGTGGCTGCTGTCACCACCTGCAGTGATCATGGAGCCCAAGAAAGTAAAATCTCTCACTGCCTCCATGTCTTCCCCTTCTATTTGCCAGGAGGTGATGGGACCAGTGGCCATGATCTTCGTTTTTTTGATGTTGAGCTTCAGACCATATTTTGCACTCTCCTCTTTCACCCTCATTAAAAGGTTCTTTAATTCCCCCTCACTTTCTGCCATCAAGGTTGTGTCATCTGCATATCTGAGGTTGTTGATATTTCTTCCGGCAATCTTAATTCCAGCTTGGGATTCATCCAGCCCAGCCTTTCGCATGATGTATTCTGCATATAAATTAAATAAGCAGGGAGACAAAATACAGCCTTGTCGTACTCCTTTCCCAATTTTGAACCAATCAGTTGTTCCATATCCAGTTCTAACTGTAGCTTCTTGTCCCACATAGAGATTTCTCAGGAGACAGATGAGGTGATCAGGCACTCCCATTTCTTTAAGAACTTGCCATAGTTTGCTGTGGTCGACACAGTCAAAGGCTTTTGCATAGTCAATGAAGCAGAAGTAGATGTCTTTCTGGAACTCTCTAGCTTTCTCCATAATCCAGCGCATGTTTGCAATTTGGTCTCTGGTTCCTCTGCCTCTTCTAAATCCAGCTTGCACTTCTGGGAGTTCTCGATCCACATACTGCTTAAGCCTTCCTTGTAGAATTTTAAGCATAACCTTGCTAGCATGTGAAATGAGTGCAATTGTGCGGTAGTTGGAGCATTCTTTGGCACTGCCCTTCTTTGGGACTGGGATGTAGACTGATCTTCTCCAATCTTTTGGCCACTGCTGAGTTTTCCAAATTTGCTGGCATATTGAGTGTAGCACCTTAACAGCATCTGGTGGCTTGCTAAGTACCCTCAATAGGAACCCAACTACCTATCTGGTTTACTAGGCACTTGGTAGCATTGAAAGTTACAGGGTTTCAGTAGGAAGTTATGGGTTGTGCATTGAGTGCTAAATGAAGCACTCCCAAGACTTTGCAGGTGCAAACAGAATTGAAAACTGGATCATGTGTGACTGCCCTGATAGCATCATGTGCACAAACTGTCACAGATGTGTAATAAAAATGACATCTGGAGGAGCCATTATTCTCCAACTTGTTCCTTTCCCCACCTCCTCCTACCTTCTCTTGCTCTGGAAGATAGGACTCAAACCAGTGGTTTCAAGTTACAAGAAAAGAGATTCCAACTAAACATATGGAAAAACTTTCTGACAGTAAGAGCTGCTCAACAGTGGAACGGTCTCTCTCGGGAGGTTGTGGACTCTCCTTCCTTGGAGGCTTCTAAGCAGAGGCTGGATGGCCACCTGTCATGGATGCTTTAGCTGAGATTCCTGCATTGCAGGGGGTTGGACTAGATGACCCTCAGGGTCCGTTCCAACTCTTAAGATTCTATGATTGTATGAAATTTGTGATCTCCATTTAGTATGCTCACTGTCTTTTGTCTCTTCTCCAAGCACTTCCTTGACCTTTTCCAATTTTATTTTAATTCGTTCCATGCAAATGAATTTGCTGTCAGCAAAGGGTTTTCAGAGAATCGAAATCCAAGTGGTTTGCTTGGATTCTTGTTCTTCTTGATTAAAAGCAGCAATCCTGTCACCACCTTCAGCTTTTTGTGATGCCATGAAATTGATCTTTCACGATGCTCACGCTTCTTCGTTGATATATCCAAATTGAACACAGCAAAGATGGAACTCCTAATGTTTCCACCCAAAATTTTTCCTGTGTTGGACTCAAGATCAAGAGATACAGTTATCTCTGAGGTTTGCCAGCTGAGGTTATCACACGACCTTTTTTGTTTTTCATCTCTCATCTTTCATAGCTCAGTTGGTAGACCATGAGACTCTCAATCTCAGAGTCGTGGGTTTGCACCCCATGTGGGGCAAAATATTCCCACTTCTCAGCAGGTTGGACTACATGATCCTCCTGATTCCTTCCAACTCTTGTTGTTTAGTCGTTTAGTCGTGTCCGACTCTTCATGACCCCATGGACCAGAGCACGCCAGGCACTCCTGTCTTCCACTGCCTCCCGCAGTTTGGTCAAACTCATGCTGGTAGCTTCGAGAACACTGTCCAACCATCTCGTCCTCTGTCGTCCCCTTCTCCTTGTGCCCTCCATCTTTCCCAACATCAGGGTCTTTTCCAGGGAGTCTTCTCTTCTCATGAGGTGGCCAAAGTATTGAAGCCTCAGCTTCAGGATCTGTCCTTCCTGTGAGCACTCAGGGCTGATTTCCTTCAGAATGGATAGGTTTGATCTATCAATTCAAACCTATCCTTCCAACTCTACAATTCTTTTATTCTATTTTGGAAATCCTTGTGACTTCTAAGCACCGTTTAGGCTTCGACTCTCTGCTGTTCATTCCTTCTCTACAGCATACCCTCTCCAGATTATTGGATTGTGCTTGCTCACATTGTGAATAGCTCAAGCTATATCTTTGTGATTCAAAGCCTATGGGCCAAGTGAGTGTTGGAATTGTGCACAAGGAACAGTGGCATCCCAGGCCAGCATCCTGCAAAGATATTTCTCCTTGATTTGTGTTCTTTTATTAAAATGCCACTTTGACGAAAATCCACAATAGAAGTAGAATGCATTTCTGGCTTTTGCTTTAATCCCACACCACCTTTTAAGCTGTCTCTCTCCCAAAAATATAACGTCAAGATAGAGGGTTTTTTTTTTGTTTCAACCACAGAGCCTAGGACTTGCCGATCGGAAGGTCGGCGGTTCGAATCCCAGCGACGGGGTGAGCTCCCGTTGCTCGGTCCCTGCTCCCGCCCACCTAGCAGTTCGAAAGCACATCAAAGTGCAAGTAGATAAATAGTTACCACTCCGGCGGGAAGGTAAATGGTGTTTTTGTGCGCTGCTCTGGTTTGCCAGAAGCAGCTTAGTCATGCTGGCCACATGACCCGGAAGCTGTACGCCGGCTCCCTCGGCCAATAAAGCGAGACGAGCGCCACAACCCCAGAGTCGGTCATGACTGGACCTAATGGTCAGGGGTCCCCTTTACCCCTACTACTGCTAACACACTGAATAGGTCCTGGTAGCTTACTGGCAGGCAGTCTAGCACTTTCAGGACTGGTGACATATGGCCCCATTGAGCTGTCCCACTTACCAACCTAACAGTTGAATTCCGTAGTAGCCGCAGCCTCTGAGCTGTCATCATAATGCAAATATATTGGGAAGCAATATTAGCTGTAGCAAAAAGGCCAAGGGAAGCCACATATAAAGATGCAATTTACATTCAGTATGAGTTAAGTAAAATGAGACCCCTCAAAGATTAAAAAATAAGAATTGTGTGTCTGGGGGAGCCATATGTAGATTCAGTGGCACATATGAGAATGAGTACACCATAAGGTTTGGGATAATTAATTATAACTAACTTGTAACAAATTAATTAGTGGAGGCTGGGCCATTAGGACAAATGGGGCATTGTTGGCCTAAGCTCAGTCTGCTGGCAGCCAGCTGCCACCTACCCACTTCCTTACATACAACCAGTCCAGGGGGTGTGGCATTGACCACCAGCTTTCCTCTTCTCCTTAGTCTCAGTGTTGCCGCCTGCAGAGCTTGGCAGGGAGAAGGATGGGAGCAAAACCAGAACTGGTAATGTCTGCAGGACATTGGCTCTGCCTCTGCCAGACACTTGCTCTGGCGCCACCTACTGTTGGCCTCCTTGTCTTCTACCCTACCAGTTCCATCAGGCACCAAGCTCCACTGGGATGCATACTAAATTCCAAGTGCTTCCACGTGTGACATATTTCTGACATGTGCTGCAGCTGAGCTACCTTACCTAAGTTTCAGTTCTCATGCCCTAGAGTCCTGCACATCTATCCCCTGGTTTTGATGAGGCATATGAAGTGAAGAAGCCACCCAGATTTCAAGGTTGTTTTTCCCCATTATATCTGTGACATTAATCTAAGCACAACCAAGTATTGTTTTTGGAACCATATTTTGTCAGGTAGTTTTTAAAGCAACCCCATTCCTTTTTTTACCTTTTTTAAAACAACAACAACAACAACAACTGGTTTTAATAAATGAATACAGAATATTTGTTACTTAAGAGAAGTGTTGAAGCCACAAAGAGATAGAGGGAAGTCAACCAATACAGCAGGGATCCAAACTAATTTCCTGGAACAGAAAGAAAGTGACCGTAAAGAAAGAGAGAAAAGAAGGATTAAAAATGTATTTCTTTCTGAGAACTTGGTGTATAGAATATTTAAATTAGCATTTGTATCCTTTCAATAATATTGTGTACCTGACTAATTCTTTTTTATTATTTTCTTTTTATATTTATATTTTTTCCTTTGTATTTTTTTTCCTTTTTGGATATCTGATGTAATGTTCAATTTACGCTTTCTTTATATTTTTTAAAAAAATGCAATAAAGAATTAGAAACAGTTAAAAAAAGGTTTCAAGGTTATAATTTATTGTTATCACTCTCTTTCCTTGCCTACTTTCTGAGAAGGCTTCCGCTTACCAGAAATGGTGAGCCATTTCCATCTTGGCAGCAGCAAGAAGGAGTAAGGATAGGTGATTAACCATAAGGTGACTCATTCAGAAGAGCATAACCTCGATCAACTAATGTCTGTGGAAACCCAGGCAGTCAATGCAAGATTTTTTTTCCTCCCCGAAGGGGCTAAATGGAGAGGAGGAGAGCATGACCTTGCATCCACTATCGAGGGAACAAAGGAGATGTGGCTTCGCAGAGGCGGTTGTTGTGGCTATTGCTTTATAAATGGCGAAAACAACAGCTGCAAAGTAAAACAAAACATGCTGTTATGGGGTTATGAGGTTCTCCCACCTCAGCCCGCAGGAGAACATTGTTCACATTACCACAAAGAGGTTCAGTGATTTCAGAGCACATTTCTTCCCTCTGTGATTCCATTTGCTTCCTCTGTCCAGGTTTCTGTGTGGGTTGCGTGTGTGTGTGTGTGTGTCTGAAGCTAGAAACGGTGAATATATATATTTGGTATGACTATGGTGTTTAGATTTTTTTTTTGTAGAAAGCAGCCTGTCCTGTCAAGATGCATGAACCAGATTGTAGAAATTTGTTGGGTCCACCCTCCCTCCCATATGCAACGCTTTTTAGTTTGGAGAAAAGGTGAGAAAAAGACGATAGAAGTTTATAAAATGATCCACGACATGGAAAATGTGGAGAAGAGTTTTTCTTTCCCTCCCATCATAACATGAGAACTCGTGGACATGCAATGAAGCTGAAGGTTGGAAGATTCAGGGCAGATAAAAGCTGGCACCTGCTCCCATCGGAGGCAGTGATGGCCTCCAATTTGGATGGCTTTAAAAGACGATTGGACAAATTCATGGAGGAGGAGGAGGAAGAAGAGTTTGGATTTGATATCCCGCTTTATCACTACCCTAAGGAGTCTCCTAGCGGCTAACATTCTCCTTTCCCTTCCTCCCCCACAACAAACACTCTGTGAGGTGAGTGGGGCTGAGAGACTTCAGAGAAGTGTGACTAGCCCAAGGCCACCCAGCAGCTGCATGGGGAGGAGCGGGGAAGCAAACCCGGTTCCCCAGATTACGAGTCCACAGCTCTTCACCACTACACCACACTGGCTATCAATGAGAGGGCTATCAATGGCTGCTAGCAATGATGGCTATGCTCTGCCCTGCACAGTTGGAGACAGCGATGTTTCCGGATGCCCATTGCTGAAAACCACAGGAGGGCAGAATCTTGCTCTTGTGCTCGGATCCTGCTCGCAGGTTGCTGGACTACATGGGCTATTGGCCTGATCCAGCAGGCTCTTCTGATATTCTCAAATGCTTTAAGCCACTCATTGTGGAATAGCAGCCTATAAACCAATCAATCAAATGAAAAAGAAAGAATGAAATGTAGCTAGAAATTATTTCATGATAGAAATGAGAGTGAGGTCTAGATAGACATCTTTGAAAACCCAAACATATTTTCTAAAGAGCTTTTGGTGTAAAATGAATAGTTCCAGTAGCTGACTCTTTGACTGAGACTTCTTATCTCTTTAAAGAACTTTCTCGCCAGGGTATATGTGTGTGTGTGTATATATATATATATATATATATATATATATATATATATATATATATATATACACACACACACACACACACACACACACACACACACACACATATATATATATAATATACTGTTTATTTCTGCCATGTGGGCAGATGCCCACTAGGGACTTCACTGAGCCCACCAGAGCATTTAATTTATTCACCCAAACTGCTATCACACAACAATGCTGTCCAGGGTTGTAAAGACTGCGGAGAGAATAATTGGGTGCACTCTTCCCACCTTAGATCAAATCTATGCTGTCAGGTGCCATAAGAAAGCAGCAGAGATAGCACAGGATAGTACGCACCCTGGAAATGATCTCTTTCAGCTTCTGCCTTCTGGAAGAAGGTATAGGGTTATAAAGGCCAGGACTAGCCGCCTGAGAAACAGTTTCTACGCAAATGCAATTCTGGTTCTAAACACAGCATAAGGAGTCTCTATAGTATATTGTATTTTAAAATGGGGGTTCAGAGTTTTTAGGGGTTTTTGAATGTTTTATGTAGTTTTTCAGTTTCATTGTTCTGTATGGGACAATGACAATAAAGATATCGTATCGTATCGTATCGTATCGTATCGTATCGTATCGTATCGTGTGTGCTTATACTTTAGTTCTCACCCACAGAGCCATTGAAGTATTGCAGCATGAACCCAAATCCTTAATTTTCCACTGGGTTTAAAGGTCACATGCTTCTCTTTTATTTCAGTATGTTTCCCTACAGTTTATATACTGACTTTTTTTTCTCTGACGGGTGCCCTCAAGGAGAATTGCACTGATTGAAACTGCACACCCGCAAAGATAACAAAGCAATACTTTTTAAATAGCAAACAGCAGCAGTTTTGAAAACCACCAGCGAGACAATATTTAATTTTAATCACGCTGGAATAAATGTTGCAATGCCATTCAGGCAGAATGCCGCTCACACTTGCGTATGTGTGCTCTTGCAACATGGGAATGCTTGCGCAAGTGTATTATTTCCATGTATTCCACCTTTCCTGCGTGGTGTTCAGGGAGCAGGCCGGGTCAGGGGCGTAGCAAGGGGGAGGGGTGCAGTGGGGGCGGTCCGCCCCGGGTGTCACTACTGAGGGGTGTGTGTGACAAAATTCTGGGTGGCACTCACCTCAGGGCCTGCAGTGCGCCTGAGCCACGCGTCTCTCCTGGGAGTGATGTGGTGGCTTGGGTGCCTGTAGGCTCCATGTTGCCCCAAACGGTCTGCCCATCACCTCCCTCTCAGCTGTAGGGTGGCTGAGTGGCAGGAGGCAGGCAAACTCCTCAGAGGCCCCATGGAGCATCCTGCCCAGGCTTGCCCAGCCCCACAGGTGGCTTGCCCCGCCTCTGGGCACGGGGCATGCGCGCCACCCAAGAGCCCGATCGGCTTGCTATGATGCTGGGCAAGGTCTCCGCTCCACTACAGTACTCGTGGTTTCATCCCCCCCCCGCATTTCCAGATGATCCCAGCTTCTCCTTCCAGTATGCGCATTGACTGTCGTCATGTGACAATTTACTTTCATCCTTGAAGGTTGACGGGTTCAGAAAAGGGCAGCCAAAATGACCAAAGGGATGGAGAGAGACTCCTTTATCAGGAAAGGCCGCGGCGCTTGGGACTTCTTTAGTTTAGAAAAGAGTAAGAGTGCTCACTGGAAGGACAGATCCTGAAGCTGAGGCTCCAATACTTTGGCCACCTCTTGAGAAGAGAAGACTCCCTGGAAAAGACCCTGATGTTGGGAAAGATTGAGGGCACAAGGAGAAGGGGACGCCAGAGGACGAGATGGTTGGACAGTGTTCTCGAAGCTACAAACATGAGTTTGACCAAACTGCAGGAGGCAGTGGAAGACAGGAGTGCCTGGTGTGCTCTGGTCCATGGGGTCACGAAGAGTCGGACACGACTAAACGACTAAACAACAACAAGAGGTGAAACAATAGAATGTTATAAAATAATCATTGCATGGAGACAGCGGATAAAGCTTTCTCCCTCAAAACACTAGAGCTTGTGGACATAGAATGAAGCCAAATGCTGGAAGTTTTGGGAAAGACAAAAGAAAGCACTTTTCCCACGTAGTGCATGGTTAAACTGTGGAACTCACTTCCACAGCAGCCACTGATGGCCACTACTTGAATGACTTTAAAAGAGGATTAGACAAATTCATGGAGGCTAAGGCTACTACGAGCCACAAAGGGTCTGTTTTATCTCCACTGTCAGAGACAGAATGCTTCTAATCTGCTTCTTCTTCCGTCTCATTCAGTGCAATCCTAGGCATCTCTACTCAGAAAGTAAGTCCTGTTGGGTTCTGTGGGGCTTACAGGTAAATGAACACAGGGTTGCAGCCCCCCCATGTCTCTGTGTGTGCACCCTGCCTAGTGGGGTGAACCTGTCTCCAATATTATTTACTTTCAGGAAGAATTTGAAAACATTCCTGTTTCCCCTGGCATTTGGTGACCAAAGAGTAACTGAAATCACTGGATGGAAGTATGTTTGCAACTATAACTGGTTTTAAATGTTTTTAACCAGTGCTTTTTTTCTAAAAAAAATGTTTAAGGGTGCTCTCATTTTCCTACTCATATTGAAATACTGCCTCTCAATGAGGCCAAACTTAGATGCACAAAATGTTTAGGGGTATGTGTACCCCTGTGTCCCTTCCAGAAAAAATGTACCGTTTTTAACTATATATTTTTGTAAATCGGTTTGAGGTTTGGGTTTTTTATACAGTCGAAGGGTCTCTATATTTTATGAAATAACTAAATTGTTCTATAATAATTTTATAATGTATTAATATGTTTTAGAATGTTCCTGCTTTGTTTTTGTTTTTTATTGTGTGTTTGTTAGCTGCCCTGGGTTCCTGGGAGAGGATGGGCAGGATAAGAACAGAATAACATAAGAAGAGCGCTTCTGGATCAGGCCAACGGCCCATCTGGTCCAGCCTCCTGTTCTCACAGTGGCTGACCAGTAGCCTGTGGGAAACCAGCAAGCAGGATTTGAGCATGAAAGCATCCTTCCCTCTTGTGGTTTCCAGCAACCAGTGTTCAGAAGCATTGTTTCTGAATAATTAGGTTGGATGTTAGAAGAGAAATATACACATACCTTGCTACAATATATTATGTGGATATAACACAGCAGCCTTTCATTCATTCTAGAAATCATCTCCCTGGTTCACAATGCAGCCTCCCTGGGTGCCTGTGTTTCCTGAAAACCCCATGACATCCTCAGCTAGCTAAAGGTAAAGGGACCCCTGACCATTAGGTCCAGTCGTGGCCGACTCTGGGGTTGCAGCGCTCATCTCACTTTATTGGCCGAGGGAGCCGGCGTACAGCTTCCAGGTGATGTGGAAGCATGACTTAGCCGCTTCTGGCGAACCAGAGCAGTGCACGGAAATGCCGTTTACCTTCCCGCTGGAGCGATACCTATTTATCTACTTGTACTTCAACGTGCTTTCCAACTGCTAGGTTGGCAGGAGCTGGGACCAAGCAACAGGAGCTCACCCCATCACGGGGATTTGAACCGCTGACCTTCTGATCGGCAAGTCCTAGGATCTGTGGTTTAACCCACAGCACCACCTGCTTCCCTAAAACACAGGAAGGTGGGGAGGCTGCCTATTGTGCACATGGTAGTTGCTCACTGCTGAGCCTTTTAACTTTTATATAAATCAGGGCAGGTTTTTTTTAAAAAAGGTAATAGGAAGAACTTCCTTAAAAACAAAAGCAGCAACTGCACCGATGTCAGGTGCCTGGTATCCCAGCTTTCCGTGCTTCAGGAAGAGAGCATGGCACCTTGAATCAGGAAGTAACTTCTCGCATGAGGATTTTTCAGGTCAGGAGGTGCCAGCAGCCGGGGAGTCTGCAGAGTAGTAGTAGTAGTAGAAGAAGAAGAAGAAGAAGAAGAAGAAGAAGAAGAGTTTGGATTTGATATCCCGCCTTTCACTCCCTTTAAGGAGTCTCAAAGTGGCTAACATTCTCCTTTCCCTCCCCCCCCACAACAAACACTCTGTGAGGTGAGTGGGGCTGAGAGACTTCAGAGAAGCGTGACTGGCCCAAGGTCACCCAGCAGCTGCATGTGGAGGAGCGGAGACGCGAACCCGGTTCCCCAGATTACGAGACTACCGCTCTTAACCACTACACCACACTGGCTCTATTATATTATATTATATTATATTATATTATATTATATTATATTATATTATTATAGTATTATAGAAATATTATAGTATTATAGAGTATATAGTATTATTTCATGGAAAGAAGCAGACCATGAGTGGCACATGTCCTGATTTTTATCTAGCCCATTTCAGCGATGCAGATTATTAGTCTTGCTTGGAGAAAAAAAGGATGTTTAAAATTAGCCCCTTGTGAACTACCTCTGACTCCCAGTGCTGTTTCTAACTATTTGTGACATGGAAGGCAATGTACTTCCCGACTTAGCAGTTGCGGGGAAGACCAGATCAATAAAATTGTTTAGTTCCCAGGAAAAAATCTGGTTATCAGTTTCTCCACAGGAACTCTGGCTTCAACAAACAAGGATGATCACTTTGGGGCTTCAATTTATGACGTGGGAACCACAGAGATAAGACTTGTTTTTCCCCAAATGTAGAAGGTTGCCCTCTTCACCTCTTCACAACAATACAGTAGTAAGCCATAAGGAACAAACACATTTCAAAGGAATCAAAGGAATTCAAAGGAATGTCACTTGAACAGGGATACAAGCCAACTCCCTTTTGCATAGGAGTTAGAGAGTCCCCAAAATGTATTGAAACTATAGATTTTGTGAAGGTAAATTGGCACGCTCTGGTCCAGCTCTCTCTCACACAACTCTGACTCTTATCCTACAGTAATGCTGTACTGTTTTTAACACGTGATTGGGAGCTGCCCAGAGTGGCTGGGGAAACTCAGCCAGATGGGCGGGGTATAAATAATAAATTATTATTATTCTCACTACCAGCCAGATGAGGGAGGGGGTTCCACCCTGTTGCACTCTGGCACAGAGCAGCTTCCTTTCTTATGTGAATGACCCATTATGGCCCTTGAACTGTGAGATCTTCCATTCGATTCCCCTCAACTCACAATATTCCCTCCCTACAAGAACAAGGTATCTGTCCCCAGATGTACAATCAACAGAAGAACAGCTTCCCTGTAGAAAAGCAACACAAGTTATTCAAGACATTAAAACACACATCATCAAGAACAGAGAGCTAAGCATAGGTGCACCTTTACCCCAACACCAGTGCAGTAACAGCTTATTCCTTTTAAGTAAGATGATGATGATGGTGAATCCGAGGAAGGCGGCTGGACCTGATGGCATCACTGGAAAGGTGTTGAAGGGCTGTGCGGATCAGCTGGCGAGGGTCTTTACTAAGATCTTCAACAAGTCCTTACACCAGTCTATTGTCCCACCCTGCCTGAAGTCGTCAACTATTGTCCCTCTGCCTAAAAAATCCACAATCAGTAGTTTGAACGACTACAGACCAGTTGCACTGACTCCAATCATCATGAAGTGTTTTGAGAAACTGATGCGCCGTCATATTATTTCCTGTCTTCCATCAACTTTTGACAACTACCAGTTTGCATACAGGGCAAATAGATCCACAGAGGACGCTATCACCACCACTCTCCATGCTGCTCTGTCCCATCTGGAGCAGCCGGGGAGTTATGTGAGGCTGCTGTTTGTGGACTTTAGCTCAGCTTTTAACACTATCCTCCCCCATAGACTGGTGTCCAAGCTAGAGGCGATTGGACTCTCCAACTCCACCTGTCTCTGGGTTTTGGATTTTTTGTCAGAACGTTCTCAGAGGGTTAGAGTAGGGTCACATATGTCCACAGCCCTCAGCCTTAACACCGGCTCACCACAGGGTTGTGTGTTGAGTCCCCTGCTCTAT
The DNA here is from genome assembly GCF_027172205.1 of Podarcis raffonei. NCBI lineage: Eukaryota > Metazoa > Chordata > Lepidosauria > Squamata > Lacertidae > Podarcis > Podarcis raffonei. The sequence goes on from NC_070602.1 coordinate 16,251,206, forward strand.
GCTCTCTATACGTATGACTGTACAGCCACCTATTCCAGCAACAAAATCATCAAGTTTGCTGATGACACTACGGTGGTAGGGCTCATTTCAGGAGGGGATGAGTCCGCCTATCGGGACGAGGTGGAGCGGCTCTGTGTTTGGTGTGGAGAGAACAATCTGGCTCTTAATACGGCTAAGACCAAGGAATTAGTGGTGGATTACAGGAAAAAAAAGGCGGACATTCAGCCCTTGCATATCAATGGGGAACGGGTGGAGAGGGTGGCGGAATTCAGGTTTTTGGGAGTAACTATCGATCAGGGCATGACTTGGAGCGCAAATACCACTGCTCTGGTGAAGAAGGCCCAGCAGAGAATTTATTTCCTCAGACTTTTAAAGAAGAACAATCTGAGTGGGAGACTGCTGGTGTCCTTCTACCGAGGCTCCATAGAGAGCATTCTTACATACTGTATTTGTGCTTGGTTCTCCAGTTGTACAGCTAGGGAGAGGAAGGTGCTCCAGAAGGTCATAACCACAGCACAAAGGATTATTGGTCAACCTCTCCCATCTTTGGAAGAATTGTACGGTTCCCGTTGTCTTAGGAAAGCAAACAACATCCTGCAGGATTCATCTCACCCGGGATACAGTCTGTTTGCACTACTGCCTTCTGGCAGGAGATATAGAAACATCAAGTCAAGGACAAATAGACTGAAAAACAGTTTTTACCCGAGAGCTGTGGCCCTTTTGAATGCTGTAACTCGATAGTGTGACCTGGGAGATTGATGGGTGTGGGTGTGGCTGGAATGTGGTTTGTTGGTTGTTGTTGTTGTTTTGCTTTTGTTGTTTTTAAGGGATGGCATCCAATTTCGTTGCACTTGTGCAATGTTGCACGTGTGTAATGACAATAAAGAATCTATCTATCTATCTATCTATCTATCTATGATGATGATGATGATGATGATGATTAAATTAATTAAATTTGTATACTGCCCTATACCTGTAGGTCTCAGAACATAACACCATGATCTCTTCAGTATTTCCTCTTTTTCTTTATGCACAAACCCAGTCACAGTTTGGTATCCACAAGTTTCAACACTTGGCATGCCTAAGTTAAGTGGGTTCTGACATGTTTAAGGCAGGATACTACACTCACTGCCAGAGCTGCTTTGCCTGAAGGCCTTTCTCATTCTTCCCTTTGTGCCACTGTAGCACAAGCAGCTTTTGAAAACACACATTCTCACCGCTTGCTGTCCTACACAGTTCTACACACACACACACACACACACACACACACACACACACACACAGAGTTATCAGAACAATTCCTGAAAACCAAACAGTTCCCATCACCACAAACATGCAAAAATCACCAACCAACAGCATTTCAAAAGAACAATGACAAAACTTGCAAGAAGGATCTGTACAGAAAATCAATAAACAGTCCCCTGAACACAAACCCATACTGTGCGGTTGCCTGCATAGCTCTTTGTCCTGGGGTTTCACGAAGTTCTCAGCCCAAGTTGGTCAACAGCTCCTTTGGGGCTCAAATCACAGAGTCAGTCTTTGTGGAGTCCTTCGATTTTGCTTTGGTTTCCCCTCTGGTTGTGGATCAGAGGCCCCAATGTGCATTCCAGTCCCAGAGCCACACGCTGGGCCTCAATGCACATCTCCAGAAACACACCTGCTTTCTTACGCACAGGGAATTCTCTCCACCTCTTTTCCTTTAGACACCCTTGGGCTATTCCCCTCCAACTCAGAACAGTATTAAGGATTATTTGCTGACTATTTATGATTACCTTGTAACTTTCTGTCCAAACAACACAATTTCTTTCCCCCTGTTTAATAAACCAGTCTTTTGTTAGTACTTGCTGTGAAAAGTTCTTCATTGGGGATAAGGGCTAATAATATACATGCATTTGATACATGTTTTGTGTGCAAAGTTTTTATTTCATCTCAAAAGTGCATGTTAGGTTTCTCACGGGGGGGGGGGGGTAGATATGCATGTGGATTCAGACATATATGGGTAGCAATAGCCACCTTGCAAGAATAAGGTGAGGTCAACCGTGCATCTTTTATAAAATGATAAATTATACAGGGCTCTGAGATAGAGACAGCAAAATAGAACCCGCTTTCAAAGGGTTTGGCACAACGTTGATTTTAACTGCTGTCATTCATAGCAGATTTTGTTGTTGTTGTTGTTTGGCTTGCTGAATTTTGTAATGCAACTCTCTTAAATTGGTGAGAGGCATTTCTCTTGAATTATAGAAAAGAAATCTGAATCCAGTTTATTAAAAAATATACTGTATTTTTTGCTCTATAAGACTCACTTTTTCCCTCCTAAAAAGTAAGGGGAAATGTGTGTTTGTCTTATGGAGCGAATGCAGGCTGCGCAGCTATCCCAGAAGCCAGAACAGCAAGAGGGATTGCTGCTTTCACTGCGCAGCAATCCCTCTTGCTGTTTTGGCTTCTGAGATTCAGAATATTTTTTTTCTTGTTTTCCTCCTCCAAAAACTAGGTGCATCTTGTGGTCTGGTGTGTCTTATAGAGCGAAAAATACGGTATGTTATATACATCCCACTCCCAGACAGATTGTTGATCAGGTCCATACCTGCCAATACACACTTGATCTCCTCACCTCAAAAGGTTATTGCAGAACTGGGAAATGTTCAGAAAGGGGCAGCCAAAAGGATCAAGGGGACCGTGAACAGCGGTGAGGAAGAGGTTGCAACATTGGGGGCTTTTTCGTTTAGAGAAAAGTTGCGTAAGAGGTGACTTGGCAGAGGTGCATAAGGTTACGCGCAGGGCGGGCAAAGAGGACAGAGACATGTTTTTCTCCATCATAATACCAGAACGTGGAGCAGCCAAGGAAGCTGGATGTTGGAAGGTTCATGACAAAAAGCATTTCTTCAGGTAATGCATAAGCCATAGCATTCGCTCCCACAAGAGCTAGTGATGGCCACTATCTTGGATAGATTTAAAAGAGGTTAGACAAATTCACAGAAAACAAGGCTATTTAAGGTTAGGATGACTGTGATCTCTCTGCCTCCACTGTTGCCTCTGATATGCCTCTGAATTCCAGTTGCTGGGAATTGTAAGTGCTGTTGCTCTCTGTTCCCGCTTGTGGGCTTCTCACAGGCATCTGCTTGTCCACTGTGAGACCATATAACACCGGTCCTGAAAGACCTGTATTGGCTCCCAGCACGTTTCCAAGCACAATTCAAAGTGTTGGTGCTGACCTTAAAAGCCCTAGGCCCAGTATACCTGAAGGAGTGTTTCCACCCCCATTGCTCAGCCCGGACACTGAGGTCCAGCTCTCAGGATCTTCTGGCGGTTCCCTCACTGTGCGAAGTGAAGCTATAGGGAACCAGGCAGAGGGCCTTCTTGGTGGTGGCCCCCACCCTGTGGAATGCCCTCCCACCTGATGTCAAGGAAATAAACAACTATCTGTCTTTTAGAAGACATCTGAAGGCAGCCCTGTTAAGGAAAGTTGTTAATGTTTGATGTTGTATTGTGTTTTTAATATTCCCCAGAGTGGCTGGGGAAACCCAGCCAGATGGGCGGGGTATTAATAATAATAATAATAATCAGGATGCAGTGCTCTTCTCATGTTCTTATGCCCACCCCCAGCAATACAGCAGCAACTGGTCTCCCCACTTCTTTCTTTTCGTCCCTCCATTTCATCTTTTGAATGACATTTTCTTTAATTCCAATTAGCACCTGTGGAATCTAATCTTGTTTTCTATTGTTGGTACATTGAAGACCTCCATGAGTTGATCTCTGGGATTCGATGAGATCCTTGGTTGACCCAGCTCTCGTGGAGGGCGAATTAAGGATTGCAAAAGTCTCATTCATGCCGTCGATGTGGAATGAGGCAAAACACAACCCCTCTAGGGAGCAGGGAGCAGAAGAAGATTCCACATGTATTAAAATATAATTTGAAGTTGAATTAACGCTGATCCCCCCAAAGCCAGCTTCAACAGGTGGGTTGAGCTTGGACTCTGGCAAGTCTCCAGAGATACAGAGATAATATTGGGACAGTGCAACCTCCAACTTCTTTTCAACCCTTGCTATGGCTTAACCTGGCTGTTGACGTTGCAACAACTTATTCGTTTTATGTGCCTATTTAAGGCAATTATATACCACTTAATCATTAGTCTTTCTAAGTGGGGTACATAAGAAAAATAACCCATAGAGAATAATGCAAAAAAAATTCACCATAAACACAAACAGAAACCTGAACGCTACCTTAAAATGCCTGCTTGGAATAAGAAAGTATTTGTTGTGCCTCTGAAGTTCACCAAGGAGAGTGCCTGTCTTACTTCAGACAAGATGGAGAACCACAGTCTTGGGCCCACAACTCTGAACTCAGCACCTTGTTGAGCTAGGGAACTCATTCCCACAAGAGGCAGAGATGGCCACCATCTTGAATGGCTTTTAAAGTGGATTAGACAAATTATGGAGGAGAGGGCTATTGAAGGCTACTAGCCATGATGGCAATTCTCTCTCTCCACAGTTGGAGGCAGCAATGCTTTTGAATACCAGTTGCTGGAAACCACGAGAGGGGAGAGTCACTCTTGTGCTCAGGTCTTTCTTGGTGAATTCCCAAAGGCATCTGGTTGGCCACTGTGAGAACAGGATGCTGGACTATATGGGCCCTTGGCCTGATCCAGAAGGTATCTCACATGTTCTTATGAATGCTGCACAACCTCTGGTCCTTATGAATTGTGCAGCTGAGCCATGGAGGCCCACCGACAGAGACTCTCCAAAGATCTCAGTCATCCAGCAGGGATATACAAGGGTCTGACCATCCTTAAGATGTCCTGGACCCCTGTTGTTAAGGGCCTTGTACATTGATGCAAGAACCTTGAACCTGTCTCAGTAGCAGATGGGCAGCCAGTGCAAGCTCTCAAGCTCTGGAATTTCGTGCCAGAGGTAGTAGTGTGTCCATCAACAGTCCAGCACCAGCGGGAGCTTCCAGACCAGGCAGAAGGGTAGCTCCACATAGAGCGCTTGATCAGACATCCTTACAAATTACAATGGAAGTGGCAATGTTGTTGCACTTTCTTGCGGGGCGATAGAGCACAGGCTTCCATTGGAACGATCTCGTGTTTTCTTTAGGGCACATAAAACAAAGGTAATTCCCAATCTGTATCTTTAAATCATGCACACAACTTCATCTTTATTATTTTTCTCGGACTTGGCCAGTTGTTCATCTTACATTTGGCCTCTCCCCTGCATGGTTGGTCAGAGCAGAAGTCTCTCATTCCACACATCTTTTGAAGGAAAGGCATATTTACGTAGTGTGGACAGCTGCCGATTGATTGTCAGTGCGGTTTTGGCAGCTACAACGGAACATTTTATTTACCCTCGGTGACTGTGGGGAGTTTATGCAACTTATTTATCTTGTTCTAATCTTGTTAATCATCCAATTGCTTCCAATGATGGTCGCTTTCATGATCCAGGCAAGCTGGATAAAAATCCAGTGTTTTTGTAAATGGTGCTTTAATAACTATTTGAGGAGCAATGTGCAGGGCCCCCACACAGGAGAAACATCCCTTCTCCTCCTGCCGGTTGAAGTCTGTATTGGCTGGGATCACTTATCTCAGCCACGCTGTAAGTAATATAATAACAACCTGTCCTCATAAAACTCAACAAATGATGAATGGAACATCTCACCTCAGCATTGTGGACTGCATCTTTCATTGTACCTGGGAACTGCAGCAGGCAACCTTAAGAGGTGCAGAGCAGGCTAGTTTAAGAGAACTTTAAGGGCGAGTGGTGGTGGTACCACAAGGATTTGTCACCTGAATCAGATGCCTCACACTGTTGGACAGTAGGGTTGGCCTTGGCAGGATCAAAGCAGAATTAGGGACACATCCCTAGTTGGATGGGGAGCCTCATATGCCACCACGAGGTGGTCTTCAACCTTTTCTGAATACGGTTGCAGTATTCTTAAAGGATTAAGCCTGCAGTTTAGGGACCCACCCTTGATGCCACATCCTGGATGTTAGAACAAGAGAACCAGGCAGAGGGCCTTCTCGGTAGTGGCGCCCGCCCTGTGGAACGCCCTCCCGTCAGTTGTCAAGGAAAGAAACAACTATCTGACCTTTAGAAGACATCTGAAGGCAGCCCTGTTGCTTTTTCATTATTCTTATTGGTGTTCTGTTGGGAGCTGCCCAGAGCGGCTGGGGAAACCCAGCCAGATGGGTGGGGTATCAATAATAATAATAATAATAATAATAATAATAATAATAATAATAATAATATAAGAGCATAAGGAGAGCCTGCTGGATCAGGCCGATTGCCCATCTAGTCCAGCATTCTGTTCTCACAGTGGCCAATCAGATGCTGTTGGGAAGCCCACAAACAGCACCAGAACACAACTGTCCTCCCTCCTCCTTGGGATTCCCAACAATAGGTATTTGGAGGCTTACTGCGCCCAACAATAGAGGTAGAACTTGCCCATTATGGCTTGTAGCCATTGATAGCCATCCAAGTTGGTGGCCCATCTTGTGAGAACAAATTGCATGTTTTAACTATGTGCTGTGTAACGAAAAAGGGACAGAAAGAGGTGGACTGCCCTTAACCAGACCCAGGTTAGATGGCTCCCATGAGTTTGTGGGGCTGCCTCTGAAGACTTATTGGAAACTACAAATCAGTTCAGAATACAGTGACATCTAGCTTGTTGGCTGGGAGTGGTTGATTAGAACATTGTTCACTGGGTGACTGTTCCTGGGCATCATTCAGACTGCTGCTTTTAAACTTCAAAGGCCTATTCAGCTTGGGACCCTAAAGGACTAGCTCCTCCTCCGTGAGCTTGGCTGCCCATTTTGTTCATAACTGGAAGCCCTTCTCTGCTGCCTAAAACCAGGCCAGTGGTGACCAAGAAAAGGGCACTCTTCATGGTGGGCATGGCCGAAGTAGGTGTGGCCATTATTATTATTATTATTATTATTATTATTATTATTATTAATATACTGCCCTTCATCCGAAGTGCTCAGGGCACTTCACAAGATAAAAATACAGGATAAAATAAAATAAAATAGGTAGTTAAACTAAAAAGGAAAGGAAAGGGAACCCTACATTTTGGACTCACAGCTGTCCATGGAGGAGCAGGTCAGTTCTGTGCCCAGGGCAGCTGCCTATCAGCTCCATCTGGTATACAGGCTGAGACCCTACCTGCTCGTAGACCGTCTCACCAAAGTGGTGCATACTCTGGTTATCTCCCACTTGGACTATTGCACTGCGCTCTACATGGGGCTACCTCTGAAGGTGACCCGGAAACTACAACTAGTCCATAATGCAGCAGCTAGACTGGTGACTGGACATGGGCGACAAGACCATATAACACCAGTCCTGAAAGACCTACATTGGCTCCCAGTACGTTTCTGAGCACAATTCACAGTGTTGGTGCTGACTTTTAAAACCCTAAACGGCCTCGGCCCAGTATACCTGAAGGAGCGTCTCCACACGCACCATTTTGCCCAGACACTGAGGTCCAGCTCTGAGGGCCTTCTGGTGGTTCCCTCACTGCGAGAAGTGAGGTTACAGGGAACCAGGCAGAGGGCTTTCTCAGTAGTGGCACCTGCCCTGTGAAACACCCTCCCATCAGATGTCAAGGAAATAAACAACTATCTGACATTTAGAAGACGTCTGAAGGCAGTCCTGTTTAGGGAAGTTTTTAAAGTTTGATGTTTTATCATGTTTTTAATATTCTGTTGGGAGTCTCCCAGAGTGGCTGGGGAGGCCCGGCCAGATGGGCGGGGTATAAGTAATAAATTATTATTATTATTATTATTACTTCCACAAAGGCCATAGAATATTACTCAGCCTGGTTGAAGAAGAACGTTTTTGCCTGGTGCCCAAAGGTTTATAATGAAGGCACCAAATGCATTTCCCTGCAGAGAGCATTCCACAAATGCACAAAAGGTCGGTTTTCCTGTTGCCACCTCCAGACCTCACATGGAGGAGGCACATGAAGAAGGGCCCCAGAGGATGGTCTCAGGGTCTGGGTCGGTTCATATGGGGAGAGGCCATCCTTGAGTTATTGTGGTACTGAGTCAGACACATGCCATTCTCTGCCCAGGGCAGGCAAAGGAGGAGGAGGAGGAGGAGGAGAAGAAGAAGAAGAAGAAGAAGAAGAGGAGGAGGAGGAGGAGGAGGAGGAGTTTGGATTTGATATCCCGCTTTATCACTCCCCTTCAGGAGTCTCAAAGTGGCTAACATTCTCCTTTCCCTTCCTCTCCCACAACAAACACTCTGTGAGGTGAGTGGGGCTGAGAGACTTCAGAGAAGTGTGACTAGCTCAAGGTCACCCAGCAGCTGCATGTGGAGGAGCAGGGAAGCAAACCCAGTTCACCAGATTACGAGACTCTTAACCACTTAACTCTTAACCACTACACCACACTGGCTACTCAGTGTGTTGAGTATTATCACAGCTCAAAGAAGCATTCCAGTTGGGTAAAATCAATAGAAGAGACTGCGGAGCAGGACCAGTAAAGGGGTGTGGCCTGGGCAGAGTCTCAAGGGACAGATAGAGAGGACCGTAGAGGTTCCCCATCCCTGAGTTAGAAGAACAGGAGAATGAAGCTTGGATGTCATCCCTGGTGCTGAGCAAATGGAGTGTACGTTTCTCCATCATGTGTGTATTTGTGTGTGTCCTTCTTTTCTAGTTCACTGAATCAACTGCCACTCTTCTGCTCAGGCAGATGGCTCTATCAGGATAAATCACTGCAGTGGGTTAGGATTAAATATAATAACAAAACAATAGTCTGGTATGGGCAGCAGGATCTTGGGCTTGGAACCATTTTCAGGGTAATTAGGCTCCATTGTTTCTCCAGTGAGCAAATATTTCAATTTACTCTGTTGCCAAACCAAGGACGTGCTGGGAGGCTGATACGTTATCTACTGCCAATTACGTAAGCTCATGATGCACGTTGTAAGAGAGAGAGAGAGAGAGAGAGAGAGAGAGAGAGAGAGAGAGAGAGAAAGGTCATTACTCTTAATCAGCTTTTTTAAAGCCATTTCTTAAAAAGCATCCTCTTTGTATATATTTAAGGGTGTTTTTAAAATCACCATGCTTCCATGCATATATTGCTTAACCCCTTGACAGCTGTTAAAATTGCAGCACCCCCTCCCCCCTTTTCTTTCTTTTGCCAAAGAAGCCTGATTGTGAAATTGCCATTGTGATTCCTGTAAGGTTTACCATTAAAAAGAGAAAAGGGTTTTGGCACCCAGATAATTTGGATTTTATTGTTATATATGTAAATGCCATAAACATTTAATGGTGCCCTTGAACCCTGGAACTATATCCCACCCAAGATGGTGAAGTTGGCCAGTTTCAGAGGTTGCAAAAGCAATACCACGGAACAATCCAGCCTGCAATTCTTACATGAATTCTGGGCAGTTTGTGGCTGCTGATTTGACGTTGAATAGTTTAGAACAGCCTCCCCCAATATGATGTCTTCCAGATGGACCACAACTCTCATCACCCCTTCTTTGGCCACATTGCAAAATCTAGAGAATATCGACTCTCAAAGAATGGCTGCATTCCAGTTCTCATCTTGTTTCAGAAAGTGCGAATCACCTTGTGATCTTTACAATGCTGGCCAAACCATGGCTGTGTCCAGAAACCAGTGGCGGAGGAAGAAGGGCGGGGGCGATCCGCCCCGGGTGCCATCTCTAAGGGGGGTGACAAGATGGCACCTTGCGTGTTGCCGCAGCCGTGTGCAGAGGATCCTCTGCTCATGGCGGAGAGGTGCAGAGCGGGCTAGTTTAAGAGAACTTTGTGCGGGTGGTGGTGGTACCACCAGGATATGTCACCTGAATCAGATGCCTTATACCAGGGGTCTGCAACCTTTAAGACAAAAAGAGCCACTTGGACCCGTTTCCGAAGAAAAAAAACCTGGGAGCCGCAAAACTCGTCATTATAAAAATAACTTTTTTATTATTTCTTTGTTTGACCCCTCAGAATTACTCCTCCTCATAGAAATAAATGTTAAATTAACAAGTTACCTTTTTTTGTGTTTGTGTTCTTCACTCCCCTTCAAAACAGTGACCAGCGTACATGCCCCCTTTCAATGCAGTGACCAGCGTACATGCCCCCTTTCAAAACAGTGACCAGCGTACATGCCCCCTTTCAATGCAGTGACCAGCGTACATGCCCCTTACAATGTAGCGGGCGGGCGGGCGGGAAGGTGACGTCGGGACGGTGCGTGACTAACGCACGCACCGCCCCCATGCGACGTCACAGCCAGTACAGCGCCCGCCACAGTGGGGAGTGTTGGGGCGCACAATGGGCTTCCTCCCCTCGCTAATATCCGCCCCGGAGCCGCGGCAAAGGTGTAAAAGAGCCACCTGCGGCTCCGGAGCCGCGGGTTGCAGACCCCTGCCTTATACTGTCTAACAGTAGGGTTGGCCTTGGCAGGATCAAAGCAGAGTTAGGGACACATCCCTAGTTGGATCCCTCCACCGCTGCTGCAGCTGCGAGCAGAGGATCCTGCCGTTGGCAAACCGCCTCACGGCGCACACGCATGCGCCACTGGGCGGTTTGCCCCGCGCCCCACACCGGGGGCCGGTTAGCCTTCCTTCACCCCTGCCAGAAACCAGTGCTCTTTCCTAGAAAAAGAGAGGTGCTGGAGCTCACCACGAATGCCTCCCTCGTTCTCTTATAATGGCAATGACGTCCACCTGAAAGGTGCCGGAACTTAGTTCTGTCTGGGGGAAAAGCCCTGCCAGTGACCAATTCATAGCACTGGAGTTGGTATTGGAGAAAAGGGGTGCCATTACCAGGATTTCAAAGACAGAATTTTAGAAAGGAGGCGCTTTGTCCTGGATGTTAGGCAAGTCCATCGATAAATCGTGTTTTGGAAGAAGAAGAAGAAGAAGAAGAAGAAGAAGAAGCAGCAGCAGCTCAACAAGGTGATACCGTTTTGTATGAAAACCACCTTTGAATGAAAGGTGGTGGACTCTCTAGAGATTCTTCAGCTGCAAGACTTGCATTGCAGAGGATTGGATGATAATAATAATAATAATAATAATAATAATAATAATAATAATAATTTTATTATATGTACCCTGCCCCTCTGACGGGGTTGCCCCAGCCACTCTGGGTAGCTATGATTCTATGCAGCAAATGCATCGCTTGTGTTGCTGCACCGATCCCTTTTTCCTTTCCCATTCCCTCAGCGGCTAGCCGTGCAAGCGAAACAGCCGGCCGCCTCAGTATTGTGTCATAAATCCCAAACTGACTGCTGTTAAATGTGCCTTCCCCGTGCCTACATCTGCTGCAATGAACTAGGCGTATAAAGGTGTGTTGTTGTTGGGTTTTTTTTACATGGGGGTTGGGGACTGGTAAAGGAAGGGGCAAGGGCTCAGCCTATCAAGTCCCGGCTAATTAGCATTCCTTCTTAGAAAAGAAAAGTTTTGAAATCTTCCTGGAAGTGCAGATTTATGATTTGCCACAGGGTCCCACGGGGGCCTGGAGCAGCCTACGCGTGCAGGTCTTGGTTTACAACTGTGGCTGTTACCACAGAATGCATTCTGTATGACTAATTTCCACAGCAGCTCTGGGCTGCCCCCAGCCAGACAGTCCAGGGCAGAACGCTGGAGGGGAGACCGGACGAGAGGCCAAGGACCAGCAGTGTTATTAATAAAGGAAGAACGCTGAGGGGGAGGTTTGGGGAAATGGCCTGACATCGGGGAAAGTACATGGAGCAGGAGCGAGAAATGCTCCACTTAGGGTCCAAGATCTCAAACTTCAATTACGGAAAGTCAGCAAGGACCTTTTGCCCTCACTTTGCCATGTGTTATCTCCCCCCCCCAATTGTTTTAGCATATGAAAGTGTATTTTTAAAAAAAGTTATGTTTTTTAATATAAAAAGCTGCTGCTTTTATTTCCGACACTTCTGTTATGAAATGGCACCAAAATATTTGATTAATAAAATGGAAATAACAGACCCTCCAAGTGTCCCTGTTTTCCAAGGACAGTCCCGGATTTACAAAAGCCATCCTGGTTTCTGATTTGATTCCAGGTTGTCCCACTTTTCCTTAGGACGTCCCTATTTCCATCGAAGAAATGTTGGATGGTATGGAGTTATCTGACCCCTGAGGCATCTGAAGGGACGTTTTGAAACGTTTAATGTTTTATTATGTTTCTATATAAGTTGGGTATGAGTTTGTAATCTCTGTTTGAGTTTGTAATCCTTGTCAGAATACATACTTTTGAATGGATTAGTTTTTGTTACAATTGACTATTGATTTGCGAGTAGGGACCACTCCCACTTTTGAAACTTATATTGGCCTGAGTTCTTGGTGTGCTTTTTTCTTTGTATATAAGTTGAAAGCCGCCCAGAGTGGCTCGAGCAACCCAGTCAGATGAGCGGGGTATAAATAGTAAAATAGTAAATAATAATAATAATAATAATAATAATAATAATAATAGACTTGGATGTCCGTATTTTCTTCAGAGAAATGTTGGAAGGTATGAAATAAACAAATGCAAAACGCTTTGGGCAGTTGAGGTGTGTAGTTTCAGGGCCCACCTTATTTTTGTGATTGAAGGTTGTCTTAAAACTGTTTTCAACATTGTGTTTTAAATGTTTTAAGTTGCCCTCGAACCTTAGGGTGAAGGCTGGATCATTCCTCCTCCTCCTTTTTATGACATTATTTGATGTGTGTTATAATGTACTTATGAGCTGCTTTGGGGCCCAAAGTGCCCCCAGGGCCAGGAAATGCTTACTGAAACAGCAAAATGTAGCTGGCTCATTCAATAAGATTCCACAAATCAGTCAGTGAGAGGAACAATATTTGACAGCAACATCACAAGGTGGTGCAGTAAGGTTTAGGGAAAAGCCTCCCTAAACTGGAAGCATTTTAGTGGACAACATCTGGAGAACATCAGGTTGGCTACCATGACTGAGGGTGCAACTAGGCTGCTTGCTCTCATTCATTCTTGACCTTTCTTGGCTCCCAGGCTTCTTAATTGTGGCAGTTGCCCCCCGCTTCCTTAGGGGAAGGTGTAATGGGCAGAGAGGACTTCAGTATTGGTGGAGACTGCTATAATGGCTGTGGTTGTCACAAACACACTGACTGATGTCTCCCTAAAGACTGGGAAATAAGATGATATTGCCATATAGTCTCAACCAGGGCCAGGGCCTTTTCAGTACTGGCCCCGACTTGGTGGAACGCTCTGTCACAAGAGACTAGGGCCTTGTGGGACTTGACATCTTTCTGCAGGGCCTGCAACACAGAGCTGTTCCACCTGGCCTTTGGTTTGGACTCAGTGTGACCCTTATGTTTCCCTCCCCTTATGGTTTTGATCTATGGGCTACTTTTAAAATGAGGCTGCATTTTAAATTGCATTTTAACCTGTATTTTAAATTGGTTTCCCCCCCATATTATGTTTTTACTGTAATTTTACTGGTGTTAGCCACCCTGAGCCTGGCTCTGGCCGGGGAGGGCGGGGTATAAATAAAATTTATTATTATTATTATAATGCGGTTCCTATGGCAAACAGGTATTTCCTAACTCCTGCACCCCTCCACAATGAGGTAAATGGGAAGAAATTGCACTGGAAAGTGTAGGATACATACTGTTATAAGGTGTGTTTTTTGGGGGGGGGAATCCCACTAAACCCTACAAATTAATAAATGGTAGGATTTTGATTGAGCTATGGTTGAAAGTACAAACTGCAGAGCTATACACGCTGCAGAAATCCCTGGTCTGGCTTATGCAAACCAGTCTGGTTCCAAATTACATTTGTATACCGCCCTATACCCACAGGTCTCAGTACCCCAGTGGCCTAGAGAAGAGCAAATCTGTTGCTGGCCATCTGAGAAGAATCCTTTGACCTGGGCAGACAGATGTTGCCAAGGTGATGGGGTGTGTTTTTGAGATGGCAGGAAAAGAGTCTTGAGCAAAGGTTGCTGGGAAGAAGGAGGGGGTGGGGGAAGACTGGAATCCATCTTGGACAGGCTGGCTGGAGGCTGACTGGGAGAGATTCCTTGGACTCCATGTCTGTATTCCTGTGGGAGACAAACTCCTCTTGAAAGGACCATGCTGTAAGATCTGGACTTCCTCCATGCCGACTGAAGGTGTAAATAAGTGAATAAACCGTATTTCATAAAGCTACAATAGTCTCTGCCATGTCTCAGTTCTCCAAAGGAACACAGACCCTGGGTAAGAGAGAGGGGGAGGCACCCAAATTTTGGCATGCTCTGGTCCATGGGATCACGAAGAGTCGGACACGACTAAACGACTAAACAACAACAACATGCTGCATACATAATTTCATTTGTATCCCGCCTTTTCCCAGTTCAAACCATGCTCAAGGCAGTTTACAACATGAAAAGACATACATAAATGCAACATAGCGAAAAGTAGTAATAAACAATAAATAAAGTATTAAAAATGCACAACCAAATTTCCACCTAAATCCCAAGAACTAAAAAACCATTGAAAACACTTCCTTGATGTAAACAAAGCAGGCTGAACGCTCACAAAATTGTCTAACTTCCCCACAAATGTTATGCAAACAGATCACGAGTAAATGTTCAATTAATAGATTGTGTGAGAGAGATTGCTCTCTCTTCCTAGTTTAATAAATATTGCTAGTAGTCACAATCCTTTAAAATAAAATCATTCCTGATACCTTTTCTTATTTACAGACATTAGATTCAATTCTGAGATCTCTAAATGAAAAGTAGCTTTCTTTCTTTCTTTCTTTCTTTCTTTCTTTCTTTCTTTCTTTCTTTCTTTCTTTTAATAAACAGAAAAAAAGGAAATATTTAGGGCTGGCAACAGCTCTGAAAATGACTCAGTTGCTGGAATTGTCAACAACAATAATGATGATAATATTAATATAAAAAACAGGAAAAACAACAGCATCTGTTGGCTCCTTTGACAAGGCAGAATGCAAGCCAGTTTTGCATTCTGGTGAACGGTTACCTGTGTAAAAGCTCCATATTGAGAAACTCCAGGATCCAGCCACTTTGAGTATGCCTTATTTTTGGCTTGCAATGTTGCGTCTTCTCTGGTGAGCAACAGCGAAGTCCCTGTTCCCCCTCCCAGCCTCCTCCTCTTGATACTTAATTATAATGATAAATGGCAGCAGCGATTTGCGGTCACATTCTAGAGCCTGATAAACATAATCTGAAGAGGCTGAAAGTGCAGCTTCATTTCCTGTAACAACACACAAGCCTTTGCGAAGTATGGTTCACTGGGCTAAATACAATGAAAGAAGCCTTGGCTTCCTAAAGTCTAACATTTTCAAATGTTCCTTTTCATCTCAGGGGTTGGGGCAGGTGGGCGGAATGCTGATTTCACTGGTCAAGGATGGAGATAAGAAAAATATTTATCCAAATTAAGAATTCCTTTAAAAAATACACTGGAGGGTTCGAAACTGGAACGCTGCGGTTAAGATGAGAAATCAAGAAATATATGGTTTCCCTGATATTGTTGTACTCCCAGCTCCCATCACCTGGCACGGCCAATGGTGAGGGTTGATGGAAATTGTAGTCAAGCAACACCACTGTTTTGCCACCCATTTTAAATTGTGACTTCTTATACTCCATAAAGAAGTCACAATTTAAAATGGGTGGCAAAAATATGGTGCTGGAGGAGACTCTTGAGAGTCCCACGGACTGCAAGAAGATCAAACCTATCCATTCTGAAGGAAATCAGCCCTGAGTTCTCACTGGAAGGACAGATCCTGAAGCTGAGGCTCCAATACTTTGGCCACCTCATGAGAAGAGAAGACTCCCTGGAAAAGACCGTGATGTTGGGAAAGATGGAGGGCACAAGGAGAAGGGGACGACAGAGGACGAGATGGTTGGACAGTGTTCTTGAAGCTACCAGCATGAGTTTGACCAAAATGTGGGAGGCAGTGGAAGACAGGAATGCCTGGCGTGCTCTGGTCCATGGGGGCACGATGAGTCGGACACGACTAAACAACAACAAATACTTCATAAAGCAGACGGCTTTCCCCAAAGAATCCTGGGAACTGTTGTTCAACCCTCGCAGAGCTACAATTTCCAGCAACCCTTAACAAATCACAGTTCCCAGCATTCTTTGGGGGAAGACTTGCGCTTTAAATATATGGTGCATATGCAGGAGAGACATGTTTTGTTGCAGCCGGGGCAGATGAAGGCGTCTGGTTGTGCTGCATCAGATGCCCCATGGCGTTTCTTCTCTCTGTGCTCCTCCCAGTGGTCATTCCTCCTCTGGTCCCTGCTATGGATGTACAACCTGATTGGTTGTCTCCAGGCACTGTGGTCATCTGCAAGGGATTCCCACACGGCAGGGTCAATGTTTCCAGCCACATGACACATTTGCAGACATCTTTCTTACGCAGAGTTGGGCCGCCAATGCAGTCACATGACCCTCTGTAGAGGGAACTCGCCACAAGATCATGAAGTCTGGAGTCTAAAATGATTTAACTGTACTCCTCGCTCTGACTCAGTATCAGGCAATTTCCGATGTTCCTCTGGGGACCATCCTCGTCTTACGTAGCTCATCAACAGAGCATCTGCTTTGCTTGCTGAAGGTCCCAGGCTCAATCGCTGGGAGTGTTGAAAATGTTTACTGCCTGAAACCCTGGACAGCCAATCAGTGTAGACCATGGGTAGGCAAACTAAGGCCCTGGGGCTGCATGTGGCCCAATTGCCTTCTAAATCTGGCCCATGGACGTTCAGGGAATCAGTGTGAGTCCTTTTATTGAAAATGAATCTCTGGGTTATTTTGGGGGCCTGCCTGGTGTTTTTACATGAGTAGAATGTGTGCTTTTATTTAAAACACAGCCAGTGTGGCGTAGTGGTTAAGAGCAGTGGACTTGTAATCTGGTGAACCAGGTTCGCTTCCCCGCTCCTCCACATACAGCTGCTGGGTGACCTTGGGCTAGTCACACGTCTCTGAAGTCTCTCAGCCTCACTCACCTCACAGAGTGTTTGTTGTGGGGGAGGAAGGGAAAGGAGACTGTTAGCCGCTTTGAGACTCCTTAGGGTAGTGATAAAGCGGGATATCAAATCCAAACTCTAAACTCTCTCTGGGTTATTTGTGGGGCATAGGAATTTGTTCATTTCCCTTCCAAAATATACTCTGGCCCCCCACAAGGTCTGAGGGACAGTGGACCGGCCCCCTGCTGAAAATGTTTGCTGACCCCTGGTGTAGACAGTATGGAATTTGATGGACCTGATTATGTGACTCATTACAGAGCCACTTCCTGTGTTCCGATAGCATGGATGAGATCCAGTGTGATCTGGTGGCTGGAGTGTTGGACTAGGAGCTGGGAGACCATGGTTCATAACCTCATTCAGCTATGAAGATCATGGGCCAATCACTGTCTATCAGCCTAACCTACCTCACAGGGTTGTTGAGCTCACTGGAGGAAAGATGGGATCTAAAAATAATAATAAGTAAAATATATGTAGTAAAATGGGACACTGGTGGCGCTGTGGGTTAAACCACAGAGCCTAGGACTTGCCGATCAGAAGGTCGGTGGTTCGAATCCCCATGAAGGGGTAAGCTCCCATTGCTCGGTCCCTGCTCCTGCCAACCTAGCAGTTCGAAAGCACGTCAAAGTGCAAGTAGATAAATAGGAACCGCTCCGGCGGGAAGGTAAACAGCGTTTCCGTGTGCTGCTCTGGTTTGCCAGAAGCGGCTTAGTCATGCTGGCTACATGACCTGGAAGCTGTCTGTGGACAAACGCCGGCTCCTTCGGCCTATAGAGCGAG
Organism: Podarcis raffonei; assembly: GCF_027172205.1. Lineage (NCBI taxonomy): Eukaryota > Metazoa > Chordata > Lepidosauria > Squamata > Lacertidae > Podarcis > Podarcis raffonei. The sequence continues at coordinate 16,268,911 of NC_070602.1, forward strand.
ATGAGCGCGCAACCCCAGAGTTAGTCACAACTGGACCTAGTGGTCAGGGGTCCCTTTACCTTTATATGTAGTAAAATGTGCAGACAGCTAGCACAGAGGATGTGATCTCCATTCTTTCTGGTCCTCATCCAACACTCTGATCTATACACTGCACTGGCGCTTACATGACGTGTCCAGTTATTCTGAGACTGAAATAACGCCAGAGGAAACTAAGCGACCTCCTTTGTATGATGTGAAATTACATCAAGTGTTCTGGTTAACGAAGCTTTGCATGGGAAACCACCCACAGCCACCCGCCAAATATTAGAAACGGATGCTCAAAGACATAGGACTGCGTTTAAAAAGCATTGCATCAAATATTGTCCGACTAAAGCAAAGGCCAGCTCACCATTTCTGCAGAAATTGGGTCTAGAGGCCAAGGATTGCAAAAGAAAAGTGGCTTTTCAAATCCATATTTTAGTGTGTGTTTGTGTGTGTGTGTTGTGGCTGGGAGGATGAGAAAGCAAATGCTAGGGTGGGGAAGGGAAAATTCAATTCAGAATCACCTTTCCTAAACGATTTTAAAGTTTGACCACGGCACTCAGGATGAGGAAGAGTTTACTTTCAGTTTGTCAAATAGAAATGATGCGGTTTAAATACAACAGAAGCAAAACTGTGCCACAAAGACTATTTAAGCTGATGTATATATGGTCCTCTGCAGAGGGATCCTGAATATAAAATATATGGTGTTCTTTACTTCTTTTCTTTCCTTCAGTTTCCTTTTCCCTACATTTCCCTATGTCTCTTTTTTCCTATTTCTTGTTGAACTTAATTGGGCAATTTAAATTGCTTCTTTGACTATTTATATCTGTGGATGGAATTTGTTACTTAGTAATATCATGAGGTCTAACATATGATGACTTGTGCTATACAGAACTTGTTACAATATCTGTTTTGATAAGGAAATTATGGCATATCACACATAACCCCTCTTTCTTTCTTTCTTTCTTTCTTTCTTTCTTTCTTTCATAAGTAAATCAAGCCTGATTTTGCAAGAAGAATGGCAGTGGATTACCATGACATCCACACCATAGGTTTAAAGAACTAACAGCCTTGCCACTTTACCAGTCATGGCTTCCCGCAAAGAATTCTGGGAGCTGTAATTGTTCTGGGTGCTGAGAGTTGCTAGGAGACTCCTGTTCCCCTTGCAGAGTGATACTTCCAGAGTGGTTTAACAATAACCTCTCCTTTCCAGAGAATTCTAGCTCTGTGAATATTGTGTGAGGTCAGATAAGCATGCCATCATTATATATGGGCAAGACAAAAAAAAAAAATTGGGGGCGGGGAGAGAATGGTGCTTTTGTATCACATTTCCATGGAAATATAGCCATTTGACATTCCTACATGTAAAAATACTCATGCCAGGGAATATTTTATATCGTGTTTATCCAGTACAATTTTTTTAAAGCAATTTTCTTTCTTCATGGTGTGAATCAATATTGTAAAACAACCACCATGTTTGGTTAGCTTCCATGTAACAGTATGAGTGGGACTAAACTTTACTGAGAGGAACAACCAGGCATAGCCACAAATTATGCCCCAAGCAGGAGGTCTGATTACTTCTGACTCTGTTCTAAAATGGAACAGGGTTAGTGCTTACAAATGGATTTAGATTCCGCACAGCACGTGAAGAGTTTTACATTCCTAGGGGGCAACTACTTCATTGGGGCAAGACCTCCTGGAAAGAGTTGCTGAGACCACTTGGCCTTAGCTGTGGTTTGTTTCCTTGAATAAAGAGTTAACTTCACTGGCCTTGGGTGATTTATTTATTTTATTGCTAACCCATTCCTGGCTCTAGCCCTTACACCTGTGTTCCTATGATTCATCCATGACAAATGTATGATGCTGACAAGGTAGTAGTAGTAACAACAACAACAACAACAACAACAACAACAACAACAACAATATATTATTTGTACCCCACCCATCTGCCTGGGTTTTCCAGCCACCCTGGGCGGCTTCCAACAAAGATTAAAAATACATTAAAATGTCACACATTTAAAACTTCCCTAAACAGGGCTGCCTTCAGATGTCTTCTAAATGTTAGGTAGTTGTTTATCTCTTTGACATCTGATGGGAGGGCGTTTCACAGGGCGGGCGCCACAACCGAGAAGGCCCTCTGCCTGGTTCCCTGTAGCTTTGCTTCTTGCAGTGAGGGAACCGCCAGAAGGCCTTCGGAGCTGGACCTCAGTGTCCAGGCTGAATGATGGGGGTGGAGACGCTTCTTCAGGTATGCTTTGAAGGCTGTCAAATGGGACAGGCTTGTTTTCTCCTGCTCTGGAGGGTAGGACTTGAACCAACGAGATTCTGACTCAACATCAGGAGAAACTTTCTGACAGTAAGAGCTGTTTGTCAGTGGAACGGTCTCTTTTGGGAGGTTGTGGACTCTCCTTCCTTGGTGGTTTTTAAGCACAGGTTTGATGGCCATCCATCATGGATGCTTTAGTTGAGATTCCTGCATTGCAGGGGGTTGGACTAGATGACCCTCGGGGTCCCTTCCAACTCTACAGTTCTATTACTCTATGACAGTCATGGTTGCTTTAAATGCAATAGTCTGGGAAGGTCTAAAATCTGTAATCCCTTGCTAAGATGTATAAGACTGAATCAGATAAGTGCTGGAGATGCAAAGAGGTGGATGGAACGTTCTTTCATATGTGGTGGACTTGTAAAAGGGTAAAAGAGTATTGGGAAATGATCAATAATGAATTGAAAAAAAATTGTTTAAAAGTACTTTCCAAAAAACCCAACAACCCCAGAGTCCTTTCTGTTGGGGATAATTCAGACTGAAATTTCCAGCTGTCAAAAAAGGTTATTTATGTATGCTACTGCTGTAGCCCGTGGAAATGGAAAACAAGCGAGGTCCCAACGAAAGAACGGCAGCTTAAGTTGACAGAATATGCACAACTCACAGACTTAACATATAGAATAAGAGAACAAGAAGAACATACGTTTAAAAAAGATTGGAAAACGTTTATTGCATATATGGGAAATAACTGTGTACATCTGAAAAGGCTGGCAGCACTGAGATAAATTCAACAGTGTAAACAAGTTTTGATGGATGCAATAATGGAATACTGAATGGTATAGTTTTGGTAAAATATGCAGGGATTTATGATATGTAAAATGAACCATGGAAAGAGAAAAAGGGTACATACCTTAAGGATGTAAAATTAGTATTTTAAATTGTAAAATAGAAAATTTATTAAAAATCACACACACACACACAGTCTGTAATCCTAGTCATATTTGCTAGGAAGGAAGTCCTATTGAACTGAGTGGGACATTATTTCCGAGTAAACATGCTTAAACTCAGGCTGTAAATCTTTCAACACTCACAGTGCCAAATGGATGTTAGCAATGGTGGAAAGTATTTAGAAAATTTCACTGATGTGGAAAGGACCAGAGGAAGCAACCGGGAAGGAAGTCTGGGTGAAACAAAAGAGGGGGGGTGGGGGGTGGACAACTAAAGGGCAAGCGCTGAAGTACGGCATGTCCCATGGTAGAAGTAAAACTGTAGCCCAAAGCACAGAGTGACAACTAGGACTGGAAATATATAAATATGTCTTCAATTAAGGGCATCCTTTCGATTTCCTGTGCTCACCACACTCTAGGAGTTTTTGATTGAAAAATCATATTATTGGGGTTTTTTTTTGGGGGGGGAAACACTTTAGCAGTGTTTGGACTTTTAATTGCAGAGTACATTTTGCCTTTGTTATTAGATGGGGTCAGTCAGGTTGCTGAAGCAATTATTACGCTCTGCTTGCTGCTGGTTAAAGCTTAACAGGAGTGGCTGTGCTCAGTTCTGGGCTCCAAACTTTTATGTGGAAAGGGGAAGGAGGAAAAACAACAACAACACCACCTTACCAATCAATGGACAAATGGAGGAATTTAGAGGAGAGCAGTAGAGGATGGTATTAAAGTTGTTTGGCAAGTTATCTTAACCTTTTCCCAAGAGGAAAGGTTAAGATAACTTGGCATCGCACGCCAAGTTAGGGGGAAGAGTGGAAACGGGGGGAGGGGGGGATATGCAAGGGGCCACGATAACAGGAAGCATAAAGGAATGTTACAAAGAGGACAAGGATCAATTATTCTCATTAGTCAATGAGGGTGGAACAAATAGTAATTGGCCTGAGCAGAAAGGGAAGTTTTAGGTTAAATATTCAGCCGGGCTGTACCAGGCCTGTTCAACAATGAGGTAAAACTGCCAGAGGCTGTTGTGCAACGGCTATCGCCCGAATTATTCAAGGCAGAACACCAATTTACAGGAATAGTTATAGAATAATTAAATCAATCCTGCCACAGAGCAGGGGGGGTGGGCAAAAGGGTCTGTTCTGGTGCCAGGGACGGGTAATGAAATAGACGCCCTTGGTATTTAAGTCGAGTTTCTTATTGATGTTTGCTGCTGAATGTGCATAACTGAAGGGGGTGGAGATTTATACACATCACTGGGTTGTGTTTAAGTAAGTCTTCTGCAGAACAGATCCCTTGAGATTAATGAACCTTAGTTAGTTTCCCCCTTAATTTCAGTGGACCTTCCCTGAGTGAAACTTCGCTGGACGCCACCCTAGGTTTCTTGCCTGCCAAATGCAAGCAAGGCATTGCTTGTGTCCAGCTATTATTAATTACAGAATATGGGGGGGGGGGGAATCAAGGCCATCATCTCTGACAAAACAAAACATGCTAAATAAAGCACAATCCTATGTATCCCTGTTGTTTAGTCGTATAGTCGTGTCCAACTCTTCGTGACCCCATGGACCAGAGCACGCCAGGCACTCCTGTCTTCCACGGCCTCCCACAGTTTGGTCAAACTCATGCTGGTAGCTTTGAGAACACTGTCCAACCATCTCGTCCTCTGTCGTCCCCTTCTTCTTGTGCCCTCAATCTTTCCCAACATCAGGGTCTTTTCCAGGGAGTCTTCTCTTCTCATGAGGTGGCCAAAGTATTGGAGCCTCAGCTTCAGGATCTGTCCTTCCAGTGAGCACTCAGGGCTGATTTCCTTAAGAATGGATAGGTTTGATCTTCTTGCAGTCCATGGGACTCTCCAGAGTCTCCTCCAGCACCATAATTCAAAAGCATCAATTCTTCGGCAATCAACCTTCCTTATGTATCGCTACTTGGAAGTAACTCCTTTTGATCTTGCAAGCCCCTTTCCTCTCTGTTTACATCTGACACTGAGGCATTAGCAAGCCTTTAAAGTAACAACAGCGGCATCAGAAAGTAAAACCGCTTCTCCTTATACTGCCAAAACTGAGCTTGCTATCTGCAGTGGTCTACCCAAACATGTTCTACCCGCCACAAGCCGGCAGATTCCATCTGTCAGATAGGAAGCTACTAACTGTGAAAACTGGCACCATCTGCCAAGTTCAAAAGAACAGTAAAAAGGAGGGGAAAGAGTGATTTATCATATGCGGTATGATCTTTTTTTCCTTTTTTTTTTAAGTCATAAAAGTCCCAAATCATGATTTGGAGTTCTGCTTCTGTGGCTGCTGTTCCCTGTAAAAGGACACATGCACAACATCTCTTTAAATCAGTACCGTACCACTTTAAACAGTCATGGCTTCTCCCGAAGAATTCTGGGAGCTGCGGTTTGGTAAGGACACTGAGAGTTGTTATATTGTCCACTCAGAGCTACAGTTGCCTCTTCCCAGGGAACTCTGGGAATTATAGTTCTGTAAGGGGAATAGCCCACCCCCCCAACAACAGTTCTCAGCACTCTTAACAACCTGCAGCTCCCAGAAATCTTTGGGGGAAGCCATATTTATTTAAAGTGGCATCATAGCCGTTTAAGGGGACGCGGGTGGCGCTGTGGGTTAAACCACAGAGCCTCGGACTTGCCGATCAGAAGGTCAGCAGTTCAAATCCCCGCAACGGGGTGAGCTCCCGTTGCTCAGTCCCTGCTCCTGCCAACCTAGCAGTTCAAAAGCACGTCCAAGTGTAAATAGATAAATAGGTACCTCTCCGGCGGGAAGGTAAACGGCGTTTCCGTGCGCTGCTCTGGTTCGCCAGAAGCGGCTTAGTCATGCTGGCCACATGACCCGGAAGCTGTATGCCGGCTCCCTCGGCCAATAAAGCAAGATGTGCGCCACAACCCCAGAGTCAGCCACGACTGGACCTAATGGTCAGGGGTCCCTTTACCTTTTACATAGCCGTTTAAAGGTATGGCGAGAAAATGCTCTAAGTCTGCACTCCATATATCCAGAAGTAAGCCCCGTTTTAGTCAACAGAATTTACTCCTCAGTAGACCTAGTTAGGATTGCACTACGTGGTTTGCTGTTTGCATCAAATCAGCTATAGTGCATGTTTTAAAAGAATGCAGGTTGTAGTTCCTGAGTTGGGGGCTAACCAGCAGCAGGACTGCAGGGAATATTGGGGAAGGGCCATAGCTCAGTGCCAGAGCAGCTCCCTTGCGTGAAACCCTGGAGAGACGCTGCCAGTCAATGTACATATTACTGAGACTGATGGACCAAGGGTCTGACTCAGTATAAAGGCAGCTTTCTAGGGTCTATGGTGGGAAGGGTGAGTTTAACCCTTTCCTCCCTGTGCAGCCCCAACGAAAATTGCCCGTCAAAAATTCCTCTTTGCATCAGGAGAATACAAATATAAGCCTCCCGATACGAATATAAGCCTTAGATGAGTAATTTTTCTTGGGACCATTAAAGAGAGGGTCAAATCCACCCCTGCAGCTTCTATTTGCATTTTTTTTAAAAAAGCAGGCACATTGATTACATTTGCACAATTAACCTCATGTCATGTTTGGCCCTTTGAAATGCCATGTGGTCAAGATGTATAGTGTTTAAATAATGATGCTGTTTGGCATTCTGGTGCATGTAATGTGACAACTCTGTTGAAAATGTTGGTGCCTGAATGAGATTGGGTACCTACTTCAGAGTGTGATATAATCATTATACCCACCCTAGCCATCACTGGTTTATCAAATGCCTCAAGAAATAGCTATATGATGCTCCTGACTCATATTAAGAACATCAGAAGACAGACCTGCAGGTATAAGGTGGTATACAAATATAATAATAATAATAATAATAATAATAATAATAATAATAATAATAATAGACTTCTTGATTCAGACTGTAGACTCTTCTAACCCAGCATTCTGCCTTTACAATGCCCAACAGATGCCTGTGTTGACCATTGCTGACTTACCCCCAAAGAGGACCTGAAATCCTGACTTTTCAACTTGCTATGGAGTTTAAACTCCAAACAGATTGGTTTTAGATCTGCAAGAGAGCCAGTGGTGCATCTGCATCCAGTAACTTGGCTGGTATTGATATCTGTCTCCCTGAGGATCCTATGATGATGTTGAGAGGGAGAGAAAGAGAAAAAGCGAGCAGCATGATGAGGCAGGCATCCGAAACTTGGTCCAGAAATGCCTCCAGGGACTAGTCATGACAAAAGTTACAGCGCAAGCATTTGGAAGGTGGCCACTGAAAACAACTTGTCCTCATTCCAGTTGAGCAATTGTAAGCAAGGGCTTTTTCAACACAGGCCATTTAGGGACAGATGGAAAAGGAAAGGACGGCATGAAGAAGGAGACGGAGAAGATGAAGAAGGAGAAGGAGGGAGAAGAAGAAGAAAGAGAGGAGGAGAAGAAATTAGATAGAAGGGTCTATGATGCTTGCAAATTTCATGAAGTTCTGCCAATAGACATTCTTTTTTAAACGTAAAGGTGCCCAGCACACACACCCCAGATCCATTTGCCTATAATTTAGCAGTAATTTAGCTTTATCCACTTTGGAGGGGCTACTGTGCCTGCAAATTCCATCTACTTCTGTCAAAGGAGAAAAAATTATAGCAATTTTTTAAATTTCACAAATTGTGAAGGGAAGGGTATGAATCCTAATTATTCCTGAAGTGGCCTTTGCCTTTGCTTAGAACCCTGAGCCAAATTGGGCAATCTCCAAAATGCCTCAGACCAAGGCATGCTGTTTTCGAAAGCACTGAACTGAGGTGCAAAGAAATCTGTGGTCATTGCTCATGTCTAATATTACGTAGTTCTTTTTATAACTGCTGATGTACTTAATATGCAGCTACTAATATTGAGGCTATATATTAAATATTGTAATATAGCTTGTGCCTTCACTTTAAATGTTTTTAAAATGTTATTAAATGGTATGTTTAAATATATTCATTTCATGCAATGTCTTAAATGCCCCCTTCCCAGTTTCATTACCTGAATGCTACATGCCCAAATCATATTTATTGGGTGTCCACTAGCTGGAACTCATTGATCATCTGGACACACAACTATCAATTGAAAATAGCCGAGGCTTCTGAGTTTTTGTAAGGCAATGTGTCCACACATTTTCAAGCACAGCATATGTGCTAGAAATCTGTTTTTAATAAAAGGAGAATAAAAAGCAGAGATTCTTCTGAAACAGATTTTTGTGCTGAATAGAACATGTCCTGTGGTTCTTTGGTGCAATTTATTTCTGCATGTAATAAAACTAAAGCCCCAGGAGGCTGGTTTTTCTTTCTTTTTTGCAGACCAAGAGATCTGCAGCAGTGTGCTGCTAATTCCTAGGGGGTAACACTCCAAGCATTATCATGGATTCGACACTGAAAAATGGTTCTTCTAACGGTGTTACACCACTTCGTGGTCCTCCGTGAATATTCAAAGTAACAAGTTCTTGCTTGGTGTTATTTGCCACTTTTTTCCAGCTGACGCTACAATCTGTAGTCTTCCAAAGCACAATAGACTTTTTGTAACGCAGCAAGTATAACACTTCTGTTTTCTCTTTTCTCATAATCCCAGTCTGCCTTTTCCAGGCCTGATTTATGGGTGACACGAACTATAGCCAAAGGCCTTTCCCATATAAGCACTCCATGGGTATCCGATATCCAGTCATGTTTACAGGTCCTTGCCATGTGTGCTGGCTTATATGTGTGTGTAGCATAAGCTACAAACAGAAGGAGGTTTGTCTATTATTATTATTATTATTATTATTATCATTATTATCATTATTATCATTATTATCATTATTATCATCATTATCATCATTATTATGCACCTTATTTGGCTGCCATGTGTGAGAATAATAATAATAATAATAATAAATTTTATTTATATCCCGCCCTCCCCAGCCGAAGCTGGGCTCAGGGCGGCTAACAACAATAAAACAATACAAAAGTACAACACAAACAACACTCTAAAATCATTCATTATAAAATGAATGTAAGTAGGTGCCTTGGTGGATCAGACCAGTGGGTCCATTTACTCCAGCAACCCACTTCCCATGGTGGCCAACCAGATGCCTCTGGGAAACCCACAAGGAGGACATGCTTGCAATTGCAGTTTCCTAATCTGGCGACTGGTATTCGGTAGCACATGGACATTGAGGGGAAAGGTTCCATACAGTGGTACCTTTGGTTATGAACTTAATTCGTTCCCGAGGTCCATTCTTAACCTGAAACTGTTCTTAACCTGAGGTACCTCTTTAGCTAATGGGGCCTCCCACTGCTGCCGTGCCACCGGCACGCGATTTCCGTTCTCATCCAGTACAATTTCCGAGCACAATTCAAAGTGTTGGTGCTGACCTTTAAAGCCCTAAATGGCCTTGGTCCAGTATACCTGAAGGAGCGTCTCCACCCCCATCGTTCTGCCCGGACACTGAGGTCCAGTGCTGAGGGCCTTCTGGCGGTTCCCTCACTGTGAGTTACAGGGAACCAGGCAGAGGGCCTTCTCGGTAGTGGCACCCGCCCTGTGGAACGCCCTCCCATCAGATGTCAAAGAGAAGAACAGCTACCAGACTTTTAGAAGACATCTGAAGGCAGCCCTCTTTAGGGAAGCTTTTAATGTTTAACAGACCACTGTATTATAATACTTTGTTGGAAGCCGCCTAGAGTGGCTGGGGAAACCCAGCCAGATGGGTGGGGTATAACTAATAAATTCTATTCTATTCTGTTCTGTTCTATTCTATTCTAGTCTATTCATCCTGAGGTAAAGTTCTTAACCTGAGGTACTACTTCTGGGTTAGCGGAGTCTGTAACCCGAGGCATTTGTAACCCGAGGGACCACTGTGTAGCATCCATGGCTAGTAGCCATTGCCAAACCTCTCTTCCATGAATTTGTATCAATTTCTTTTGCAACCATCTCAAGCAGTAACCACAACCACTTTGTGTGGCAGTGAATTCCATGAATCTATTGGGCAGGATTCACCTAACACGTTCCACCAGCAGAAGCCCTGCAACAGGACAGTGGCCTGATCCTGCAGGCTTTTCTTATGTGCCCTTTAGACTGGCTGCGCAGAAAAAAGGAAGACAGGTGGGAAGTGGTTGAGGATCCCTCCAGGTTGGTTTTTCTGTTTGGACACATTCTGCAACATGTCGTTGACATAATGGTGCATTAGTGGTGCCTTTGTGCTGAACTGTCCATGCACCATCCTGCTAGATTAGTTGTTCTGCGGTATTTTCCCAATGTTACTGTTACGTTGTGGGTGAACATATCAGACGACACAGTGATTCTTCAAACAGCTCATGTTTATTCACAGGCCAGAACAGAACTGAACTGAACTGAAGGGTTCAGTCAGCCTGCTTATATAGAGCTCCAGTACAACGTAACTGTATCAATTTCTAAAACTATCCAATCACTGAATGTCACTTTCAATCCCTTATTTGCATAACTATCTACAGTACCCCCCTGCTGGCCGGGGTGAGAACTTCAGTACATAACAGTTACTTCTGCCTGGAGGGAATTGTATGTCCAAAGTGGACAACACCCCCTCACCCCAAACATCTGAGGTATGAAAAGTTACAGGATTTCAGCAGGAAATTGTGGGACATGCATTGACTGGAAACGAAGCAACTCGTCCACACCAAATCCTTTGCAGGCACAAACACTACTGAAAGCAGGGACACCATGCACACCAACAATCATGGTTAGAACAAGCATGGTTGGCAAATGAGCATGTTCAAAAACAAAGTCGGAAGCTAAGCACAATATTATCCACCAGTCACCTGACATTCAGAGTGTTGTTGTTGTTGTTTAGTCGTTTAGTCGTGTCCAACTCTTCGTGACCCCCTGGACCAGAACACGCCAGGCACTTCTGTCCTCCACTGCCTCCTGCAGTTTGGTCAAACTCATGCTGGTAGCTTCGAGAACACTGTCCAACCATTTTGCCCTCTGTCGTCCCCTTCTCCTTGTGCCCTCCATCTTTCCCAACATCAGGGTCTTTTCCAGGGAGTCTTCTCTTCTCATGAGGTGGCCAAAGTATTGGAGCCTCAGCTTCAGGATCTGTCCTTCAGGAGTCTTCTCTTCTCATGAGGTGGCCAAAGTATTGGAGCCTCAGCTTCAGGATCTGTCCTTCCAGTGAGCACTCAGGGATGATTTCCTTCAGAATGGATAGGTTTGATCTTCTTGCAGTCCATGGGACTCTCAAGAGTCTCCTCCAGCACCATAATTCAAAAGCATCAATTCTTCGGCGATCAGCCTTCTTTATGGTTCAGCTCTCACTTCCATACATCACTACTGGGAACACCATAGCTTTAACTATACGGACCTTTGTTGGCAAGGTGATGTCTCTGCTTTTTAAGATGCTTGTCTGGGTTTGTCATTGCATTTCTCCCAAGAAGCAGGCGTTTTTTAATTTCGTGGCTGCTGTCACCATCTGCAGTGATACATTCAGAGTAGATATCCTAATTTGCTGGCAGAGCTGGAATTCATTAAAAAAAATAGAAAGGAAAAAAGAATGTGTGTATCATGGTTGGCAGGAAGCCATTTTATATTGTTTGGGATTAAAGTGTTTGGCATCCCGGAGCAATTTTTTGCATACTCTCAGAGCCTACTGTGGCTCTGCATTTCTGCCAGTTCCAACGATGTGGGGAAGAGGTATGGTGTAGTAGGAAATTCAATCCTTTAATAGAATCCAGACCAGTGCAGAAAGTTTTGTCTCTTTCCCTATAATGCAGGCTTAATGGCACAGCAAATGTACCGTCCAAACTGGGAGCAGCGGAGCGTCTAGATAAAGTGAGAGATCTGTCAAGGCCAATAGCTGTATGCTAGCGAGATCCATTGCCACTCACAGTGGGGGGAACAGCTTGCTCCTCTTATGGGGAGAGGATACACCAGAACGAAACCCCTGCTTCGACTCCTGTTTCCAATTTACTCGTTTGTTTGTGCATGCCTGCAAAAACATTCTTAATCTCAGAGAAATGTTGTGGGGCCATGTGGTTATCTGGAAAGTGTATTACTGCACAGTGCCGCCACCCTCTGTCCCTCCTATGAGAGATTGTAATTTGGAGCTCGTAACGACTCGTGGCCACAGCTCAGCGGCAGAGCATGTGCTTTGCATATATTCTTGTTGTCATTCATTTTTAGTGCAACCAGGCAGTGTACGTAAAACATTGTACGAACAGGAAGGCTCACAGATTTCTATCCGTTCCACCTCCACATGTTTGGATGCCCATCCACTGCTCACTTTAAGCAGGACATCCCAGATTTACAAAAGCCACCCTTGGCTTCTGATTAGCTCCTGGGATCTTCCACTTTGGCTCCCGTGACAGCACAGCCCTGGAAAACACACTTTGCGGAGGGAGGGGGGTGTTCTTGCGCAACTCACCTGGGTCCTGCAAGATTGCAGGCCCCAAAGACATCCATTTGGGGGGCTTGTGCACTTGAGTCAGTCACTTGGCATATTTGGGGGGGGGGGTTGTGCTTTTGTGTGAGTCATGTGATTCGCACGGAACCACAGCCCCAAAGGATGCACATCCTTTCTCCCAAAAATTTTTTAAATTAATTTTCCAAAAAGTTTTTTTAGACAAACAAACAAACAAACAAACAAACAAACAAACAAACAAACAAACATCTCAACCTTATTTAAACCATTCTTAGTAACATTGTTTATAGGGACGCGGGTGGCGCTGTCGGTAAAACCTCAGTGCCTAGGACTTGCTGATCGTATGGTCGGCGGTTCGAATCCCTGCGGCGGGGTGAGCTCCCGTCACTCGGTCCCAGCTCCTGCCCACCTAGCAGTTCGAAAGCACCCCTAAGTGCAAGTAGATAAATAGGGACCACTTTCTAGCAGGAAGGTAAACGGCGTTTCCGTGTGCGGCACTGGTGCTGGCTCACCAGTGCAGCTTTGTCACGCTGGCCACGTGACCCGGAAGTGTCTTCGGACGGCGTCGGCTCCCGGCCTCTTGAGTGAGATGAGCGCACAACCCTAGAGTCAGTCACGACTGGCCCATACGGGCAGGGGTATCTTTACCTTTACCTTTAGTAACATTGTTAAGTGACTTCCTCGTATCCCCCTGGTTGAATTTCAATGTATATCATTTTAACAGTTTTCCAAAACCAATATTCTTATAAAATTAACTTAATCACTTAACATATTTCTTTCATTCAAATTTGGCATTAAACATATTAATTCATCACATTACATATTTAAATCCTAAGCCTATCTGATATTTGCAAGCTTCTCCAATTAAGTTAACTTAACATATTTAACTAAATAGTCTTTAAATTTCATCCATTCCTCCTGGTAGTCCTCCTCCTTCTGGTCACAGACTCTTCCAGTCAGCTCGGCTAGCTCCGAAAAGTCCATCATCTTCATCTGCCAATCTTCCGCTGTTGGTATTTCTCGTGTTTTCCAATTCTTCGCTAACAAAATTCTTGCTGCAGTTGTGGTTTCTCTTCAGATCGTTTAAATCTTTCACCTTTTACAAAAGATGCACATCCTGATTTCACATAGCGTCATGTTGGAGGGTATGCATTTATAGCCCTTCCCTGCTCACCTGCATGGCATTCCCATTCTGGAGGGTGCCTTGATCCTCAGAAGTGGCTTTTTGAGGAGGGGCTGCAGTGGGAAATGGGGGGGGGGGTGAGTAGGCCCCATCATCTGACTATGACATTCAAAGCACTATGGCACCACTTTATACGGTCATGGCTTCCTCCATAGAATTCCAGGAGCTGTAATTTGCGAAGGGTGCTCAGAGTTGTTAGGAGACCCCATTCTTCCCAGAGAGCTATGATTCCATTTTTATTTTAATATCTATTTTTATTATGCTTATCAAAAGATATGCAAAAGTTCGTACCCAATACAAAGTACCTTTTTAAATAATACACCAGAATAAAAGAATAAAAGTACTTCTAATCTAAGAAGGAACAGGAGCAAAAGGAAGAATATAGTATCACTGTTCCACCTGTATATTATAACAATCTTATTTTGGCCATTTAAAGATGCATTCTTTAACCTGCTCTTCTGTTTTGAATTTCAACAAATTTTACACATTTTCACAATAACATGTTCATCATCTGTGCATGGTTGAATTTCCAAAGTCTTTCCTTGTTTTATACCCAGTCTTTTTATCCAGTATAAACCTCTCTGCTAGTTGCATAAAAGAAAACCACTTAACGTTATAATCTTCCACGCTTAGCTGTTCCCTTGTTTAAATTTTATAGTCTCCTTGATGCAATTCTAATAATTCTTGGTATGTTGTCCATTTCTCTTCGCCTGCCATCACAGAGCTATGATTCCCAGAGTGGTTTAACAGCTGATCCCTCTTCCCAGGGAATTCTGGGAACAGCAGCTCAGGGTGGGAGGGGGATATTTATAAACCACCAACTCATAAGAAATATATCACAGTAACGTATAATATAGCATCCTTACAGCTGTTACCACGAAGCTGGTGAGCAGAAAGTGCAGTCCTGCTGGGGTCCGCAATCCTTTCTCAACCCAATTTGGCTGACGCCCTGATCAGCCAGATTAAGTTTGAGATTCGGTGGAATGAAATAAATAATTGCTCCCCCATGTCGCTAGTCCTTCTGGCTCCATTAACCTACTCCTGTCTAGCCTTCTAATCTTATAAGACAACAGAACATTGAGTTTACAGAGTTTACAGAGTATAAGAGAAGACAGAAAGAGCGTTGGAAGAAGGTGAAGTGTAGCTTGATAAGTCTGAGGAACAGAAATGAAGAAGGAATGGTGCCGACTTACAACACAATCCTATCTAATATTGAAATCAGAGGGGTTTACTCCTTGAGTAAACTGGAGCTAGATTTGCAGCCATAGAGCTCTTTCAGGAGGAAAAGGTGGGGTATAAATCCAATTTATTATTATCATTATTGCTGTTGATGAATTGCCAAAATAGCGGGTGAATTTTGAGCCATTTATTGCAGGACAGCTTTGATACCCTGCCTCTCCCAACATCCCATGTCGTTGTTGTTGTTGTTGTTGAATAATAATAATAATAATTATAATAATGCAGAATAGATCACTGAACTGTAAACTAATGGGGCTGAAATATTCAGCAAAGAGCAGGTTATAAATACTTAGAAATAAATAAGGTGGGGTATACAGGAAAGAAATTGGCTGGGGGCTTTCTCCAGGCTTGTGTGGAGCTTTTTTTGCACTGGAGGGCTAGAGCTGTGTTCTTGGGATAAAAGTGGAATAGTGTTATCAGCATGTCCTCATTTGCATCCGCTAAACTTTAGAGGTTATGCTGGGCAGCTGTTCATCATAATGAATGGGAACTGCCCATCAGTAGTGATTGGTGGATGACTCTTCAAACAGGCAGGGAGACAAAGGGGTTTACTCATAATGGGATATGTTCAACCAATTAACTTGCAGGACATTCCACCAGGCACTTGGACCAGATATTGTTTGAGTCAGTTTCCTAGAAAACTTTGAACAGTACTGTACAGGCTGTGAAATCTTTGCAAATTAACTTAGCAGAGAACAAACTCTCCTAGATATTACTGAGGAAGGGTCTAGGCCAGGGGTTCTCTGCCCCCTTGGACAGCTTGATAATGCAATGGGTCTTGACAGAACACTTAATGATTCTGCATGTGTGCCTACTGTAGTAATTGCAATGCATTGTGCTGCACAATGCTTGCATTAAAAAAAATATCAAATTGTAACACAACAAAACACAATGTATTTCTGGTTCCTAATCCTCTCTCTATCACTTTCAAGCTGCTTCCTTTTCATTTGTTCTGGAGCAGTTGTTTTTCCTGGTCTTCACAGACATATCGCACATTTCATTAGTTAAGCAGGTAGACCACAGTTTGGGAATGCCTGGTCTGGTGAAACTATATATATATATATATAATATTTGTCTGTTAGTTAATGAATTCTGGAAACAGATTGGTATAGAAATATCAGGAATTGTGGGTTAAAAAGGTGGAAATATCTAAATTAATGGTTCTTATTAGCCTGAGTAGCACCGAGTTAAAAACAAAAGAGGAATGTAAATGGGTAAAATTGATGGTAATTGCAGCCAGACAGGTTATAGCGAGTAATTGGAAACATGCAGAAGAGCTAGGGGTGAACCAATGGAGGGAAAAATGGAAAAATATTATAATCTTAGAATATCTAACTGTGAAGATACATAAAATGAAAGGGTTTAAGGTCAGTGAGGAGGAGGATTGGTTTGAGAAGATATTGAACTATTTGGGCAGGTTTGAACAATTTGGGGCAATGAAAATGTTAAAAGTTAAATAAACCTTGTGGAGGGAGGAATGTTAAGGTATATAGAACTGTACATATGGTTGATTTGAATATGTTATTTTGGTTATGTACACCCAATGTATCAGCCGCTAGTGGGGTTTCACTGCTTGTTTTCAGTTTGTGTTTTGGTGGTTGGTATATATATATATATATATATATATATATATATATATATGGGACACGGGTGGCGCTGTGGGTTAAATCACAGAGCCTAGGACTTGCCGATCAGAAGGTCAGCGGTTTGAATCCCAGCGACGGGGTGAGCTCCCATTGCTCGGTCCCTGCTCCTGCCAACCTAGCAGTTCAAAAGCATGTTAAGTGCAAGTAGATAAATAGGAACCGCTCTGCTGGGAAGCTACACGGCGTTTCTGTGCGCTGGTCTGGTTCGCCAGAAGCGGCTTAGTCATGCTGGCCCGGAAGCTGTGAGCCGGCTCCCTCGGCCAATAAAGCGAGATGAGCACTGCAACCCCAGAGTCGGCCACGATTGGACCCAATGTTCAGGGGTCCCTTTACCTTTACACACACACACACACACACACACACACACACACACACACACACAATGAGAGAGAAACTCTGCTGTGGGTGATTTCTCCACTGATTCCCATCCAGCTATTCAGAAGAAGGGTCTGCTGGATCAGGCTCATGGCCCAATTAGTCCAGCATCCTGTTCTCACAGTGGCCAACCAGAAGGCTGTGGGAAACCTGCAAGCACTCTCTGCTCATGTGGTTTCCAGCAACTGGCATTCAGAAACATTGCCGCCTCCAGCTATGGAGGCAGAGCATGACCAACATTCCACTGTTGATGATGATCAATGCAGAACAAAACCCCAAAAGTGAACAAAGGCCGGGTCCAGGAGCAGTCTCTCAAAGGCACAGCTGCTCTCCTGCTTTTGTGGTGTTTCTGAGTCATCTGTTCCTAGGGTTTCCAGATTCTAAAGAGGATGTGCTTCTACCTTGAAGCTTCCCAATGAAGGGGGAGGTAGGATAGTCATGGCTTCTCCCATCCATCCATCCATCCATCCCTTGCTCCAACCTTCTGGTCCTTCGGCTTGCCTTCGTCCATTGCATGCAGAGTGAACTTTGCTCCACATTTCTTTCTCGTACAGATGCTGGAGAAGGTCACAAGACTGGTGAGGAAGGAATTACACAAGCAACCATAGCTAACCCATTTTTCCACTTCATTTAGGAGTTTAAAGAAACACACGTGTCCTCTGAATGGTGTCCTGGCAATTCTCTCCATTTTAACTTCAGCTTGATGTAAGTGGAGGTGGCTTTCTCTTCCCAGTGCTTTTGTTTTCCCTTCCAACATTTTGAGGGGTGTTTTTTTAAAAGGTACCTGGTCCTAAAGGTACTGAATTGAACATTGGAAGTTGCATATTGTAGAGCCAGTTCATTGGTATAGCTAGCTTGGTATTGTTCACACTGACTGGCAGCAGCTCTCCAGGGTTTCACCAGAACGCAAGACAAACCTGCTGGGTCAGGCCAATGGCCCATCTAGTCCAGCATCGCAGTGGCCAACAAGTTGCCTGTGGGAAACTATCCAAGCAGGATTTGAGCAGAAGAGTATTCTCCCCTTCTGTGGTTTCCAGCAACTGGTATTCAGAAGCATTGAGGTCTCTAATTGTAATGAAAGAGCATAACCATCATGGATGGTAACCATCGATAGCCTTCTCTCCCATGAATTTCTCCAGTCCTCTTTTGTTGTTGTTGTTTAGTCGTTTAGTCGTGTCCGACTCTTCGTGACCCCATGGACCAGAGCACACCAGGCACTCCTGTCTTCCACTGCCTCCCGCAGTTTGGTCAAACTTGTGCTGGTAGCTTCGAGAACACTGTCCAACCACCTCGTCCTCTGTCGTCCCCTTCTCCTTGTGCCCTCCATCTTTCCCAACATCAGGGTCTTTTCCAGGGAGTCTTCTCTTCTCATGAGGTGGCCAAAGTATTGGAGCCTCAGCTTCACGATCTGCCCTTCCAGTGAGCACTCAGGGCTGATTTCCTTCAGAATGGAGAGGTTTGATCTTCTTGCAGTCCATGGGGCTCTCAAGAGTCTCCTCCAGCACCATAATTCAAAAGCATCTTTGGCAATCAGCCTTCTTTATGGTCCAGCTCTTACTTCCATACATCACTCCTGGGAAAACCATAGCTTTTACTATATGGACCTTTGTTGGCAAGGTGATGTCTCTGCTTTTTTAGATGCTTTCTAGGTTTGTCATTGCTTTTCTCCCAAGAAGCAGGCGTTTTTTTAGTTTTGTGACTGCTGTCCTCTTTTAAAGCCCTGCAAATTGATGGCCATCACTGCTTCCTGGGGACCAAGTTTCATAGTTTAACCATGAGCTGCATGAATAAGTACTTTCAGCAGCCTCTGACTCCTCAGGGATACATATACAGGTTGCTCCTGCTCCAAAAGTAGTGACTGCATGCTGTAACAATTAAGCGTATTGTGGCATGTCTTTTTAAACCTTAATTAAGCATGCAATCAGGTGGGGGTGGGCGCAAAGAAGAAGGAGAGGCCTTTCCTGCCTCTCCGCCTGGCTTCATTGCTGAGAGCAGGGTCACACACACTCTCTGCTTACCAGCTGGTGAGCGGAGAGGGCACTTCTGTCGGGGTCTGCTTCCCCAGAATGTTCCCTGCTCCCTAGGAACAGGTATGTGTGCAGTGCAGGCTGTTTAAAAGCCCTCTTGCAAACACCTCTGAGCTGCTCTTGAAAAGGCTGCCTGCCTCTCCTTCTCCCCCCACCTGCCCTGCTGGGCCCCTTGGCAGCCCCAGAACGCTCTGGGCAGCTCAACCCAATCCAGGGAGATCTGGGGCTGTCTCAACCCAACTCGGCCAAAGCCTATTTCTGCCCAAAGCAGCCCAATTTTGTTCAGGATATGGCTGGATCCAGTGCAGACTCAGATGGAATAAAAAAAGAGAGAGAATGATTTACCAATTAAAGAAATATTTAATTGGTTGATACCCTTACTGATTCTCTGTTGAGTGGAGAATGAGTAACACAGTCCCTCTTGAGTACTTCTTATGTTTACCAAGACTAAATGGCCATGATTCTAATGTGTGCCGTGAGCAGCAGATGTGTTATTAGCTGACATCACAACGATTATGAGAACGGCGTAACGAGTGCCTGAGGAACAGTTCCTTCCTTTCTTTTTGGCATTGTTCTTTATATTGAGCAAGTAAATGTGGACACATTCCTTAATTGTTCTCCAAACCTCAGCAGAACTGTACACGGAAAACTGACACGCTCCGAGATAAGCAGCAGGAGTTGTGTACATAAGAGAGGAATAAGTAACAAAAGCTCAAGGTAGGTTGCCTAGGAGATTCAAAGATTTCTGCTCCATTAAGGCATTCTGAACTTCTCCCACAGCAGCAAAACCTTCCTCTTTCTCATTAAAATTAAAGCTGAAAATCATTTTCTAAGCTTGCTTGGAGATCAAGGCAAAAACTGCACAGGAAGGTTCTTTCAGTTTACAGAAGAGATCAGGTGAATTGTTTTTGCTATGCATCTGAGACTTGTGGTGCTGTAAGTGGTGTGAACTTTGTGGCACAGAGAACAATTGTTCCCCTCTCTCTGCATGTTCAGCAGGATCTTTAGTGTCAGTGCATCCTTGGCAAACGATGAGATGAAGATGTGAACTTTGCTTCTCTTTTACTGTTATGAATTATTCTACCTGAACTTCTGTTTAGCACCAGTGCCAAGCTTTGCACAGAACATAGAGCTCACACTGTCTCTGTCCAGAGGGCTTATACATTGGACACACAAGAATGGAAGTGTGTGCATGTGATGTAGAAAGTGAGGCAAATGTTTGATGATTAAAAGGGGCAGAAGGAACTAGAGATTGACAAATTTCAGTTCTCGAAGTTTCTCATTTTTCCATTTTTAAAATCAGTTGCCCACAGTTCTGCAACTATTTGTGGTTTTTTCTATTAAAAAAAAATCCTCATGAGAATTCGTCAGCAATTTAGTGCAAATTTATCCTAATAAGCATATTTTTGTATGCAGTTTTGACCAATTGTTGCAGCAATTTCATCTAACGTGATGCATTTTTGTATGTTATTTTCACTCATATACACATTTTAATGCCATCTTTAGTATATGCATTTTTGCACACATTAATTTGCTGGAGAAGTGTATTTTATTTTCACAAATGTGTACATTTTTGCCCACATGCAGGGCAGAAAATTCAGAGAAGTGAAAATTCTGAAGCATAGTGGTGTTTGGGCTCGCATGTTGTTTTTGGAAATGAGAATTAGGTAGGTTCCCATTAAAATGCAAAGTGGAACTGACCTCCCTCCTAGCCCTAGCTGCCTCCTTTCCCATTAACTCGCTGCCTGGTAAGCAAGCTGGTGGTAGCAACAATGACAAAGCACAGCAGCTTACAGTAATGGCAGTGGGTGTGCAAGATTTTTGCAGTCAAACCAACCATTAATGCTTTGCCAGATAGGCACATGAAGAGGCTGAGGCTCACAGAGCTTTCCTGTAAAATTTGCTACAGATTACTCTGTGAAATCACTTCCTTTGTCTGCCTTGGCAGGAAGCTGTAACACTACATACTTCCTTCCTGCCTGGGCAGCCTCTTCATTCTTCATTATTCTTCCAAGCTGACCACATGTGCATGTCTGAGCTCTACAGCTCAGACACCATTTTTGATCTTACATTTTGTACTTTTGGTAATTTAGGTAGTAGTTACAAACCTGCCTTCATTTTGCTACTGTAATTGCTGCTTCAAGACCTGGATTATGTAAGTAAATACTACTTTTATTATTTCACAAAACAATGTGTGTGTGATTGTTTGTAATGGGGAGAAAAGCGCTAATACCAGGAAAATCCAGTCCACCTTAAAGCATCCTGGATTATTGTTTCTAGAAGGTTAAATCAACTTTGTCTTGGCTTCCAAGTTTAAGTCGCAAAGTATGTTATTCTGCTAATCTCACTAATGTGAGCAACGAAAGATGATAGCTAAACAATATGTTCTCTCCTAGTGTCTAAATCTTTTCTTACAGTGAGGAGGTAGACCAGGAACATCCAAAATGGTTCCTTGCAGATGTTGTTGGACTCCACTTCCCATCACCCACAGCCACATGGACAGCAGTCAGGGGTGATGGGAGTTGTCATTCAGCAACACCTGAAGGGCACTCCGTTGACTACCCATGAGGTGGACTCACTGATGGAAGCGACAGGGGTGCCATGGAGCATATGTTGCTCAAGAGCCCTCAAAATCTGGAACTGACACTGCACCAAGTGGTGCAAGAACGACCCCTGGCCATGAAAATATATTCATTGCTATTATCCTGGTTCCCACGAACCATTTCCCTACGTCATTGCTTGATTCTAGCAAGATCCCATTTTACATAAGTGGAGTTGCTTCAGATTTGAAAAGAGAAGACTCTTTCCCTCAGCTGTCTTCCCAGAGACTGCATCAAATCATCCCTGTCTAGAATTGTGTGCTGATAGCAATGCGTGGGCAAGTCATTAGTCCATAAGCTCCATTTATGCTGAAACCATCAGACACATTCCATTTAGTGTCTGGAGCACGCTGATGATTACTGGAAGCACCAGACTCCTGGACTGTTTCCCACACATTTCCCCAATGTGATGGTCAGTTGAACTGTATGTGATGGTCAGCCGTGGAAAAGACCCTGCTGCAGCAGTAGCCAAAGGAAGTCACTGTGTTTCCAGTAAGAGGGAGAATGAGGAGCAAGCAACCGTCAACCATTTTTAGAGCTGCACTGAAAAGGTGCTGTGGGAGGTAAAATGACACAATTCAGACTTCTGCAAAGGATTTAATTGGACCTCATTACAGCCATTCAGAGGCGAAGCATGAAATGCTGGAAGTGCCGCAGACTCAGAGCAGAGGCATCTATTAATTTGCTGTGACTGTATCTCAAAATTTAAACCCATGAATCACAGAGCCACTGAATAGGATGCAGAATGCCTGAGTTTATAGATAGCCCAGCACGTATGCATATAAAAGCTCCTACTATTGGTCAGTTGCCCATCTTGCCAGCGCTGATGATTTACAATGAGGCAGCTGCATCAAAATTTTGCACAGTGATCCATTTGCACCACCACCATTACATCCTAACTTTCAGCAATCCTACATTTATTTGCTTCTTGTGAATGGCATTGCATGCTCTGTTCATCTTGATACACTGATAAGCCTTTACAAATTTCTGTTTCTATCTATCTATCTATCTATCTATCTATCTATCTATCTATCATCTATCTATCTATCTATCTACTATCTATCTATCTATCTATCTATCTATCTATCTATCTATCATCTATCATCTATCTATCTATCTATCTATCAATCATCTATCTATCTATCTATCTATCTATCTATCTATCATCTATCTATCTATCTATCATCTATCTATCTATCTATCTATCTATCTATCATCTATCTATCTATCTATCTATCTATCTATCATCTATCTATCATCTATCTATCTATCATCTATCTATCTATCATCTATCGATCATCTATCTATCTATCTATCTATCTATCATCTATCTATCTATCTATCTATCTATCTATCTATCTATCATCTATCTCAGTTGTGGCCAAAAGTGCATTCTTGTAAGCGTATGAAAGAACAATGGTAATGTTTTATTTAGTTATTAATTTAATTTATACCTCTCCCTTGGTTCCCTGGGTGTCATACAGATACACAGTTTACAAGCAAACAAAGCAAAAACAGGCAAACAGGAATGTTTTCAAATCCCTCCTGAAAGTTAATAATGATGGAGACAGGTACACCTCACTAGGGAGCGTGTTCTACAACAGGGAAACCACCACTGAGAAGGGTCTGTCATAGGTCAGAACTGACAAGCCAGCCTGTGGTGGCACCACCACCAATAAGGCTTCGTCTGATTATGACAGGGTCTGAATTCTTGGCATTGGGTGCCCTTTTATTTATTTGTTTCATAAAATTTATGTGCCACTTGATTGTAAAACAACAACAACCTCTAAGTGGTTTACAAAAAGATAAGGCAGGAAAATCAAGGGGGCGGGAAAATACCTTACTTTAAAATGAGCAGGAGTTAAAATGCTAAAACAGATTTTAGTTGCACACATAGTGGATGAATCAATACCATGGTGTCCATACAAAAGATCCAGCATTTGTTTTTTATGGGTGGTAGTCAATTAGGTTTACTCTGACCCAGGGAAATTAATGGACCTAACTTAGCCATAGTCATTCATTTCAGTAGATCTATTAGTTAAATAGCACCCTTTATCTTTGAACCGCTGTTGGACAGCTCATCAAATATAGCACAGCCCTGTTAGCAGACGCCTGACAAGCCCATTGCACAGAGCACTGTTTCCCAAACTGTGGGTCACAACCTACAAGTGGGTCACAAAACCTGTGCTTGGGTTTTGCCTTTACAGTGGTACCTTGGGTTGCATACGCTTCAGGTTACATACGCTTCAGGTTACAGACTCCGCTAACCCAGTAATAGTACCTCGGGTTAAGAACTTTGCTTCAGGATGAAAACAGAAATCCTGCTCCAGCAGCGCAGCAGCAGCAGGAGGCCCCATTAGCTAAAGTGGTGCTTCAGGTTAAGAACAGTTTCAGGTTAAGAACGGACCTCTGGAACGAATTAAGTACTTAACCCGAGGTACCACTGTATAAGTAAACCTCCTAATAACTATTGCTTTTTATCCTTAACTGGTTATGATTATACCTCTTATAACTTTTTGTTTTGTTGGCATATTATAATGCTGTGTTGACATTTGTAACTGAATGCTGGAAAGGTGTGACGCTTACATTTTAACACTCGGTTACTGCTCTGGCAGCTGGTAGCAGTTATGCCACTGGCTGGTGACAGTGTTACGAAAAAGGACCAATGCAGAAGCCAGCCCCAGGTGGCTGGAATGGTAAACAGGAAACTGATGTTATTGGAATGTACCGTGGGAACAAGAGACAGTGTACTGAGCACCGGATGTTAGCTCAGAGTCGCACATGACCCTGTACTGGAAGTACATGGGTGGAGTTTATTCTCTCTCTGCAGTTGTGAATCAGAGGGTACAGACGTGTTTTCTCTGTACTGGTGGAAGACAGGAATTAAGACATGTAAATATATTTCTGTCTGTCTCATTCCCCCCCCCCCTGGAGATGGGAGGGGGAGGAGTGGTGTGTTCTTTTCACGTTTGAAAAGGATCGCCGAAGAGACCTCCCTTGATCTTGCCGGCAGACGCTGGCAGGGGAGGTCAACAAGGATTCAAGCCGGGCACCTGGAGGGTGGCCAAATTCCTAAGAGCTAAGCTGGTTCTGCTGGCTTGAAGTCCGACATCTGGTAGCAGAGGTTACATCTGGTAGCAAGAGCCGATGGGTTAAAGATCCATGAGAATCTGCATGAGAGGTGAGAGGTCGATGAATCGTTGCCATCCTCTGCACCTAAGGAGATAAAGAAAGCGTCTGCCTGCAGCCAGAAAGCTGAACAGACAGCTGGACACCGAAAGGCAACGGAGCTAAAAAGGTATGCTGCATTTTGGGCTTAGGAGAGTGAACGCAGAAAGGTTTAATTCTCTGGTTCACATAAAAGAGCTACGTTTGAGAAAAACAAGCTCTGAGAGCAAGCTTGCATACCAGGAATTCCTGTGGTGAGATAAGGATTCCCGTCTTGAGCAGGTTGCTAGGCAACGTCCGCCAGCACTTGTAAAGTTACTGAATGGCTCAAAAGAGCCTGGGAAGTGTTTCGATATCTGCGCAGAATGTGCAAGGATTTTGAAAACAGCCCAAAGGTTTGCCTGCCAGTGAAGCAGTAAACACCCAGAAGAGAACTTTTGGTTTTTACTGGCTTGAAAGTGAAAGCAGGCTTGAGAGAGAAAGCACAGACTTGAATTCAGCATGGATTCCAAGAAGGGGGGAGGGTTGCCCTATCCCCCTCCCCTGACTAATGACAATTATTCATCTTGGTCTATAAAGATGAAGGCCCTGCTGCAGAATCAGAGGATCTTTGACGTGATTGAGAACCCCATCCCTGCAGCACCAACCCGAGGTTGGGAGTCACAGAATCTGAAAGCCAGAACGGCTATAATTCTGTGTGTGTCAGATGACCAATTGGTGCATATTCAGGGTTTGGAATATGCACGGGAAATTTGGGAAATGCTGCGTAGAACACATCAGAGGGATGCTGGTTCTTCAGCGTTGCTGTATTTTGAGAAGCTGACCAATCTGAGGCTTGCGCCTGATGGAGATGTTCAAGCGCACCTGACGGAGATGAAATATTTGCGCCAGCAGATGGTGGAACGCAATTTCCGTCTGCAGGAGGAAGTGTTTTGCTTCATGATGATCAACAGTCTAAATCGGACTTACAAAACTGTTGCCAGTCAGCTTGGTTCCCTCCCGGCTCAGGATTTGACCGCGGAAAGGGTGTCTGCCGTAGTTTTGAATGAACATGACAGACTTGCTGCACTGGAAGAAAAGGACAGGGGGAGGGAGGAACGGAGTTCTAATTCCCCCGCAGATGAAGCTACTGGAGAGAAAGCTCTAGCTTTGAACGCTGTCCGATGTTACAATTGTGGACAGGCTGGGCATCTTCAGCGGAACTGTAAGAAGCCACGTCAGCCAAAAGGAGCGATGGGCCGCTCAGCAAAGTCTGAGGCGTCAGGCAAAGGTCATACCAAGACTTCGGTGAGACCTGGAAAGGCTTTGATGGCGAAAGGAACCACGCCAGATGTTGGGAACACGTTTGTAATTGACACTGGATGTACTTTTCATATGTCCCCACACAGAGAACTCTTTTCAACGTTTAAGAAGCAAAGCTTCACTGTGACACAGGCCAACGGTCAGGAGCTGGAAGCGGCCGGCGTAGGGACTGTCTATCTTAAGAGTCTGAACTTGACAATAAACAATGTTTACTTGGTTCCTGAATTGAAGTTCAATCTGCTGAGTGTTTCGCAGATTGCAAAGAAAGGACTGAGATTGTCCTACGATGCTGAGAGCTGCAAGATCTACAAAGATGGAGAGTTATTTCTTTCGGCCAGAGAGAAGGATGGACTATATTTGTTGACTTTTGCACAAAGTGATTACATGGAATGTAATTCATCTGTGTCTAACCTAGTTTCTCTTGCAGGTGTGAGCAAGAAGAAGACCGGGGTCAACAGAGCATTTCAGCGGGTGTATGCTGATGTGATTGGTCCTCTAGAACCATCTAGAGGCAATGCGAGATATTATCTTGTGTGTGTGGATCATTTCTCTAACTATGCCTGGGTTTATGTGTTGAGAAAGCCACAGGAAGCCTTGGAGAGGTTTAAGGAGTTTTGTGACAAGGTTAAGAGTATGCATGATGCTAACATAGATTGTCTATTCACAGATGAGAAACAGATTTTTCTTTTACAGGATTTCCAGAGGTTCCTGCAGAAGAAGGGGATAAGACACAAGATTGCTGTTTCAGCGGAAGCGTGGAACAGGGGTGTCTGTGTACGGGTGAACAGAGAATTGCAAAAGGGGCTGAAAGCGCAATTGCTTAGTTCACATCTGCCACATGAGTACTGGGCCGAGTCTCTGATGTCGTACTGTTATACGAAAGTGAGAAAGGTTTCAAAAGAGTTGGGAAGTTCTCCTTTTGAGAAACTGTTCCACAGAAAACCTTCTGTTGCCCATTTCAAGGTGTTTGGGTCTCATGTGAGGACAGAAGCTCCAGGTGGAGTAAAGAATGCCAGAGGCATTTTTGTGGGGTATGAAAAGGGTCTCTACAGAGTAATTTTGTCTGAATCTGGTCAGGTGATTCTCACAAAATTTCTAGAGAGTGCTCCTGAACAGGAGAGAGTGATAGTACACACATTTCCCACTGAGGACGATTCAGATGATGATGATTTTACTGATTACAGTGGTACTGAGAGTGATGACACTGATAGCTCGGAGAGCTCAGTTGTCACAGTCATTGAGAGGAAGTCTCACACAATGGATAGGCCTTCACAGGTGAAGGATGAACCACTGTTTACCATTGGAACTGGTTCTCCAAAGAGTCCTGAGACTGGACCAGTGAGCAGAGAGGATCAGCACCTCATACGTAGGTCTGAGAGAGTTACAAAGGGTCAACCACCCAAGAGGTACTCAAAAGAGTTTGCTAACTTAGCTGTTGCATGTGTTGCTGTTGTAAACAACCGAGGACAGGTTGGAGCTGTGTCTAAGTCAGAGACAAAGACACAACAGAGAGTTGCTAGCCAAGGTAATGCAGATGCACTCATTCCTTGGAAACCAGACAACCAGAGAGGTACACTGGGGAAACCAGTGGCGGGGAGTTCCGAGGGTGGAACTGAAACAACAGGGGAGTGTTATGTGTATAACAACTGTTTGTTCTCTTCTCTGGATCACGCTTTGCTTGCTGCAACACGCATTGATTCTTTTGGGGGAGGATGTTACGAAAAAGGAGCAATGCAGAAGCCAGCCCCAGGTGGCTGGAATGGTAAACAGGAAACTGATGTTATTGGAATGTACCGTGGGAACAAGAGACAGTGTACTGAGCACCGGATGTTAGCTCAGAGTGGCACATGACCCTGTACTGGAAGTACATGGGTGGAGTTTATTCTCTCTCTGCAGTTGTGAATCAGAGGGTACAGACGTGTTTTCTCTGTACTGGTGAAAGACAGGAATTAAGACATGTAAATATATTTCTGTCTGTCTCATTCCCCCCCCCCCTGGAGATGGGAGGGGGAGGAGTGGTGTGTTCTTTTCACGTTTGGAAAGGATCGCCGAAGAGACCTCCCTTGATCTTGCCGGCAGACGCTGGCAGGGGAGGTCAACAAGGATTCAAGCCGGGCACCTGGAGGGTGGCCAAATTCCTAAGAGCTAAGCTGGTTCTGCTGGCTTGAAGTCCGACAGACAGTACGCCACAAGGTGCTCATGCAGGGAGCTGCTCTGAGTGACTGTTACAGCACACCTCTGCTGTGCACCTTAGAGCGAACTGTCACTGGATCTGCCACCCGGGGTTAGGTAATAGTTTAGCCAAGGGTGATTTGAAGTTTGCTTAGTCAACATTCGTCCATCCCCCCCACTCCCCGCTGAAGAAACAGAAATCTGAGTGGATGTGAAACCCTTTTGCAACTTTTGCAAAACAAGTAGCAACTCATTGAACTGCCATGCAATGTTGTTGTTGTTTAGTTGTTTAGTTGTGTCCGACTCTTCGTGACCCCATGGACCAAAGCATGCCAGGCACTCCTGTCTTCCATTGCCTCCCACAGTTTTGTCAAACTCATGTTAGTAGCTTTGAGAACACTGTCTAACCACCTCGTTCTCCTTGTGCCCTCAATCTTTCCCAACATCAGGGTCTTTTCCAGGGAGTCTTCTCTTCTCATGAGGTGGCCAAAGTATTGGAGCCTCAGCTTCAGGATCTGTCCTTCCAGTGAGCACTCAGGTCTGATTTCCTTCAGAATGGATAGGTTTGATCTTCTTGCAGTCCATGGGGCTCTCAAGAGTCTCCTCCAGCACCATAATTCAAAAGCATCAATTCTTCGGAGAACAGCCTTCTTCATGGTCCAGTTCTCACTTCCATACATCACTACTGGGAAAACCATAGCTTTAACTATATGGACCTTTGTTGGCAAGGTGATGTCTCTGCTTTTTAAGATGCTGTCTAGGTTTGTCATCGCCATGTGATAGAACCATCAAATACAAAATTCTGGAAGTGAGGTCATCTGAATTTTGGCTGCCTGTTACCAAAATTACTCAGTTACTACTGAATATTCTGAGCTTGGTGGTGAAGCAGAATCTGTGCGGCATACATATCTTTTGCGAGACAGGGTTTTCAGCAATGATTGCTGTGAAGATGAAATATAGGCTACATATAAAAACCCTTCACTGAACGGATTGTTGACAAAATGAATGCTCAGCCATTCCACTGATACCTGTCAAAATGGACTTTATAGTGAATACAACTATTAAAAATATTCATAGTTACATCTAACACTGTTGTGTAATGCTTTTAGAATAATTTTTATAGCTTATGAATCAGTATCTTGCAATCAGATGATTGGTGCTCTTACATTCCCGTAAAAAACCCCTGTGAATAACTTTATAGGTATTATAAATATTTCAACGAATTCCACATTAGTAGGGGCATTAAGTAAATTTTGGCTTGGATACTTCAAGTACCGGCTATAAAATAGGCAAACTTGCTGTTAAAATGCATGAAACTGATGACTACCACAGACCTGAAGTCTAAAAATCAGGTGAAAATAAATGGCTGGGCCCTCATACCAAGTAAAGTTGGACTTGTGGGTTGCCGTACCAAAATGGTTGGGAACCACATGAGGGACTGTCTTCTGTAACATAAGACCAGTTTCCCCACTCATTTATCCCACCCCTAATTTATTCTCCATTTTAGGAATGAAAATTGATTCAATATCCACTTGTCTTAATCTTTAGGGAAGTTTTAATATGTGATATCTTAGTGTATTTTTGGTCTTTGTGGAAGCCACCCAGAGTAGCTGGGGAAACCCAGCCAGATGGGCGGGGTACAAATAAATTATTATTATTTATGGAGTCACAATTTCTAATGTTTTTAATAATAATAATAATAATAATAATAATAATAATAATAATAATAATAATAATCCCATGCAACTCTGAACTTTATAACAATGAATTCTTCATCATGGGATACTTCTTTCCTGTGCTTGCTATTAATATCCCATCATAGTATACACCTGAATGAAAATGGGAGTTGCCAGATTACAATTCCATGAGTCCTCTTTAGTCCATTCCGGCTTCCTTTGCCATGCAGAGGTGATGCAAGGACACGAATTACAGCTTTAGTGCTACCATATGTGAAGTGCTCTGAAATGACCACACTGACTGCCCTTTTAACAAATTGCTTCCTGGCCATGTGGGGTCCTCGGGGGTGGCGGAGGAGGAAGAAGGGAATGACAGTGCTACCTAACTGAAGTAATTATTTGCAGGGAGGGTCAACGTGAGGAAAAGAAGCCATCAGCCTCGCTTGCTGTACAATATGGTCTGAGCCAGTAGCTCAGGATGGAAGGAGGGTCAAAGAAGCCCCAGGGGAAAGTGTGCAGATGAGGACAAATGCCAGGCGTTGAATCCAGAAAAAGGCTCAGTGGAGACAGCAAAGGCTGTGGAGCTGGGAGAGAAAGCAGATCCTAATAACAAAGCATGTGTCATGCCAGTACATCATGAACCTCGATCATGAACCACAGGTTTTTATTGCTTTGCCTTTTGTAGCCTATGCTAGAATCATTCTTGTAAAGTGATAATTGATAAGTCTGAGATGTTATGAAGATGAACGGTTGTTGTTATTTCATTAATTATTTGTAAGGACAACCAGCAATATACCTTTTCTGGACAGCCTGCAACAAAATGTTAAAAACACAGAATGCAACAATAATTATTAATAAACAATAAATAATTATTGCACTTTTGAATTTAGCATACTTTTGAATGTATCTGTTGAATTGTTTTGAAATGTTGTTGCTATATTTTTTTCCACTGCATCAAGCTGTTAATTGGATTACAGTGGTACCTCGGGTTACATATGCTTCAGGTTACATACGCTTCAGGTTACAGACTCCGCTAACCCAGAAATAGTGCTTCAGGTTAAGAACTTTGCTTCAGGATGAGAACAGAAATCGTGGTCCGGCGGTGCGGCAGCAGCAGGAGGACCATTAGCTAAAGTGGTGCTTCAGGTTAAGAACAGTTTCAGGTTAAGAACGGACCTCAGGAACGAATTAAGTACTTAACCCGAGGTACCACTGTATATATTGACACTGATGCTCTTATTCTTAACCACTTTAGGCTTCACCAGGAGGAAAAATGGTGTATACAAATGACAACATTAGCAGTAGCAAAATAAAACAAATAATTCAGCAATATCCAGTATTACCGGTAATCCATTGTAGCTCCATTGATCCATAGGAGATCCAGTGATCTACCCAGTTGAATAGCTGTTGTTGTTTTGATGTCCCACCCACCTTTCACCATAAGGTCTCAGGATCATAGCTGTCAACGTTTTCCTTTTTTAAAGGGAAATTCCCTTATTCCGAATAGGATTCCTCACAAGAAAAGGGAAAAGTTGACAGCTATGCTCAGGATGGGTTTGTGGGAAGTATTCAGGTATTCAACTACTGCATCCTGTTAGCTCATGTTTTGCTCTCCCCCCCCTGCTTCTGCCCTGAACCCTCCCCATATCTGGTCCATGGGATTATGGCAATCCCTAGAACAGATTTAGGGGACGAGTGGGGGGCGGGGAGAAGAGGTGGAGAACATTGTGCAAGCGGAAATCATTGCACTGGCAGAACAACCCACAGCAATTAAAAAATAATAATAGAATACTAAAATAAGTCTAAAACAAATTGCGGTCAAGATAATAAGATAGGTAGATTGATCTAGGTATCTAGATATGTAGGTCCAGTTATATAGATATGGCATCAATGGCCAGGGTAGAGAGATGCTTCTACAGCATACAATGGGAACTGCATAATGAATGTGCCAGACATACTGAAGGAATTCCAAAACTTCAGGGTTACCACAGGGTGGTGGAACTACCAAGAGAGCCCCCTCTGCTGATTTTTTCACCCAAGAGGGTCTATAGGGAACAGGGCAGTCTCTCAGCTATTTGGGACCCAATCTGTTTATGAATTTCACACTAATATGAGCATCTTCAACTGGGTCCACCTGGGTCCACTTCTGCTTACCTTCCAACAGGTCGTAAAACCACTTATTTCATGGATTTTTGTTTTGAGTGCTGCATTTTTAATACCTGATGCTTTTATCTGTTTTAAACGTTCGAATAATGAGCTTTTAAAATCATTCATGGTGAATGTGTGTATCTATAGGGTTTAATTGTAATGTTGTGGTTTGTCAGTTTTTGTTAGCTACTCAGCATTTCCCCTGAAGTATTACTTTATTTATTTAAACATATCCTGCCCTCTCTCTCAAAGGAGCCCAGGTAAGTGGGAATGACGGCTCCCACATCAAATGGGGGCACCTTTTGCGTGGTCACGCACAGCCCCCCAGATCCCAGTGTGACTCCTGGTAGTTCCGGCTGGCTTCATCCTCCCCAGGCTGGACACCTGGAGGTCTCCGCCCATCTCAGCCAATCGCCCAATCCCACCTGGGGAGACATTGCCAGGGGATTGGCCAGGTAAGGGGAGGGACCGTCCTGCCCACACAACAGAAGGTGAATCTTACCTGCGAAGCAGCAGCCGGCTCCAGAGCTTCTCCCACCCTACCCACCCTCAGTTAAGTCTTCTTTTGCAGGTTAACCTCTTCTCCACAGGTACGCAGGCGCTGCTACGACAGGGTTGCTGTTGAAGAGCCGGAAAGGAATTTCCCTGCATTGGCAGGTTTTGCCTTTCCGGTAGCAAAACGTCACAACTTTGGTGGTTTCAGGCCTTGGGCGGAATCCTTTAGTCTATCTTCCCTTGTGGCAGTGATACCAGGGTTTCCAATTAAAGGGGTCTTGAGGTGAGGCATTGGGCATACGCCAAGAGGTCATCATTGCTCTCCCCTCCAATGGCGGTGAAACAGGGGGTGGGCTCTCTGCTTGAACATATGTTCTCCAGAGCCAGCCCAATCCCCACACATTGTGGATAACCCTGAAGTCTACCAGATCCCCGGCTGGGGACTGGGAAGAATAAATGCCCAGTGCCTGAGCCAAGGTCTCCCTGCATCTGAAACTTAATAAAGTTGTGGCAAATTTTAATCTCATGGCACTTTGTCTTGAGTCATTATTCTGCTCTGGGGTCACCTGGGGTTGGGTGGACCCCACCTGTCCATGTAAAACATTACTTGGAAGATTTCATCATGAGTCCATCTGCCAGGAATCCAACATGGAGTTCAGCTTCTCCAATATGTCCCTTATTCAAGAATGGTGAGCCTGTCCATGGGCCATACTGGTTGGGGCTGAAGCGAACTGGGGTTCAAAAACATCTGGAGGGTTGTAAGTTCCCAACTCCTGCCCTAATCCAAAGTAGACCATTGCTCTGTCTGCCATTCACTTGCTGCTTAGAAAAAGAATCAATAGCAGTGCCAGTATCTATGATGCTTTGCCCTCAGGGCTGTTGAGCTATACCCCCTTATATCCTGATAGTCTCTAAAAAAAACCTTGAGGCAATCACTACACCATGGGAGCCTGTGCACTGGCTTTTTCAAAGGGATGCTTTTGATTTTATGTTTTTCAAGAAGAATTCCTGGCAACCTGAAGGAATCGGAACTGTGGAATTTCCTCTTCTCTGCATGGGATTATTGTGTCAGGAGAGAAAATGCGTCCTTAATATTTCTAAAGAACCACTTAATTCCTCCAAGGTATGAGCTGAAGAGTTTCCTTGGACTCGGGGTCTGTTTACCTTGCAGTTTGAACATTAACTATTAAATATATTATGGCTCTCCCAACTCAATGAACTTTTATCCCACTTAGCAGAGTGGCTACTCTTTCTGGGGAAGAGATTGTTGCTTTGCAAGCAGAATGCTGCAAGTTCTGTCCCATGCATCTTCGATTAGAAGGAACAAACAGGGGAAATAAATATCTCTGCTCATGACCCTGGAGAGCCACTGCCAGTCGGAGCAGACAAGGGCTGAGGAACCTGCAATCCTCCAGAAGTTGTTGGCCTGCAAATCCCATCACCCTTGACCACTGGCCACCCAGGCTGTGGCTGATGGGATTTGGAGTCCAACAACAAACGGAGAACTACAGGTTCCCCACCCTTGGAATATACTAGGCCAGAGGGGTCTATCACCTGGCCTGGTGTAAGTCAGCTTCCTACATGCTGGTAGAGATACTGTGTGATGTATAGGCAAAAATTTTGTGGGCTGGATGCAATTGTTGTTGTCGTCATCTTTTAAATTATTTGCTGCTTGCCATTGTTTTGCATTTTATCTTAGAAACCACTTTTAGAGGCTTCTTAGCCTGTAAGTGTCAGATTTCAGGGAATCTGACCCCTCCCACAGTGGGCAGCCAAGAAGTAGATAAACAAGGGAAGACACAAGATCTACCCATCTGGGAAGAGTGGCAGATGAAGGTGATGGACTTTATGGAAATGGCCGAAATGACGGGCAGAATCCGGGACCAGGAAGAAGAGTTGGTGGAAGAAGATTGGAAGAAATTTAAAGCTTATTTACAAAAATATAGCAAAATTGAGGAAGTTTAGAAGGAGTCTGGAAAGAAACTATGTGACTTTTGTATAAATACTATAAAGGACTTAAGTTAAATAGACTGTCGAAGGAAATGAGGGAAAGTAAAATTATACTATGTTAAGATAAATTATTGGTTAACAATTTGGGAAAGATGGAAAGGATTTGCTGAAATAATTAATCGAAGCAGAATACAAAAAAGGGAGGCGGGAGGAGGTCAAAGAAACAAGCAAATGAAGTTAAGTTAATAAGGTTTGTTCTATTTTTCTGTATTTTCTTTTTTCCTGTTTGATAGTTTTTGTTTTTCTTGATATTTTTGTTGTTGTTGTTTTTTCTTTTTTCTTCTTTGTTGTATTTTTAAACTCTAATAAATATTATTTTTAAAAAAAGAAGAAGTAGATAAACAAGAAGAGTTCTTACCAAGTCTTTTATTCAGTAGTCACAGAGAGAGACTTAGAAATGCTGTCTCTCTTGGATAATGGCGTTGCTCCGAGTAAAGTCCCACCCACTACGTCTGTCCTATCATACGTCATCCCTGCGCCGGCTGATCTGTACTTTCTGCCTCTGAGCTTTCTGTTTCCCTTCTCTCAATGCTTGCCGGGACCTGAGGGGCCGGCTCTGGTATGCTTTCCAAAGACATTGAGTCTGTCAGCTGTTTTCCCCAGGGGCTTCTTCTTCCTCCTGCCCCTCTCCCAATATTTCCCAGCTTCTCCTCTCTGCAGCCTCTGAACTGTGACCTTCTGCAAGCCACTGTTCTAAATCTATACTGTCTCTCTCTTCTCTGGGAAGTGTGTGTGGGGGGGGCATTCCTCCTCAGTCCAGTCTCTGAAAGTAAGCATTTTGAATTGTAACCACACCAGGTTTGCTTTCCACATCTGATTGCTGTAATTTTCTGCCTTCCAGGCCGTTTCACAGCAGCGGAGCCAGCAAAAAAACAGCCACAACTCTGCTAGTGGTGCCCACCCATCCTGTTCTCATCTAGACCTTCCAGATGGGGGTCCCCCCTTCAAAAAAAGAGAGAAGATACTATGGAACTGAAGAAGTGAAGTAGCAACAAAAGCCTGCACCCACATTAAGTTGGCAGCAACAGAGTTAAATCAACAATGACATTATGACTGGGAAATAATTTTCCCCCAATATATATTTTTTCCCTAAAAAAAATAAATAAACCCAACCATGCAAAATGTTCATAGCTTAAAAATAACACTGGGAGTCTTTCCTTTCCCACTTAAAAGCATTTTACACCAATTAAAATGAATAGTATTTATTTTACTCATGATTACTCATGGCCATTAAAACTTCTAATGGCACATGAATGGAACGTGAAGTTTTTACACGGGCAAGTTGCACTAAGGGCCTTTCTGCAAGAACAGTTAAAGTATGCTTCCAATTACATATGGGTTCTTTAGACAAACAACCCACCACACAGGAAAACTGTTCCTGGACTGTACCACTTAAAAGTTAAGGTGTGTGTGTTGTGGGCAGGGCTGCCTGAGTGAAAACTCCATAATTTTTTAAAATAAAAACTCCTACAGAGGATTAACTAATCAAGTTCAAATGATTTTATCCCCCAAAAAACTGAAAATATGTACCATAAAGTGTATAATTAGAACTATAACTAGATCTGTACCAGATATTCTCCTGTTTCAATTTTTGGATGATCTGTGCAACAATGCAAGAAGATAAATATTTTCTCCAACGAACCTTTTCTGTTTGCTACCATAGTTCCTGCTGTTGCTATTCTTCCTGTTCTTCTTCCTTCTTCTCTTCTTATTTTCCTTCCTGTATCAATTTTCCCCAGTGGTTTTGTTTTTTTTAAAGCAAGAAGGTGCCAGTACTCACCATGAAGTTGTTACCATAAGTGCTACACTTCTAACATTTGGGGGGGGGGAATGGTGCTGGTACCCTTGAGTACCCCAGAAAAAAACACTGATTTCTCCCTAGATTAATCACATGGGTGATCCCAGCCAATCAGAGTTCACATAGCAAATGGGAGGCCATCTTGAAATGAAGGAAACCATGGAAAACATCAGGTTTCCTAAACACAATGCAATTCATAAATGGAAAAGGGGGGGGGGATTCCTTTGCAGCAAAGCTGAGAATCTTTGGTCAGAAACAGAGTCTTGGAAAGCAATGCCTTCATTAGATGTTGTCCAAGAATATTTCTTCAGCTGGGAGTGTGTGTTTTATAAAACAGGAATGTTCTGAAGTGGGCTGTGTTTCTTAATGATTGCCTGCTCCTTAGGAATGAAAGGGATGCTTGCAGTGTCTCATGGTCCAAGGCGCAGATGGGAAGATGGATTCCCATCCCATCTGATTCCATCCAGGTAACAAGGAGGGAGGAGAGGTTAAAATCATCACCACTGCACACACTTTCCCTCCAGCTTTCTCCCTTAAAATTGCCACTCCCCATGTTATTGCTGTCTCTCTTCTTAATAGTGTGGGGTGACTTTGGCCCTACTGGCTCCTGAGCCACAGAATGCAAGTATATGGTTCCCAAGAGATTCCTTCTGAATAGGAATGAGGAGAAAATCGATTCAGCTCACATTTAAAGACAAAGCTCTCTAATTCATACTTTCCAAAACAATTTCGAGGACCGAAACACAGCCATCCTTCAAAATTCGCATTTCTGTAAATTTGGCAGTTCTCCAGGCAAGTAATGTATATATACTGGGGTAAAATGCCCATAAAAAGGCATATATCAGTGGGGGGAAATGCAATGCATGTTTGTATGCTATTGCTTTGCAAAAATGTGTATATCAGGAGAAAGTTGCACTAAAATTCTGATGAATTTTCACGTGTGTGTTGTTGGTTTTTAAAATCTCAAGCTGGACTTAAGAGTGGAGAGAACTGAGGAACTGAGGTCCCAGATGGCATTGGGACTTCAAAGCACACCTGACATCATTTTTCCAGTGACTGATGACTCAGGTCAGCCCATGAAAACAAAAGTGTTCCCCATAACTCACTCTCTCCTCTCTCTCTCTCTCTTTGTGTGTGTGTAATCTAAGCAGTCCATATGCCGAAATAGATATCCCAGTAAGATTGGCAATGGCGTGATATATGTTCAAACATAGAAAGAGCAGTAATAACCTCAGACTGTTGAGTAATGGATGTCTGATGTTTATCCTTCCAAACTTGCAGTCCCTTTGCAACAATAAGGGATCACGGAAGCCACTTCTGTTGTCCATCTGTTAGTCCCCACATCACAGCAATGTGCTTAAAACTGTGAACATCTGCAGGTTTCAAGGATTTTTCCAAAACAAAGTTAATATGAACTATTTCCTCCCAACCAACAATTAAGCCACAATTAAGAGATTCCCAAAGGCATCTCTACATACAAAGTAGCATATGCAAATTTGTGTTATGGCGTCGTGCCCTGTGTGCATTAATATTTAGCAATGGTCCTGGCAGGTCCTGCTCTCGTGTTAGAATATCCATCATACGGTACACTATAATTTATGAATAGTTAGCATTGGATATGTCACACCAAGATTTATGAAGTACCCATTCAGACATCTATAAAAGCAAGCAGTGCAAAAAAAAAAATCTGCTTTTCATTTTCATTAGTAGAGGCAACTCTGGAGTGTAGCGAAGATTTCAAAGTTGAATCTGCAGCTGCTTTCCTTTAACCTCATCCAACCTCAATGAACTCACGGGGCTCCATGAATATGTATGGATAACACCCAGAGCTAAATTTGGCTATTTATGTGAGAAAATATTTCCATAGCTGGTATGTACAAGCAGCTCCCTTATTGGCAGTGATGCACATTACTTTTACGCTGATTCGAGGAAGCAGTCAAGATTCCATCAACCTCCTCAACCCTTTCAGAACAAACGTGGCTGTCAGAAACAGACTGAAAGATTACAGCAGTGTCCTCCCAACTCCTTGAGTGACAGAATTATTTAATTAGATTTTATTTTATTTTTTTACAGTCGCCTCAGGAGTTCTCTCCCCCCCCAATTTTTTTTAATTGGTTTTCACACCACATAAAAAAGAAACAAGAGAAAAGAAAAACATTACAATTCACAAAACAAAGAAAAACACATAAAAAAAGAATTATTACTTCCAAATCCTAATTTCATTACATTGATAACTGACTTCCCCAAATCCCCTCTGAGTTTCATTATATCACCTGTTTAGCAGTTTTCCAAGTTCGTATTTCTAATAATATTAACTTCTTTCATTTACTAACTTTTTCTCCTTTATTAATTATTACTGGGTTCTGAGCAGGGTCGATTTGGCTGACTGACTGAACCCAAAGGGTGCTCATCAATGGTTCCTCTTCATCCTGGAGAAGAGTGACTAGTGGGGTGCCACAGGATTCTGTCTTGGGCCCGGTCTTATTCAACACCTTTATCAACGACTTGGATGATGGACTCAAGGGCATCCTGATCAAATTTGCAGATGACACCAAACTGGGAGGGGTGGCTAACACCCCAGAGGACAGGATCACACTTCAAAACGACCTTGACAGATTGGAGAACTGGGCCAAAACAAACAAGATGAATTTTAACAGGGAGAAATGTAAAGTATTGCACTTGGGCAAAAAAAAATGAGAGGCACAAATACAAGATGGGTGACACCTGGCTTGAGAGCAGTACATGTGAAAAGGATCTAGGAGTCTTGGTTGACCACAAACTTGACATGAGCCAACAGTGTGACGCGGCAGCTAAAATAGCCAATGCAATTCTGGGCTGCATCAATAGGAGTATAGCATCTAGATCAAGGGAAGTAATAGTGCCACTGTATTCTGCTCTGGTCAGACCTCACCTGGAGTACTGTGTCCAGTTCTGGGCGCCACCGTTCAAGAAGGACACTGAGAAACTGGAACGTGTCCAGAGGAGGGCAACCAAAATGGTCAAAGGTCTGGAAATGATGCCTTATGAGGAACGGCTAAGGGAGCTGGGCATGTTTAGCCTGGAGAAGAGGAGGTTAAGGGGTGATATGATAGCCATGTTCAAATATATAAAAGGATGCCACATAGAGGAGGGAGAAAGGTTGTTTTCTGCTGCTCCAGAGAAGCAGACACGGAGCAATGGATCCAAACTGCAGGAAAGAAGATTCCACCTAAACATTAGGAAGAACTTCCTGATAGTAAGAGCTGTTCGACAGTGGAATTTGCTGCCAAGGAGTGTGGTGGAGTCTCCTTCTTTGGAGGTCTTTAAGCAGAGGCTTGACAACCATATGTCAAGGAGTGCTCTGATGGTGTTTCCTGCTTGGCAGGGGGTTGGACTCGATGGCCCTTGTGGTCTCTTCCAACTCTATGATTCTATGATTCTATGATTTAACCCTTTCCACCCCTGTAGTAGTCCTGAGGAAAATCCCTTCGCTGAAGTTGACCTTTGTTTGCATTGGGAGGCAACACGCCACCCCATTATTGCCTGTTGTATTAAGGAAGGAGTTTCTGCTAAGAACAAACACAATTTTTTAAAGGAATTAACTTTTTATTTTGGAGGGGGGAAATAGTTGCACCAACCAGGATTCTTCTTCCCACAATGCCCCTGGGAGGCAGGTGGCCCTGTCTCCAGATACTAGCTCTTCACTTATTACCGTTTGAATGTGCTTTATGGTAACATAGCTTTACGTTCCTCCGGCAGAGCTACCATTCCCAGAGTTCCCTGAGAAGAGGGAATGATTGTGAAAGCGTTCTAGAAACTTTAGCTCTTGGAGAGGAACAGGGAATCTCCTGACAACTCTAAACACACCTAACAAACTGAAGCTCCCAGGATTCTTTGAGGGAAGCCATGACTACTTATAGCAGGGGTCAGCAAACTTTTTCAGCCGGGGGGCCGGTCCACTGTCCCTCAGACCTTGTGGGGGGGCCGGGCTATACTTTGGAAAAAAATAATGAACGAATTCCTATGCCCCACAAATAACCCAGAGATGCATTTTGAATGAAAGCACTCATTCTACTCATGTAAAAGCACCTGGCAGGCCCCACAAATAACCCAGAGGTGCATTTTAAATAAAAGGACACATTCTACTCATGTAAAAACACGCTGATTCCCAGACCATCCGTGGGCCAGATTTAGAAGGTGATTGGGCCAGATCCGGCCCCCGGGCCTTAGTTTGCCTACCCATGGCTTATAGTTATATCAGAATGCTTTAAATGCACAGTGCATCATAGACATCAAAATGCCAAGCCATATCCTTTAATCCAGGAAAATGGAGGGAAATCTTTGAAGGAAAAACTCCCCAATCCTTTCCTCTACATTTCTGCCATCTCCTCTACCCATTTGCAATACTGAACCCTCCTCTGGAAGCCCTCTAATTTAATGTCACATCTCGTTTGGCTCCGAGTGACAGATTTTAAAAATCAGAACAACTTAGACTGAAAGCAGACAATAGCTTTCCACTGGGAAGTTGAACGTGGTATGAAAAAGGAATTCCTGGTCACAGTGAATATACTGATTTTATTTTTTGCTTCTGGTAAATGGGTTTTGAAGGTTTATTTGTGCTTCAAAAACCTGCAAAACCTGTTGGAGTGGAGATGACAAAAGAAATACGTGTATGGGAAAGCGAAGCCTTTCTCAAGCCACTTCCACCTGTCTTTGAACCATTTTCAGCATTGTCCGTTGAACTTATAATTAGGGCTGGGGTGATGGCCTCGAAGGAGTGAAGACATAACATTCTTAACAGTGGGCACAGCAGGTTCTTCACCTTCACTCCAACCCCCGTCTTCACAATTTCCGGGCACTCAGATATTGAAAAATTAATCAACAATGCTCCAAAGACTGAGAGTCCAGGTATATTGGTGCTGTCATGGGAACTGTCCAATAGATGCTAATCACAGTCAACTTTTCCCAGGCAGAAATTCCCTCAGTCCATATACCTTAAAATATACATGGGTGTAAGATAGTGAAGAAGCATTTCCATTACCCGCGCTTAATGTCAAGGCTACAGTGCCAAACTGGTCATGTAAATAAGATTTTCTGGTGTTTTTCCAATAATAATAATAATAATAATAATAATAATAATAATAATAATAATAATTCAAGGGGTTAACTTCTATTTGATAATCAGCATTGGGTGAAGGCTTAAACCGCCTGCACCTACTGATTTGATCTTTGTCCTCTGATCCTAGTCCTCTTTGCCTGCTCTTAAATTTAACACACATACTGTGTTCACATCTTGTCCGCTTCCACATCTCACTGGCCTTTATTTTCAGCCTTAAATTGCTGGGGAAATTATTCAGGCTTGGCTCTGTTAAGCGAGGTGATGCAGTCTGCCTTCAGAGATGGAAGATTTGGGGGGTGATATGAAAGGGCTGTAAATTGCCAACATTTTAGTTATATGTTGATCACCACAGAGGGACAATTGGATTTTCTATCTCAGACACCAAAATAGCTTGGGGCCTCTTTGCAATGATTATTATTATTATTATTAAAAAAAATAGTAATTACTCACAAAATCGTCTGGAGAACTCTCTGCCCATTTGCTCAGAGCGACCGCGTTAACATCTTGAGGGTGAGAAGCACTTATTGCCATGAATAAACTGTGGAAATATATCTTTCAAATAAAGTTTTTAAAGAACTGGCAGTTCTGAACCTGCAGTTGGCGGCAGCTGGACAGCTTGAAAAAATGCCAAGTGCTGTGCACTGTAAAGTGAGTCTTCTCCGTCCTGCTTTGGTACTTCAGGATCATAAAAGGAAAGTCAACATTTGAAATCAAACATTGGATTTAAATATTA
Source organism: Podarcis raffonei (assembly GCF_027172205.1). Taxonomy (NCBI): domain Eukaryota; kingdom Metazoa; phylum Chordata; class Lepidosauria; order Squamata; family Lacertidae; genus Podarcis; species Podarcis raffonei. The sequence continues at coordinate 16,311,189 of NC_070602.1, forward strand.
CAAACATTAGAGATGTTCTCGTCTCTCACTGGCAAGAGTTGCCATTCAAGGTCCTGGCTGCTGCTGCTGGGGCCTGATGGAGTGGAGTAGCCGCTACTATTGTCAAGACCCCATTGGCTGGGGGAGATGATGGGGGGGGGTCATGAAAAAATGCCCCTCCACCACACCAGATCCCACACGAATGGAGCAAAGAGGCTTGGATCAGGGCTATTGCTGTCATGACAGCAGGGTTGGCTCAGCATTCATCCATTAGAGAAATTTGGTGGGCCATTTTCACTGAGCTTGGTGTAAACATTAGGGGTTTTCAGTGTAAACATTAGGGGTTTCCACAAGATTTGCCTTGTATCTGTACTGCTTGGAAACAGCCCGGTCTGTTTTGGATCTGCTCCTTGTCATTCTGACCCCTGGGTGAGATCATTAACTTGTCCCTTAGCACAGGGACATTCCCAGGGGAGCTGAAGGAAGCAGTGATGTGTCCGCTCTTAAAGAAAACATGTTAGATCCTTTAGATCTATCCAATTACTGCCCGGTTTTGAATCTTTTGTACCTGGCTAAGGTAATTGAGAGAGTGGTTGCTGAACAGCGTTGTAGGTTTCTGGAGGAAACATCAGCTTTGGATCCATTCCAGTCCAGCTTTCGCCCTGGTTATGGGACCGAGACAGCTCTGGTCGCCCTTACAGATGATCTCTGTAGACAACTGGACCGAGGCGGGTCAGGGCTGCTGATTCTTTTAGACTTGTCAGCAGCCTTCGACATGGTTGATCACGATCTTTTGGACCACCGCTTTGCTGACATGGGGATTCAGGGCACAGTCCGACAATGGCTGTGTTCCTTTATTTCAGGCTGGGGACAGAGGGTGGTGCTAGGGAAGGAGATGTCATCACGCCACCCCTTGGTGTGTGGAGTGCCGCAGGGTGCAATCCCTTCCCCGATGCTTTTAAACATCTTTATGCCCCCCCTTGCCCAGATTGTCCAGTGTTTCAGGCTGGGTTGTCATCAATATGCTGATGACACCCAGCTCTATCTGTTGATGGACGGCCATCCTGAGTCAGCCCCGAACACACTGACCAGATGTCTGGAAGCTGTGGCTGGATGGCTGCATGGGAGCAGGTTGAAGTTAAACCCTTTGAAGACATAGGTCCTCTGGCTGGGTCAGGACGGCATGGGTTTGGGGGGCCAACTCCCATCTCTTGTGGGGACTCAACTTGTGCCAGTGCCTTCTGTCAAGAGTTTGGGTGCAACCTTTGACGCCTCCCTCTCCATGGAGGCACAGGTTGCAGCTACTGCAAAGGTGGCATTTTTCCATCTCCACCGTATCAAACAGTTGGACCCTTACCTTTCCCGCCCTGATCTGGCCACAGTGATCCATGCGACAGTCACCTCCAGGCTTGATTACTGTAACTTGCTCTACGTGGGGCTGTCCTTGAAGTCGTCCCAGAAACTCCAGTGGGTGCAGAATGCTGCAGCGAGGCTCCTTACGGGGTCCTCACCATGGAACCACATTCACCCAGTGCTTTTCCAGCTGCACTGGCTCCTGGTGGTGTACAGGGTCAGGTTTAAGGTGCTGGTTTTGACCTTTAAAGCCCTTTGTGGCCTAGGACCTTCGTACCTGCGGGACCGCCTTTCCTGGTATGCCCCGCGGAGGACCTTAAGGTCCATAAATAGCAACACTCTAGAGGTCCCAGGCCCTAAGGAAGTCAGATTAGCCGCAACCAGAACCAGGGCCTTTTCAACACTGGCTCTGGCCTGGTGGAACGCACTGTCTCATGAGACCAGGGCCCTGCGGGATCTGATTTCTTTCTGCAGGTCCTGTAAGACAGAGTTGTTCCACCTGCCCTTTGGCTTGGAATCAGGCTGATCCCTTTCCCCTCTTTCTTTTTCCTTTTGTGATGGAACCCCTATTTGGGGACTTCCCTGGCTTTTTTCTGCCCCACGTAGGACCAGTTTGGATAGTTGGCCTTGGTGAAGATTTGATGTTTTCTCCCCCCAAACAGTTTTTGATCTGGGCTTCCACTGAAATGAGGCTGCATTTTAAGTTGTATTTTAATCCGGTCTTGGCCAGGGAGGGCGGGGTATAAGTAAAAGTTATTATTATTATTATTATTATTATTATTATTATTATTATTATTATTAGTTATGCAGGCCTAAATCAGACCAGCTAAATCCATAACTCTGTTTTGCTCCTATTAACTAAAATGGGAGATCTAAAAAACAGCAATGACTTTCTTCCTTTTCACACAAGTGGATGAAATTTGCAGGCAAAGGAGCCACTTCACAATGAATTGAGCCTGCAAAATTTCATCCAGGGATTTTGTGGGGTTGTGTTTTTTTTTTAAGGAAAAGGTCTCTAATTTTTTTATTTTATGACAGAATTGGTTGCAAATTTCAGACCTCTCTTCTGAGGTGCTGAATACTGCCACATTTCAGAAAGGTAAGTGCAACCATTTTACCTCAGTGGCAGACTTTATCATTTTTGGAGCAGGAAAATAGAAATGTACTCCCTCCCCTAAGGGTGTGTGTGTATGTGGAGAATCAGTTTGAAAACTGGGGACATGAGGGTACCCCTGGGTAAGAAACCTATCAAATTTCAGATAAATAGTTCCAAGGGCCATCATGATATGTGATTTTATCTTTGTTATAGAAAACGGGGAAAGTCACAGGTTTTTCTTGCCCCTTCCTGGAAGTATTGACCATAAAGGGGGAGGGGAGCAAATGAACTGTGATTTCTAATTTAGGTAGGTAGCCGTGTTTGTTTGACACAGTCGAAATAAATTAAAAAACTAAAAAAACTGTCCAGTAGCACCTTGGTAAAGGTACCCCTGCCCGTACGGGCCAGTCGTGACCGACTCTGGGGTTGCGCGCTCATCTTGCTTAAGAGGCCAGGGGCCAGCGCTGTCCGGAGACACTTCCGGGTCATGTGGCCAGCGTGACAAAGCTGCTCTGGCGAGCCAGCACCAGCGCAGCACACGGAAACGCCGTTTACCTTCCCGCTATAAAGCGGTACCTATTTATCTACTTGCACTTAAGAGTGCTTTCTAACTGCTAGGTGGGCAGGAGCTGGGACCGAAGGACGGGAGCTCACCCCGCCGCAGGGATTCGAACCGCCGACCATACAATCGGCAAGTCCTAGGTGCTGAGGTTTTACCCACAGCGCCACCCGCGTCCCTGCACCTTAGAGACCAACTAAGTTTGTTCTGGGTATATGCTTTCGTGTGCATGCGCACTTCTTCAGATACCATTTCATTTCATTTCTAATGTTTTGTTAGGAAAAAGAACGATGGAGAAAGAAACAGGCCACCCCAGTTGTCTAAACCACCTGCTAGCATTCTGCTGTCACAGTGGAAACTCAAAGAATGATGGCATCACTCTCCTAAATCATTGTGATTGGAGTGAAACTAGACCTGTCCATCAAAACTACCCCCCCTACTCCCCCAATCTCCTCTTGAGCTTGAGGCATTCCCGAAGTCTGGTTCTTTTCATTTCTCAATAATGAAAAGGGGGAAAGGTTCTGCATTTGACTTTTTGTGGCAGGGGGAGAAATGAAGCTACAGGGTGACTCAGAAGCTTAGGAAGACCATGATCCACCTCAAGCTGCTGTGTAAATGGCGTGATCAGGCTCAGGAATGTGAGATCATGACCCCAATCACTCTGATTTGCCTGATGATTCCAGTGCACACAGAGGTGATTCACATGGCTAGTATAAATGCAGATCACATCACCAAAACATCTGTCTATCCGAACCGTGGTTCTCCAAGCTGTTTGGTGTTGAAATAACGATGAGAACATTTGCATTTCGTGAGAAGCTACATTACTACATATAGAATTCAGTTGCTGCTGTTGTTTTTTAAAGCTGTTCACACTGCTGAATGGGAGAAATATGTACAGTGGTACCTTGGGTTAAGTACTTAATTCGTTCCAGAGGTCCGTTCTTAACCTGAAACTGTTCTTAACCTGAAGCACCACTTTAGCTAATGGGGCCTCCTGCTGCTGCTGTGCTGCCACCGCCACGTGATTTCTGTTCTCATCCTGAAGCAAAGTACTTAACCTGAGGTAATATTTCTGGGTTAGTGGAATCTGTAACCTGAAGCGGATGTAACCTGTAGCGTATGTAACCTGAGGTACCACTGTATATATTAAATATCTGTATGTAATATGATTCTTCAGTAGTAAACAGTGCAATTTCAAGACTAGCAAACTCATCTTTACTCCCAGTCCATTTCCTGAGACAAGTGAGCTATTTCTCTGTGTGGTGATTCTGGAATTTTTCAGGGCTTCCTGCCTAATGACAATGACTAATGCTTCCCCTTATTTTATGCTTATCAGCCTGCTTTGTCAAGTCCTGGCAGCCATCTTTTCTCTAACCCAAGCCCTGCAAGCCCTGAAGCTGACCTTATCAGCTGCTCTCAGCAGCAGCATGAGTCACAAAAGACAAACTAAGACTCCTTAGCACTTTCTAATTTGGTCATCTCTGCGAGGGTGGTGCTTTTCTGGAACATCCAGCAAAGCTTTCTGGAAAGGCTTTTGGTGTCAGTTATCATGAGCTCACCCTAGAGACCCATCAGAAGATTGGTAATTTCCAGAAGGGTAATTAAGGAGCCACATCTGCTGGCACAGGAAACAAGAATACAAGAAACTGGATTTGGGGGTGAGCGGATGGGGGAAGAACCAAAAATGTTGGCAAAGTGGAGGAAGCAGGGCAGAGTTGACATGAGTTGACCCAAAGCTGCTGTTGCCATTGGTAGCGCTGTACACTTCAATTTGAGCTTAGCACATGGCAAATACGAATGGCACTGGCTGTATACTGGTACGTTTCCGAGCACAAATCAAAGGTGCTCACCTTTAAAGCCCTAAACGGCCTCGGCCCAGTATACCTGAAGGAGCATCTCCACCCCCATTGTTCAGCCCGGACACTGAGGTCCAGCTCTCAGCGCTCTCTGGCGGTTCCCTCACTGCAAGAAGTGAAGTTACAGGGAACCAGGCAGAGGGCCTTCTTGTTAGTGGTGCCTGCCCTGTGGAACACCCTCCCATCAGATGTCAAGGAAATAAACAACTATCTGACTTTTAGAAGACATCTGAAGGCTGCCCTGTTTAGGGAAGTTTTTAATGTTTGATTCTATTTTTAATATTCTGCTGGGAGCTGTCCAGAGTGGCTGGGGAAACCCAGCCAGTTGGGTGGGGCATAAATAAATTATTATTATTATTATTATTATTATTATTATTATTATTATTTCAGTGCTTTTTTCTAAAAAAATGTTTAGGGATAATTTCATTTTCCTACTCATATTGAAATGCTGCCCTTCAATGAGGCCAAACTTAGATTCACAAAATGTTTAGGGGCATGCGTAGTGTGCGTCCTCCCCAGAAAAAAGCACTGTATATTATTACCAAGGTAGAAACATGACTTGTTGGAGTTTGCATTATCCATGTTGTTTATTGTGTGTCAAAGATAATTGCATACATTTTGTTTTATTTTCTAGGTAGCAACAAAGGAAGATGTCTCCCTCTCTCATAACACTAGAATTCATGGAAAACCATTGAAGCTGAATGTTTCATGACAGAGGTATTCATGCAGTGCATAGTTAAATCATGGGACTGGCTCCTACAGGAGGCAGTGGGAGCCACCAGCTCAGATGGCTTGAAAGAAGGTTCAAGACAAATTCATGGAGGTAAGGGCTATCAACAGCTTCTAGCTATGACAACTATGCTCTTCCTCAATGGTTGGCAGTCATGTTTCTGAATAAGAGTTTCTGGAAGCCGGTAGGGGAGAGCACTCTTGTGCTTGAGGGTTTCTTACAGGCCACCATGAGAACAAGATGCTGGACTAGATGGGGCACTAGCCTGATGAGCAGGCTCTTAGGTCTTCTAAAAGAGCCAGTGTGGTGTAGTGGTTAAGAGCGGTGGACTCGTAATCTGGTGAACTGGGTTCGCGTCTCCGCTCCTCCACATGCAGCTGCTGGGTGATCTTGGGCTAGTCACATTTCTCTGCAGTCTCTCAGCCCCACTCACCTCACAGAGTGTTTGTTGTGGGGGAGGAAGGGAAAGGAGAATGTTAGCCACTTTGAGACCCCTTAAAGGGAGTGAAAGGCGGGATATCAAATCCAAACTCTTCTTCTTCTTCATTGTTGAGCATGCACACAATGGCCGATCTAGATTTGCTGCCAGGCAGTGAGAAAAGGTTTCCAAGCTATCAGAGCAGTGAGGTTTGGACACACCAGCAAGTGCATTGGATTGGCTCTCCTGCTGCACCCAGACTGCCTGAACATCTCAGCATTCTGCCTCTCCCACACATTCCTCCCCACCAGCCAGTGGCGTAGCGTGGGCTGTCAGCACCCGGGGCAATGCAGTGAGAGAGAGTGAGTGAGCCAGGTAGGGGCAGAGAGCTGCGAGTGCGAGCGCGCCCCCCCAGATGTTGCGCCTGGTGCGGCCGGGCCCCCCTGCACCCCCCACGCTACGACACTGCCACCAGCTGCTCCTGGCCCAATCTGATATTTAGGAAAATTCCTTCCTGAGTCTCCAGATATGATCTGCAGTATGTGGAGGTCTTTCTTGAAGCAACCAAAGATTTAGACATCACTTATCAGCTTTTAAAATGTTTATTTATTAAGTTTATATTTCACCTTTCCTCCAGAAGGAGGTCAGGGCAACAATGTTTTATTTTATTGTTGTTGTTTTTTTGAAAAAACAATAAAATAAAACATTGGAAAACATCAGGAACCCTTGAAAACAATTTGTCAAAGATAGCATGAAATATTACTCACCATACTTGTAAAAAAACAACATTTTTTCAAAAGTAAAAGAAAAAAGTCATTGGGGAGGTTATGCTGAGTAGACCTGTCGAAATCAGTGGAACTGGATTGCAATTGTGACTGATCCAGCTCATTGTTGGCTTTGGTTGAGCTTGGGTGACACTGACCTGAACTCTCCCATTGGACTGTCAGCAGCCAAAGTAGGGATCGGTTGAGTCCCCATCTGGCTTCTAGATGTCAAACACACTATGTTTGTGTGACTGGCACATGCAGAGCCTTCCAAGTAGGTTGTTTTGTTTTGTTCCAGCTTACATATACCAGGACTTTCAGGGCACTTCCAGATGGCAAGGTATGTGTGCTAATTAAATAAAAATAAAATCCAAGCATGTACAGGACGTCATATGCAAAACAGTTAAGTTAACTCATCATATAGGTATCTTACATTATATTGACCAGTAGGGGGCTACAGACTATTGCTGTGACCCACAATTTCAAGGCTTTGCCTTTGTATACAAACTGTATACCGCCAGGTGTATACAGATTTTAATACAGATTTTGCTGGAAAAGAATGACTTCCCCCCTCTCTTATCCCCAGGAACAAACACAATGACTTCCCCCCTCTCTTATCCCCAGGAACAAATACAAAGATTAAAAGCCGAGGGCTGGTTCGTATATTATGGGATATGCCTCTCTTGATCAAGGGTTGCAATCAGAGATGTGCCCAAATCTATCTTCTGGTTTTTCGAAAAGTTTTCATCCTCTGTGAAATAAGCTTCCATTCTTCAGCCATATTTTCATTCTGTATTTTTTTTTATTATGAGCCACCCTGTGATCTTCTGATGAAGAGAGGCACACAAATTGAATTAATAAACAACAACAACAATTCTTGGTTCTAGATTCAGGTAGGTAGTAGTGCTGGTTTGATGCAGTTGAAATATTATATATATGTCCAGTAGCATCTTAGAGACCAACTAAGTTTGTTCTTGGTATACTCTTTCATGTGCATGCACACTTCTTCCAGCTTACATAAATTGCTGAATTACAGCTTATCACTAAACTGAAAACTATGGAGAGACCTGGTCTTAATAGAGATATTGGATTCCTGTCTCATTGCATATGCTAATCATCTGCATACTATCCCTTGCTTTTTCCTGTCGGATTAATTGCAGTCATTAACAGTCGTCAACAGGTTTACCATTGAGTCAATCACCCATCTCCTACTACCCTCCTGAGAAAAAACCCACCCCACACTCCCACTTTATATAAGGGTCTGGTGACTTCTGTTTCAGTGTATCTGAAGAAATGTGCATGCACATGGAAACTTATGCCCAGAACAAACTTAGTTGGTCTCTAAGGTGCTACTGGATAATTTTATTTTATTTTTTAAAACAATTCTTGGGATACTTTCAAATTCCTTTAGGATTTTGGTGGCTGTGGGGTTTTCAGCATACTTCTTAGCTGTCACTTTTGTGAGATGAATTTTTCTTCGTAGGGAACATTTCTCCAGCACTCCACAGCTTCCCTGACTACCCACACTTCCTAATCTGAAAAAAAACACAAAACCCTCACGGGAGGAGTTAGGATGTCTTCCTCTGGGCTTTAACTGAAGCATGGACATCCGAGAAGGCTGTAGGAAGCAGCCCCCTAATGAGATGATTGACAGAATGGGAGAAAGCCACCCACACCCACCTCAAAAATTTAAGGTTAGTATGACACAAACAGGGACGCGGGTGGCGCTGTGGGTAAAACCTCAGCTCCTAGGACTTGCCGATCGCATGGTCGGCGGTTCGAATCCCCGCGGCGGAGTGAGCTCCCGTTGCTCGGTCCCAGCGCCTGCCAACCTAGCAGTTCAAAAGCACCCCCGGGTGCAAGTAGATAAATAGGGACCGCTTACTAGCGGGAAGGTAAATGGCGTTTCCGTGTGCTGTGCTGGCTCGCCAGATGCAGCTTTGTCACGCTGGCCACGTGACCCGGAAGTGTCTCCGGACAGCGCTGGCCCCTGGCCTCTTAAGTGAGATGGGTGCACAACCCTAGAGTCTGTCAAGACTGGCCCGTACGGGCAGGGGTACCTTTACCTTTATGACACAAACAGCCCTGTAGCCCACCCATGTGAATTTAACCAAACCTTTATCTTCCCTTTGATCATGTTTGAATGCTATTTAGGTTCTCTTTAATTAACGCAGAAGAGAAAATGTGGGAGACATTTGCCTCTCACCATTAGTTGCTGTTCACTGAGCGTCAGCTGAATAGCTGGGCTGCACTGTACTGAAAAGTATAGAACACCCTCCCATCAGATGTCAAGGAAATAAACAACTATCTGACTTTTAGAAGATATATGAGGGCAGCCCTGTTTAGGGAAGTTTTTAATGTTTGATGTTTTATCGCTTTATTACTATTATTATTATTATTATTCTATTGGGTGCTGCCCAGAGTAGCTGGGGAAACCCAGCCAGATGGGAGGGGTATAAATAATAATAATAATAATAATAATAATTATTATTATTATTATTATTATTATTATTATTATTATTTGCTTGAGGTGGCACCAGGGGAGGTGATACAGTGTTTGACGTTCTGGGATGACAGGTAGACGCATTAAAGCAATTCAAATGAGGATATTTCTCCTACGTACAAATCCTACTTGTCTATGTAGTCTTTCTTTCACTTTCTAGCTTCAGACTCTATCCTAAAGAATAAATGGACTCAGGTGCATTTTATTTCACCTTTATTTCACCTTTCTTACATGTCTCTGCATTGGAGATGAAACACCTCATGCACATGGACAACCCAGCCATTTCAAGATCTGTTTGAAGGTGTCGATAAATTTACAATGACACCACATAACCAAACAAAACTATTCTCTCCATCACTCCATATTATATAGACAATGAAAACAAATCACTTAACTTCATGATGCAATTCTGATTTTAAAATTCTGTAGAGTTTGTGCACAAACCAGCTTAGGACCTGGTTACCTAAAAGTTCACCTTTCCCTGTGTTGTCCTCTATGAGCTTTGAGGTCTGCTGGGGAGTGCCAGCTTTGGACAGTGTCAATGTTATCTGACGACAGGACATTTCTGACCTAGAGTAAGACTTTCTCAGCAATGACAACTTGCCTTAGAAGTTTGGCTGGCACCTTCTTTGTCCAATTTTCAGTACCAGCTAAAGTCCTCCAGAACTTTTACTAAGCCATCTGAATAGAACAGGGGTTAGATGACGGGGGAATTACTGAGATGTTTTAAAAACTACATTTTATTGTTAGGTTGTATTTTATAACATTTGACCTACTCCAAGATCACCTCTGACAAGGGTTGGAACATAAACCCCATCTGTAAATAAATATTTCTTATTTGCTAATTTTTATATATTAAAGATTCAAATCAGTAGGTGCTCTAGCAGGAGAGAGGGCAATGAATCCCGCTAGTGCACAGGACTCCCTTCTCTTCACCCCCAATGTGCCCTTCAGCCCTCAAATAGAGTTGGGGAGGTGTGGTGTCTGCAGAATCCCCCAAAACAGCATCCGCAGGAAGGAAAAGGGAGGTCATTCTACTGGGCAAATGGAAATGGTTGTGCGGACAGAATGACAGGAAGACCACAAAGTTGAATCCCTCAAAAAATAAAATAATAAAAAAGACTTTTGATGAGTGAGAAAAATTGTATTGTATCTCAGTCTATGCATGCAGCAGCAGGAGGTGGAATCCTGAGATGTTAGAGGAGGTGGTACCATTTCAAATGATGAGTAGGGGGTGTCTGTTTTTAGCGCTTAGCCCCCCTGTGTAAACAAACAAACAAACAAACAAACACGAGCTCTAATGCAAGTTAAAAACAACAACCAATCACATTGTGGAGAAAGGGTCTGGCCCAGCCTACGCCCTTCATCTAGCCTTTTTTTTTTTTGCAGTCGTAAGTGGTGCAGTCTATTTTACTGCCCCAGAACTATCTCATTGCTCAACTGCTTCCCAGCAAAGGCTGTCCTCATGCTCCTTGAAACAAAAAAAGGCAATGCCTCACCCCACAAAAGGAGAACAACAAAGGACCAGATTTGCATAAAGTTTGCATATGTCAATGTATATGCTAAAATTTGGCATAATTCCTACAGTGTGAACAGAAATGCATCTCACCACAGTGGGGGAGGACTGTGGTCAGGTGACCCCTCTGCTGGCTCGGTCTGCTGTCCAGCTGCTCATTGCCTATGAGAGCTCACCTGCTCTCACTTCTGATGGTTCTTTATCTTTATATTGGTCTTGGACAGAGCAGGTTTTCACACAGATGCCTGCCCTTTGGAAAGTAGGACACATGGCCACCCCTAATTCCAGCCAAATTCAGACATTGAACAAACTACTATCATAATGTCATTTTGCATTTCCGGAGTGGGGCAGATCCAGATTTGGGCAGCTATTTCCTATGATGCTGTTTTTTTAAAAACAAATCCACCCATTTTGGTAATACAGAAAGTATTACAGGAAAAAGAACCAAGCCTTGATGTTCTATTGCACAATGGCTGGGGGAGTGTGTTTGCATGTATGAGTGTGTGTTTGTGTAATGCCTAGATTGTACATTACCTTGTGGTCCATAGATTTGTGTTTGCTGTTTTTTTTAAGATCTGGCCTTTCAGCTTGAGATAAGCAGGTGCAAACCAGCAGTTTTCCTAAACTGGAACCCTCGTTGTATCATACTTAGTGTGACCCTCTTCCATGGTTTCAAGATAATCCAGCATGTACCTGGTTGTGAAATACAATTACGTGTTTGGTGTCGTTCCAGTGACGTCTGAGCTTATTGCTTGCTGTAGTTTGGAATCCCAGAGGTTTTAGAATGCTGGTAGCAGCTGAGCCATTTACAGCACAATGACCAAAACACACACACACACACACACCACAAGTGTGTCCCATTGGCGTCCGTGAAGCTTACTCCCAGGTATGTTTGTATGGGACTGTACTCTTAGGCTGCAATCATGCACAGTGTAAGCCTCATTTGACATGATGGCATTTACTTATGAGCAAAGCTGCATAGGATTGCCCTGCAAGTGTATAATGTTTCTGGTGATATGGATCCATACGGATATTTATTTATGTACAGCGTGGTTGTGACCTAGGACTGCACTGTTAGATTTGCACTTGCTCCTTGACACATCCGAAGCATCGCCAAGGGTCATAGAGCTGTAAGGGTCATAGAGTCTTGTCCAATCAATGCATGAAATCCAAGGCTAGGGCATCTTCCAACAAATGGCTGCCCAACCTCTGTTTGAAGACCCCTGGTTGAGGGTCTTCAGATGAAGAACATCCACATGTCCAGTGCTTGGAAAGACTGAGTGCAGTGCAAAGCCCAACCTCCTTGGAGCAATTTCTGGAGAGAGGTCTGAAGCAGAAAGAAGCTTTGTTCTTAGATGATGCAAGAAATTGGTTATTATACAGACATATAAAGACAGGAAAGAATGCACACACACACACACACACACACACACACACACACAGGCAGATCTACACAGCAGGATCAAACAGCATAGCCAAATTAGATGTACAGAAAGCAGAAATACCATATAACCAAATAGGGGGACCACCAAACCTGAAGACAGCATGCACAGCCTACCAATTTTCTGGAGCATTAAACATTAAGTACTAGCCTAAAGCAGGAATTTGATACATGGTCTATTGGCAGATATTTCTTAGAAGCGGATGATCCTTCAAACCCAGAGAAATGCAGTCAAATTTGTTGGCTAATTCCAGAATTTCATCTGTGAAACTCATCTATGAAACTCATTAGGTGGCCTGTAAGTGGCTGGGGAAACCCAGCCAGATGAGCGGGATATTAATAATAATAATAATAATAATAATAATAATAATAATAATAACAACAACAACAACTACTACTACTAGTGTTAGCATCTTTGAGCCTAACCTTCCTTGCAGGATTGCTGTGATGATAAAATGAGGAAAAACATACACAGCCTTGACCCACCTGGAGGAAGGGTGGGATAGAAATGTACCAACTATATCAAGGCTTGCGCTTTGGTTTTGGAATGATGAACCCATTTCTGATCATAATTTTAGTATGGCAGAATATAAAGTACTTGTAATATGAGCAGGATATTCAGGAAATCTGCTCTGCTGAGCACAATAGTGCCAAGACAATGATTGATCACCACATCACCACTCAACCCATGCTATAGTGAGATGACATAATTTCCCCTTTCTCTGCTTATGACAGAGCAGGCATTCTTTGCACTTGATCAGCGAAATATTGTGAAGCAGTGACAGATTTATTTCCGCCACTTGGCACAATGGTGCAGACAATCAGCTTACTGGTGGTAAACGGATGGTCTCAGTCCATAGATGTTGTTGCATGAAAACCTGTTGAACAGGGAAGTGAGAAGCAGTGCCAGAGACAATTTTGCAGATTGGGTTCAGATAACGGAGGCTGGAGACTGGCTTTAGTTTATTCAGAGAACTGAAGAAGTTGATGTATTGCTTTGCCTGGTGAAGACACACATTTCATCCTGCTATTCGCTCTGGTCCAACAGGTTCTGCAGGTTTTTGAAACATTCCTTTTTTTCAAAAAATTAAAGCTATTTGCTGGATATAGAAGTGGGGTGAATATGCATTGATCGTCCTTCCAAACTACCTTGCTTCTCTTTGAAAATAAAATTGGCTTCTTCTGGAGATCAACACGACACAGATACTGTGATTGGCTTTTTATGCACAGGATAGAAGCAGTTCAGCAGATACCGTATTTTTTGCTCTATAAGACTCACTTTTTCCCTCCTAAAAAGTAAGGGGAAATGTGTGTGCATCTTATGGAGCGAATGCAGGCTGCGCAGCTATCACAGAAGCCAGAACAGCAAGAGGGATTGCTGCTTTCACTGTGCAGTGATCCCTCTTGCTGTTCTGGCTTCTGAGATTCAGAATATTTTTTTTCTTGTTTTCCTCCTCCAAAAACTAGGTCCGTCTTGTGGTCTGGTGCATCTTATAGAGCGAAAAATACGGTATTTATTTATTTATTCAGGCACGCATATTTCAAGTATGTGTACATTTCTTTTATTTATGCCTGCAAGTAATAGACCATAACAAAAAAAAAAAGGTTCTCTGATAACACTAAAAACCACATTACAGTAAAATACAATAAATGTTGCAAATGAAATCAAGCTCTTTCCTCCCTCATTCGTATCCATATGGTTGTCCATGCATGGAAGGCTGATCAGTGGCTCAGCCCCACCCCTACAAGGCTACAGAATATCATAGAGCTCTGTGCCTATCAGTGGTGAATGACCGGTGTCCATTAGGACTGGCAGGCTGTGAGGCAGGAGGCCAACAGTAGGTGGAGCTAGGACCAACGACAGGCAGAGACAACTAATTCTACTTTTGTCCCCATCTTCCTCCCTGCTGGGTTCTGAAATGAAGGAAGAGGAAGCTGACAGCCAGCATCACCTGCTGGATTGGCTGTTAAAAGGCAGACAGGTGGACACTGACTGAGTGCAGATTGACCTCAGTGGCCACTGCCCCTTTTGTCCCTGTGGACTATTTACTGAGCAATGTTGGGCACACAACTCTGCTGCCACAAACAAAGGATTACCAGATCATTTTGATAACCTTTAACTCAGGGACAGGGAGTTTGCAACTCTCCAGGTGTTGTTGGACCCCAGCTCCCATCAGCACCGGCTACCATATTTTTTGCTCTATAAGACTCACTTTTTCCCTCCTAAAAAGTAAGGGGAAATGTGTGTGCGTCTTATGGAGCGAATGCAGGCTGCGCAGCTATCCCAGAAGCCAGAACAGCAAGAGGGATTGCTGCTTTCACTGCGTAGCAATCCCTCTTGCTGTTCTGGCTTCTGAGATGCAGAATATATTTTTTCTTGTTTTCCTCCTCCAAAAACTAGGTGCGTCTTGTGGTCTGGTGCATCTTATAGAGCGAAAAATACGGTAGTTTGGTCAAGAATCAGGAATGATGAGAGTGTTGCCGTTCAACAACATCTGGAGGATCACAGGTTGCCCATCCCTGCTTTAACTAGACAAACTTATCTGTCAGATTTTTAAATAAAGTTTCCTCTGAATCCTTTTGGCTCAAAGAACGGATCACTTTGTTTTTCCAGCCACAAGCTGGTCTCATAAAAGATATCCTCTTAACCTCCTCTAGTACATTGTGGTGCACTTTTTTTGCGGGGGGGGGGGAGCATTCCTCATTCCCCCCCCATACCCAAAGAAAACGGATCTCAACCCCCTAATTACCTTGCAGAAGACTTGCCGCAAAATATTGTTTATATGGAATGACTGCAAGGTATTTAAGGAGTGAGACACATATTTAAGAGGTGACAGATCATAAACTGCGCTGCATGTTATGGGCTGAACTGCAGCTTGCCCTGCATCCTCAAAGTTCTGGAACACATTTCCTTTCTAAAAGGAAGGATATGCTACTGGAGATGGGGGGTGGGGATAGATACTATGAGGCAATTTGTGGAAACCAGTTCAGGTGGTAGAATTGGGTGACATTAAGCGCAGACCTAGGGATGCGGGTGGCGCTGTGGGTTAAACCACAGAGCCTAGGACTTGCCGATCAGAAGATCGGCAGTTCAAATGCCCGCAATGGGGTGAGCTCCCGTTGCTCGGTCCCTGCTCCTGCCAACCTAGCAGTTCGAAAGCACGTCAAAGTGCAAGTAGATAAATAGGTACCGCTCTGGTGGGAAGGTAAATGGTATTTCCATGTGCTTCTCTGGTTCACCAGAAGCGGCTTAGTCATGCTGGCCACATGACCCAGAAGCTGTATGCCGGCTCCCTCAGCCAATAAAGCGAGATGAGAGTCACAACCCCAGAGTTGGCCACAACTGGACCTAATGGTCAGGGGTCCCTTTACCTTTACCTAAGTGCAGACCTTCCCATGTGACTGTGAACTTGTGATGGAGGTGCCATTTCAATTTTCTGCCTCAGACACCCCAAAAAACCTTCTGTCGGTCATCAGACGCAAGTCACACCCCCCCCCCCAGTGTTGCAGGCCAGGTTGCCCAATCACTAGAAAGCAAAATTTACCATTTGTGATCAGGGGTCCTGATTTGAGCCATGAGACTTCCCCCTCAAAACCACACCCACCTGCCCCACCTCAGATGTCATAGGTGATGCCAGGGGGAGGCAGGTAAAGGCATGGCTTTCATTTTGAAGTGCATTGCAAATGCACTTCAGAGGCAGTGTTGTCACTTGATAGGATGGTAACACCAGAAGACTGGCGGTGGCTAGCCCCGCCCACTTGTCAGACTTGGCCTATGGGGTTTGTTGAGATAAGGATGTTGGCATGCTGAGGTGAAGAGGTTCCCTATTAGTGTCTCTTAACATGGTCAGCTCCTGCATCTTTGACAGTAGCTTGGTATGCAGGATTTACGTAGCAGGTAAAGCTGTTTGTAATATGGGGATAAGCAGCATTGAGAGATGGGGAGGTGGCAATAAGACAATAATAAAAAAGTTGGCCACTGCAGAATTTATTTCCCCCCCTTTTTTTCTTTCATTGGCAGATACTTTCAACAGTTTTACTTAGAAATCAGACTTTACTACCAGACTAAATTATGAGTTCAGATATTACGCTTTATTTTAATCTTTTTCAGGCCTTTAAAGATGTGAAGGGAGCTGTAGTTTAAAGAGCAAAGTTAAATATGGGCAGAACAATTGTTGCAGTGGAACAAAACAACAACTCTTATCCATTTCCCGAAAAATGTCAGATGTAGCCTCCTCTTTTCTAAAATTGGCAAGACAGCTGCGATTGGGCCATCAAGTGTAAACAAGTTTCTGTTTCATTTCTGAGTTGCAAGAATTTCCACCCCCCCCTGAAAAGAAAGTGAGGTTTTATGGCAAGAGTACAGTTTCCTTTCCCTAATTTGGAAGAAAAGTAAATAGATTTGGGTTTAGGATGTTCTGTCCGTAACAGAACATGAGCGCAGTACAGTTTTGCTTTCCTTTGATTCAGAAAGGAAACATTTGATTGGCATGTCACGTTAAGAGGAGAAAGCATACAACGTTATTCAGTGTCAGCAAAGGCAAGAAGACTTAAAATAGAGTTTGGAGAAACCAAACCACAGACCCCATGAACTGCAAAACTATTCAGGATGGGGTGATTTGAGGCTCCCTTGCACCCAGTGTCAAAAGGTAGCATTGCCTGTTCATCTTTATTTATTTGTTATAGATATTTCTACATTGCCTTTCAACAATGAATTTCTAGGGTACTTTAAAAAAAGAAGACCAACTGTTAAAGATGTCCATGTGAGCAGACACATGTAGGGACAGGGGAATCATTTGTGCACCACTGTCCCAAGCTGAGAAATGCATTAAAGAACCTAAAGCCAGCCGTTTGAACTGAGCTTGGAAATAGACTGAGGGTCAGTGAGCTTGATGAGGAATCCGTGTAATATAATATCTCCTGCTCCCAGTTAGTCATGGAGCATTATTTTGAACTAACTGCAGTTTTGACATTGTCTTCAAAGGCAGCCCTATACAGAACACACTATTTACGTAATTGGACTTAACTCAAGGGCTTGAAGAACAACTTGCTAATTATGCTACCCCATCCCGCATCATTAAAAGGCAGTTTGGGAAGGTGTGTGTTAGTTACACTGCTTCTGGAAGATGCATAAGATCAGGCTTTGTTGAGCCTCCATGGGAAAACGAGTCTGAATTTATTTATACAGTACATGTATTAAAATATCATTTGCATTTCTGTGTCATCTTCTAATACAAGTTTTCTAGGTGACGTGCAGCAATTAGGCTTAAAACTCAAACAAAAACATCACATGGAATATTGCAACATAAATGCCATATTTTAAAACTCCACAGAAAACAAGAGAATAAAAATAGCAGTAACCAGAGCAAAACAACCTACCTCATGGGTAGGCAAACTAAGGTCCGGGGGCCGGATCCAGCCCAATGGCCTTCTAAATCCGGCCCACAGATGGTCTGGGAATCAGCATATTTTTATATGACTAGAATGTGTGCTTTTATTTAAAATGCAAATCTGGGTTATTTGTGGGGCATAGGAATTCGTTCATTATTTTCCCCCAAAGTATAGCCTGGCCCCCCCCACAAGGTCTGAGGAACAGTGGACCAGCCCCCTGCTGAAAAAGTTTGCTGACCCCTGACCTACCTGTATCAGGCAGGCTAAAAACTGATCAACTGTTGCTGAAACAAAGACTGACAGCTGAAGTTAATCCGCCATGAACAGCTTTCTGAATGCTATTGTGATCCCGATAGGTGTGGAGCCCATGGACACATTTGTAAACTGGAGAAATGATTGTGGGTGCCACATACCCTGCAACCAATCAGATACTGGGGGTAGTGGTGGGATCCTGTAAGCACAGGAGAAAGTCTCTGTAGGCACTACACTGGCAATTCCTGCCATACACACAGATATGGACATAAAGCTCATTGAAATTAGTGGGATATAATTCTGAGAGGGCCAGGAGGGTTTGAATTGTAAGGCTCCCTTTATCTGTTGTATCATGCATCAGTTTGATTGATACACACAAGTGAGAAAGAGAATTGTGGGCAGTCCAGCATTGGAGCACAAAGCTGACTGCCAACAATAAGGCGACAGTCCTATACCCAATTACCTGGAAGTAAAGCTCACTGGATTCAATAGGATTTACTTATGAGTATACATACATAAAATTGCACTGCAAACCCGTGAGTCATTTTAATGACTAAGGCATAAAGCTCCTTTTTGTAATTGTTGCAACAAGCTTACATGGCTATTCCTCTGTAATGGATAACAGTACAGTCATTTTGACTTATTAATCAGTAGGAATCTTCTGGCTAGTAGTTTCTTTCCTCACCCAGCTAGACTGATTTTGAATAAGTCTCACCAATTCCAATGAAACCCTCCCTTATGACTACCTGCAAGAACAGAAGGGCTACTGGGTTGGTGTTGTTTTTTTAATAGGTATTTTGTGGTTTTATGTCTTGCTTTTATTCTATGAACCGCCATGAGACCCCCGGGTATAGGGCATATATTCTATTATTATTATTATTATTATTATTATTATTATTATTATTATTATTATTATTATACACCAACTGAAGGGTAAACTCCATTGCATTCAGCAAGACTTACTTTGGCATGTACTTGCTGAAATCACAGAACAGCCCTAACTGTTTACTCAGAAGTAAGGCTCATTGAGTTTAGAGGGGTTTACATCCCACCAAGTAAGGATATATCGACACTGCAACTTCAGTGTAATTGCAGCCTACTTTTCCCCATTTAACCTTCTGTGAGAAAAGATAAAATCTCAATAATAACAAAATAGCAGAAGTGGTTTTTAAAGACTTTGGATCTTGCTGAGGAAGACCAAGCTAATCTTCTTCCAGTTTTCCAAAGGAAAGCCTTTTCCAGACTGTGTTGGGTACAAATGTAGGCTAACCCCCCCCCTCCCCGTCTTCCATCCCCTAGCGAATTAGCGAAAGGAGGGATGCTGAACCTCCCTGCACATTCTGCTCCCCTTTGAAATTAGAGTCGCCCCCTTCCCTCAGTCTCCTTGTCACATTTCGGAAGGCCGCCTCACACACTAGTAAAAAAGATGTCCCCGCAAGGAATGCCCAGGTAACGTCTGAAGGGGAGACGCGAGTTTATCAGCTGAAGTCAAACAGGTTGTAGGTCAATCGCAGTTCAAAGATGTGCACAGACGCACACATCTCGCCTTCATATATGGTGGTGATGGGGTCCCACCTAAGAAGCGGCCTGCTTCCTGTCGTCCCCCCCCCCCAATTTTTTTGATCTGTCTGGGAAAACAGCGAAATGCGGGCAATGGCGTGGCCAAGGGGGGGGCAGGGAGGGACAGCTGCCCCCTCAATAAATAAAAATCCATAAAAATACTGTACATAGCAAACTGAGGTTCTGTCCGTCCCCCAACAAAAGGCCTGCCCCCCCCCTAAAAATCCTGGCTACTTCCATCAATGCGGGTAGTTGTTCCGCGAACATTCGAAATCCGAACGCGGAGATACGCGGAACATCAGCGCTGAGCGCCGCTTTTAACTCCCACGCGCCACGCCCACGCGATTGGTCAGCTGTTTTGTTTCGTTTTGCGTTCGAAAGAGTAGTGCGGCGTTCGAATTTCGAACCTTCCGATAACTTTTAAAAAACCAACAAAAAACTGGGAAAGAGAGAGACACAGGAGGCGAGCCGGTCAGGAGAAGAAAGTTCCTTCCGGGGCTGCTATTGATTCTGAATACAAGCCGCCCTCGTTGAGGCTTGAACCCCGAACAATTCCACGTGCTCATTTGCCGATTGGCGGGCGAGCCACTTCCTTCGCTTATGCCACTACACGCCCCTCCCCCCCAAGCTGCTGCTAGTACCTCGCCACGAGCGAAAGGGATTTGCGCACCTGTAGGATGACCCCCCAACCCCCTAAAACCCGCACAAGTGTGGGGGTGCTGCTTCTTTGCCCAGACTCCTCCCCTAACTTGGCGCTGGGTTTTCCTGAGACCTAACTTCGTTGTATGCAGTTTTGAAAGAGATTTTTTAAAAAATCAAATTCACTTGTCTTAAAAAGCCCGGCAGGTAAAGCCTTTAGCCGGACAGGGACTTTCCTCCCATCTTGCCTGCTACAGAGGAAACGGGGAAGCTAGCCGTTCTTCCCTGCCTCGGCTTAATTCGCCAGCGCTCCGGAGGTGCCTTGGTTCAAACAAAACAGCAACATCGCGCACGGAAGCGAGGGAAAGTTGCGCGCAACTGTGTCTTCAAGTCTGGCTTCAGCATCACGCGCACTGCAGCGCTGGCTTGGAACCCCGTCCCCCAGTTATAAATATGCCCAGTTTTCCTCTTTCTGATTAGATTCCTGCATTGCAGAGGGTTGGACTACATGACCGCTGGGGTCCCTTCCAACTTTACAATTCTGTGATTCTATGCTTTGGGGTTTCTAGTTGGCTACGAAGCCAGCTCCTGTTTCGCGACACGGCAAAGTTTCAATGTGCAAAATAAACAAGCTGAGGATAGGACGCGCAGTCGAGGCTGATCATGGGAAACGGGGTGGGGGTGGGGAGAAGACTTTCTCAGTCCTCTTCACCTTTCCCTCTTCTCTCCCGCCCCCCAACACCTTTGACTTCTCTTTTCCCATGGTGGCAACCAAACTCCAGCTGCAACCAAACTCAAGGAAGAGCCGCTCATTTTGCGGGCACCCATCCCTATCTGCAACCTTGCCTCTCCTTTCTGGCACACCCCTGCCAAAATTTAGCCTCGATTATCTTTGGAGACAGAGCTCGCTCCACCCACCCCGTTATAGCGCCATCCATTGCACCGTATGGAACACTCGCATCCTAACACCTCGCTGCGTTGGGAATGTCCCGGGCTGGATCCAACCACGAGATCCCGTTTCCACTGTCGAATCGCTTCCCATCACTTTTGGATTCGGTTTTATTCTCGTTCCCACCCCCATCCGTCCCAGGCATAACCGCCCTGCCCCCCATCCACTGCCCCCTTCCAGTCTTTTCTAATGATGGTTGTTGTTGTTTAGTCGTTTAGTCCTGTCCGACTCTTCATGACCCCATGGACCAGAGCACGCCAGGCACTCCTGTCTTCCACTGCCTCCCGCAGTTTGGTCAGACTCTTGTTGGTAGCTTCGAGAACACTGTCCAACCATCTCGTCCTCTATCGTCCCCTTCTCCTTGTGCCCTCCATCTTTCCCAACATCAGGGTCTTTTCCAGGGAGTCTTCTCTTCTCATGAGGTGGCCAAAGTCTTGGAGCCTCAGTTGCCGGATCTGTCCTTCCAGTGAGCACTCAGGGCTGATTTCCTTAAGAATGAAGAGGTTTGATCTTCTTGCAGTCCATGGGACTCTCAAGAGTCTCCTCCAGCACCATAATTCAAAAGCATCAATTCGTCGGCAATCAGCCTTCTTTATGGTCCAGCTCTCACTTCCATTCATCACTGCTGGGAAAACCATCGCTTTAACTATACGGACCTTTGTTGGCAAGGTGATGTCTCTGCTTTTTAAGATGCTGTCTAGGTTTCTCATTGCTTTTCTCCCAAGAAGCAGGCGTTTTTTAATTTCGTGACTGCTGTCACCATCTGCAGTGATCATGGAGCCCAAGAAAATAAAATCTCTCACTGCCTCCATTTCTTCCCCTTCTATTTGCCAGGAGGTGACGGGACCAGTGGCCATGATCTTAGTTTTTTTTATGTTGAGCTTCACCCTCATTAAAGGTTCTTTAATTCCTCCTCACTTTCTGCCATCAACGTTGTGTCATCTGCATATCTGAGGTTGTTGATATTCCTCCGGCAATCTTAATTCCAGTTTGGGATTGTAGTGGGGCGTTATAAACCGGACATTTTCAATGTCACCCTTGGGAATCCCGACCCCACAACTGAATAGGGACAAAGGAAACTGAGTCAGACCATCGAACTCAGTATTGTCTACACTGACTGGCAGAAGCCCTCTAAGGTTTCAGATGGTTTCAGCCCTACCTGGAAGTGGCGGTGATTAAATCTGACACCTTCTGCTTCCTCCTCCCTCCCTCTGTGTGTGTGTGTGTCTGAGGGAGAGAGAGAGAGGTCTGTGGAGTACAACGTTGTACTGGGGGCTGCTCTGAGAGGTGTTAAGGTGGCACCACTGACTAAGGAGCCGAACAAAGTGGCCAACCAACCTCCGCCCCGGCTTCTCCGCTCCACAGCAAGAGCAGTTTTCCGAAGCCCGACGGAGAAAGCTCAGTTTACTACATTGCAGAAGGTTGTGTCACCATGGCGGGGCAACAGTCGAGGTCGCGCATCTGGAGATGTGCTGTGCAAATGGCCAAGACCCGAAAAGATGGACGCGATCAGTAGGAAATATCTTTTTGTCCTATATAGCCTGGTAGCCACAAAATGCATTCATTCTGGAGTGAGTCATACTAATTTCTCCTCCCTCCCTCCTCTTCTTCCTTAGAGATTTTTAAAGCAGGTATTCGATGGCCATCTGTTGTGGATGCTTTAGTTGAGATTCTTGCAATGAAAGGGGTTCGACTGGATGACCTTTGGGATCCTTTCCACCTCTGCAATTCTATGATTTCGGTTAGAATAATGCGAATCATAATAAAGCCTCTTTTAAAAAACAACAACAAGGAGATTGTTGCATAAGTTTATAATTATTATTTCTTCATATCTTTGGATCGAAATCTAAAGCAGCACTACTGTGCAAATTTACCTGGGAGTAAGTTCCACTGACTACCGTGGGCTTACTTCTGAGAAAATATGCACAGGATCGCATCGCATGGGTGCAGGCCGTTATTCACAATTACTTAGCAAGTCCCATTGAACTCAATGGGTATTTACTTCTGAATAAACATCCGCCGGATCGGGTTGAGCATCTATCTTCACGGTACCCCCAAAACCTTTTTGGGTTTTTTTTTGCTGCAACAAACTTAACACAATTACCCCCTATTTTATTTCTAGAGAGCTGCCTTTGTTATGCACGTGTACCCCGAAGTAAGTTGAACAGGACTTACTCCCCCAAGGGTGTCTAGGATCGCAGCCCTCTATCAGATCATACACGTGTTCCTCGGAACTAACCCCCCCCGGATGGCGTTGTTAGAGGTGGCGTGGTGGGATCCTTGGCACTTACTTGCGAGTAAAGACGCTTGGAATCGGGGCCTTTAAAGCACCGCACTGATTCTGACTGCCAAGCCATCCGACCTGTTTCCTCGACCGTTTTGTTTGGGGGAGAAAAGCGTCACATTTCCCAGCTAAGGCAGAAGTGTCCTTCAGACCGAAACAAGGAGAGAAAACTAGGTCTGGAATATGAACCGAATTCTCTCCGCCGCCGCCTAAATGAATTTCTGCCTGAAAAACTAAAGGTGATCGTGTTGCTCCATAAAAAGCACCCCCAAATGCATAGCGAGGCAATACCTTTATTAAGCCAACCAAACTGTCACAAAATAGAGAGGCAAGCTTTTGGGTTATTCTGGGTTCTTCGTCAGGCTTGATGGTAAACAAAGCAACGGGGGCGGGGGAGGGCGCGCGGAGAGGAGCTGTATAGAATTCTCTAGTTTGCTAACCCATTAGTTAGTAAAATGACCTTCACTGGATCACTTTCAACTTCATTTTCTTCTAAGGGAACTAAAGGGGACCGACTTCTCTGAATTCTACGGGTCTTTATTACGCAGAGCCTCGAGGAATCCAGAAACACTCAGGACGGGATCCCGACTGTCCTGGAATCAGCAGATTCCGACCCAGCACCCGTCAAACTGACTTGGACTACCGGCGCTAAAGCGATGCGATCTCCAAAAGCCAAGCACCGGCGGAGAGTAAACTCGAGCCGAATCGTCTCTGCAGAGCATCAACAATCCCAAAAGGAGCGCTTAAATTTAGCCAGTGAAGTCGCTTCAGGAGACTGGGGAGAGGCGGGTGTGTGTGGAGAGCGAGAGCGAGAGAGAGACGAATGTATAGAGAGGCCAACACGGATTGGCATCCAGACTCCCCGCACACTCGCCCTGATCCAAACATCTTATAATAAATAAATAGTACTGCGACGGAGAAGTTAGAATTGGAAGGAGGCACACGCGCGCGCGCGCCAAATAAACATAAACGCTCAGACTCGGAACCTCTAAAACGCTTTGGCTAAGCGCACAACTGCAAACGAAAGACAGGTGCGATTAACAAGCCACAAAATCTTTCTGGGTCTGAGATATAGGATCTCGGAGAACTGGGCGTTTTGACAGAGGCGGGGAGAAAACATTAAAGGGATGTTTTAATGGATCCCGCGCCGAACTCCATTTATTGCAAATAAACTTTTAACGAGGACGCCGCTCCTCGGCCGCCCCCTCCCTCCTCGCCCAACATCCCACACAGATTATTGGAGATCAAAACTCCCAGGAAGCTTGCAAGCACCATTTAGCAAGAGCACTGATGGTTGGGGTCTTTTCTTTTCTTTTTTTTAAGGGAGAAAAAGATCCCTTCTTTCCACGAAGCGATTATTCCACCGCAACTGAACGAAGGTTGTTAAACACAAGAAAGAGTAGGCGAGGCTGTAATCCGAGTAAGGTTGTAACCCGGGGCGCATTCTCCTGGGAGTAAATCCCATTGCTATCGAGTCAACAATATACCTAGGATCGGGCTGCGTGCCTTATTGGAAGAGGTGCATACCTACCAGCGGTCATCAGCAGGACCGCGCAACGCGTTGCGAATTAAATGTTCAATTAATATTAAGGACAACACAAATTAAGAGAAGCGCTACAATCCCAGACACACTCCCCTGGAAATAAATCCCGTTGATCTCAAAGCGATTTACTTCTGCGCTGACATGTATAGGATCGTGCCACGTCAATCTCTCCCGTTGAAATGAATGGCGTTGTTGTTTTTAACTGCATTATGTTATATGCACTTAGACTATTTGCGATATTGGATTATATTACGGCTAGCCTCTGTGGGTTTGTTTTTCAAACGGAAATGCGGGGTGTAAGTGTAACAAGCAAACAAATCAATATAGCGTCGTCCAACCCCCCCAGTGACATAAAGGGGTCTGTGGATTTTGTCGCGTAGGAATAGGCACAGAAGCGTAGGTCTGCGCGGGTTCTCTTGACGCAAAGAGTCTGAACCTGGAGAAAGAGTGACCGCGCGCGGGAGAAAGCATTTCGCTTCCCCAGCAGCGGGAGGCACAGGGTTGCAGGAGAAGCCCCCTTATACCGAGTCAGACCACAGGTCCATCCAGCCCGCAGTGCCCACACGGACTGGCAGCGGCAAGCCACGGTTTCGAACGGGGGGCTCTCCCAGCCCTAAATGGAGGTGCCGGGAATTGAACCTGGAACGCGCCCTGTCACCGGTCTCTCTGACGTTTGAAGCAGTCTTGAACGGAGGGGTATTTATTTTTTTTGGGTGGGGGAGAGTTTGAAACATGTGGAGGAGGTGAAGCAGGTGATTTGACTTGAGAGGGGTGGGGGAGAGAGAAATATTTCCTTTAAAAACCCTTCCTCTCCCTCCTTTAACAAGATACACCAATAACCACTGAACCGGGTTTTATAAAATCATCTTAGCAAGCGCCCTGGGAAAGCGAGCAGAGAGAAGGAAAGCGCAGCCGGCGGCAGGGAGGCGGAGGCGGCCGCGGAGTCATCTGAGGATAAAGTCCTTACAATCCCAGGCAGAGCTCGGCGCTCGCGCGCTCCCTCCCTCCCTCCCTCCCGCATCGCCTGCAGGGGCGGTCGGATTCTGCAACGCCGAGTCCATTTCCTCTCCCCGCGGAGCCACTGGGGGTGGGGTGCGGGGTTGCGTCGGCTTCAAAGGCGCATCAAAGTCTCCGCTCCATCCTCTGTCGTCCCCCCCCCCCCGCACCTCCCGCCTCCAGCGCCGAGTTGCTCCGGATCTTTATTTATTGCCACATTTCTCGGAAGGATTGTCCGGGACACAGCGCAGCTACTCTAAAGTGTGGGGTGGAATGCATCGGTAGGCACCTGCCGCTGCTGGTGCGGGGAGGGTCATTATCCTCCTGCTGGTGCGGGGAGGGTCATTACCCTCCTGCAAATGAATCGGTCGGTCCCGAGGATCGAAAGGTCGTGAACCTAGGAGCAAGTCTCTTTCATCGGGGGGCGGGGGGCAGGAGGGATCACTTCTGGGTTCGTATGGCCCAGATCCGGCTACAATGCCTGCCTCTCCGTTGGTGACTTAGCCGTTTTGACAGCCCCATTCAAGGCACACATTTATGTATGGGACAGAAGAGCCATTGGTTTCAACGCGACTTGCTCTCCTCTGTAAAGTAAACAGCCTGCAGGATGACTTTGGAAGTAGGTTCCATTAAGATCAATAGTTTAAGACAGGGATGGGCAACCTGTAGTCTCCCAGATCATCGAATCATTGAATTGTAGAGTTGGAAGGGACCTCTAGAGTCATCTAGTCCACCACCCACCAAAGCAAGAATCTCAGCTTGATGACAGTTGAATCCCAGCTAGATGACATCCAACCTCTGCCCTAAAACCTCCAAGTAAGGGGAGTCCACAACCTCCCGAGGGAATTCAAATCATTCCACTCTCGAACAGCTCTTACTGTCCGAAAGTTCTTCCTGGTGTTTGATTTGAATCTCCTTGCTTGCAAAAGCCCTTGGTTCCAGCCCTGCCGTCCAGAGCAGGAGAAAACAAGCTTGCTCCCTCTTCCATGTGACAGCCCTTGAGATATTTGAAGATGGCTATCATCTCTCATTCGCCTCTTTTCCAGGCTAAACATACCCAGCTCCTTCAACCGTTCCTCATAAGGTTTGGTTTCCAGACCCTTGATCATCTTGGTTGCCCTCCTCTGCACACGTTCCAGTTTGCCAATATCCTTCTTAAATTGTGATGCCCAGAATCGGACACAGCCTTCCAGGTGTGGTCTGACCAAGGCAGAACAGAGTGATACTATTACTTCCCTTGATCTGGAGACTAGACTTCTGTTGATGCAGCCTGGATTATCTTTTCTGAGCTGCTGCATCGCACTGTTGACTCATGGTCTACTATAAGACCCCTAGATCCTTTTCACATGTACTACTGGCAAGCCAAGTGTCCTGCATCTTATATTTGTGCAGCTGATTCTTCCTTCCTATTTGTCCCAGGTGTTATTAATATTTTTGTATATACTTGTATACCGCTTCAGACGGGCATTATCTAAGCGGTCGACTATCAGATACGCTACAGCTCGAAATACACACCACCAATTTGGGTGTTTGACTCCATCAGCCCTCCTGACCACTGGTCGTGATTGCTGCGGTTGATGGGCTCTGGAGTCCAACAGCTTTAGGCGGGGGAGAGGCACAAGTTGCCTGCCGGACCCCATGCTCTGAATTCAAGGGAACTGACATTCTCTGTACCTTTCTACTTTGGGGAGTGAGGGTGCGCAGGACCGCATCCTTACCAAGCGCTTTCTGTAGATCTCCTCTCCAACCCACCAGTCCCGTTTTGCAGAGAATTCAGACAGTGACCTGCTCGGTGCTGAGGAGCCAAAGCTGGTGCGGGACTTAATACAAACTCTACCCATTGATTTCTTTTTAAAGGGGAGGTGGGCTTGCGTGTGCCGCGGCAGACAGGAAGATGGAGAGGAAGAGCCCAATCTTTGAGTTCCAGTGGGTACCGCGGATGGGACTTAAGAAAGGGCATAAAAGCTTCTGCTGAAACCCGTGGGACTTTTTAGCGTACAGTCCTAATACATACGTACTCAGAAGCAAGTGAATAAATATGGGACTTGCTCATTGGCCTTAGACGCGCCCATTGGCGGTCGGATCGTGCCCAGCCCTTTTGTACTCCCGGTCCTCTCCGCTTTGCACAGCGGGCTGGCAAGCATCTTTCTTTTCAAACACAGGATGCAGGAAAGGACACGCAGACAGTGTTCCTTCCCATCACCTCCTGCTGAGCCTGATTCGATTCGGAGGTGTTCGAGCTTGCGTTCCCGTGGTTTTCAAGCCTTTCCCCCTTCTGTTGTTGTAATCAACGCGTTTTTAATTTATTTTTTTTAAAGGGCTCAGGCTTTGAACGCGGGGGAGGAAGGAACTTGTCTTTGGCACGTGGACGCGGAAACTGACAAGCAAGTGCATACGTACTTGGGGTACATGCGTACCCCACAGCTAAGCACCCCGCTCCTAAAAAGTTATCTTAATTCTCACGCCCGATTTTTCACCAGCTTTAAGATTAGAGTCCAGAATTTATTCAGGAGTAAGGATAATCAAAAGCACTTGGATTTACTCCCGAGGAAACCGGTCTGCTGCTTTGCTGTGACCCCACTTGCTTTGCATCTTTTTTTGTAACCCCCTTGGCACCCCCCACCCCCCGTTCTCCATCTAAATGCAAGCCATCTACATGCAAGATCGCAATGCAAGCTCCTAGGAGGCAGGGACCTAACTTCCCACCCTTACGCAATGCTATGTTTATTTGTACCTTGGACCTTTCGCTTTTTGGGATAACTATAGAAATAAATATAGCATACCCTTTTTCTTTATTGGTGTCCGAATATATATTCGGGCGCCAATAAAGAAAAAAGGGAGGGGGAGAGGTTGCGATTACAAACTGCAAAGGCAACGCCCACAAAGGAGATTAGAAGGAAAGGCCGGAGAAGAGAGAATCTAGAGTTTTCAGACCCAGAGACAAACCATAACTCGTCGAGCAAGCCTATGTACATCGAAGGCGCTGTAGCGCAAACGAGAACCGGTTTTGACGAGTCACGACTCTCCTCTTCCCCCTCCGCGCCCCGTTGTCGGGAGCCGACCCGATCCTGACCCGGTTCCCCCTCCCCGGGCGCTGCTGTTCTGACGACTTCTAGATCTGGCATCTGCAGCGCTTTAGCGTGTACAAACGTGGGCGCTGAAAGCTGGAGCGGCGGCCAATTTCACTTGCTCAGGGCATGCAGCCAGGATTTATGTTGGGGGAGGGAAGGCAGAACCGAGCTGTATTTCTATTTATTTACTTGCTTTAGCCGGGGCCGCTGCCCGCCCCCCTTCCCCCGCTACGCCCATGGCTCAGGGGATATTGGAAAGAAGTCGCCATGACTTGGTACTTTAGGGTGTTTAATCTTTCTGACGGTAAGAGTTGTTCGTCAGTGGAACGGTCTCCCTCGGGAGGCTGTGGACTCTCCTTCCTTGGAGGTTTTTAAGCAGAGGCTCGATTGCCATTTGTCATGGATGCTTTCATTGAGATTCCTGCATAGCAGGGGGTTGGACTAGATGACCCCTGGGTACCTTCCAACTCTACGATTCTATGATCTTTCGGTGGAAGGTGAAAACAAGCGGGAGTCTGCAAAATGATGAAGAAGCTAGCTCGTCAAGGAATATTTAAAAACAATATCAATCAATCAATCAATCAGCACGAGCTAGCTCGTCAAGGAATATTTAAAAACAATATCAATCAATCAATCAATCAGCACGGCAAACCAGCGTTCACCCATCGCATCCCTTTCCTTAACTCTGCTGTCCTCCTCCTCGAAATTCGAGACTGTAAGCTCCCCGGGGCAGGCATCTGCCTTCCGCTTATGTAACTTTGGAAAGCGCCATTGCAGGGAAGTAATAATATTGATAATAATGACGACAACTTTTGAGAAGGGGCCAGCTGCCGGCTGGCAGAGCAAGATCGAGGCTTGCTATTCCCCCCTCTCCACCCCTCTCCAACGCGCCCTTTCATTTGCTTGTGGGGCTGTTCGCAGATAAGCTTATTCGATAATAATTACACCTTGGCTCCCCCAGAGTACGGCAGGATCTCTCCTCGTTGACGCACGAGGCTCAGGGGACTGGCACGAAATATGTCAAAACAAGCTCCGCGGAGGACACCTTCGGCCATTGACCTCCCCTCTCACCCTACACCCAAAGTGGAAGCAAAACACACGACCACAACAACAAAAACAGCAGCAGCAGCTGGGTACGTTGCTGCTCTTTTTTGTCTGGTCTCAATGCCCTCCTCGGGTCGGTTTCTATTTCCTACCTGCAAGCAGAAGGACAGTGACCGAGGTCGCGGCTAACTTTACGGGGGGTGGGGTGGAGAATAAACGAGCCGCTGCGGGGGAGGGGTGGATGTCGGGGGGGGGGCGGTGAGGAAGGAGGTAATCGCTCCACCCCACCTCCTCCTCTCCCCTCGCCTTTAAAGCTTGTCTCCCCATCCAGGGTCACTCACACGACGGGGCCTCCCCGATTCCCCAGAGGTCAACGAGGCCTGCGAAGCCTCCCTGGAGAAGGAAGGGGGCCCTGGACTTTGCCAGTCCTCTCATCCCCCTCCCCCAACCCCCTTCCGCGATGGCTGGCAGAGCCACGACTGCCACCCCATAAAACCAGGACTTCCTGGGCATATCTATCAAGAATCTGCCTTCGGCAGCCTGGCGCCCCCTAGAGGTTGTGCACTGCAACCCCCTATCGGCCCTGTCATCGGCTGGCCTGAGGGGAGTTGGAGGCCCAAACCTCTGGAAGCTCCCCTCCCCATCCCAGTCCAGCCCAGTCAGTCAAGGAGGCTTACTTCCCAGTAAACCAGCGCAGGATCGGGCTCCCCTCCCTACGCTGCCGTCTTCCACCCCCATATCCCCCTTACTGGTGCCCCCCCCTTTGTGGGGTGGTGGTGGTTTCCTTTCCCTTGGTTTCCTTTTTCTGCGTTCCGAATCTTACCTTTCCAGTCTCCCTCTCTGTCTGCGGACGGTTATTTGGGGGGGCGCCCTCCCCTTCGCCCCCCTCCTACAAACCTGGTGTGGGGAGGGGGAGGGATAGGCTTGCAGCATCTCTTTTGCCTCTAGCGGAGGGAGGGGGCGTCTATCAATCGGCCCGCCTCTCTCTCTCATTTTCTCTCTCTCTCTCTCTCGCTCAGCCTTAGCCTTGCGCGCCCCCGGCTCCCTCTGCGGCAGCCAAGGAGCCGGGTTCACGCGAGGACAGCGGCGGCTCCCAGCCGGAGCGCGTCTGGCTGCCAATGGCTCTGGAATACTGATGCTGCCGTCGAGGCGGAGGCGGAGCCGGCCTCGCCGATAACTCGCGGCGCGCTCCAGCAGCCGGAGACGGTGATGAGCCGATCTGCGCCAAGGCAAGCGCGGCCCTTGGTCCCTGCTGCTGCTGCAGCTGCCCGGCCGGAGTGGGAGATGAGGGACCACTGCTCCCCTCCCAACTCGTAGAAAGGCATTCCGTGCAACTGGGACCACTGTGCAATTGGGGGTTGGTCCCATCTGCATAGAGTGCCTAGGTAAAGGGACCCCGACCATTAGGTCCAGTTGTGGCAGACTCTGGGGTTGCTGCGCTCGTCTGGCTTTATTGACCGAGAGAGCCGGCATACATGTGGCCAGCATGACTAAGCCGCTTCTGGCGAACCAGAGCAGCGCACGGAAATGCCGTTTACCTTCCCGCAGGAGCTGTACCTATTTATCTACTTGCACTTTGACGTGCTTTCGAACTGCTAGGTTGGCAGGAGCAGGGATAGAGCGATGGGAGCTCACCCCGTCACGGGGATTCGAACCGCCGACCTTCTGATCGGCAAGTCCTAGGCTCTGTGGTTTAACCCACACCTGCATCCCTAGAGAGTGCCTATGCATGCTCAAATGCAGCTGTCCCTTTGCAGATAGCAAGGGATCTAGTGGCCTAGGCGGACTCTCTCAATGTTAAATTTCGGCACCCACCCTTCTCTCTCCCTCGTTCCACAGCATTGTTGTGATGCCCCCTGCCGTACCCGGTGTGGCCAAAGTGGTAATAGAATAAAAAAACTGTAGACTTGGAAAGGACCCCGAGGGTCATCTAGTCCAACCCTCTGCAATGCAGGAATCTCAGCAAAAGCTTCCATGATAGATGGCCATCCAGCCTCTGCTTAGGTGAAGGTACCCCTGCCCGTAAGGGCCAGTCGTGACTGACTCTGGGGTTGTGCGCCCATCTCGCTTAAGAGGCCGGGGGCCAGCGCTTTCCGAGGACACTTCTGGGTCACGTGGCCAGCGTGACGAAGCTGCTCTGGCAAGCCGGCACCAGCGCAGCACACGGAAACGCCGTTTACCTTCCCGCTATAAAGCGGTACCTATTTATCTACTTGCACTTAAGATTGCTTTCGAACTGCTAGGTGGGCAGGAGCTGGGACAGAAGGACGGGAGCTCACCTCGCCGCGGGGATTCGAACCGCCGACCATACGATCGGCAAGTCCTAGGCACTGAGGTTTTACCCACAGCGCCACCCACAGCCTCTGCTTAAAAACCTCCAATTAAGGAGAGTCCATCACCTTCCAAGGGAGTCCAATCCACTGTCAAACAGCTGTTACTTGTCAGAGAGTTCTTCCTGATGGTTAATCAGAATCTCTTTTCTTGCAACTTGAATCCATTGGTTTGAGTCCTACCCTTCAGAGAAGGAGAAAACAAGCTTGCTCTCTCTTCCACGCGACAGCCCTTGGGATATTTAAAGATGGCCGTCATCTCTCAGTCTCTTTTTCCCCAGGCTAAACATACCCAGCTCCTTCAACCATTCCTCATAAGGCTTGGTTTCCAGACCCTTGAACATCTTGGTTGTCCTCCTCTGCACACGTTCCAGCTTGTTGACATCCTTCTTAAACTGTGGCGCCCAGAATTGCACACAGGATTCCAGGTGTGGTCTGACCAAGGCAGAATAGAGCGGGATTGTGACTTCCCTTGATCTGGACACTATACTTCTGTTGATGCAGCCTGGAATAACATTAGCCTTTTTTGCTGCTGCATCACACTGTTGATTCATGTTCAGCTTGTGGTCCACTAGACCCCTATATCCTCTTCACATGTACTACTGTTCCCCATTGTATATTTGTGCATCTGGTTCTTCCTGCCCAAGTGCAGAACCCTACATTTACCCCTACTGAAATTAGGTTGGCCCCAGTTGTCCAATCTGTTAAGGTCATTTTGAATTCAGATTCTGTCTTCTGCAGCATTAGCTACCCCCCCCCCCAAATTTGGTGTGATCTAAACTAAAACTGCTTCTGTAGTGGCACCGCCCCTGCCGACTCTTTCTGCTTTCTACCAGGCTGAAAGAGCTTCACTGGCCCAAGGTCACCCAGTGATCTCGGTGGCTGAGTGGGATTTTGAATCCTGGTCTCCCAGGGGACGCGGGTGGTGCTGTGGGTTAAACCGCAGAGCCTAGGACTTGCCGATCAGAAAATCTGTGGTTCGAAACCCCGCGACGGGGTGAGCTCCCGTTGCTCGGTCCCTGCTCCTACCAACCTAGCAGTTCGAAAGCACGTCAAAGTTCGAAAGCACATGACCCGGAAGCTGTACGCCGTCCCTCGGCCAATAAAGCGAGATGAGTGCCGCAACCCCAGAGTCGGTCTTGACTTGACCTAATGGTCAGGGGTCCCTTTACCTTTACCTCCCAGGTCTTGGTCCAACCCTCTATTCCGGGGATCATCAATGTCATGTGTGTGGGTGCCATGGTCTCCTTGAGATCTTCCCTCAGTGCTTATGAAGCCTCTGAGCCTTATCCTCACTCACTGCCCAAGACCGCTGCCCTCCTGATCATGAGATAGTTTTCCTTTTTCTCCTTTGAATAGTATGCAGCAGAGCTGAAGCGGAAGTTGGAAGAGTGATACTCTTTCCCACTTCCTCTTTCTGTTCAATGTGCTTTCCCAAGGCTCAGATTAACTCAGCTAGATCTGACTTTAAACCACTTCCCATGGGAAAGCTAAGTGTGTGTGTGAGAGCATGCTTTCTCTGCCTTTGTTGGGTGTTGACCCAGTGGAGGGTAGAGTGAAATGGCTAGAAGGAGAGGCACCCAAAGCACTTGCTGGAAAAACCATTGAAATGTGCCCACAGGCCTAAAACGCTTGGTGTCTTTGCTCTAACCACTACACCACCAAGGAAAAGTGGCTTCCTAGTTGCACTACCAGGCAACAGGCTATGAGAAAAGGTTCAAAACACCTCTAGCTCATATGCACTTCACTCTCTGCCTAAGACTGGAGTCTTAGCTCCCCTACCTGGCAATTTTGGCCTCAGATATATTTGATGAGTCCAGGATGCTATTGCTTCCCTTGCCTCTCTGCACTGCCAAAACTCTGGTCCAGAAAAAAAAAAAGGAAAAAGAAAGAAAGAAGAAGAAGAAGAGGAAGGAGTAAAAATTACAGTAAATGATTGGGGATGGTGGTGGGGAGACAAACACATTTTTTAAAACATTGATTGAAAGCTTTGCAAAATTCCCAAAGGACTGATTTACGTGCTGGTATAAAACTGCTGGGGCGTTTAATTGAAATGTGGATTGTGCAAATGCTGAGCCTGTAATTGTAGAAGACGGTGACTAAAATATGCTAAACCCAGACCAACACTCAAGGGGAAGGCTAGAACATCACTGTTCCAACCTGATGCTCATTATGATGTCTGTATTACAAATCTCCAGGAACCAGTCTCTCTCTCTCAACGGTTAGAAGGGAAGAGCCAACAATCAAGAGAAAACGCTGACCAGGCTGACTGCAGAGTGAGAACTAACCGCTATATAATAAAGACCATCACCTCCCAGAGTTGCCTAATTCTCCAGAGCTGATGCTATCCAGTAACAGTGTAATCAACTTGTTGGCTGTAACATAGACTGGGAATGGGCTCTGTTTTATTGCTGTTTTTGGCAGGAGGAAGGCTCTCTTTGAACAATCAATAAGACGCCAAGATAAGGGTCAAAACTATGCATTACATACAAGTGCATGTATTAAGGGAAAAGCAGCTTTAGGAGGAGGTCATTTGGAGCAGAAATCCAGCCGGGGGGGGGGCAGAGGTGCTTAACCCTTCCTCCCCCGGCCACATTTCACCGCAACTCTCCTCCAACCCTCCGTGCCCTTCAGGATTAGGGAGGGTCAGAGCTCATGGGTAGAGCATCCACTTTACATGAGAAGGCCCCGGGTTCAAACCCAGACAGCTCCAGGCAGGGCTGGTGAAGACTCCTGGTCTGAAACTCTGGACAGTCACTGCCAGTCAGTGTGGACAGTACTGAGTTGGATGGACCAACTGTATGACTCAGTAAGGCAGCTTTCTGAGCTCCTATGACTCAAGAGATGTGTTTTGCCTTGCAAACATAGTTATAGTTACCTAAGACCCTTTAAAATTAATGGGCTAAAGTTAGTCATATCTATTCATTTCAATAGGCTTCCTCTGAATATTACTACCCTTGGATACACTATTTACATTTGAGGCACAATTTACCTTCACACAGCTATTTTAAACAAAATTCCAGTTCTTCACCTTGTTATAAACATACATTTTAAACTCACGGGCAATTAGAGTTTCTTTTTAAAAAAATATTGTTTGGAGGGGCATTGAGTGCTTTCGCAAGGCTAAATTTATACTTGAGACCTGTAGGAGGAAGAGTTCTAATTACGGAAACTTGTTTATGGGTTCCTGAGATGTCCCAGACCCCAAATATGCTTTCTGTGAAATCAAAGTTTACACTCCCGGGTAATGGCAAAATGAGTCCTAAACTATCTGCAGATGTGAACTGCAAGGCAAAAGAGAGAGAAATGACAGATACCCATTTGGAATTCTGCTGCTTTATTACAGGCACTGTGCCAGACGCACAAGTTGTAAAGGCACATGTGCGTTTTCCATAATCGGGCAAAGAGCAGCTATGTTTAGGTCAGAGATGGGGAACCTGTGGCCTTGCAGAACTCAGGGGATGGCAGCACCCAACATCCTGATAGGAGCTGTGGTCCAACAAATCTGGGGGATGAGAGGCTCCTCATCCCCGGTTTAGAGATTTTCATTAGGAAAAGGATGCGGAGCAGAGGTTTCTAAACTTATTTGGCCCCTTTTCAGAAAAAGAAAATACCCCTTGCCCTCTGGAAATCTGCCTTCTTTAAGTGAACAAACAGAAAGATGCAGTGACAAATTTGTGTTCTCTATGTTACATCAGTAATCGTCATTACGCAACAGATGAAACATGTATGAACACTTTTTTCAAAACTGGACAAAGAGATGGACTAGACCATGGGATGGTGACGACGACGACAACAACAACAACAATTTGTTACTCATACCCCACCCATCAGGCCGGGCCTCCCCAGCACTCTGGGAGGCTTCCAACAGGATATTAAAAACACAATAAAACATCAAATATTAAAAACAGGGCTACCTCAGATGTCTTCTAAAAGTCAGATTGTTGTTTATTTCCTTAACATCTGATGAGAGGGTGTTCCACAGGGCCACTACCGAGAAGGGCCTCTGCCTGGTTCCAGCGTGGTGTAGTGGTTAAGAATGGTGGATTTGTAATCTGGTGAACTGGGTTCGCTTCCCTGCTCCTCCACATTCAGCTGCTGGGTGACCTTGGGCTAGTCACACTTCTCTGAAGTCTCTCAGCCTCACTCAGCTCACAGAGTGTTTGTTGTGAGGGAGGAAGGGAAAGGAGATTGTTAGCTGCTCTGAGAGTACTTAAGGGGAGTGAAAGGTGGGATATCAAGTCCAAACTCCTCCTCCTCCTCCTCCTCCTCCTCCTCCTCTTCTTCTTCTTCTTCTTCTTCTTCTTCTTCTTCTTCTTCTTCATCATCCTCCTCCCTGTAACCTCACTTCTCGCAGTGAGGGAACCACCAGAAGGCCCTCGGAGCTGGACCTCAGTGTCCGGGCAGAATGATGGGGTGGAGACGCTCCTTCAGGTATACTGGGTAGAGGCTATTTAGGGCTTTAAAGGTCAGCACCAACACTTTGAATTGTGCTCAGAAACGTACTGGGAGCCAATGTAGGTCTTTCAGGACCGGTGTTATGTGGTCTCGGCCACCGGATCCAGGGGAAGCATTGATGCTATCCTGCAATGGTGCCCAACCTGGCAGTAAGCATCATTACACAACAAATGAAACATGTACGAATGATATTTCAAAAATTTCTTTTTCTTAATGCTTCCATCACCCCTTATTTTTATTCAACACCCCTAATTGCACCTGGGGCTACTACTGTCCCCCTGGATCGTTCCAGCACCCCGTCCCTAGGGGGCAGTATTACCCACTTTGGGAAATACTGACGTAAAGTGGTACTTTAGTTCTCAAACACCTTGGAACTCAAACAACTTGGAATGCAAACATTGCAAACCTGGAAGTAAGTGTTCCGGTTTGCAAACCTTTTTCGGAAGCTGAATGTGCTCTGTTTTGAGTGCCACACTCCCGTTTTGAGTGCCACACTTCCATTTTTTTAATTTTTTTTTGTATCGGTGTGCAGTGCAAGATGAAACTGTTTTGTTTTTCTTTAAAGAACATATTGCAGCTATTTTTTCACTTCTTAGGTACAGTGTAAGCTTGTGCTTATTTTAAATCTTCTGTTGCCTTTTGTTCATTGCATACAGTTAACATCCTTAATTCTTATGAAAAATGCACCAGTTATTGAGATCAAGGTGTTTGTGGTTGATTCTTTTTTTTTTTTTTTTAAATTTTATTAAGGATTTTCTTGTTTTACAGAAGTGTAGTGCCTCGTATTTTTTTCTTCTTCTTCCATGTAACATTTTTACAAATCCGTTTCATTTGTTGAGGCATTAGGGGGAGAAGAAAAAAGAAAGAAAAAAGAAAGGGGGGGTGGAGAGAGGGAAGATGGATGGGGGTGGGGTCGGGTGGCGGTGTTTCTATTATGTTTAATGTATGTAG
Source organism: Podarcis raffonei (assembly GCF_027172205.1). NCBI lineage: Eukaryota > Metazoa > Chordata > Lepidosauria > Squamata > Lacertidae > Podarcis > Podarcis raffonei. Next base: position 16,348,872 of record NC_070602.1, read on the forward strand.
AGTTTGGTGTCAGCGTTGCTTGTGTTGTTCACGTGTGTTCCTTTGGTGGTGAGAGAGGTTGGGGTTGGCCTAGGGTGTGATTGTTTGCTTGTGATTGGCTGTGGTGATCTTTGTTTTCGGCCACACTTCCATTTTGAATGTTGCTCTGAGGTCTGTCTGTTTTTGCTATTCATTTTGCGTTTTTTTTTTGCAGCTCTTTTTTTGTTTTTGTGACATCAGCTATGATTGATTGATTGTGTGATGGTAGTACATTGTTTATAGCTTTAATTTTATGGATCAGTGGTCTCGTTAGATAGCAAAATTCATGTTAAATTACTGTTTCAGGGGTTGTTTTTAAAAGTCTGGAATGGATTAATCTGTTTTGCATTACTTTCTATGGAAAGTGCGCTTTGGTTTTGGAATGCTTTGGTTTTGGAATGGACTTCCGGAACAGATTAAGTTTGAGAACCAAGGTACCACTGTAGAGGAATGGATTCCATGGACCTGAACTGGATTTTCACGTACCTCCTCTAAAATGATCCCCATGGCTGCTTTCCACCAATATTTAAGGAGGCAAGATATCCAGTCTCAGATCTTCATAGCTTCATCTACTTTGGCCCTAACTGATCTACGGATAGCAAGTAACATGAATGGTATTTAATTTCAGTGATTTCAGCATTGGCAGTCAAGTAGCTTTGTGGGGAGGTCCGTAGTTCAGTGCCATACCAAAATTTCTTGGAAGTCCTGCCTCCTGAGTCCCAAATGAGCGTCTGGGTCTCAGCTTACAGAGAAATCACGTGGTTGTCCAATAACGCTGATAAATAGGCTGAAACCAATACAGTAGCTTCTTTGTTCAAGGGATCTGCTTAAGGTAACAGCAATCCTAACAGCTCATTTCACTGGAGGCTCAATGCCATTTGTGAAAGAAAAGGCACATCAAACTCTTTAAAGGTCAGATGAATCTCAGAGGTGGATGGTGAGGGCCCATCACACAGATGATGGAACAAATTTATTTCCGACGAAATCTCAAACCCCAGTTTATTTATTTATTTAAAAGCACTTATATACCACTTTGAAAATCTCTACTGTCTAAGGGCTCAGCCACACTTCCCTTTGTTCCGCAATTCCTTCCATTTGCCATGTGGTTTCTAAGCTTAATGATTTTTGCACCTGTTGTAGAGATAGTCATCTTGAAGATTTCAAATTGCACTACAATAAAATGCAACACAAGAAATAAAAGACACAATAACAATAATAGTAATCACTTACTATTTGTACTCTGCTGGGTGGCTTCCAACAGAGTATAAAAGAACACATGATACATCAGACATGAAAAGCTTTCTGATGCCTTCAGATGTCTACGGAAGGTCATATAGTTGTCTTTCTCTTTGGCATCTGATGGGAGAGCATTCCACAGGGCGGTGTCAGGGACTGGGCAGAGGTGGAATGGTGGAGACCTCCTCCCCAGCCTGACCCTTCCAGAGAGGAAGGAGACAGTTCAGAATTACAACAGGGGTTTGAGAGAAGTTACAGCTCAGAGGCAGATGAGAGAAAAAGCTGGGAAATAATGGGAGAGGAGGAAGAAGAAGCACCAGAGGGGGGGGCAGCTGATGGACTCAGTGTCTTTAGAAAGCATTGCAGACCCATCGCTCCCAGAACCTGGTGGGCATTGAAAGTAGGAGAGCAGAGAGCTCAGAGGCAGAGGACACATCTCAGCACCTGTAGCGATGACACATAATAGGAGAGAGGAAGGGAATGAAGACTCACTTGGAGCAACACCATTTCTCCAAGAGGCTGCATTTCTAAGCCTCTCTCTGTGAATATTGAATAAAAGGCATTGGTAAGAGCTTTCCCTGTCTTATCCATTCCTGGCAGCCTACCATGGGGGATTGGATCCTCTGATGCCTGATAGGCGGGTGCCACTACCGAGAAGGCCCTCTACCTGGTTCCCTGTAACGTCACTTCTCACAATGAGGGAACTGCCAGAGGGACCTTGGAACTGGAGCTCAGTGTTTGGGCTTGTTATTCAGTGTGATGGATATGCAGTCTCCCATATTCAGCAGCAAACCCACAGAAAAGCCACAGATCATCTGAATGAAGCTCATGGGCTGCAGTTTGGGAACCCCTGCTTTAGCGTATGTGTTTTTGTACTCCTTACTTGGCTGGAGAACTAAATTGCAAAAATCGGAGAAGGCGGATTTTGAGGGACGGTTGCGCTTCAGTAGGCAAATTGTATTCGAAAATGTGAATTTGGCAAGTTCACCTTTAAATGAGGACGGAGTTGAATTTATCTCCCTAGGCTGAAAAAGTTCTGGAAAATTCCCTCTTGCAGATCACGACAGTTGCCTATAACAAGCAATCTTTCTGAAATAGATGTTATTTTGGGGAACTTGGAATCATCAGAAAGTTGGTAAGGTAAAGGTAAAGGACCCCTGACCATTAGGTCCAGTCGTGGCCGACTCTGGGGTTGCGGTGCTCATCTCGCTTTATTGGCCGAGGGAGCCGGCGTACAGCTTCTGGGTCATGTGGCCAGCATGACTAAGACGCTTCTGGCGAACCAGAGCAGCACATGGAAACGCCATTTACCTTCCCACCGGAGGGGTATCTATTTATCTACTTGCACTTTTGACATGCTTTTGAACTGCTAGGTTGGCAGGAGCAGGGACCAAGCAATGGGAGCTCACCCCATGGCGGGGATTCGAACCGCCGACCTTCTGATCGGCAAGTCCTAGGCTCTATGGTTTAACCCACAGCACCACCTGGTCAGAAAGTTGGTATCCAATGCCTTATTTCAGTCCCACCAGAGGACACTATCTGCAAAAGAGGCAGCTGGAAGTAGAAACACAGGAAACGCAGACTTACACCTAGTCTGACCACTGGTACATCTAGCCCAGGTTTACACTGATCAGCAGAAGCTCTCAAAATTTCCACACCAGTCTCCCAGACTTACCTGGAGATGCTGGGGATCAACCCTGACAGTTTCTCCATGCAAAACATTGCACTGGAGCTACTACATGTCTTTGCAAATAAGAAATACATATCCAGAAAATTCAAGACCATTTTTGGTGTTGTAAGAAAGGTAATGCAGATTTTAGACATATTTGCTGCACTTACAGACTGGCAAAATATCTACTGTATGAGACTATAAAATAAACAACAGGGTTCGAGATAACAAGAAACCCAGCATGCTAATCACAGACCACTGGAATGAGGAGCAAGAAGTTTGTCCTGGGTGTGCTAAATGTACCAGTTTGCAATTTCTAAGTCATGGCAACAAACAGTGTTGCTTCAAAGGAATTACATAATCGACCCAGGCTCCTGTGATGCAACTTATAAATAGCTAACCCAAGTGATACATTATGAGAATAATCAGTGCACACAGCAGGCAGAACCATCCTGTGCAAACGCTGTAGGAACAGTACTAATATACCAGTATTTTAATATGTGCTTCTGGCAGTGCTTCTGAGCAATGTTTCCAAGGATCCATCTATGCTGTCCACCTCCAGGTTCATAGGCACTTCCATCCTTCCATCTATTAAAGTGGAGTACATGGAGGGGGTTTTTTGGTTTCTATTTTCACTAAGGGACGCGGGTGGCACTGTGGGTAAAACCTCAGCGCCTAGGACTTGCCGATCGCATGGTCGGCGGTTCGAATCCCTGCGGCGGGGTGAGCCCCCGTCATTCGGTCCCAGCTTCTGCCCACCTAGCAGTTCGAAAGCGCCCTTAAGTGCAAGTAGATAAATAGGTACCACTTTATAGCGGGAAGGTAAACGGCATTTCCGTGTGCTGCTCTGGTGCTGGTTCGCTGGAGCAGCTTCGTCACGCTGGCCACGTGACCCGGAAGTGTCTGCGGACAGCGCTGGCTCCCGGCCTCAAGAGTGAGATGGGCGCACAACCCTAGAGTCGGACACGACTGGCCTGTACGGGCAGGGGTACCTTTACCTTACCTTTTATTTTCACTAAAGAACTCAGTTAATTGGATTATATTCTAGCTAATGGAGGAACGTAGAAAATAGGTTAAGAGAATTGGGTGGAAATGCTCTGGGAGCACCTTCCTTCTTCTCCATCTAAGGGCCTGTGGACATGAGAACTTTGCACCACATTAGCCAAGGTGAAGGAAGGATATTGAGAACAAGGCTTGCTGGGTGGTTTGCATTTGGAGGCATGGAAGGAGATGGGATGCGATTGGTGCTGTGATCTAAACCACTGATCCTCTGGGGATTGCCGATCGGAAGGTCGGCGGTTCGAATCCGCATGATGGTTGTGAGCTCCCATTGCTCTGTCCCAGCTCCTGCCAACCTAGCAGTTCGAAAGCACACCAGTGCAAGTAGATAAATAGGTACCACTGTGATGGGAAGGTAAACAGCATTTCCGTGTGCTCTGGTTTCCGTCATGGTGTCCCGTTGTGCCAGAAGTGGTTCAGTCATGCTGGCCACATGACCCAGAAAGCTGTCTGTGGACAAACGCTGGCTCCCTCAGCCTGAAAGCAAGATGAGCTCAGCAGCTCCATAGTCGCCTTTGACTAGACTCAACCGTCCAAGAGCCCTTTACCTTACCTTTACCTTTACTTGCATTCAGAAGTGGTATCCTACCCTTCGAATGTGCCTCCTCTGCCTCTTAGTTGAGATCTCTAGATGACTCTTGGAGTCCTTTACAACCCTACGATTCTGTATGATGTGACTGCCATCTACAATGTGATGTATTCTGTTTGAATTGGACACACTCATTTAAAACTCAATGGGTGTAGGAGTTCCAGGAAAGAAATGTGGGCCTCGACTGCACAAGCTGTATACACACAATACCTTTAAAGTACATGAATTCCCCCAAAGAATTCTGGGAACTGTAGCTTGTCAGGGTGCTGGGAAATGTAGCTTTGTGTGTGTGTGTGTGTGTGTGTGTGTGTGTGGTAAACTATAGTTTCCAGGATTCTTTGGGCAAAGTCATGTGCTTTAAGTGTATGGTATGTATGCAGCCAGTGTCTGATCCTATGCTCATTGCATTGTGATGGACATAGTTCTTATGCCTCCATGGGAACAGCTGGTGGAATGAGAATTGTGGTCCAAATCAGTATGGCAGCATCCTTTGTTCTTGCTGCACACTATGTGCACAGGAATGAACAGGGTCTATTTCTTTACTTGATCAGGTTATTTTGCTCTTTTGCTCTAGTTTGGATAATTGCATAACTTGCAGCCTGGGAAGTTCAGATCATTTGGTTCTGCTGCCATATAAACTGTCTGGCAGCTTTAGCTTCTGCAGACGAGGAAAGGGTTAAAAAACCAAACCCCTCTTCCCTGTTATTAAACACATTAATTTTAACATCAGACATTCTGGCACATTCTTACTGCAGTGTTTAAGGAGACAGCTTTGTTTGCTCACACTTGTCTCTCTTAAAATTCATATCTCAGCAGTAACATCTATTTTTTTCCCTCCTTCGACAGCTTGCGTTCGGTACCCGCAGGAGACAGAAGCCTCATCAATTTGCTGCCTCCAGTTATAATGTGAAGGCCAAATTTATTCCAAAGAAGTTGTGGCAACAGAGACAACCATCCTCAAGGAGCTTCTCCTGTGGAAGCCTGGCTCAAACACACTGGAGCAGCTCACATTGTAACAAGGGGCGTCAATGGAAGCTGCCTTCTACCAGCTTCTGCTCTCTGGGGTCTCATGCAGAAGTTTCCCATTGTCCACAAGTGATGTGAGGGAACCCTGATTTGGATTGGGATAAGGGCCCCTTCAAGGTCCGTATAGTTAAAGCCATGGTTTTCCCAGTAGTGATGTATGGAAGCGAGAGCTGGACCATAAAGAAGGCTGATCACTGAAGAATTGATGCTTTTGAATTATGGTGCTGGAGGAGACTCTTGAGAGTCCCATGGACTGCAAGAAGATCAAACCTATCCATACTTAAGGAAATCAGCCCTTAGTGCTCACTGGAAGGACAGATCCTGAAGCTGAGGCTCCAATACTTTGGCCACCTCACGAGAAGAGAAGACTCCCTGGAAAAGACCCTGATGTTGGGAAAGATGGAGGGCACATGGAGAAGGGAATGGCAGAGGATGAGATGGTTGGACAGCGTTCTCGAAGCTACCAGCAGGAGTTTGACCAAACTGCGGGAGGCAGTGGAAGACAGGAGTGCCTGGCGTGCTCTGGTTCATGGGGTCACGAAGAGTTGGACACGACTAAACGACTAAACAACAACAATAAAAGGGCCCCTTCCCAGCATGCCGTGGTCCTTCTCAGGCTTATCCCTCCATGCTGTTGATTTGGTAATGGAAACAAACAACAAATCCACCAAGAACACATTTGTTTCCTAGGACTAAAGATGTGAATAAAGACATGCCTCGTTGGACCTTTGTGTTCTAGACTCCGAAAATATTTCTTAAACTTAATTACATGCTTCCCCTACAGCTAATTTTAACAGGTTGGAAGAACATGAGGAAGTTAGCTAAGGCCCTTTTTGGTTTCACCAGGTTTTTCCGGAGGAATGGATTGTTTTTTAGAATAGTACATCTTGTGCCTGAGCAGTATTTAGCCCCCCTCCTCCCGCTGTTTAACTGCTTTCTGGTTTTATGCATGGTTTTCTTGTATTTTGCAGTTTTACTGTTCCAAACCACCTTGAGGGCTCAGTTCTGTCACATGGCGGGATATAAGTTATAAAGATAAACAAACATAAAATCAACACAAGAGCATAGTTATTTCTTTGCTGGATCATGCCTCCATCCATCTAGCATTCTGTTTTCGGCTGTGGCTTCCAGGTGCCCACCGGGAAACAATTTCTTGTAACAAGTGGGGGCCTTCAATCGGCAGTTCTGCTATTCAGAGTTCTAGCCAGCCACGCCCTTTCCCAGGATACCCCATTACATCCAGCCTTCCATCTTTTCTGTTCCACCCCCTTCAACAGCAGCATCCTGTGCTTGCTAAGGATGCATAGTCTTCATCAGGCTGTTGTTTCAGGTTTATCCTGAGAGCTCCCCACAAACCCTGTAAATATTTATTTTAAATTATTTCTGCAAAGTTTTGAGCCCACTGATGCCCCCTTGTGTGTGGATGCTGTCATTTTTGTTACATAAGGCCTGGCACTTGGAGAACTGAGAACATGAGAAGATCCCTGTTGGTTCCTTCCATCAGGTCCACCTTCCTCTTCTCATAGTGTCCAACCAGATGCTTACAGGAAGCCCCAAACAGGACCAGAGTGTAACAGTGATCTCCTCACTTGTGATTCCCAGCAACCAGGATTCAGAGGCACAACACCTTTGACAGTGTAGGTAAAACATAGGCATTGTGGGTAAGAGCCAGTGCTCCCCCCCCCCAAGAAAAATAGGTGCCGGAACTCACCATGAAGTTGAAATGTTTGTTTTGGGCTTCTCAGATGTATGTAAAGGCAAGAAGCATGCAGGAGGAGTGCTGGACCGCAATAGGCACCCACCTGAGAGGTGCAGGGTCTACACTCTAGCACACTCTGGCTGAAAAAAAGAGCATTGCTATATTATTATTATTATTATTATTATTATTATTATTATTATTATTACAGTGGATGCTTGGGTTGCGAACATGATCTGTGTGGGAGGCACGTTCACAACCCGCAGCATTCGCAACCCACAGCGCCGCGTCTGCGCACACACGGGTTGCAATTTGGCACTTCTGCGCATGCACAAAGCGCAATTTAGTGTTTCTGTGCATGTGCAAGCGCGAAACCTGGAAGTAACCTAATTCGGTACTTCCGGGTTCGGTGCGGTGCGCAACCCGAAAACGCGCAACCTGAAGAGTCTGTAACCCGAGGTATGACTGTATTATTATTATTATTAATATACCACCCTTAACCCGGAGGTCTCGGGGCGGTTCACAGAAAGAATCAACATAAAAACCACAATATATATATTCAAAATAAAAACAACAAGCCAATAGCAACCCTCCTGCAAAAAAGAGCCAAATTTTAAAAGGGCCCAGGATGTCAATCAGATCAACCAAAGACCTGGTTAAAAAAAATGCTTTTGCCTGACGCCAATAGATGTATAATGAAGGCACCAGGCGAACTTCCCTAGGGAGAGCATTCCACAGATGGGGAGCCACTGCAGAGAAGGCCCATTCTCATGTTACAACCTTCTGGACCTCTCGAGCAGGAGGCACACGGAGGGCCTCAGAAGATGCTCTCAGGGTCTGGGGAGGTTCATATGGAAAGAGGCGGTCCTTGAGGTACTGCGGTCCTGAGCCATTTTAGGCTCAGTACTTTGAATTGGGCCTGGAAACTAACTGGTAGCCAGTGCAGTCAGACCAGGATCAGTGTACAGTGGTACCTCAGGTTAAGAACTTAATTGGTTCCGGAGGTCTGTTCGTAACCTGAAACTGTTCTTAACCTGAGGTACCACTTTACTTAATGGGGCCTCCCGCTGCTGCTGCAACCACCACACGATTTCTGTTCTCATCCTGAAGCAAAGTTCTTAACCTGAGGTACTATTTCTGGGTTAGCGGAATCTGTAACCTGAAGCGTCTGTAACCTGAAGCATCTGTAACCCGAGGTACCACTGTAATATGCTCAAATGGTCTTGTTCTCCTCTCTAAGCTATGAACCTGCTGTTTCAGAGGAAGTGTAACCCCATCAAGAGCAGGTGACCACTCAGCCATCTGGTCTAGGGAACCACCCACTAACAGTGCCTCAGTCCTATCTGGAAAATAGCTGTTGATAGCCCTATCAATGAATCCATCTAATTCTCTTTTAAAGCCGTCCAACTCAGTGCTCAGAACTACAGCTTGTGGGAGCAAACACCATACTTTAACTATGGGCTGTGAGAAGAAGTATTTTGTTTCGTCTGTCGGTTTCAATAGATGTCCATGAATTCTAGCACTATGAGGAAGAAAAACACCTGTTTATCTACTTTCACCATGTATAGTCTTATAAACTCCTGTCCTGTACCCCCTTACTCACTTTTCTCAGAACTAAAAATACGCTGTAAGCTTTCCCCATAGAGAGGTTGCTCTAATTCCTCGCGCATTTTGCTAGGCCTTTTCTGAATCTTTTCCAGCTCTAGAATATCCTTGAGCTCATGATAAGTCTATATGCAATAACCGTCGACAGATCTATCCTCCGCGCATTTCTCAAATCCCTTGAAAAGTCGTGTAAGCTGGTGGCGGTAAGAACACTGGCTTCCTTTGCAGGCTTTGTTTGTCATATAGATAAGGAGAGTGGGATGTGATTTTTGACACTGGACCCGACTCTGGGATGGAAAGAGGAGGCCACGAAGCAGAAAAATGCCCATTTCACAACACAGGCCCATCTGATGTGTGGAACAGTTTTTCACACTTCCCTTGAAATGCTAGGGGTGAACATCTGCTGCATTTCAAAGGCATGAATTGCTCATGCATCAATGTGACTAGCCCTAGCTAGAACTGGCACAGCAGCACTGTGTTGTATGGCAGACTTTTGCCAGGATAATCCCATTAAATATGAGGTGGACATGGGTTGTAGCTTGGTGGTAGGGCGCCTTGACTTGCACGCAGAAGGTCCCAGATTCAACCCCTGGTATCTCCAGGTAGGACGCCTGCTCCTTGGGAGAAAGGCGATGGCAAACCTAGACAGCATCTTAAAAAGCAGAGACATCACCTTGCCAACAAAGGTCCGTATAGTTAAAGCCATGGTTTTCCCAGTAGTGATGTATGGAAGTGAGAGCTGGACCATCAAGAAGGCTGATCGCCGAAGAATTGATGCTTTTGAATTATGGTGCTGGAGGAGACTCTTGAGAGTCCCATGGACTGCAAGAAGCTCAAACGTCTCCATTCTTAAGGAAATCAGCCCTGAGTGCTCACTGGAAGGACAGATCCTGAAGCTGAGACGCCAATACTTTGGCCACTTCGTGAGAAGAGAAGACTCCCTGGAAAATACCCTGATGTTGGGAAAGATGGAGGGCACAAGGAGAAGGGGACGACAGAGGACGAGATGGTTGGACAGTGTTCTCGAACCTACAAACATGAGCCTGACCAAACTGCAGGAGGCAGTGGAGGACAGGAGTGCCTGGCATGCTCTGGTCCATGGGGTCACGAAGAGTCGAACATGACTAAATGACTAAACAACAACAATCTCCAGGTAGGGTTAGGAGAGAATCCTACCTGAAACCCTGGAGAGCTTCTGCTTGCCAGTGTAGACAATACTGAGCTACTTGGACCAATGGTCTGCTTCAATATAAGGAAGCTTCCAATGTCCCTATGGTCCCTCAAAACCCATTTGCTGCCAAGTCCTCTGAACATCCTTGAGAGCCTTCCTCTTTGGGATGCATGTGCTCACCTTGGTATCTATGGTGCCAGAGGCAATGTGGTGGTTTGTAAGATGCCTCCAAGCAATGATTTACAGTGGTACCTTGGGTTAAGAACTTAATTCGTCCTGGAGGTCCATTCTTAACCTGAAACTGTTCTTAACCTGAGGTACCACTTTAGCTAATGGGGCCTCCCGCTGCTGCCGCGCCGCCACCACTGCGTGATTTCTGTTCTCATCCTGAAGCAAAGTTCTTAACAGGAGGTACTATTTCTGGGTTAGCAGAGTCTGAAACCTGAAGCGTCTGTAACCCGAGGTACCACTGTATTGTGGAAACGGTGCTGCTCATGCAAGCAAGATTTTTCACACCTTCCTCATCACGTTGTCATCATTGACATGTAGGCTGCACTTAAACAAACAAACAAACAAACAAACAAACAAACAAACAAACAAATCTGGATTTCCTCTCGCGATGCAAATTATATTGACTGAAAACAACCTGTTATGTAGCCACAGCCACTGCTGATATCAGAAGCTCACTAGTGGGCGGTTTGTCACGAAGTCATGGTGAGTGGTTCCTCTTCTGCACGACACTGACTTCCATTTAGTATCATTGGCAAACTTGGCCACCCCATTGCACACTCCCCATTCTAGATCAGGGTTTCCCAAACTTGGATTTCTGGCTGTTTTTGGACTATAACTCCCATTATCCCTAGCTAGCAGGATCAGTGGTCAGGAATTATGGGTTCAAAAACGACTGGAGACCCAGGTTTGGGAAACACTGATCTAGATCATTTATGAGCAAGCTGCTTTGTTCGGAAGTCAGTAAGTGGCAGTTTGGAATGTGACTCCTCTGCTGTTGTCCCTCAGTGTCCACAGTTAAAGCATCTCTAAACCCTAAATTATGTCTACAGTTAAAACAACCCTAAACACACTGACTTGCAAGGGAGTTATATTGAAAAAGGGAGTTTACTTCTAAGTAAAAAGTGCTAAGAACTGGAGTACCGATTTTCTGGCTCAGAAGCCGTAATGCTTGATGTCTCCAGCAAAGGTCACACACAGGGTGCAGTGAGGATGAACAGAGAAGTTCCACATTTAAATAAATTAGAAGCCCTTGGTGTGGTAGGAATAGAGGGCTGGTTCTTTGATGAGTTTCCATGGATTGTGGGTAATCGTTAATCTTGGCATTGGTGAGATGTAAGTGCCTCTTACAATTTTCCGCTGCTGGCGGTGAAGCCTATTAGTGTACCCCTTTGTACACAACCAACTGGTGTTTCCTGAAGCACTTTTTTTAGGTCAGCTAGAGCTGAGCATTACCACTCGAAAGAAGGACCTCGAAAACCTAAATGTCATTGGTATTGAGTAATGGCGACCACAGTGTAAATTGTGGTTGAACTGAGCTGCTCGAAAGTGCTGCTAAATGCAGAAGAAAACAGTGGCTGTTCTGGCTCAGCGAAAAAGCATGTCTGAAATGGATCCTAGACAAAAGCAGCAAGTCTTCATTCCTCTACCACTCTTCCAATGAGCTCCGTGCAGCAAACATGGAGGTCTTCCCCTTGTAACAACAACAACCCTGCAAAATAGATGAGGTCAAGAGAACATGAAGTTGAGAGATCATGACCAGCTGAAGACCACCTGGGGAGCTTCAGGACTGAGCAGGGTTTTCAAACAAAGTTCCTCCATCCAAAGCCAAAGATCAGTAGTACAGCAGACACTTTGAATGCAGAAGGTCTTGAGTACACTTCCTGCCATGTTCCATTAAAATGTTGTCACCTCTGCCTGAGACCCTGGAGTGCTGCTGCCATTCTGGGTCAGAAGTGGACAACCAAAACAACATCAACAACAAACAACTCCAGCCAAGTCAATAAGGGGAAGCTATGGTTTTCCCAGTAGTGATGTGTGGAAGTGAGAGCTGGACCATAAAGAAGGCTGATCGCCGAAGAATTGATGCTTTTGAATTATGGTGCTGGAGGAGACTCTTGAGAGTCCCATGGACTGCAAGAAGATCAAACCTATCCATTCTGAAAGAAATCAGCCCTGAGTGCTCGCTGGAAGGACAGATCCTGAAGCTAAGGCTCCAATACTTTGGCCACCTCATGAGAAGAGAAGACTCCCTGGAAAAGACCCTGATGTTGGGAAAGATGGAGGGCACATGGAGAAGGGAATGGCAGAGGATGAGATGGTTGAACAGTGTTCTCGAAGCTACCAGCAGGAGTTTGACCAAACTGCGGGAGACAGTGGAAGACAGGAGTGCGTCGCGTCTCTGGTCCATGGGGTCACAAAGAGTCAGACACGACTCAACAACTAAACAACAACAACAAAACTGAACCAAAGCTCACTCTACAATGATTCTGTGGTTGGCTGTTGATTAAGTTGTCTTGACATCTATTCATGCCTTTATGACGTTCTCTTTCAGCTTCTACCTTCTGGAAGAAGCTACAGGGTTATAAAGACTAGGACAAGCCGCCTGAGAAAGAGTTTCTATCCAAATGCAATTTTGGTTTTAAACGCAGTGTAAGGTAGTCTTTATGTGAGTATATTGTATTCAGTTATGGGGTATCAGAGTTTTTAGGGGCTAACCAGGCTGGGATAGCAGCAGCATTTTAGAATGAATTTCTCTTAATACATTTTTAAATGAAGTTTTGACTAAAAAATGCACTTCTCTTTTTTTGCATGTGGTTTCCTCCTTATAGCAACACATTTTAGTATGCTATTTCCACTGATTTATGCATTTTGGGGCACACTTTCCCATAACTTATGCATGTTGGTAATCATTGCTAGGTTGGAAAATTGCACCACAAAATTCACAAAGGTGTGAATCGTGTAGTTAATTTGGCTCCTGTTTAAAGTTGGCATGGCCACTGATAAGCATCCAGGAAGCCTGGCTGGCTCAGGCCAGAGAGAGGCCCTCAGACAGTGACCAACCTGGCTGACTGCTGGCAGCATGTCCTGCTTTGCCCCTTCCTATCCCAGCTGCGACCCTGATGAAAATTGCTCACCCCATGTTGCTATTAGCTTCAGGATTAAAACTTACATTGGTGTCATTGGGACGATTCTTTCTAAAGCTAATAGGAGCTTGGGAGGGATTTTAATTAGGTTCCTGGCTGAAGCGAGCTAATCTTCCCCACTCTGTGCACTGCAGTTCATGATGAAAAGTGCCTCGATGTCTTGATTAGACCTTCAATTCTGTGATTTTAACACTTCCTGGACTGAGGAATTAGAAGGGTCTCAGCATACAACATGATAATTCCTGGTGATCGCAATTGTACAGTTGTGCTTGTGGGCTTCCCAGAGGTATCTAACTAACCGCTGTAACAACAACAACAACAACAACAACAACAACAACAACAACAACAACAACAAATATTATTTATACCCCACCCATCTGGCTGAGTTTCCCCAGCCACTCTGGGTGGCTCCCAATCAAGTGTTAAATATTAAAAACTTCCCTAAACAGGGCTGCCTTCAGATGTCATTTAAAAATAGGGTAGCCGCTTATTTTCTTGACATCTGATGGGAGAGTGTTCCACAGGGCGGGCACCACTACTGAGAAGGCCCTCTGTCTGGTTCCCTGTTACCTCACTTCTTGCAATGAGGGAACTGCCAGAAGGCCCTTGGCACTGGATCTCTGTGTCCTGGCAGAACTATGGGGGTGGAGATGCTCCTTCAGGTATACTGGACCGAGGCCATAAGAACACAACAGAGGCACTGAGTTGCATGCAACATTTGGAGGGTGGCATTGCGTGTGCATGATGTCACATATGCAATGCACAGCACAGACGTCACTTCCCAACCTGCACAGGGCAACTTGGCCAGCAATCCCTCACCCTCCCACCACTGCCTCATCTTTGTTTGTTGCCGCTACCACAACACTCAGCGAGGCCACCTTCCACCCTCCGCAAGCCCCACTGAGGGTCTTTGGCACGTTCCTTTGAGACTGTCAGAACACCTTGCAGGAAGGCACCCCGGTGATCATCAAAGGGACCATAGCTGTCAACCGTTCCTTATTTGGCGGGAAACTCCCTTATCCCAGCTCCGTGTCCCGCTGCTGTCCCTTATTGATGATGTCCCTTAAATTTCCTGCATTTCAAAGGAAGCAGCTCCTCTCCCTCCCTCCCTACCGGCCAGGGAGGAGGGAGGCTCCAACTGTGATGCTTGGCTGCCCGGCCCACCCCCCTCCGGCCTCCTCTCACCAGCCTCGGCCCCCGGGAGCCCCTGAGGAGACTTGAGAGGAGAGCGAGGGCAACCATAGAGAAAGCAGTTCAGAGAGAGGGGGCGGAGGCGGAGGCACGGACAGGTGTTCCAAGGGCTAACCATAGAGGGGGAAAGCGGAGGAAGGACTGCAAGTGCTTCTCCCATAGATTTGTAGTGGTAGACTAGCATAGATGGTCTGATCTGCGGGTTTACTTCGGGTGCTATTCCCCCCCCTTCCTCCCTGGTGGAACTGAGAGCTGCAGATGGAGCACAAGAGAAAAGATACAGAACTGCAGCAGTATCTTCGTAGCTTGGATTTCGTTTTGCGCGAAAAGTGGTTGCTGCTTGTAGTTATTTAATCACAGTGTTTCATCAGCTGGTGTCTTGAGCAGCAACCTCTGGAAATGAAGGGCTAAAAACTGGCGCTGCTCTCCCAAATTATCTGGTCCCTTTTAACTTCGTATTTCAGCTGGTTGACTAAAATCCCTTATTTTGGCTGCTGATCCCTTATTTTCAAGGCTGCTGGCACCTTATTTTCAAATCTGTAAGTTGACAGCTATGAAAGGAACACATCAGGGCAACAGTGCTTCGCCCCATTGCGTCCCTGCAGAGACATGTTTTGTTGCAGCTGGGGCAGCAGCATTCAGAGGCAAGGCATTTGGTTCTAGCTCCTGTAGCTCCTGACAAAATGGCCCCATTCACATGTAACACTAAACCATGGTTTAGAGTTATGAGGACAAGCCACACTAGAAGTTTGTGGCAGGGAGGAAGCTGTACAAGGGACATGGGCCAGCCAGAGTTAAATATTGATTTCTATGGGGAAGTTAAGCATGGGATGGGATTGAAGTCCTTAGGTTTGGCTGGATCATGTCCTATGTTTAGTGCACCATAGCAAATCCCCTTATAACACAGCTTAAAGCCAGATAACCTTTAACACTCCCTTGTAGATCTATGATTTCAATTCTGTGAAAGAGAATGAAGAGATGCCTTGTAAAGCAAAAACAGAGAATAAAGCATAAATACAACTTTTTGTTGTTGCATTCATATACGGTGCAGGTGCAGTCTGTATTCTGGCAGCTGAAAGTGTTTGGCAGGTTATTTCCCCCTTACCCTGCATGTTCTATCATTTTATAGCTGTGTTGAAGCAGTGCTGAGTTCCCCTAGGGCACAGTTTCTAGCACATGTTGACCATTCCTGACAACAGCTAGTCCTGGAGGAACTGCACATGTTGCACGAAAGGTCCGTCATTCCTTCTCCAAAACCACTCATTGATGCCTCTTTTAGATTCCAAAATGGTTTCTTTTATTTTTAAAAATGACCCATGTAAGCATTGCTTGACTCTAAGCCTGAATAGGACAAAAAATTAACAGAAGAACTGCATGTCCTCATCAAGGCAGGCTTCACAATAAGACACCTAATTGATACCTTTTCATATTTAAATAAGACTTGAGAATATATCTAAATGCAAATGCTCTTCTCTTTCCTTCAGAACATTTCCAGTTTTGCTCAGGTTTCAGCGTGAAGACAAAAGACGTTACCTGCAATTTTAAATCCAGATTGCGATCTTAAAAATATATGCATTGCAAATACGAATTGGTGACTCAGTCAGTTTTTCTTTCTCTCCTGCTTTACCCCCCACAGTGCTACAATTCCCAGCACCCTTTGAAAACTACAGTTCCCAGGATTCTTGGGGGAGGGGAAATAATGTGCCACAAATGTATATGGTGTGTTTGCAGTCTCAGTTTCTCATTTTGCCATTTTAATTCAGCACATGATTGTGATTTTTTTTAAAAAAGCCTGCATGTACATTTGTACACATTTTGCCAAACATTTCTCCAAAAATACCCATTTTTATTACTATGACCATGCTATATGTTTTTTGCTTAATTTATCAGCTCTTGGGTAACTGGGAAAGCAGCTTATATAAAATGCTCATGATAAAATCATACTCTAATCTAGTACTGGAACAGAATGCAGAATTGTGGAGTTAGAATGGATATCAGGGGTCATCTAGTTCAACCCTCTGCAATGCAAGAATCTCAGCTAAGCAAATCACTGACAGATGACCACCCAACCTTTGTTTAAAAAGATCCAATAAAGAAGAGTTTACCACCTCTCATGGGAATCCACTGTCAAACCGTCAGAAAGCTCTTCCTAAGGTTTAGTTGGGATCTCATTTCTTGTCCACTGGTTCAAATCCCACCCTCTGGAGCAGCAGAAAACACACTTGCTCCTTTTTCATGTCACTTCTCAGTCTGCTAAACATGTCCATTTCAGTTCATTTCAGTTCCAAAGGAAACACAAGACAAACGGGGGAGATGCAATGAATTATGTGTTGTTTGCAGACTGCAAGCAATGACAGTGCTTGCAATGACCAGGGGTCAGCAAACTTTTTCAGCAGGGGGCCGGTCCACTGTCCCTCAGACCTTGGGGGGGGGCAGACTATATTTTTTTGGGGAAATGAACAAATTCATAAAACACCAGGCAGGCCTCACAAATAACCCAGAGATGCATTTTAAATATAAGGGCACATTCTACTCATGTAAAAACACAACGATTCCTGGACCATATGCGGGCCGGATTTAGAAGACAATTGGGCCAGATCCGGCCCCCAGGCCTTAGTTTGCCTACCCATGCTATAGACCGTATTCACTTGTTCCCATTCCAGACATAGGACGAAGAAGTGAAAGATAGCAATTTCAGGGGATGTTTCCATTTTTGTCACAACTCTCTGACACATGCACAATGCTTTGCAACCTTAATTTTCTGTTACTTTCTTTCCCAGTTGCCCAAGAGCTGATAAATAAATAAGAATAATAAGAATAATAAAATCTCTAGCAAAATGCCCTAAGCTGGGAGAAACCTACAGAGGCGACAATATCTTCAGCAATAAAATGGATCTGCTGAAAATGCACATGGAATTGTGGCCCCATTGAACTGCCCTCTGCCTCCTCTGAGCTTTGAACTTGCTGGTTGAACTGTACAATTCTATATAACTAACTTATCTTAAACAAGCATACCTTTCATTCCTGACTCCAGCATACAGCTGGTTGCAGTAAGTACAGTAAATGACGGCTTGCACGTTTGATGGTATGTAGAAATTCCGTCAAAAATTCATTAACTGTCTTGTCAGGACAGCAACCAAAGCATCCTACTTCAAGGGTCAAGGATGCCAGTAGCCTGAGTCCATTTACAGGGCGATTCCAGGAGGAAGTCCAGGTCACGGTCTCCAGCCAATCTTAGGGGAGTCAGATAGAGAGGAAGACCACCAACACCCCCAGGCCATACATCCAGGGGGCAATATTCTCCTGCGTGTGCAACACACAAAGGGATTGGTATTCTTTTGCTTGAGCAATGGGACTTTCCCTCCTCTCCTCTCTCTGTCCACACCCCGGACCACCCTTAGATTTTCTCCAGAAGGTTGTGGGAACCCCCAGAAGAGATTTAAGGGGTGCAAGTGGAAGCTGTTCTGCTTATTCTGAGAGCTACTTTTTGGATACAACCCATGGTTGATGAGAGAGGCTGAGTCCAGCTGCAGTCCGAAGTCCCATACACAGGGTCAAAGAGAGCTGGAGACCAGTAACAGTCTGAGGTCACAACATACACACCAGGGATTCAGGCTCACAACAAGGGAGCAGGAGAAGTCAAAGAGTTGTCCCGGCATGTTTCTACAAGGACTGAAGACAGAAGCTTTCTAAACCCCACTTTGGAACAGCTGTTTGACACCTGAGCTAACCAAGGAGTTGAGTCAACATGTGATGAAGCTTCTCATGAGTAGCCTGTTACTCCTAAGGAGGTTTTTGCCTTAAGGCAGGCACTCCAATGTCTGACTGATGTTCGATCTGGATGCTTCATGTGCTGGTGCTCCCTTGAGTTCGGAGGAGGCTCAGCTTCCATCTTAGTCCCTGAATCTGGGCTTTCTTTGGGAGGCAGTGGCAGCTGGGGTTCTGTAAGACCTGGTGGTTCTAGTTCTGCCTTACTGGTACCTGGACCTTACCTGTTCCTCTGGTAAGGTTCCCTTCGGGGCAGGCCAGGTCCTCCTCTGTCAAGGACTCTTCCCATGGAGGCATGAAACTAAGCACAAAAATGTTCCATTAAAGTAAATGGATATTCACAGGGTTATAGAATTGTAGAGCTTAAGGGACCCAAAGGGTCATCTAGTCCAAACTTCTGTAATGCAGGAACCACAGTTAAAGAAATTCCTGACACATGGCCATCCAGCCTCTGTTTAAGAACATCAAATGAATGACAGTTCACCAGATTCTTTTTTTTTTTAAAAAAATATTTTTTATTTGGAATTTCAACATGACAATTCATCAAAAACACATCATCCTCATTTTTTCTTCCAATTTCCCCTCCCCCCTCCCCAAAAAAGAAAAACCCACCCTTCCGCCCCAGATTTCCCTCAGCTCCTCTCTCTGGTTTTTCAGCACATGTTATTCTCTGCATATTATAAAATTGTAATGATCCTTAATTTATCTATCTATATGTTACCAATAAAAAAAATTTGTGAGTGTTTATTCAAAACCTGCCAAGGAGTCCAATTCATTTTGTTGTTTCGTTAAGTACTTTCTAAAAGGTTCCCATTATTCTTTAAAGTCACAGTTGTCCTTATCACATAGTTTATGTGTCAACTTCACCAATTCTGCATAGTCCATCAGTTTCTCTTGCCACAGTTCTTTGGTCGGGATTTCTTCGTTCTTCCATCCTTGTGCTATTAAGACTCTTGCCGCCGTTGTCATGTACATAAATATGTTTTTCAATTTCCTTGGCAGGTCTTTTCCTACAATCCCTAACAAAAATGCTTCAGGCTTTTTTGCAAATGTTAATTGGAACATTTTCTTCAACTCATTATATTTCATTTCCCAATATTTTTTAATTTTACTACAATCCCACCACATATGGTAAAAAGTCCCTTCTTTTCCCTTACATTTCCAACATATATTTGAGCCGGTTTTATACATTCTTCCTATCTGTACTGGTGTTATATACTATCTATACATCATTTTCATGTAGTTTTCTTTCAGCAAAGAGCAGTCGACAGTCCACCAGATTCTGAGGGCATTCATTCCACTGTTGAACAGGTGTTACCGTCAGAAAGCCCTTTCTCATATTTAGCCGGAACCTCTTTCCTTGAAGTTTGAATCCACTGGTTTGGTCCTACCATCTGGAGTAGCAGGAAGCAAGCTTGCTCCATCTTCCATCTGAGAGCTCATTAGACATTTGAAGATGGCTACCATATAACCTCTCATTTGCAGTGATTGCATTGATTTGGCTAAGGGGCTGTGTGAGGCTTCTGCATATGGGGAACCACATATGTGAATGGGTGCTCCTTCCAGCCATAAGACAGCATGTCTGCTACCGTCATTGATTCAGACGGAATGGAGAATTAGAATAGAGTGTCATTGGTATATATGGCACTTCAATTCCCTGGGTGATTTCTCCCAGGATTTATTAAATAGCACTGGAGCTCCACAGCACAATTGCCATGAAATTAAACAGGAGTCTCCCAATGCTTATCCTATAAGTTTATCCCATTATTTTCTTTCTTTCTTTCTTTCTTTCTTTCTTTCTTTCTTTCTTTCTTTCTTCCTTCCTTCCTTCCTTCCTTCCTTCCTTCCTTCCTTCTGAGGCAGGATCCTACAGCAGACAAGTTGCTGCTCTTCTCTCCCAGTTCCTGTACACTGTTAAGCAAAAAAATAGAAGGATGAAACATAACATCAATTTTTTTCTGCCAAGTTAAAGCTTTTGACTGCTGGAGCAAATCCAAGGCTATATTTCACCAGGATGAGATCATTCCCAGTAATTAAGTTTCTTCATACTTACTCAGTTCTGCGCTTTACCAGTGCAAGATCAAGATCAGCAATTCATGAAAAAGATGAATAAAATATGTATTTATTCATTTAGTTTTCATTGTCTGTAAATATGAATAGAATCCAGACATTGCTTACTCTGGAGAAGTCTCATTTATTTAAATTAGTATAATTTTCTTTTTAAAAAGGAAAAGGTTTTGGCATCAATCACAACTAGTTCGATTGCTCAAGCTTTTGAATGATATCAAACTCTTTATCAGACAGTTAATTCTCATTGTTACTGCTGTTTCTGTCATTATTCAAAAGTTTCACAGATTGTATCAGTTGCAGTGCTACATAAATAGACCTGCTTAGTTTTAGTATCTAAACCACATCAGACTATTTTATGGTATCATATGTGGCTGTTTATTAAGGTTATACAGTATGCCAATGCACATATTTTTGCAGTTAGGGAGCAAAATGCCCAAATCATCAGGAAATATTCAGAATTCAAGATGTGTGTATTTAGACTTGATCCATACTTGAAATAAATGGTCCTAACACAATCAAGTCCATGAGTTTCAGTGGGTCTACTCTGATTAAAATTTGGTTGAATACTGCTCCCTCCGCCAAGGATCTACGTTAAACCTGCAACCCATAATGAACCATGAATGTAAGGTCTCTCCGCTTCAACTTATGAAGTCAAGAAAGGTTATCCATTAAAATAAAATAAAATCTTAAACTCATCAATCAACAATCTCATGCAACTATTCTTTTTTGGAACAGAAGTGGCGTATTTTTCGCTCTATAAGACGCACCAGACCATAAGACGCACCTAGTTTTTGGAGGAGGAAAACAAGAAAACAAGTATTCTGAATCTCAGAAGCCAGAACAGCAAGAGGGATCGCTGCTTTCGCTGCGCAGCGATCCCTCTTGCTGTTCTGGCTTCTGGGATAGCTGCGCAGCCTGCATTCGCTCCATAAGACACACACACATTTTCCCTTACTTTTTAGGAGGGAAAAAGTGAGTCTTATAGAGCAAAAAATACGGTATATGAAAAGACAATAATTTTCACGGCAAACTCTTGGGTTTTGGCTTCATTGTTCACGATGATAGGGGAAGTTAATGCACATATGAGGAGAGTGTATATATATATATGTGTGTGTGTGTGTGTGTGTGTAGATATATAGATATATATCTATAGAATGAGTGAGGGCTACCGTAACTGCAATCTGTGCCAGACATCTATAGAGCCAGACAGCAAACAAAGTGATGCTGGAACCACATACAGCAGGAGGTTGCCTCAGGGACTTCAAACAGGATAACTAGGAACCTTTGATAAATGAAGGGCAGTAGGCCAGCCAGAAGTTATGCTGTTCAAACACCTGTGAGATAAAAATATTTGAGGCCTGACCCTGAAGTGACACAGCAATTTATTTGAGGAAAGGGGCCCACCAGAGTGTAGCCTCTAAGCCTGTTTTTGATGCTAGGGCTCAGCCAGGAAACATACCTTACCCCTGAACTAGTTGGTTCCAGTTGTAGTATCTTTGATGGCACAGGCTTCCTAGGGAAACAATGCATGCAGGACAAGAGTTGACTTGAAGTTTCTCAGGACTATTGTTGCCACGCCACTGGTCCCTTCACCTCCTGGCAAATAGGGGAAGAAATGGAGAGAGTGAGAGATTTTACCTTCTTGGGCTCCATGATCACTGCAGATGGTGACAGCAGTCATGAAATTAAAAGACGCCTGCTTCTTGGGAGAAAAGCAATGACAAACCTAGACAGCATCTTAAAAAGCAGAGACATCACCTTGCCAACAAAGGTCCGTATAGTTAAAGCGATGGTTTTCCCAGTAGTGATGAATGGAAGTGAGAGCTGGACCATAAAGAAGGCTGATGGCTGAAGAATTGATGCTTTTGAATTATGGTGCTGGAGGAGACTCTTGAGAGTCCCATGGACTGCAAGAAGATCAAACCTCTTCATTCTTAAGGAAATCAGCCCTGAGTGCTCACTGGAAGGACAGATCCGGCAACTGAGGCTCCAAGACTTTGGCCACCTCATGAGAAGAGAAGACTCCCTGGAAAAGACCCTGATGTTGGGAAAATTGAGGGCACAAGGAGAAGGGGACGACAGAGAAATTGCAGAGTTTTGAGAAATTAAAAGATAAAGTGCGAGATTGGCTTCATTATTATCAAATAAGGGAGGCCTATAATTTGGACAAAAAAATCGGCTTCCAGGTGGAAAAATCGAAATTGGAAACAGAACTGTTAGATCCTAAAACAAAGATACTTTCAAGAATGTATAACTTGCTGCTGAAATGGAATACCCAAGATGAAACGGTTAAATCGGCTATGATTAAATGGGCACAGGATGTTGGACACAACATTATGTTTGCTGACTGGGAACAGTTGTGGACCACTGGTATGAAATTTACGGCATGTAATGCCTTAAGAGAGAATATTATGAAAATGATATATAGGTGGTACATGACACTAGTCAAGCTAGCAAAAATCTACCATTTGCCCGATAATAAATGTTGGAAATGTAAAGAAAATGAAGGTACATTCTTTCACCTCTGGTGGACGTGCCCAAGGATAAAGGCTTTCTGGGAAATGATATATAATGAAATGAAAAAGGTATTTAAATATACCTTCTTAAAGAAACCAGAGGCCTTTCTCCTGGGCATAGTTGGCCAATTGGTGCCAAAGAAGGATAGAACTTTCTTTATGTATGCTACAACAGCAGCAAGAATACTCATCGCAAGGTATTGGAAGACACAAGATTTACCCACTCTGGAAGAATGGCAGATGAAAGTGATGGACTATATGAGGTGGCGGAAATGACTGGCAGAATCCGTGACCAGGGAGAAGAGTCGGTGGAAGAAGATTGGAAAAAATTTAAAGACTATTTGCAGAAATATTGTAAAATTAATGAATGTTAAAATGATGTTGGATTGGATTTAAGTGGACTTAGTAACAAGGTTAACAGGAACATGTAAAAATGGATTGATAATGGATGAAAATATAAAGCTATAATATGTTGAGATGTTGAGTTAAATTTAAAGAAAGAGGGTAAGGATTTGCTGAATTAATTATCTGAATGGGAATACAAGAAAGGGAGGTGTGAGGAGGTCAGAGAAACAAGATAATGAGAATTTTAAAATTTGAAAAAATTGATTGGTTTTTAATCATTTTTTTGTGTTTGTTGCGTTTTATGTATTTTTTGTATCTTTGTATCTTTTGTTTTTCTTCTGTATTTTTTCTTTTGTTTTGACATTCTTGTCTTTTTTATAAAACCTCAATAAATATTTTTTTTTTTTTAAAAAAGAAGGGGACGACAGAGGACAAGATGGGTGGACAGTGTTCTCGAAGCTACCAGCATGAGTTTGACCAAACTGCGGGAGGCAGTAGAAGACAGGAGTGCCTGGCGTGCTCTGGTCCATGGGGTCACGAAGAGTCAGACTAAACGACTAAACAACAGCAATGTTGCCATGACAGCTACAAGATGTCCCAAAATGTCATCCACCCAACACATCTAGAAGGGTGCATGATTCAATTCACTTCCTGGTAGTAGCAGACCGTGGGGTGGGGTGGAGACAACCAACGTTCTGACAGTTGAGTTGTTGTTAAGAAGTGCCAGTTAGAAACTCCCCAAAGACCTTAGCCTCTGTGTGTGGACCACCTTAACAGTTTGTCCTCGTTAAGGAACATAGCTACTGTCAAACTAAATGGTGGAATGTGGAGAGGACCCTGGGTGGTTGACATGGCCCTTCCTCCTAACTTAGGGTCAGAAGAGGTAAACGGCATGTCAACCCCATGCCAAATAAGGGCGACAAGCGATGAAGCAGTCCCTTGAGTGGGTCTGCAGCAATTATCAGTTTCTGGATTCATACCACAAAAAGATCACCAGCTGATCCAACCCCCTTTAAAAGGTCAGGAGGAGGCTGGGCAGGTTTTCCTTTCTAGTCAGTTGGCAATTCTTCAGCCAATATCAAGGGGCTTGAGCAACTCCCTTAGGAGGTAATATTACAACATTGGGGCCTTTTTAGTTTAGAAAAAAAGGCTAGTAAGCAGGGGGGCATGATCGAAGTATATAAATTATGCACGGTGTGGAGAAAATTGATAGAGAAAAGCCCCCCCATAAGGTAAAGGTACCCCTGACTGTTAGGTCCAGTCGCAGACGACTCTGGGGTTGCGTGCTCATCTCGCTTTATAGGCCAAGGGAGCTGATGTTTGTCTGCAGACAGCTTCCGGGTCACGTGGCCAGCATGACTAAGCCACTTTTGGCAAACCAGAGCGGCGCACAGAAGCGCCGTTTACCTTCCCGCCGGAGCGGTACCTATTTATCTACTTGCACTGTGTGCTTTCGAACTGGGCAGGAGCTGGGACCGAACAACGGGAGCTCACCCTGTTGTGGGGATTTGAACCGCCGACCTTCCAATTGGCAAGCCCTAGGCTCTGTGGTTTAGACCACATCGCCACCCGCATGCCACCCCCCACATAACAGGAGAACTCATGGACATCCAAGAAGCCAAATGTTAGAAGATTCAGGATAGACAAAAGAAAGTGCTTCTTTATACAACATGTAGTTTAACCATGGAATTCACTCCCACAAAAGTCAGCAGTGGCCACCAGCTTGGATGGTTTAAAAAGAGGATTGGTCAAATTCATGGAGGAGAGGGCTATTAAGAGCGGTAGACTCGTAATCTGGGGAACCGGGTTGGCGTCTCCGCTCCTCCACATGCGGCTGCTGGGTGACCTTGGGCTCTCGGCCTCACTCACCTCACAGAGTGTTTGTTGTGGGGGAGGAAGGGAAAGGAGAATGTTAGCCATTTTGAGACTCCTTCTGGTAGTGATAAAGCAGGATATCAAATCCAAACTCTTCTAACTATGATGGCTATGTTCTATGTCCATTATCAAATGTAGTATGTCTTTGATTATCAGGTGTTGGGAATCCTAGGTGGGGAGAGTGCTGTTGTGCTCAGGACCTGCTTTCAGGCTTCCCAAAGGTAAGAATGAGAGCAGGATGCTGGCTTGATTCTGTGGGGCTCATAAGTTATGTAAGATGGTGCCCTTGGATACAAGACTTTCACTTCTCACCATTCAAGTGGATAGCTGCAATGAGTGTCCTATAGGGACATGGTACAATGATGCATTTGGGGACACAGTTGAAAGCAACATGGCTTCTCCCATGACATCGTTTGAAGACATGTCCTGGAAATTCATCTGCTGTGTTCCGGTGTTTTTGTTTCAGCAAACAGTCTGTCATCATAACCACCCTGCTTTACATTTCAGGGAGTTTTCCTCCGAAAGCGAATGTGAGCAAAACCCTCGGTGAGGGAAATCCCAGTTGGCTGTGGTCCTAAAGCCACTTACTTGTAAGTAGTCCCAACAAAGTCATTGCACCCCACAAAAGTGGATTTAGGATTATAGCCATGGGATTTAACAAGGCTCGAGGAACTGCTTCCTTCCACCCTCTCTTGAATAAACGAATAAATACTTGCATTAGAGGACTGGGGGAGGGGAGCGGGGGGAAGAGAGAGATTTTCCAAAAATAATCCTTTTGGCAAAGCATGAAGCTTATTTTGCAAAGGCCAAGTCTGCTCAAGTATGGCTAAGTATCTTGGCTTATTTTGTTTTCCATAGAGATTTTGAAGTTAAGTAGTTATAATATGGTTCATTTAGTATTTGACCCAGATTTAAGAGTGATTATTGTGACGTGAGTCATAAAAATATAGTGTTTCACTAATAAACATTGCATTCAGCACTATCAGAGTCAGGATTGTGATGTATGGTAGAAAATGGAGCTCTGGATTAGGATTCTGTGTCAAATCTATCAGTAAAACACAGGACAAATCCATGCAGGCTCTCTCTCTCTTTTTAAAACCACGGTGCAGTTCTTCCCTACATGGTTCTCCTCCCTGCTGGCCACTATCAGGAGATCCTTGTGGGACTGAGAACCAATTCAAGTCTTTAGCCTGACATCACTGCCACTCACCCCCCATATCACCCACCAGCCATGCTGCAGCAATGTCAGTTTCAGAAGAGTGGCTCCACCCCACCCCACCAACTAGTCCTGGGCACATACCATATTTTTCGCTCTATAAGACGCACAAGACCATAAGATGCACCTAGTTTTTGGAGGAGGAAAACAAGAAAAAAAAATTCTGAATCTCAGAAGCCAGAACAGCAAGAGGGATCGCTGCGCAGTGAAAGCAGCGATCCCTCTTGCTGTTCTGGCTTCTGGGATAGCCGTGCGAAGCCTCTTCAGGGCAGGGGGAGCGTTCTTCCTGATGCCCTGAAGAGGCTTTGCATTGCTATCCCAGAAGCCAGAACAGCAAGAGGGATCGCTGCACACACATTTCCCCTTACTTTTTAGGAGGGAAAAGGTGCGTCTTATAGAGCGAAAAATACGGTATATAGGATAAGGACAGAAGGACACAGTAACTCCCTACTGGATCAAGCCCTTGGCCCATGTAGTTTAGCATCCTGTCCTCACAGTGGTCAACCAGATACCTGTGGGAAGCCTGCAAACTAGGCATGAGCACAACAGCACTCTTCCCATCTGAGATTCTCAGCAACTGGTGTTCAGAGGTACATTGCCTCTGACAGTGGAGGATGAAGATAGCCATTGTGGCTAGTAGCCCCTGAAAGCCTTGTCCTCTGTGAAGCTGCCTAATCCTCTTTTAAAACCATTCAGTATTGAGCAGCAGGTGGGACTGTGTAAGTGGGGCGTCTGTGAGTCAAGGCACTTCCAGACCACCTATTTGTCGAGCATTCATGAACAGGGAGATGAAGCAACATTGGCTATTTAATGAGCATTCGTTCTGACTCGTTTTCAGGGAGGTTAGATGGCATTGCATCAAAGCGGGTGTTATCCCACACTTTCCAGTCCATTTCACCATCACTTTCTTCATTGCAGAAAGCCTGATCTTCCAGCGGAGCGCATTTGTTGCGCAAGATCTCCCAAGCAACTACCATTGTGCAACCTGAATTTGCCAGTCTGCAACTGGATCCCATCCAATAACAGCAACAGTCTGGAAATGCCCTCAGACTGCAAACCAGAGACAAATTGGAAACACAGGTTTTCCAGGGTGGGGTGCTGTGTTTGGGGACATTGTGTGGCCCACAGTGTGCTTGTTTCAGCTCAATTGTACATGCTTTGAGAGATAGTACAACACTACCTTAAGTCTCCAACCTAGCAGTTCGAAAGCAAGTCAAAGTGCAAGTAGATAAATAGGTACCGCTCCAGCGGGAAGGTAAACAGCATCTCCGTGCGCTGCTCTGATTCACCAGAAGTGGCTTAGTCCTGCTGGCCACATGACCCGGAAGCTGTACACCGGCTCCCTCGGCCAATAAAGCGAGATGAGCGCCGCAACCCCAGAGTCAGCCACAACTGGACCTAATGGTCAGGGGTCCCTTTACCTTTACCTTACCTTAAGTCTCCAGGTCTCTCTTCTACGAATGAAACTGTTCTTGTGAAAAAACTATAAAAAAATGGTATCAGTACACTAAGCCTTGTTTCAAAATTGCATTGAATACTAAAATGACGGGAATAAAAGATTCAATTTAAGGCTTTAGAGCATTCTTGCTTCTATTCCACTCTTGCTTAAGACTCACAGCAGGCTAGAATATCTAAAAAACCCCCAAAACCCAAAGATAATGAAAGCAGCTCTTAAAATTGTAATCCTGGGCCAAAGGTCCCTGAGTTCTAGTCCGGATGATTACAAATCAATGTGTTTCCAGCCCATGTTTGTTAATGGTCAGGTCAGAACCTTTAACGGCAACAACACTCTGAGGAAACATAGTCAAAGCATCAAAGCACCAGGGCACATTGATTTGACAGGGGAATTTTTATGAATCACATGGACCTGGCGGAATTCCAGTACTAGTTCCAGGGATGAAATTGAAGACCTGTATGTAATATCCTTCTAACGTGCCAGGAGCCTGAATATATGTACTGGCTGTTACTGGGAATCTCGTACCTAACCCACTTAAGCATTTTGGGAACTGGACACAGTACATTCTCCCCACCTCCAGCTTCTGCCCACAGATCAGTTCTGATGTCATGCTTAACATAAGCCCACATTTACAGGAATCCTTCCAAAGGCAGCCTAGAAGTGGGAAGCAGTGCATCAGAAAGGGACCACACAAAAACAGGGGAAAGAACAGCAAGGTTTTTTTGATCGCACAGACGGTTTTGCTCTTTCCCTCTTTGTCAGTGCAGTGAATTTCAGCTGTTGGCTACCCTTACCATATCTGTAGTATACAATAAGTGTGTATTATAGTGCTTTAGTCATATGTGCTACGATAATGTTTTTCAGACCAGTCTTCTTTTTGTTTTTGACTATAACCTGTATTTGGTTGACCAATTTTTTTAATTACCCTATTTTTTGCTCCAGACCACAAGATGCACCTAGTTTTCGGAGGAGGAAAACAAGAAAAAAAATATTCTGAATCTCAGAAGCCAGAAGAGCAAGAGGGATCGCTGCACAATGAAAGCAGCAATCCCTCTTGCTGTTCTGGCTATTGTGATAGCTGCACAGCCTGCATTCGCCCCATAAGACGCACACACATTTCCCCTTACTTTTTAGGAGGGAAAAAGTGAGTCCTATAGAGCAAAAAATACGGTATATACACCTATACCTATACTGGGATACGGGTGGCACTGTGGGTTAAACCACAGAGCCTAGGACTTGCCGATCAGAAGGTCGGCGGTTCGAATCCCTGCGACGAGGTGAGCTCCAGTTGCTCGGTCCCTGCTCCTGCCAACCTAGCAGTTTGAAAGCACGTCAAAGCGCAAGTGGATAAATAGGTACCGCTCTGGCGGGTAGGTAAACAGCGTTTCCGTGCGCTGCTCTGGCTAACCAGAAGCAGCTTAGTTATGCTGGTCACATGACCCAGAAGCTGTCTGCGGACAAACGCTGGCTCCCTCAGCCTATAGAGCGAGATGAGCGCTGCAACCCCAGAGTCAGTCATGACTGGACCTAATGGTCAGGGGTCCCTTTACCTTTATACCTATACCAATATCTATCTGAGGAATTTATTTATTTTAACCATTTGTATACCACTTAATCACATCCTCTTATAAGAGACCCAATACAATGAGACGAAAAAGAGTTTAAACTATGAAATCAGAGTTCAATAAAAAAACCAAAACATCAGTAAGCATTGGACATCTGACAGAGAGACCTCAATTGTTGGACCTCAATTGGAAGGGAATTCCACAAAACAGGGTCCGCAATACTGAATGCTCAGCTCCTTGTGTATAAGAGCCACACATCCACGCCACAGGGAACTATTTAATTTAAGATTCAATGCTTATTCTGGGAAGGCTCTGGAAGTTCAGCACGTGTGCTTCTGTGGCAACTCAACAATTGAATAAAGCTAATTTATTCAAGGAAGAAGTACAACATGAAAGTACAATATACTTGTGTGGCGATCATTTGTGAAGACAGCCAGAGTATGTTACTTTTCTACTGGCTCAGCACTGGCTCAAGCCCTCCCCTCTCTGATCTGACTCTCCCCACCCACCCAAGTGAACCTGGGACACCAATTCACATATCTAAGCATCCAGTAAGGCAAATACTCTATGTGACAGATTTTCACAGTACCTCAAGCGAGGGCAACTTAGGCTAAGTCGATCACTGTGGCCTTGAATTGCTCCATCAAACTGTCACCTCAGACCTTGGTGATCTCAACTCAACCTCATATGAACTACTGTATGGACTCAGTGCCAAGAGCAGCTGCTCTCAAAGCAGAGGACACTGTAGAAAGCTGATTTATGAGGGGCAGATTCTACACTGAACCCAGAGAGGAGCCTGTGTTGTAGAATTTCTTTTTACAAGGGCAAATTGGATAGGGCAACCAAAGTGGATTCAGGCAAATTCGTCATCATATCTGGCTTGGCCCTGTCCCAGGCTTCACGCTCATGATAATGACATGTTACCAAAGACTGCATATATTTCCATGCTTGATAGAGACCTGCCGTTACACACATGCTGATGGGGAAGTAGTATTAGCATAGGAAATATCCTGCAAGATACCTAGTCGGGTGATCTAGGGCCAAAATTTGTCAACTATTACTACACATCAGGATATATGACTGGGAGCGGCCACCAAGATCGCATAACACCAGTCTTGAAAGACCTACATTGGCACCTAGTACGTTTCCGAGTACAGTTCAAAGTGTTGGTGCTGATCTTTAAAGCCCTAAACGGCCTCAGCCCAGTATATCTGAAGGAGCCTCTCCACCCCCATCGTTCTACCCGGACACTGAGGTCCAGCGCCAAGGGCCTTCTGGCAGTTCCCTCACTGCGAGAAGCCAAGTTACAGGGAACCAGGCAGAGGGCCTTCTCGGTAGTGGCGCCCTCCCTGTGGAACGCCCTCCCACCAGATGTCAAAGATATAAACAACTATCTGACATTCAGAAGCCATTTGTTTTTTTTTTTTTTATAATATTTTTTATTACGTTTCTTTCCAAATTTTATACATTACAAACAAGGAGTTTACAAGAAACCATTTTTTTTTTTTTTTTAACAAAAATCCCAAATTGGACTTCCCCACCCCTTCCGATTCTGCGTTCTTTATATTAACAATGTCAGCAATTTGTTACCTTATGTCATACCTTATTGTAACTTTTACATGTTATGTATCTATATTCAATGTATTATGTCAGAATTTTTATACCTTTAAAATAAACGTAACATGTTCAATTTCATATTATCTCCTTTTCTCTTTTATCACTTAGTTTACTATTTACTTAATCATAATTGCTAAAGCGTATCATTTTCAAATCATGCACCGTCTTAAGATTCATACAGTTTGTAATACTTTTGCAAGTAGTCTTTAAACTTTTTCCAGTCCACCTCAATTGTTTCTACATCCAAATCTCGGATTCTGCCGGTCAGTTCAGCTATCTCCATGTAGTCCATCAACTGCGTCTGCCATTCCTCCAGCGTGGGTAAATCTTGTGTCTTCCAGTTCTTTGCGATGAGTATTCTTGCTGCTGTACTAGCATACATAAACAGAGTTCTGTCCTTCTTTAACACCTTCTGGTCTACCATGCCCAACAGGAAGGCCTCTGGTTTCTTGGGAAAGGTATACCTAAATACCTTTTTCAACTCATTGTAAATCATTTCCCAGAAAGCCTTAACCTTTGGGCATGTCCACCAGAGGTGAAAGAAAGTCCCCTCTGCTTCCTTACACTTCCAACATTTATTGTCAGACAGGTGATGTATCTTAGCTAACTTGACTGGGGTCATGTACCACCGGTATATCATTTTCATAATGTTTTCCTTCAAGGCCGTACTGGCCGTAAATTTCATTCCGGTGTTCCATAACCTTTCCCAGTCTTCAAACATAATGTTGTATCCAACATCCTGTGCCCATTTAATCATAGCAGATTTAACTGTCTCATCCTGTAAATTCCACATAAGCAGCAAGTTATACATTCTAGATAACAGCTTTGTCTTTGGTTCTAACAATTCTGTCTCTAGTTTCGACTTTTCCACCTGGAAACCAACTTTTTTGTCCATTTTGAAAACCTCTTGAATTTGAGCATAATGTAGCCAGTCTCGCACCTTATTTTTTAGTTTGTCCTGGCTCTGCAACTTCCAATTGTCTCCAATTTTTTCAGTCAATTCCCAATATTTCGGCCAATAGGCCTCCATATTGGGTCTTTTTCGGGCCTTGGCCTCCACTGGTGATAGCCACCTCGGAGTTTTACTCTCTAGTAAGTCTTTATATTTCATCCAGACTGCAAAAATTGCTTTTCTGACAATGTGGCTTTTAAACAATTTATGTGCTTTAACCTTGTCGTACCATAGGTATGCGTGCCATCCAAAAGCATTATTAAAACCTTCCAGATCTAGGACATCGGTGTTTTCCAACAAAAACCAATCTTTCAGCCAGCAGAAGGCTGCAGCTTCATAATACAACCTCAAGTCCGGCAGGGCAAACCCCCCTCTTTCTTTCGAATCTGTTAATATTTTAAACTTTATTCGGGGCTTTTTGCCCTGCCAGATAAATCTAGATATATCCTTCTGCCATTTTCCAAAGCAATCCACTCTGTCCACGATCTGTAAGGTTTGAAACAAAAATAACATTTTCGGCAACACATTCATTTTTATAGCTGCAATTCTTCCCAACAAGGAAAGTTTCAATCTTGACCAAATTTCTAAATCCTTTTTAACTTCCAACCAACATTTCTCATAATTATCCTTAAATAAATTCAAATTCTTGGAGGACAAATAGATCCCAAGGTATTTCACTTTTTTAACCACATTCAGTTCTGTTTCTCTCTGAAACCCCTCTGTTTCTGTAATTGTTAAATTTTTGGTCAGAACCTTAGTTTTTTGTTTATTCAACCTAAATCCCGCCACCCGGCCAAATTCAGATATAAGTTCGAGAACTCTTTTTGTACTGGATTCTGGCTCCTGCAGTGTCAAAACTAGGTCATCTGCAAAAGCTTTCAGTTTATATTGTTTCACTCCGACCTCTATCCCTTGTACCAACCGGTCCTCTCTGATCATATTCAATAGCACCTCCAGGACTGAAATAAATAACAGAGGGGATAGAGGGCACCCTTGTCGTGTCCCTTTTTCAATTTTAAATTCCTCCGTCACCACATTGTTCACTATTAATTTAGCTTTTTGTTCTGAATAGATTGCATGTAATCCATTCTCAAACCCCCGTCCCACTCCCATCCCCTCCAAGTTCTTCTTCATAAACATCCAAGATATATTGTCAAATGCTTTCTCCGCATCAATAAAGATTAACACCGCCCTTGTGTTCCTATTAGTCTGCAAAAGTTCTAAAATGTCAATGATGTTTCTAGTGTTCTCATATAAATGCCTACCAGGGAGAAAGCCAGCTTGGTCTTTATGAATTACTTCATTTAAGACTTTTTTAAGTCTATTTGCCAAAATGTCTGCAAATATTTTGTAATCCACATTTAGGAGTGAGATGGGACGGTAGTTTTTAAGCTGAGTCTTTTCAGATTCTGACTTAGGTATCAATGTGATGAAGGCTTCTTTCCACGTTTCTGGTGCCCTCTTCCCATCCATAATCTGGTTACATACCTCCAACAAAGGTTGTATCAAATAGTCCTTCAGAACCTTGTAATATTTGGAGGTAAGTCCATCCGGACCTGGAGATTTGCCTAGTTGCATATTCTGAATGGCACCTTCAATTTCCTGTGTGGTTATTATAGAGTTCAAGATTGATCTTTTATCTTGAGTTATTTTTGATAGTCCATTTATCTTTAAAAATTGATCTATCTCTGATTCTTTCTGGGGCCCCTGTACATACAGTTCTTTGAAGTATCTGTGGAAGCACCTCCTAATTTCTTCTGGTTTCTGTACGGTCCTTCCATCAATCTCTAGATTTGTTATCGTGTTTAGCTTTTGTCTTTTTTTCAGCTGCCAAGCTAGCAGCTTTCCACATTTATTTGCTGATTCAAAAGATCTTTGCTTCATCTGTTTTATTTTCCATTCAATCTCCTGATTGATCAATTTTGAGTATTCTGCTTGGTGGAATTTAATTTCTCTCAGCACCTCTTTGGACTTTGGTTTGGTTCTCAGTTTTTTTTCTCCTTGGTGTATTTTCTCCAATATTTTGTCCTTCTTTCCGTTCCAGAGTTTTTTCTTGATTGAATTCTGTTGTATCAGAAACCCTCTCATAACAGCTTTACTTGCGTCCCAGATCGTTCTTTTTTCAACTGTAGTATTCAGATTTATCTCAAAATAGTCCTTTAATGTTTTTTGGGCCTTTTTCACAATCTCTTGATCTCTTAGTAGTGTGTCATTCATTCTCCATCTGAAGGAACCGGGTTGAGTTAATCTAAGTTCTATTTTCAAGGCGTTGTGGTCGGAGCATGTTTTTGGGCAGATTTCCACCTTTTTAGTCTTGGGTGCCAGCCCCCTGGAGGTCCAGATTTGGTCGATCCTTGACCAAGACAGGTGGGCCTCAGAGAAAAAAGTTCCTTCTTTACCTAGGGGGTTCTTTGTCCTCCATATGTCAATCAAATCCAGATTGTCAGTCAGTTCGAAAAAAGTTTTGGGCAGTCTGCCATCAGATGTTAAGTTTTGGTTGTAAGACTTATCCATATGTGTAGACACCACTCCATTCATATCTCCCATCATTATGATGTTAGCATAGTCCAGATAGTCCAGCAACGTCTCATGCAGCTTCTTGAAAAATTCTGATTTCCCGTCATTTGGGGCATAAATTCCTAATATCAATATTTTTTCTCCTTGGGTTTGAATTTCAATTGCCAAAATTCTTCCTTGTTCATCCTTAAATAGAAATTTGGGTATCAGGCTCTCCTTAGCATAGATCACCACTCCTCTTTTCTTTACTTTGTCAGACGAAATAAATTCTTGGCCTAA
Organism: Podarcis raffonei; assembly: GCF_027172205.1. Taxonomy (NCBI): domain Eukaryota; kingdom Metazoa; phylum Chordata; class Lepidosauria; order Squamata; family Lacertidae; genus Podarcis; species Podarcis raffonei. The sequence continues at coordinate 16,383,463 of NC_070602.1, forward strand.
TCTTTTATTTACCAAAACCTTCCTGTGGAGCCTGGTCACATGGGTTTCTTGTAGGCAAATAATGTCCAATTGTTCTTTCTTCAATATGTGAAATAACCTCCTTCTTTTCTCCGGGGAATTTCCGCCATTTATATTCCAACTGAGTAGCCGCAGAGACATCCTGAACTATTCTGCTACACCTAGAGCGGTGTATCTTCTTTCTCCTCTGGTTCCGAAGGTGCAGGTATTGCTCCACCTGGGTTGGGTATAGGCCAATTAGCTGCTGCTTCTTTTTGGAGGTCTTCTCCGTGGTCGTGCTGGAACTTTTGTAAGTCCTCTGGTGATCTTATTTTAACCTTCTTCTGTTTGTAAGTGAATGATAGCCCTTGTGGGAGCTCCCACCTATAAGGAATTGTGTTGAGTCTCAGTAACTTAGCCAAATCTGAGTAGGTGGCTCTCAAGTCCAATAACTGTTTAGGAATATCTCGATAAATTTCCACCCTTTTCTCTTGTATCACAATTGAGTTTTTGAAGTGTAGGCCTAGTATTTTGTCTCTCTCCTCCCTTGATCTCAAAGCTATTAAGCAGTCTCTGGATCTATCTTTTCTTACTAATCTTCCCAACCGAAAAGCCGATACAATTTTAAAATCAATTTCTTCTTTTAAGTCCCAGAACTTTGTAAACTCTGTTGTCAAAAGTCCTTTCAAATCTTCTTGTTCAATTTCTGGGACTGCCCTTAGTCTAAGGTTGGTCTCGCGATTTTTCAATTCCACCAACGAGAGATAGGTTTGTTGGTCCCCTATCTGTTTATGAAGAGGCTTAACTTCCGCTTTAACTTCCTCGACTTCTTTTTTAGCTGATGTTGCAATTTGAACGGCTTCCCCTGCCAGTTTACGATTCTCTTCTGTTGCTCCTTGCAATTTTTCAATTGCTTGAGTATGTTGGGAAACCTGATCTGTCAATTTCTGAATCGAGGATGTTGCTTGGTCAATTTTTGTTGATTGGTTATCAATTTTTTGATTTATTGCTGACAGTTGTTCCAAAACTTGTTTCAGTACTGCCTCAGCTCCTCCTGCTGCCATATCTTCCTCTTCAGATTTTTCAGGCTTTTCGGTTTCTACTTTTTGTGTCGCAAGCACAGCTGGAACTGATAATCTACGTCCCTGAGTTAAAGTTGTTTGCAAAAGCTGTGCTTGCTTTTTTGCTTTCTCTTTCTCCTTAGCTTCCTTAGCTTTGGCTGCTCTTGTCTTTCCTGTGCCACTCATCAGTCAACGTTCAAGGTCAAGTGTTGTAATCCCATGGGAAAGGCAAGTCCAGAATTAAAAACAGTCTATTGAGAGAAGGTAAACAAAAAAAACTTTCCCAGGCCTCTGTATTCCCAATGTCCTCTAGGGGGAGTGCCACCAAAGTTTTAGTAAGAAGAAGGTAACTTTCCAGAATTAAAGTCTCTTTGTTCCAACTTTAAAAACAATTTTAAAAGCAAATTAGTTCCAGCACGCTAAAAAAAAAAAAAAAAGTCCTGCAGAGCCCTTTTCAACATATAACAAAGTTCCAGCAAGGTGCCTGCAATTGTATCCACTTCAGCTAGATGAGCTCAAAAGTTACAAAAGTATCTGGAAGCTTGCAACAGTTCCGCAGTTTAAAGAACTTTACCCGGCCACCCGGGAATTTGGGGTTAGAGTCTTCCCTTGCCCTTGGGGTGTCCGCTCCAGGTCAATTTTATGCTGTATTTATTCTTTAAAAGTGAAATTCACATGTGCACGAAAGTCCCGATTTAAAGCTTCAAAGCTTCCCTGTTCACAGCGCTTTCCGCTCTTTAGACCGTCTGCTTTGATCTTGAAAGCAGTGTCGGAAGACGGACTTCCTCTTTCTCGTCTCCCGTTTTTAGCCAAATTTTCCGATTTAATTTGTAAAGTCTTAGGTCCTTACTCACGGGTTTGATGTTTCAGCCCGATGTTTCTTGGAAGAAAGGTCAGCGCTCATCCGTGACAGCCGCGCGGCTTCGCCTCCGCAGAAAGAGCGATGAACCCACAGCACCGCTCCCCCTCCTTCACTCCGGAGCCCCTTACGGGGTTCCTTTTGTGATTTCGGGGTCGCTCCAGGTGCCTGCCGGGTCCCACGGCCACGGACTCACTCTGCCCGTGGTTTGTCTTGATGGGTTGCCGCTGCGCCGTCGCGAGCAACCCTTTTCTGCGGTGCCCCTCTTCAGAGCTCGAAGAGGTCCGCCATCACGGTTTTGCGCCGCCTCCGGAAGTCCCCCCTGACATTCAGAAGCCATTTGAAGGCAGCCTTGTTTAGGGAAGTTTTTAATGTCTGATGCTTTAATGTGTTTTTAATCTTTTGTTGGAAGCTGCCCAGAGTGGCTGGGGAAACCCAGCCAGATGGGTGGGGTATAAATAATAAATTATTATTATGATTATTTGGAACTTAAGATGTGTGGGTCCATGTATTAACTCAATGCAACTGACAGAACAAGCTGACCTAGTCCCTGAAACTGAGGATAGTCATGCCACTAGCCCTTCCTAGTGACCCCACCTGTTCAGGTGTTGAGAGAGGCTTTCCTTAGCCACTCCTCTTCAAGGCTCCACAGGTAGGAGACCCTGGTTGGCCCCAAAGGGAACCATAACATGCTCTCCACAGGTCCTACGGCAGTGAAAGGCAAGACTTCGGAGCCTCCTTTCACACAAAAGGTGCCTGCCTCCTACCAGCTCTGATCTTATTTAACCATCTTGCCCCTTCCCCTGGCAGTAGCTACCAACCAACCAACCAACCAACTGCTGTATGGAAACCTGTTCTCCAATCACTTGAACTATTTATTCCCCCATTAAAGGCTTCCGTTTGTATGCCTCATTCACAGAGCACACCCTAATTTCTTTATGATTTCAGTGGGTACACGAGCAGTGTATATGTCTACTATGCCATTAAACATTTCTCTTGCCCTCTCACACTGCCCATGCTTCCTGACCTGAAAAACCAGAAGCTATGCTGGAGGAGTTATCTCTGGGTTTTCACTGAAGCACTGGAAGCCACGGATTCCCCATTAAAAATAGTAACAGCTGTTAGGCACATGATAGGCATTCTCTTCATTTTCCTACATTCATAGGAAAGCTCATCCAAAGGTGTCGTGGAGTTTTCAGGAAGGACAAAAGGGCACATTTAGATAAAGGTAAAGGTAAAGGTACCCCTGACCATTAGATCCAGTCGTGGATAACTCTGGGGTTGCGGTGCTCATCTCGCTTTATAGGCCGTTTGTCTGCAGTCAGCTTCTGGGTCACGTGGCCAGCATGACTAAGCTGCAGAGCAGTGCACGGAAACGCCGTGTACCTTCCCACCGGAGCGGTACCTATTTATCTACTTGCACTTTGAGGTGCTTTCGAACTGCTAGGTTGGCAGGAGCAGGGACCGAGCAATGGGAGCTCACCCCGTTGCGGGGATTCGAACCGCTGACCTTCTGATCAGCAAGCCCTAGGCTCTGTGGTTTAGACCACAGCGCCACCCGCTGTGTTTTCAGGAAGGCTGCAGGACGAAAGGGCACATTTAGATGGTCCCTTCCAATTCTACAATTCTGTGATTCTAAATCCCCTCAGGGACTGCAAAAGAAAAGTAAACACAACAATGAAAATGTCACTGAATTTCCCCCCTCCCCTTTGATAACTGTTGACTACCCTTTTTCTCATTAATTGATGGAGGATGCTGAGAGAGAGAGAAAAAATATGCAGGCAGAAATTTTCAGCACAACACCGACTTTTATGTAGCTTTTCCCATTGTGCAACATTCAAAAGTGTTATTTGCATTCTGAGCCTAGCCAAGTTTACTTGGACTGATAGGAGCTGCTTTTGGGTAAATATGCTTAAGGTTACAGCCTCAAGAGTGTGAATGTTCTGCAAGAGCCTTTCCAAATTCTGTGTGCCAATAACCCAATGATTTCAGCTGACAGAGGATTACACATTTCAGGATCAAATCAGAAACTGGGATGGCTTTCATCATTCCGGGACTGTCGCTGGAAAATCGGGGCACTTTGAGGGTATGCATTGTGGCTGATCTCCCTTGCTTATGAGGTTAAATACAGCTTCAGCTTCAGTGGTCTGGCAAACCTCATGCAGAGAGCTATGCAGGAATAATAATTAAGCGGGAGAGAGAATGTCATCATACTTTGGGCCAGATGCAAGGACAGCATCTGCCTTTGGATTTATTTTATCTTCTGCATTGTAGTATATGTGTGAGTATGGCCAAAGATCTGCAAACATCTTACATTGATATATATATATATATATATATATATATATATATATATATATATATCTTAAAAAGAGTTCAAGCGATTGCAGTTCATTTCATGTTGATAGTCTGGTTTCAGGCCCGGTTTTGGCCCTGAACTACATTGGTCACCCTGATTGATGACCTTCCTCAGGAGTGTGACCTTATTGGTTCTCATTGACTTCTCTGCAGGTTTAGACATGGCTGACTACGATGTTCTTCTGGTGCAGCTCCAGGTGGCGGGTGCTGGAGGTACTGTATCACGGTGCTTCCTGTCCTATATGCAGGGTCGCCAGCAAAGAGTAGTACTAAGGACAGGGGTGGCCAACTCCCAAGAGATTTCGATCTACTCACAGAATTAAAAACTGGCAGTGATCTACCCCTGTTTTTTTGGGTTCAGGTCTAAGTTCTTCAGCTTTTTTAGGGAGGAGAAATGCCCCATTTTTAGGGATTCAGGTCAAAGTTCTTCAGCAACAATGGAGGGTGGGGTGAGGGGCCGGGGCCGGAAAGGGACCCAGCGATCGACCGCGATCTACCAAAACCTCCTGGGGATCTTCCAGTAGATTGTGATCGACCAGTTGGACATCCCTGTACCAGGAGACTGCTGCTCAGCTCCATGGCTATAGTGCTCTGAGGTCCCAGAAAGGTCAATTCTATCTCCTGTGCTATTTTACATCTACATGAAACTGCTGGGAGCTGTCGTCCTGGGATTTGGAGCATGGCATCATCAGTATGTGTTGTGCTCTGCAGCGCTGTGTGGAGCGGCATGGCATGGCACATCTTGGGCTGGATATAAGACACGTCTCAGGTTATGCTCTGGGAAACACAGAGCTCTAAAGTTTCTCCACCAAGGAACAGACTGAAACAGAGTCCTTATATAGTCGCTGTAGTAGCGTCAGCAGGTGCAGCCAAATTGTTAATACCTCCTGTGCTGTGCTGTATGGAAAGGGCCTAGTCTTCTTCAGACATCCCCAATGGCAACAGAGTTCTAAGTGGAGGGATGTGAGAAGGCAAACTACAAAGAAGGCCCAATATTCTTTATGGGATGGAATCCTCCCAATTTCCTAATGTCTCATTTGCAGATGTAACCCAGATCTTTCACCATGAATTAGGAAGATCTTCTCTGGCTATTTTACTATCAGTTTTCCCTAATAAACAATTCCTTACGTAACCCCCAATGGCTTGCAACTTTTATAGTAATTTTTAAGTTTGCTTCAAAGGCTTGATGCATCTTTTAAAAATCACCACCACCCTTTTTACTTTTTGGTCCATTAAACCCACATTATTCTGTCCTGGCTTCTGCATAATTCCTTATTTATTTATTTATTTATTTATTATTTGTTTGGCTTTTATTTCTTTGGTTTCTTTTGAACAAAAGAACACTGGGAGTAGAGCAAATCTTTTAATCCTCCCAGCAATAGCCTTACATGACCTTCAAATCAGGCTGTTAACTCAAACATTATTAGCAATATTTTACAGCAGCCTGAAGGAAGGCTTACAACGGAGAGAGACCCCCGACGATTAATTATTATTGGCTCTGGAAGGAAAGTGCTTAAAACACAATTACATGTGTTTTAGATACAGACCGCAGAATGTTTAGAAGGAGGAGGGCAAGCTGCCTGCTGGCTAGGAGCTGATCGTAACCCTATTTTGAAATTTCCAGCTGATATTGAAAGGATGCAATGCAAGTTTTCATTAAGCATTCCTGTATCTTTTATCTGATTCCTTGAGCTCTTTCTTGGGTTCAGGTTTTCCAACATCATACAGACCTGAATCCTCTGGAGAGAATTCTCTAAACATATGAAGATTTTTGTGTGTGTGTGATTTTGGAAACATCGGGCTGTTTTAATCTTGCTGGTGGTGCTCACCCAACAGAATTTGACAAATTGCTGCTGGAAAATTTGCCAGGACCACAGACAGGCAATGTATGTTCAGGACACTGTGGGTGTGACCTGGTGTTTCTACTCAGAGGTGGTACACAGTGATTGCAGTTTGCGTGAACACAGTCATGGCCAGCCCATGGTCTTCTATTATTATTATTATTATTATTATTATTATTATTATTATTATTATTACAATTGATTTATTATTATTACAATTGATTTATTAGTTGCTTTCTAAACACCCATCTCAAGGCGATTTGCACACAAAATAGTTAAAAGCAGTTAAAAACACAAACTGCAGATACATTTAAAACTAAACTCGAACCTTAACAAATGGGCACACGTGGTAAAAGACCCATTTATCCAACTGACATCTAAGAAACACTCCAAACTGCAGCACTGAGCGAGATGATGCAACTGTGCTGCGAAAACAGCAATGTCTCCACTGAGCCGTTGAGCTCCTTTTAAATCTCCGAACAATGACTGATGAGAATGTTGGTGAGAAGGAAACCCACAAGTTTATTTATTTGAAACCTGCAGCTAAGTGCAGAATGGGGGCAGGCAGCCAGCAGCATGTGATACCTCTGCTAAAACATCGTCACTGGCTGCTCATTCGCTACTGGGTCAGTTTCAGGTTTCCTGCACTGATATAAGGTAAAAGGTAAAGGGACCCCTGACCATTAGGTCCAGTTGTGGCCGACTCTGGGGTTGCGGCGCTCATCTCGCTTTATTGGCTGAGGGAGCTGGCGTACAGCTTCTGGGTCATGTGGCCAGCATGACTAAGCTGCTTCTGACCAGAGCAGTGCACGGAAACACCGTTACCTTCCCGCCGAAGTGGTACCTATTTATCTACTTGCACTTTGACGTGCTTTCGAACTGCTAGGTGGGCAGGAGCAGGGACCGAGCAATGGGAGCTCACCCTGTCGCGGGGATTCGAACCGCCGACCTTCTGATCGGCAAGTCCTAGGCTCTGTGGTTTAACCCACAATGCCACCCGTGTCCCTTTTTTTGCACTGCTATACAAAGACCTAAAAACAAACAAGGGTTGAGGGTACCTTAAGGAACATCTGAACCCTTATATCCCAGCTTGATGACTGAGATCATCTGAAGGAGCCTTGGCTATATAGAGGGCCAACTGGCCTCAGCTGGAAATAGGCTTGCCACCTTTGGTTGGGCAAAATATGGGACAGGTTGGGTGGGTTGGGATTGGGGGGCACACACACTCTCATGACACCAAATCCTCTCCCCGCTTTGTGGAGGGGGGTTCCCTGCATTTGGCCCCTCACCTCCATCACCATCCCGGCCCCGCTCTTCCCCTCAACACACATAGAGATGGTCAGTTTTTTCAGTAAAAAAAACGAGGCATTCCTTTTAGGTATAATCACAAACGATATTCCTGACAATCAAAGGAAAGTATTCCTTTATGCAACGACAGTTGCCAGGATGCTTATAGCAAAAAAATGGAAAGGGAGAAAAATCCCATCAATGAAAGAATGGCAAATTAATTTTTGTGAATATATAAATCTGGCAAGACTCACAGCGTTCATGAGGGGACAATCGGACCAGAAATTATTAAAAGAATGGGGATGTGCTAAAGAGTACAGTGGTACCTCGCAAGACGAATGCCTCGCAAGACAAAAAACGCGCAAGACGAAAGAGTTTTTCGTTTCGTGAGTTGCTTCGCAAGACAAATTTCCTTATGGGCTTGCTGCGCAAGACGAAAACGTCTTGCGAGTTCTTGCGAGTTTGTTTCCTTTTTCTTAAAACCGCTAATACCGTTAATAGCCATGCTTCGCAAGACGAAAAATCCGCAAGACGAAGAAACTCACAGAACAAATTAATTTCGTCTTGCGAGGCACCACTGTATATGAAAAAACATTGTTCTGGAGTAAGTATATCGGTATGTAATGAATGATGCTTTACAGGGTTAAGGAAAAAGAAAAATGGTGTAAAAAAAGTACAAAGATAGAAGTAATTTACATTAGACACAACAATTTAGTAAGAGTAAAAAAAGCTATGGCTTTCCCAGTAGTGATGTATGGAAGTGAGAGCTGGACCATCAAGAAGGCTGATCGCCAAAGAATTGATGCTTTTGAATTATGCTGCTGGAGGAGACTCTTGAGAGTCCCATGGACTGCAAGAAGATCAAACCTCTCCATTCTGAAGGAAATCAGCCCCGAGCGCTCACTGGAAGGACAGATCCTGAAGCTGAGGCTCCAATACTTTGGCCACCTCATGAGAAGAGAAGACTGCCTGGAAAAGACCCTGACGTTGGGAAAGATGGAGGGCACAAGGAAAAGGGGACAACAGATGACAAGATGGTTGGACAGTGTTCTCAAAGCTACCAACATGAGTTTGACCAAACTGTGGGAGGCAGTGGAAGACAGGAGTGCTTGGTGTGCTCTGGTCCATGGGGTCACGAAGAGTTGGACACGACTAAACGACTAAACAACAACAAAATTTTTGAGGTCTTAGAACAAAGGAAGGAAGTCAATATGTGTATATGTATGTAATGACTAGATTAGAATGATGATATGGTTTTATTTGTAGACGTGTGCTTTTTCTTTTGTTTCTTTTGTTTTCTTTTTTGTGTTCTGTTTTTCTTTCTTGTTTGTATGGTATTATTTTGGATTCAATGTTTGTAATTTTTGTTATAATTTTGCATTGGGGGAAAAAAAAGAGAGAGGGTCAGGGTCCTGGGGCAGACGGCCGGCATCCATTGACGACTTGAGCTGCAGCTCCAGCCTCTCATCCATGCTGGCAGCGGAAGAGACTTGAGCGCAAAGGAGGGGGAAGGAGACATCAGGTTGGGGCAGGGGAGGGGGCAACGCACAGCAGCAGCAGCAGCAGCAGCAGCAGCAGCAGAGTTTGGATTTGATATCCCGCTTTATCACTACCTGAAGGAGTCTCAAAGGGGCTAACATTCTCCTTTCCCTTCCTCCCCCACAACAAACACTCTGTGAGGTGAGTGGGGCTGAGAGACTTCAGAGAAGTGTGACTGGCCCAAGGTCACCCAGCAGCCGCATGTGGAGGAGCGGGGAAGCAAACCTGGTTCACCAGATTACGAGTCTACTGCTCTTAACCACTACACAACACTGGAAGGATGGGGTGAGGGAGGTAGTGCTATTGTTGCTCATGCCAGACTGGACTCCTCATCAACCACACCAACAGGCACCATTTTGGACCGGATGAGCTCGAATACAGGAAAAAAGGAGTCCCGTTCAAAGTCCAAATGGGACACTTTTGTCCACAAAGGGGTGATCCCATTTTTCTAGCGATGGGTGGCGACCCTAGCTAGAAACCAGGCACAGTGTTGCTATTATTGTTATTATTATTTATTCAATTTATACACCAGTCTATACCCGGAGGTCTCAGGGCCGTTCACAAACAAGACAACAACATATATAATCAAACCAAAAACAACAACCCAATAACCCACCCAAAAAAGAAACACATTCTAAAAGGGTGTTGGATGTCAATAAGATCAACCAAATGCCTGCTTAAAAAGGAATGCTTTTGCCTGGCACCTAAAAGTGTATAATGAAGGTGCCAGGCGAACTTCCCTGGGGAAAGCATTCATAGACGGGGAGCCACTGCAGAGAAGGCCTGTTCTTGTGTTGCCACCCTCCGGACCTCTTGAGGAGGCAGCACATGAAGGAGGGCCTCAGCAGATGTTCTCAGGGTCCGGGTAGGTTCATATGGGAAGAGGTGGCCCTTGAGGTACAGGATTGTGGTCCTGAGCTGTTGTTGGTCCCTGGCTGTGGAACACTCCTCTGGCTGAGGTTTGGCAGGCATCCTTGCTTACAGGAATATCCTGAAGTCTTTCGTATACCGGCAAGCCTGTTTGTGACGGTTTAAAACATTCTTGAATAACAGCCGCTTTAATGATTATTTTGTGCTGATTTTAACGGCGTGCAGTGTTTCTTTGTCATATACAATATGGCGGTATGGGAATACTTTTATAAATAAGTAAAGAAAATAAAGCTATCCTGCCTTTCCAAAGGAATGCCTAAGGTACACACCAATCTCCTCAAACATCTTAGTCCTGCTCAAAGCAGTTTCACTGAGTGATCGTATTATGGCAAATCTGTAGGCCTTGCAGACAGGAGAACAGCTTGCCTCTATCCACGGCCCTGTGGCCCTGGTTTGCTTCCAGAGAAAATGAAAGCTTCTCAGCATAATCTCCGGAGGCAGGTTGATTGTCATTAGACTCCTCAATATGACCCAGAGCAGCCACTTTAAGTAGGGGCTCAGATTTCAAGATGGAGGCCTGTTTCGGAAGTTGTTGTCATCCACCTGTCTCAGGAGACAATGGAGGAGTGCGCCTTTGGGGGTAAAGTCAAACCACTGGACTGCTACAGCGCCTGCTGTGGCTGTAGAGACCAATACAGGAGAGACATGTTTTGTTGCAGCTGGGGAGGATGAAGGCATCCAGTTTTCTGCTACAGGTGCACCGTAGCGTTTCTTCTCTCTGCGCTCCTCCCAGCGGTCATTCCTTATTCAGATGAATACCGGAGAGGGGATTTACATTTTGTGCTGGTTGCTCAGCAGTCAGGTTAATCTTATTTCCGTTGCCCCATAGTATTGCCACTGGTGGAGGAAATAAGGAGTCGAGACCATAAGGTTGGGTTGAATTAGAGCAACCTTCATCAACCTTGCACGCTCCAGATGTTTTGGACTACAACTCCCATCATCCCCAGGCAACATGGCTCCTTCCTTCCTGTTGCCTTGGCCCACAGAAGTAAACAGTGCCTTTGTGCTTAGGCTCCTCCTCCTTCCTTCTCCTAAGCTGGCTTCTGCACACAATTATCACATGAGCATGCTATTGCATCTTTCCCACTTCAGGAATCTTCCCTTTTTCTCCTTAGGGACTGAAGTTGCCAGCTTCTTTCACAGTTAGTCTTGCGTTTGGCTGCCTGCAGCATTGAAGTAGAGGGAGACATCTCCTTCTTGCCTGTATTCCTGTTGCAAGCATCAAATGATGTGGGATGTTTCCTACAGTCACATCTTCAGCTGTTCTCCCTTAAGCCCACACTTCCCTCATATCATTTCTGGTTTTGATCTCTGCATGTGAGAGACAAGATGCTCCTTCCTGTCTGACTTTGGTTGCTGGGAAATTTTTTTTGCAAATACTCACAAAAGCATGACCCTATCATACATGCCTTCTCTTGGACCTCCTGAAAGCTCCCATTGAGGAAACATCAGCCAACCATTCTGGACTTAACGTAAGAAAACATAAGGTGTGTGTGTGTTTATTTATTCAGTTTACAGTATATCCAGCCATTCCTCCAAAGAGCTCAAGGTAGCCTACAGGATTCCATTTCTCCCCCATATTTTATTCTCGAAACAACCCTGTGAAGTTAGGCTGAAAAAGCTTGACTGGCTCAAGGTCACCCAGTGAGTTCCATGGCTGAGAGAGGATTCGAACTCTGGTCTTCCTGGTTCTGGTTGGGCACTCTAACCCTTATGACGCCCCAGAGGAGGAAGCATGGTAAGCTCCCATCATCTCTAACCATTGACCATGCAGGCTGGGGGTGATGGGAGCTAGAATCCAGAACATCGGGACTAAGCGTAGATGGAGAGATAGCAAGAGAGATGAAAAACAATACACCCTGGAACTGTATTTCAAATCAGGGCACAAAATGGCAGCTTTAAAAATTTGTTCTATAGCAGCCATAGGCAAACTCCAGCCCTCCAGATGTTTGGGACGACAATTCCCATCACCCCTAGCTAACAGGACCAGTGGTCAGGGATGATGGGAATTGTAGTCCCAAACATCTGGAGGGCCGGAGTTTGCTTATGCCTGTCCTATAGCATAGCACAACACTAGGTAAAATTTAAAAAGATTGGCTGTCTATAAACCACATCATTTTTGCCCCACTTTTTCTGCCTTCAGATTCATAATGTAGAGACCTATGAAAAGAAATACACTCATCACTTTAGCTGGAAATACTTAATGTTCCAGTTGTATTTTTTTTATGTCTGCCCCTCCAATCCGGCACCGCACCATTAACTTTTGTTTATTCCAAATACAAGGGATAAGGGCGGGTGGGGGAGAGAGAATGAAGCGATCAACAAAGCCCCAAATTAGTTTTAAGAAGCAGCATGTCCCTTTACTTTAAGGAACACAGTAAACATTTCAGAAGCGCGTGCCAGCTCATTATCTAACTTGGTCTTCACTGACTTCACGAAAGCAGCAGCAGCAGCGAAGCAATCTCTGCCAAAAGCAACTGTGTGTACATGCATTGATTGAAGAGGTGAGCGGGAAGGAGGGGGGGTGGGGGAGACATCCGTTCCTGCTGAAGATTTTCCAAGTTTGCCACACCGCGGCAAATCAAGTTTTCACCATGGTCCCTTTTCAGATGTTTCCTGATTAGTCACCCCGTCTCGTCTGTTGCTTGACAAAGGTTTCTTATGCTATAACGTTGAAATCGCTAGCTGGGATAAGACCTGCCTAAGTGCTTGAAGATGCAGAAATCTAATCGACTCTCATTGCTAAGATGGCATGGGTGACAACACATATTTTGTTGTTGTTGTTTAGTCGTTTAGTCGTGTCTGACTCTTCGTGACCCCATGGACCAGAGCACGCCAGGCACTCCTGTCTTCCACTGCCTCCGGCAGTTTGGTCAAACCCATGTTCGTAGCTTCGAGAACACTGTCCAACCATCTCGTCCTCTGTCGTCCCCTTCTCCTTGTGCCCTCAATCTTTCCCAACATCAGGGTCTTTTCCAGGGAGTCTTCTCTTCTCATGAGGCGGCCAAAGTATTGGAGTCTCAGCTTCACAATCTGTCCTTCCAGTGAGCACTCAGGGCTGATTTCCTTAAGAATGGATCGGTTTGATCTTCTTGCAGTCCATGGGACTCTCAAGAGTCTCATCCAGACCATAATTCAAAAGCATCAATTCTTCGGCGATCAGCCTTCTTTATGGTCCAGCTCTTACTTCCATACATCACTACTGGGAAAACCATAGCTTTAATTATACGGACCTTTGTTGGCAAGATCTCTGCTTATTAAGATGCTGTCTAGGTTTGTCATTGCTTTTCTCCCAAGAACCAGGCATCTTTTAATTTCGTGGCTGCTGTCACCATCTGCAGTGATCATGGAGGACAACACATATAGAGATATAGATTTATTTCCCAGGAGAGTTTGATAATGATGCTTTGTATTTATGATGCACTTTTGGAGTAAGAAGACCTAGTCCAGCATCGTGCTCACACAGTGACCAAACAGAAGCCTATAGGATGTTGCACTGCATACCCAGGTGGGCAAGGATGGGTAAAATCAGGGACCTTCCAGCTCACCTGCCCAGGTCTCTGTAATAATCACTAGATCGTCTCAGTTGGTTAGAGCGTGGTGCTGATAATGCCAAAGGTTTGATCCCCATATAGGACAGCTGCATATTCCTGCATTGCAGGGATTTGGACTAGATGATCCTCAGGGTCCCATTCAACTCTACAACAACCCGCATCATTCAGACCGGACACTGAGATCCAGCGCCGAGGGCCTTCTAGCAGTTCCCTCATTGCGAGAAGTGACGTTACAGGGAACCAGACAGAGGGCCTTCTTGGTAGTGGCGCCCGCCCTGTGGAACGCCCTCCCTTCAGATGTGAAGGAAATAAGTAGCTATCTTATCTTTAAAAGACATCTGAAGGCAGCCCTGTTTAGGGAAGTTTTTAATATTTAATGTTGTATTGTTTTTAACACTCAATTGGAAGCCGCCCAGAGTGGCTGGGAAACTCAGCCAGATGGGCGGGGTATAAATAATAAATGATGATGATGATGATGATTCTATGATCCACAGCAACCACTGAATATTGTTTTATTGTGGATTGACATAGCACTGAGTAGGGATTGAGCAGGACTGACTTGGCATTAGATCTTGGTTGCAGGGAGGCTGAGCAGGGGTGACAGTTATCAGATGTCTACTCCTTCCTTTTATAACATTGCCTACCCCACCCCTCTCCATACCACCCCTCCCCTAGACCCTCCCCCATCTGACTGGGGCATGTGACACCATTACTGATTTTTCCTCTCTGTCCCAAAGCAACTGCACAACTCCCCAACAGGAAAGCTCAGTATTACCACCTGCTATGCACCCTCTGTATGTGCCCGTGAATGATTTCCATGCTCTTACCAGGTCACCATTCCCCCAGCACTGCATCTCTCACCAAGAAGCTGAGTTAGGCACATATTCAGCCTTCCAGTTGCTTCAGACTCACTCATGATTCAATTCTACCAGCAATAAAAACGTCTTCTTCTTCTTCTTTGGCGACCACTCGTAGCTGAGTAAGATTGTCTTCCATAATGGCATGCATATTTGTGGTATGATAAGGTCAAAGCACATAAAGCATTTAAGAACCATATTGTTAGGAAAACTTTGTTTAATGTTTGGATAAGGTATAAGGATTTGCTTGAAAATAAAACCCCAAGGTGGTTATCTCCAATGGAAGCGAAAGCTCAGAAAAAGCTTAATATGGAGGCCAAATGGCCGAAATATTGGGAAATTCTGGAACAAGAGGGAGATAGACTGAAATTACAGAGTTTCGAAAAATTAAAAAACAAAGTGCGTGATTGGCTCCATTATTATCAAATAATGGAGGCATACAATTCGGACAAAAAAATTGGATTTCAGGTGGAAAAATCAAAACTGGAAACATTGCTGTTAGATTCCAAAAGTAAGAACTTATCTAAAATGTATAACTTGCTGTTGAAATGGAATACCCAGGATGAAACTGTGAAATCAGCTATGATTAAATGGGCACAAGATGTTGGACATAACATTATGATGGCTGACTGGGAACAGTTATGGACCACAGGTATTAAATTTACGGCATGCAATGCCTTAAGAGAGAATATAATGAAAATGATTTACAGGTGGTACATGACACCAGTCAAGCTTGCAAAAATCTATCATTTGCCCGATAATAAATGCTGGAAATGTAAAGAGTCTGAAGGTACATTTTTTCACCTTTGGTGGACATGCCCAAAGATCAAGACCTTCTGGGAAATGATCTATAATGAAATAAAAAAGGTATTTAAATATACCTTTCTGAAGAAACCAGAGGCCTTCCTCTTGGGCATAGTCGGCCAACTGGTGTCTAAGAAGGATAGAACTTTCTTTATGTATGCCACATCAGCAGCAAGAATACTGATTGCAAAATATTGGAAGACACAAGATCTACCCACCCGGGAAGAATGGCAGATGAAGGTGATGGACCTGATGGAAATGGCCGAAATGACGGGCAGAATCCGGGACCAGGGAGAAGAGTTGGTGGAAGAAGACTGGAAGAAATTTAAAGTTTATTTACAAAAATATAGCAAAATTGAGGAAGTTTAGAAGGAGTCTGGAAAGAAACTATGTGACTTTTGTATAAATATCATAAAGGACTTAAGATAAATAGATTGTTGAAGGAAATGAGGAAAGTAAAATTATAGTATGTTAAGACAAACTAATGGTCAAAAATGGGGAAAGATGGAAAGGATTTGCTGAAATAATTAATTGAAGCAGAATACAAAAAAGGGAGGTGGGAGGAGGTCGAAGAAACAAGCAAATGAAGTTAAGTCAATAAGGCGTATTGTATGTTTGTGTATTTTTCTTTTTGTTGTTTGATTGTTTCTGGTTTTTTCTTTTTTTCTTTTCTTTTTTCCTTTTGATGTCTTTGTTGTTGTTTTTTCTTTGTTGTATTTTCAAAACCTTAATAAATATTATTATATATATATAAAAAGATTGTCTTCCATAAACACGGTTTTAACAATGAGTCTGTAAGTGACTGTGGAGGTCAGTTCTGGATCCACACATCCTTCCACAGTGGGGACATGAACATTCCCTTTGGTGTCATGCTTTTGGTCGTGATACCTGCAATGGATGGCATGCAACCCAAGGTAGCATTCTTTGTATGCCCCTGTGGAGGAGTTCATAAAGGCAGACAAAGGTGTCCATAATCAAGAATTGCGGAGTCGGGCCTGGCTGGCCACTCTAGGAAGCCAAGCTCTCTTACAGAGCTGAACTGCCTTGCAACAATACCACAGGCGGAGATAGCAAGCAAATTATAGCACACAACTCATTCTCTTCCTGCTTAGATGGTCCAAGCTTCTTCTCCCTTAGCGGCTGGGGGTAGTTGGGTGCTAGCTTGTTCTGTGCAAGGACAGGCAGGTATTGATCGTTTTAGAATCTGGCATGTCATTTACTGTAATGTCTATTTTACATATATTGTATGTATATTACCTGAAGAAAATCATTCTTGAAAGATACTGGGGAATCTTAAAATAACAATAGGCTGCTGTTTTCAAGCCCCGGTCTGAGGATTTGCTTCCCTCCCAACATTTAACAATTGCATGCAGCACTTTTGGGGGCTAAAAAATGTGATGCCCCAAACTAGTTTCCGCCTGCAGTTAAGAATAACTGGTACATTCCCTCCCCCTTTCACTAGGACATTGAAGGCCATTTTCACTCCCCTTATTTTCATGACCTGTAAGCTTTTCGTTATTTGTATTTGAAAGGTGGGGTTAAAAAAACCACAAAACAAAACTCTACAGCTCCCATCTTTTCCAGTTCCAAATTATAATGAAGTAGATTTAATCCATTCACTACCCCTGCCACTGTGAGCACATTGTCGCTCCCAGCGCCAAACGTTTGATTTCTGTTGCTCCTGGAATGTTCCAAAGCAGTTCCCAGGGGGTGTAGCTCGCTATGTGTCCTCAGACGCCATGTTCCGCTATGAACATTTAGGGGTCAGCGTTTATGAAAGTAAGGGGCGGATAAGGCTGGTGAGAGCTTCACAATTTGCTCTGCCAGCCCCCTCTTTGACCTGAACCACCCCAGCCATTCCCAAGCTTGGATTTCTCTTGTGTAGAGGCTGCCAATTAGACAGACGTGCGTAATTGTGTAGTGATCTCTCTCTCTCTCTTAAAAAAATGTGGATAAACTTTCACTGGAGGCTAAATTTAGACTGTCAAACTCGTTTCCCTGAGGCCAGATTGAAAGGAGGAAAAAAAAAAAGGGAAAGTCTCTTCACATGTGAAGAGGCTAGTGTTTAAATCTGTTATGTCACTCAGAAAGTTCAGTCAAATGAGGACAACTTTGCAGAATCAGCTGCAGTTTGCCACCGGCCTCTCAGTCTGACAGCTTTTCTTTGTCATATGCGTTAATGCTGTAGATAAAGCAAGTCTAATAACAAGCCAAAACCCAAAATCTAAACTGACAAGGAATAAGAAAGTAGGTCTGTATTATTTGCTTCCATAGAAAAACGCTTTTGTTCAACAGTTTAAAATCCCTTATTTAACAGGATGTTTTTGTTTTGTTTTTCGTTTTTTTTTAAAGAGAAATGCCATGAATTTAGGACAATATCCAACCAAAATTCAAAGCACTTTCCCCATTATATCTGATTTTGGGATACCATGCTGTTAAAGAACCAGCCATTTATTAACTTATGTGCTTACAACAAATTTTGTACCCCACCCTGTCTAATGAATGCATATAACTCAGGGTGAGCGCTTAAAATTACAATATCATTATAAAAGCACAGTGCCAAGCAAAATACAATAGAGGCTGGTGTGTGAAGTGAACTTCAGATAAAATCACTTGTCAGAGTAAAATGGTCTGTATTAGTGCAAGATGGTTAAGAAAAGGGATTTCTGAATTTCATGGGGCAAGGTTTTGTTCCTGAGACCCATGATGTTTTCAGGGCAGTACTTTGTGGCAGAGGTCCAGGGCCTGACTCAGCAGAATGAACAGGAGGACCCTCAAACACAGAAGACTGGCTCATCACATTTTGAAATGCATATTTCCATCTAAAGAAGAGACCTCCACAAGACCATCAATTCCTTGATTCCTTATGCCTGATTTGAGACTATGGCTGCCATCCTATGCTGTTTATCTGGAAGTTCTCGGTAGTGGCGCCCTCCCTGTGGAACACCCTCCCACCAGATGTCAAAGAGAACAACTACCCAGTGGCGTAGCGTGGGGGGTGCAGGGGGTGCTGGCCGCACCGGGCGCAACATCTGGGGGGGCGCGCTCGCCACCTCCGGAGTCGCCGAAGAGCCTCGGGCGCAGGCTATAGCAGAGCCCCATGTCTCGGGAAGGAGGAAGCCCCGGCCATGGGCGCTGCCCCCAGGTGGTGCAGCAGGAGCCAGGCGGCGAAGGGGAGCCCGGGGAGCGGAGGCGTCGCGGGGACACGGCTCGGGAGCTGCCGCTGAGGAGCCAGACCATCGTCCCCGGGAGGAGAGGAGGAGCGGTGGTGGCGGCGGCGGCTGCTACTGCAAAGCAGGGAGAGAAGGAGGCGGCGGCGGGGAGCCGGGCAGGGAAGTTGCTGCTGGGGATGAAGAGGCGGCGGTGGCGGGAGGCGGACTTCTTTCCCTCTCTGGTGCTGCTGCTGTGAGGCGCTTGCCAGCCCACCGGCCCCTCCTGAGCAGGATATGGGTGGGCGGACGGGGTGGGTGGGGGAGAGGCGCCGGGCCCGCCTCGTGCCCTGACAGGAGCTGCCACTGCGCCCGCGGGCGCCCTTGACGCGGCGCCCCTCATGCCGCCTCGAGAGGCGTTGGGGGGCAGCTGGACTCCGCCGGGCCCCGCCCCTCACTCCGCGCTCGGCTTCAGGGCTGTCTTGCGAGGGGGCGGCGGGAAAAGGCTCTGAGGGGAACGTCACTCGCTGTCCCACGTCGCTTTTCCTCACGTTGTTTTCCCTTTCCCTTGAGGGGACGGGGAGATGAAGGGAGCCCGCCTTCCTCCTCGCACGTGGCGAGTCGTCGGTGGAGGTAGAGAAACCACGCACATTAGATATTCATAATAATAATAATAATAGTTTGAAATTTAAGACTCCCCCCCCCAAGGAAAAGGCACTTTCTTGCCCTGCCCGTGGACCAGGAGGTCATGGCGGGCGAGGCCTTTAGCAGCGGGGCCCTTATTTGCGCTGCCAGCCTGACCTTCACCCTCTTACATATAGAGAGGAAAGGAGACACGGAGGTGCAAAGGCTTGCGGGGCAGAAGTAAGCCCCGCTGAGTTCATCAGGGGTGCCAACGTGAATACAGTATGATATTTGGGGGGGGGGGGGAGGCAGGTAAGCCCCGCCCTGCATAGTTGATCACATTGGCAATGCCCATCAACTGGGGGACTGGCCCCCTCAAATGTTTTATTGGGGGGCCTGAAGCAGTGGCGTAGCGGGGGGTGCAGGGGGGGGCCGGGCGCAACATCTTGGGGGGGGCGCGCTCGCACTCGAGTGCTAAAATCCACGGGTTAGGGGGCGCAAATTACTTGCCTTGCCCCGGGTGCTGACAACCCACGCTACGCCACTGCAACTACCAGACTTTTAGAAGACATCTGAAGGCAGCCCTGTTTAGGGAAGCTTTTAATGTTTGATGTATTACAGTATTTTAATATTTTTTTGGAAGCTGCCCAGAGTGGCTGGGGAAGCCCAGCCAGATGGGCGGGGTATAAATAATAATAATAATAATAATAATAATAATAATAATAATAATAATAATAATAATAATTATGTGACCCAATGGAACAAGCGGTGTTTACTCCTGAGTGCATACATGGGATTGGGCTGTGAATCAATTAAATTAACACCGTCTGGTTCAACTGATTGCACCACTAGTGTCCTTTTATCAGCAGGTTACATCAACGGAATGAATAACTTGTCTTACCTTCTTCCAGTGTGTGTTGGAATGTGTTTTTAAGCAGACAGTTCACCCTCTCTGCTCCTTGCCATTACTGCTGAATTCAGGTTTCTGCAACACACGATCTATGATCTTTACCCAGGGTCAGGAAAATGCCTAAAACTGAAGGCAGGCAGTATAAGAATATATGATGGTTGTGGTGATGAAGAGTTGGGGGGTCCTTATTTGGGGGACTTTGGGAGGCATACACTGCCTGTAATGTAGTGGGGGGGGGCAAGGGGTCATGGCACGAGGCACAGAATTTTGAAAGTACCCCCACGGCATGGCTGCAGCCTTCTGGAGCCTTCAGGGCTGTGGCAGTGCCTCCTCCTCATGGCTGGTGAAGGGATACCTGCCCCTGGGCAGAACTTCTGCTGGCCAGAGCCCAGATTTTCCCAGCCTGTGCTGGTAGAAGAGTTTGGATTTGATATCCCGCTTTATCACTACTCAAAGGAGTTCTCAAAGCGGCTAACATTCTCCTGCCCCTTCCTCCCCCACAACAAACACTCTGTGAGGTGAGTGGGGCTGAGAGACTTCAGAGAAGTGTGACTAGCCCAAGGTCACCCAGCAGCTGCATGTGGAGGGAAGCGAACCCGGTTCACCAGATTACAAGTCCACCGCTCTTAACCACTACACCACACTGGCTCTCCACTGGTACTTCCCTCCTAGTGTGTGTCATTGGGTAAGGCACATACTCCATAGTGGGAGCACAGCGAGGAGAGCAGCTCACTTGCCCGGAATCTGCTGGCACCCCTTGTGCTCTGTGGCAAAGGAGAGGTTGTTGGGAAAGAGCTGTGCTTTGTGCCTTGGCCTGCTCTCTGCTGCCCTCCTCCTAGGCATGCTGCAGCTGTAGCTCCAGCACTGATGGGATACCAGCAAGCCCGCAAAGGAGCGCCAGCCACCGCTCCCGCTGGGAGCTTGCTGAGCTGAGAGGGCCAACTTGGCAACCAGTAGGTAACCTCTGTGAGGAGCAGCTGCCCCAGAGGTGCAGCGAAGTTCACTTGTTGCCTCCCGCACAATGCCTGCAAGAGGTTGGGGGCCTTGCCCCAGGCACTGCCAACACATGCTATGCCACTGTACACAGCGTACATTTAAAGCACACTGACAGCACATTCTTCTCCCAAAGAATCTCCGGGACAGTAGTTTATCCCTCACAGAGCTACAATTCCCAGCACCCTTAACAGCAAGCAATTCCCCCCAGGATTCTTTGGAGGAAATAGTGTGCAGTCAATGTATGATTTGTGCACAGCCCATGTCACCAGCAGTGCTGAAATGGTTCATAGCTCAGGCTCCATGCAGAGCATATCCTTGGCATTCTAACAAACAAGACTGTATCAATGAATTCCAATCGTTTGGAGAGAAAAAAACCAGTTACTGTGTAATTATGATGCTCCTGATGTAACTTTGATGTCCTAAGCGGATGTTACATTAGGCCCTGTGTTTACCAGAATTGGCCGCGGTAAATATTAACCATAAAGTCAAGGCTTCTCATTGACACAGCAGTTGAACTGCGGCATAATCAGAGATTAAAGTACACATGTATTTGCAGACCAGAAGCTCAGTGTGCTAATTCGCTTCCCATTGACGGAAAGAAAATGGGTTGCGAAATGCGGTCCGTGCAGGTATGCTCAATGAGAAAGGAAATCCGGTGCTGCCCTCCAGTGCGTTTTCCCGAGCAACTCAAATTCCTTTCAGAGTCAACAACTTGATCCTGCAATTCCCGGCCAAGTCATTTCCTCCCCGATTAAAATCAAACTGACCCAATTTCCAACAAGTGGCAAAACCTGAAATGATTTCAGCTGTGACAGCAGCTCAATGGGGTTTGGATTTTCAAAGCCCTCCAGTTGAGCACTCTCACCTATAGGGGAAAGGATGTTATGTACGCCCCAATCTCCAAGTGGTGAGAGACATCAGGAGTGCTGGCACTGACCTTGAGTTTGGCTTCCTTGGAATGAAGATCAGTGAAGACTGTGGTGTCTTTTTTGATATATATGGTGGTACAGTGGTACCTCGGGTTAAGTACTTAATTCGTTCCGGAGGTCTGTTCTTAACCTGAAATGTTCTTAACCTGAAGCACCACTTTAGCTAATGGGGCCTCCAGCAGCCGCTGCGCCGCCGGAGCCCGATTTCTGTTCTTATCCTGAAGCAAAGTTCTTAACCTGTATCACTATTTCTGGGTTAGCAGAGTGTGTAACCTGAAGCGTATGTAACCTGAAGTGTATGTAACCCGAGGTACCACTGTATATATAAAAAATTAGCATAATATAGAAGGGCTCACAGCATTAACACTCCAACGGATCTAGATTCCTCATTAGGTTTCCAGAGAGCATCAGCTTTGGACTCCGCACAGAGAGCAAGTCAGTGTCTTCCGGACCACAGATGAGAGAACAACAGCAATAGCAGCAGCAGCAACAACAAATTATTTATACCCCGCTGATCTGGCTGGGTTTCCCCAGCCACTATGGGCGGCTCCCAACAGAATTAAAAGCACAATAAACCATCAAACATTAAAAACTTCCCTAAACAGGGCTGCCTTCAGATGTCTTCTAAAAGTCAAATAGTTGTTTGACATCTAATGGGAGGGCGTTTCACAGGGTGGGCGCCACTACTGAGAAGGCTTGACCCTGGACTACAGCTCTGCCACTTCTAGCATGATGTGGCCTCCAGTCAGGTGAGGGAGTGAAGGCCTGCCCACTCCTTCGGAAAACACCACTAGCTAGTTGTTGCTATGGCAACACACCTGCGCCTGACCAACAATTTAGACATGTAAAAAAGGATGCTAAACAAGCTAGGTTAGGGTCATTATCTTAACAAAGAGACAGCTTTGACCACTAGTACAAACTCTGAGGTTACAGGTATAAAGCCATGAGCTTGGAGGGAACCCAAATATATCATCTACTTCCCATAATTATAATAATGGCATGGGATCAGTTGTTAACAACAAACTAGGCTAGGAAGGGAATAAACTGGATTGTCTAGAGATAGGATGGCCACTTGTCCCACTTTACAGAAGATGGTTCTCTATTTGGAGGGCTGTCCAATATATTTAATAATAATAATAATAATAATAATAATAATAATAATAATAATATTTTTATTGTGGTGGTGTAGTGGTTAAGAGCGGTAGTCACGTAATCTGGGTAACCGGGTTCGCGTCTCCGCTCCTCCACATGCAGCTGCTGGGTGACCTTGGGCCAGTCACACTTCTTTGAAGTCTCTCAGCCCCACTCACCTCACAGAGTGTTTGTTGTGGGGGAGGAAGGGAAAGGAGATTGTTAGCCGCTTTGAGACTCCTGAAGGGGAGTGAAAGGCGGGATATCAAATCCAAACTCTTCTTCTCCTTCTTCTTCTTCTTCTTCTTCTTCTTCTTCTTCTTCTTCTTCTTCTTCTTCTATCCCGCCCTCCCCAGCCGAAGCCGGCTCAGGGCGGCTAACAACAATAAAATAATACAACATTCTAAAATCATTTCATTATAAAATTAATTCAAATCAAATTGATGGCAACCATTGGGTTAGAGTTCTGTGAAGATTGCCAAAGGAGGGAGTCAGGCTGTCCCCTAGCCAAAGGCTTGGTGGAACAGCTCTGTCTTGCAGGCCCTGAGGAAAGATGTCAAGTCCTGCAGGGCCCTAGTCTCTTGTGGCAGTGCATTCCACCAAATCGGAGCCACAGCCAATAAAGATAAAGAAGTACAAGGACTGTCCCAAAGTAAGTCTTATTCCAGTGGAAGGTGTTATAGAAAATAAGAGGGTTGGCTTTTGCTGCCCAACTGCCCAAGGGACTGAGTCCCTTAAGTCCATGATCGGTCAGAGATGAATGGATGGAAGCAGGATGCAGTGAAAGCAAGGCAGATCTTTATTTTTCTGTTGCAACAGAGTTCCCTCCCCTCCTTGCAAGAGAGACAAGAGAGACCCTGAACAATGGTTTCAAGCTCCTATAAAGACTTCCAAAAATTGCCCACCCTGTAGCCCAAGACCACCCCCAAAATACATACATACATCACAGCAGGAGGCAGTCTCCAGTGGAAATTTGAGAGTGCTGCTTCTACAAAGGGAACTGATGAGACTGAGCTTGGTGAGTAACAGACTAGAGTACATAAGAACAGTGGAGCTAGGCTATAGCCATCATGGCTAGTAGCCGCTGATAAACTTACCCTCCACAATGGCATCCAATCCTCTTTTAAAGCTATCCAAGTTGGAGTAGGGACCATAACTCAGTGACAGAGCATATGACTGGTATGCATAAACCCACAGGCTCTGTCCCTGGTTTCTCCAGTTAAAAAAAGGACCATAGGTGGTAGCTGGTGATGGGAAAGACCCTTTGCCTGAGACTCTAGAGCAGGGTTTCCCAAACTTGGATCTCCAGCTGTTTGCGGACTACAACTCCCATCATTCCCAGCTAGCGAGACCAGTGGTCAGGGATGATGGGAATTGTAGTTCAAAATCAGCTGGAGACCCAAGTTTAGGAAAAACTGCTCTAGAGAATCAACCAGCAGATGGACAGATAGTCCAAATAAAGCCAGTTCCTTGAGCACCACGGTTAGCTTTGTGTCTACCCACCAGCACCACTGGTGATCAATTTGAAACCTATAAAGTCCACTAAAAACTATATACAGGGTTAAGTACTTAATTCGCTCCAGAGGTCCATTCTTAACCTGAAACTGTTCTTAACCTGAAGCACCACTTTAGCTAATGGGGCCTCCCACTGCTGCCACACCACCGCTGCGCGATTTCTGTTCTCATCCTGAAGCAAAATTCTTAACCCGAGGTAATATTTCTGGGTCTGTAACCTGAAGTGTATGTAACTTGAAGCATATGTAACCCGAGGTACCACTGTACTTAGTTTTGGGTCTTTCAGTGTGTCCTTTGTTTTTAGGAATCTTTAAAAATCCAACACATTCTAATTTAAAACCAGGAGAGGAGATGAAGGAATGTGCATGGTTACAGGCAGCCTTGTATTGGGAGGTTTTTAATGTTTGAGGTTTTACTATGTTTTTATATGTATTGTAAACTGCCCAGATTGGCTGGGGAAACCCAGCCAGATGGGTGGGGCATAATAGTAATGGTAATAGTAATAGTAACAGTAATAATAATTGTGACAGAGGGGCAAAGAAAAATGGCTATCACTGTAAGACCTAGTGCTGAACATTTGATGGTAGACCTCCTTCTGTGGTGGAAAATTCTAAGAAAAATAAAATCAAAACTTTTTTTGCACAATCCCAAAAATACATTGTGTACTCAGATTGTGCTTAGCATCATGAGTCAAAGCAATAAATCACAACAGTAGCCTAAAGTAATATCGTAATATTTTATTATCTGGCAAGCTCACAAGGAGCAGAACGCCCCAAACACATTAAACACGGTCCTGAAAGCCGTATGCAGAGTAGAACGCCCCTGAAGCTCTTATTGGGTTATAAAATGGTCCTTCCAAACTATAATTATAAATCACTCTCAGCATTATCACTGTTGCTCTACTTGATAAACCCTATTAGAACAAAACAAATATGTGCATCTAGTTACTTGCCCAGCATGCATTTTGCAAGGGATATAATGCCATTTATCTAGAAAACTGCCACTCTATCATTGGATCCAGAGCCCAAAAATGTCTTCTGGGGATGCTCCAGAACAGTGTGGGAGGTTGTGCTGAGGGACGAAAGGAGTTAGAGGGAAACTAGCAAAAACTGCTTCCCTCCTTTCTCTAATAGGATTTTATTTCTCTTCTAGATTTTTGTCCTTTCCCTTAACGGGAGATCTACATTCAGACCATAGACATGGAAATGGTCATTGCTGATTGTCCACTTTTTAATTTTTACTCAAGTGAATGAACCTCAATGTTTCTCAGAAGGTTATCAGGATCAATAATGGTTGACAGGCATCTGTGAAAAAAACAGCTTAGCTACCACTGCTGAATTCCTCCTATCGTGTGCATCCACAGGAGCTGAAGAAGTGCATCTAAGGTGCGCCATCAGCATAGCTCAGTGCAGAAGTGGCACAACCAGTGAGCTACCATTTACCGGGAGGGAGACAGGCAAGATGGTGGCAGTGTTGGCACATTGCGAAGACACTGGTGGGAGCACCAAACTGGCCTAGGGGATTTTTGCGGAGTAAAGAAAAGGGATTCAGTTTTCTTCATAATCCCTTGCAGGGGTGTGTTTGTTGCTGTTTTTCTTTTCTTCATTTTTAAAAAACCTGTGCAGGTTCAAACCAGCCTTTTCTTTCCACTGCCTATGCCCTGCAATGTACCTTATAGGACTCCAATAAGCCTTACAACGTGAGGCTGTCAAAAATGTTGCCCGCACAGTTCTGAATGTTTGTGGGTTTTTTTGGTAGCCTCGATTCTTGCAAAGGCTATGGACATAAGAGAAACATAGAGTTATAAGCACAGAAAGGAACAAGAACAACAGAGCCACAAGAGTACTGGGAAAGTTTATAAAGCCCCTGATCTGACTTTATTGACAGCAGACTTTGACCCAAGAGGGAGGGAATGATCTCTGAATCAACCCGGTCTGCCTTGTTATTCATTCCCCATTCCATCCCTGGAACCAATGGGCATCCTTGTGGGATGTGACGTAAGCAGTCAAGTGCAACACTTCCTGTTTGCCCAGAGTGGACACGCAGGGGGTGTTACTCCAAAGCCAGGACGACTTCCTGTCACACCTGGTCTGGAGCTTTCTCCCCCTGCATGTGACCCTGGGAGATCCCATAACAGGGGCTGGTCACGCAGCCATACCCCTTCTTCTTCTTCCTCCTCTTGATGCCATGCTCTCTTGATACTGATGTATTTTGCTGTCTGCTGGCTCTCAGCCACCAGGACATGGGCCCATTCCCATATGGGATGAACTCAAACCGTCTTCTGTAACGCTAAGCTCAAGCCTGCCTTCAAGGATCCAACTGTGAACTGAATGTGAGTAAACTTCTTGTTACTTTTAAAAGAAGCTTCTTGTGTCTTTATTCTTTTTAGGAGGGATAAAAGGGATCTTGCCAGGAATATATTCGAATCTGAACAAAGCCAGATTGGATTGCTTAAGTAAAGAGATTCAAATGAATCTTCCAACTAGCTTCCTACTGGATATTGGGGAGTGCATTCTGCTGCTGACTCACAAGCATGAGTTAGGAAGAATACTATTAAATCAATATATCCTCTCCTAGTATCTACAACGTTCCCACAATCCTGACTGTATATGCCTCATATTCACACCAGAAGTGACACAACCAGAGTGCATTTGTGATGCCAGGAGTTGACAGTGGCAGGTTCTGCGGTCAGCCATGCTACTGCTTCACAGACCTCAGAATGGGGCTGAAGAGAAACAGTCACATTTGGGATGACTGTTTATTTCAAAGGAAGCAAGAAGTAGAGGGGTAAGTGGACAGCAGAAGACTTCTCACCCACTAAACCATTGATGGAGAGCAATGAAATATAGATATAGAGGCCTACACTTATCCTTGGTGGAGGTTGCCAAGTGGTGGCACACCTTAAATTCCAGAACATCTGATTACTGACGGAGAATCATTTGTGTTAAGTGAGCGTCTTGGACTTAGGGGAAGTAACAGGCCAGAATTGTGTCCTATGAGGTTGTATGGAATGGCGAAGAGACCACTGCCAGCAGTAGCTGAGACCACATAAAATGTTCTGAGATGCCTCCTGTGGCATGCAGTGGTTCCAACATTGATGCACATGGAATCCTCTGCAGAAAGTTAATGTGGAAAGGATTTTCTGAAGAAACCTACTACCAAAACCGCTGGGACGGGGAAGAATTGGACGACCTTAAAATTACCAGAAAGAAGAAATATAATTAGCCAAAAATCCAGTATTGTTTTAATTAATTCATAATGCAGCAAATTAATCGATGTGTCCCAACTTCACCCTTTTCAAATATCATGTCATCACTTGAAATTGTTCTGCACACTGTCTCCTGTAAGAATGTAGTTAATTTGTCCCTTTGCGGGTACATTAATCCCACATTGTTTAGTGACACAGATAATAAGATTGTCTTCACCACAGCTCTTTAAAGGGAGTTGGTACGACAGTCTGTTTTGCTTCAGACCACATTGATCCGGTAGCAGCCGGTCTCAACTATGTTTCTGTCACATGCAAATATAATTCTGTTCTACAAGTTTGGGACACTGGCATGCTTCCTTTCACTCGTAGACTTCGTCTGCACTATACATTTAAAGCGGTATCATACCACTTTAAACAGTCATGGCTTCCCCCAAAGATTACTGGGGACTGTCATTTGCCAAGGTTGCTGAGAGTTGTTAAAAGGTAAAGGTAAAGGTACCCCTGCCAGTACGGGCCAGTCTTGACAGACTCTGGGGTTGTGCGCCCATCTCACTCAAGAGGCCGGGGGCCAGCGCTGTCCGGAGACACTTCCGGGTCACGTGGCCAGCGTGACAAAGCTGCATCTGGCGAGCCAGCGCAGCACACGGAAACGCCGTTTACCTTCCCACCAGTAAGCGGTCCCTCTTTATCTACTTGCACCCGGGGGTGCTTTCGAACTGCTAGGTTGGCAGGCGCTGGGACCGAGCAGCGGGAGCGCACCCCGCCATGGGGATTCGAACCGCTGACCTTTCGATCGGCAAGCCCTAGGCGCTGAGTCTTTTACCCACAGCGCCACCCGCGTCCCGTGCTGAGAGTTGTTAGGAGACCCTTATTCCCTCCACACAGCTACAGTTCTCAGAGTTCCCTGGGAAGAGGGATTGACTGTTAAACCACCCTAGGAATTCTATCTATGTACAGAAAATAGAGGTTGTTGGCATCCATCTGTTTTGAGAGACAATGGAGTGGGCCTCTGGGGGTGAAGTCAAACTGCTGCAGAATTGCAGCACCTGCTGTGGTTGCAGAAACCGGTAACTTGCAATTGCCAGCATGGCTTTTGCTGTGTTAACAGCACTGAAGTGACCTCTCTGGGGTGCAAGCCTGGACAATATAGATGTCCTGGGCTGCCCAGACAACAAGACCCCCCCATCTTGGCCCCACTGATGTGGTCTTGAGGAAAGCAATATGTTTATACTTGCTTGGCTGCAGGAGGTGTACAAGGTGCAATCCAACCATCTTGGGGACTCCACTCCAGATTTCTGCAGGGTTTATTCCTTAACCTTCTATTCTCCCAAAGATGTCCCGCAAGGCAGTGGGAATGGATTTTTCCTCAGGATTTACTCCCAAAGCCTTTCTTGCAAGTGAGTATAGCTGCAAGGCAGTGGAGTTCTGGAGCCTGAGTTTTCCTTCTCCTGGATGGGCTATCCGCTCCTCAATTTCCTCTACAGCATGTGCAGTAACTGTTTTCTTGACCATTGGACCCACTATTGGTCTCATCTGCTCAATCTGCTGGAACTTGTCTTCACATGCAGGGGAAGTCCCTAACTCACCAATGGTTTGAGACTCATTGCTTACCCTTGTAGAGGGGTATCCTTACATTTAAACCATACTCCAGTTTTTTGTTTTTTTTTAAGGGTGCTGGGCATTTTAGCTCTGTGTAATTCAAAATGTTCTTTTGAGAAAGACATGACTATTAAAGTGGTATAAAGGTAAAGGTAAAGGGACCCCTGACCATTAGGTCCAGTCGTGGCCGACTCTGGGGTTGCGGCACTTATCTCGCTTTAATGGCCGAGGGAGCCGGCGTACAGCTTCTGAGTCATGTGGCCAGCATGACTAAGCCGCTTCTGGCGAACCAGAGCAGCGCACAGAAACATTGTTTACCTTCCCGCTGGAGTAGTACCTATTTATCTACTTGCACTTTGATGTGCTTTCGAACTGCTAGGTTGGCAGGAGCAGGGACTGAGCAACGGGAGCTCACCCTGTCGTGGGGATTTGAACCGCCGACCTTCTGACCGGCAAGTCCTAGGCTCTGTGGTATAACCCACAGCACCACCCCGGTCCCTGTCAAAGTGGTATAATAGTGCTTTAAATTGTGTGATACGGCTATGCTGTCTCTTTGTCAAGTCTCAGACCAATGGGTTCATGGCTGTCTGGCAGCAGCTCTCCAAAATTCCTAGATAATAATGATTAAGGCGATCACTGTTATATTAAACACAGCAATAACAAATGTTGCATTTTGTTGGGTGAGATCCAGTGTAATGCAAACGAGTACAACCTATTTCCAGATGAATCCAATTCTCCACACAGGAATCTTTTAGTCCAGTGATGGGGACCTTATGCTCCTCTAGATGTGGCTGGACTCAAGGTCCCATCAGCCCCAGCCAGCATGACCAACGGGAGGCCCACCACTTCCCCATCCCTTTCCTAGTCTCCAGTACAGTACCTTTTAAGTTTTTATTTGTTGTGGTCAGGAAGAGCAATAGTTTAAAGGAGAATTTTGTTTTTCCAAATTGTGGAACAAAGAGCAAAAGGTCCGAAAGGGAAACACACTGCTTGCATTTAAAAATCATTAACGGTACAGTAAAATAGAGCTGGAGAACGCCCCGGGCACTGCCTGTGCAATGCTTTTGCATGCTTGGCCAGTTTGTAACACCCTTGTAAAACTTAAACTCCTTTAATTTAAAGCTTCTTTCATTTGTTTTCACTCACTTTTTATTAGCCCAATAAATTTCATCATGGCTAGGAGGAGTAAACAGACATACTTTAAAGCAACTTATTCTTTGTAAACTCTCCTTTTCTTTGTTTAGAGGCCACCTTGGGTTGTCTTTGAAAAGTGCAAGAAATTGTGTTAGCATATGAGTGGGATGGGAAGAAAGAAAGACACTTTCTGTACCTGGCAACCTGGCTGGCAGATAATATGCACACGTTAGCAGCTTCAAAATTGATAAAATGCTTCAAAATATACCAGAAATTTATAAGGTATTGCAGAAACTAATCTGTACAAACTCTTTCCCTCAAAGGTCAGTACCTCACCCCTCTGAGGTCTGCACCCTAGGTGACTGGCTAGTTAGCCTAATGGTAGCATTGGCCCTGCAGACACTCCTAATCTGTTTCCACCTCCTTTTTGTGAGCCACCTCACAGACTAGATGACAAGCTAGATGCTGATGAGGCTCCGCAGGTGCTGACTCTCCCCCTCCATCTCCTAGGTCACAGAGATGCTAGCACCAATACAAACAGACTGCTGAGGCCTGCTCTTGGACTCCTCTTGCTTGTTATGCTAAAGCAGTGATGGCCAAACTTGGCCCTCCAACTGTTTTGGGACTACAACTCCCATCATCCCTAGCTAACAGGACCAGTGGTCAGGGATGGTGAGAATTGTAGTCCCAAAACAGCTGGAGGGCCAAGTTTGGCCATCACTGTGCTAAAGCCCCAAATTAAAAAAACTAAGATCATGGCCAATAAAAGGGGAAGAAATGGAGGCAGTGACAGATCTTACCTTCTTGGGATCCATGATCACTGCAGATGGTGACAGCAGTCATGAAATTAAAAGACGCCTGCTTCTTGGGAGAAAAGCAGTGACAAACCTAGACAGCATCTTTAAAAGCAGAGACATCATCTAGCTGACAAAGGTCTGTATGGTTTAAAGCTATGGTTTCCCCAGTAGTGATGTATGGAAGTGAGAGCTGGACCATAAAGAAGGCTGATCACTGAAGACTTGATGCTTTTGAATTATGGTGCTGGAGGAGACTCTTGAGAGTCCCATGGACTGCAAGAAGATCAAACGTATCCATTTTTAAGGAAATCAGCCCTGAGTGCTCACTGGAAGGACAGATCCTGAAGCTGAGGCTCCAATACTTTGGCCACCTCATGAGAAGAGAAGACTCCCTGGAAAAGACCCTGATGTTGGGAAAGATTGAGGGCATAAGGAGAAGGGGACGACAGAAGACGAGATGGTTGGACAGTGTTCTCGAAGCTACCAACATGAGTTTGACCAAACTGCAGGAGGCAGTGGAAAACAGGAGTGCCTGGCATGCTCTGGTCCATGGGGTCACAAAGAGTTGGACACGACTAAATGACTAAGCAACAAGTGCTAAAGCCTGTACCCATTCTGCTTTTCAAAAGGAAGAAGCAGGGAGCATGTCCCTCATTGGTTCAATGTTGTAGCTGAGCCTAGCCATATTATCATATTATTCACCAAATAATAATAATACTTTCTGCTATGCCTTTGTGCCCTTGCTTTGCTTATGTATCATACTGATTTAAGCACTGAAGATCTGGGCAAAAACCCGACAATCCGAGTTCTCCATTCAGGGAGAGCCAGGACAGCATTTGCACTTGCCTAGTGCATCAGAGAGTGGGCTTTGTGTCTTCACTCAATGCACATTCCCAGATTCATTTCACTGCACCTGCAGCCCCACCCACCCAAACACCTGTTCAAGGAAGTCATCATCTGCGCATGCACATTGGGAGTTTGAACTACACATACTGTGGAGCAGCATCTCTGTCGAAATATGACAGGCACTTTTTAGAAACAGTAGAAGATTTTGTTTTGTTTTGTTCTGACAGGCTTTCCCAGCTGCACTTTTATGCATACTTTATCCAAGTATATGCATTATTGTACACATCACTTGGTTGGAGCGCTGTGTTGCAAAATTCAGAGAAGTGCAAATTTCAAAGATAGGTTCTCTTTCAGGTTGCGTACTGTTTTGGAAAGTGTTTAGGTGGCTTCACCTCTAAATGCCAACTAAATTGCAATTTCTCCCCATCCCTACACTCAGAACTGCTAGCAAGTCTGATGTCTTCTTCACCCTGGTACATGATCTCAGCTTGACTAAAGCGTCGCCAAGTCTTCTGTTTCTTTATGTTCCAGCAGGGTCCAGGCAGACAGAAGCATTTCTGCCCTCAAAGCAGACATTCAGACTTGCTTAAAGCATGAGTCAGAGTTTTCTTGACCAAAGTTTGCTTCCATTCCTTCTATAGTTTTCTCTGGGTTGAGCACCTTTGCCATGCATGCAGTTACACTCCCCAAAATGAGCCGAGTAACACAGAACAACCCTGCTCTAAATAATGAGACACTACAGATCCTCACACCATCCCTGGTCTTCGTGCTGCTTTTGGCAACCCGACCTTCCCTACACACCCAGAACATGGCCAGAGGGGAAACATGTAACTTCTTATTTCAAGCTACTGTATGGAACTGCTGCAATTAAACAACAAAATCATTACCACCCCCCTCCCCTTCCGCAAAACACATATCTATAAAATTCTAAGACCAGCAAAAAGGTGGGTTCATCTCAAAACAAACTATAACTTCGCAAATTAACAGCTGGCACTTCAGAGGTTGGGAGGTGCCCACAAAACAAAACCTCTTCTGTTTCTAACAGATGTTTTCAATAACGCACAGAAACACTGGAACTGAAAGCCAGCCTAGTGAACATTTCCTCTCTGATGCCTGTTCTCTGCTGCTTACTCAGGCCACTGGGGAACACAAATCATAAACTTCTGTTTTAGAATCTCTCTCTCCTCCCCACTTCTTTTTCTTTCAACCCCTCCTGAGGCTCCCTTGCAAGCAATTATTGAGAGGCTGGTTTTTCAAGCAGGAAAGAGAAGAGGAGGCATTTGCAAACAGGCACCATATGCACACCGTTATAAATGTATGCACAAGTTTGTGCAAGTGAAGGAATGTGCTTGCGTGCGAACACACAACTCTGTGTGCTTATGCCCCTGTTCAGCAGAGTGTGGTAACAGACCTGCATCTTCAGAAAGTGTATAACATGCAGATATTCACTGCAGATCAAAATGGCTACGGCCAGAATGGAAAGAAAGGTGAAGTTTGGGAGGCCATCAAGTTTTCATATTGCCCTACCAGCAGGTGGACCTTTACATGGTTCCCCAATGATTGATTGGTTAGAATCATAGACTCAAAGGATTGTAGAGATGGAAGGGACCCTGAGGATCATCTATTCCAACCCCCTGCAATGCAGAAATATGCAAGTGTTCCATACAGGGATCGAACCTG
Source organism: Podarcis raffonei (assembly GCF_027172205.1). Taxonomy (NCBI): domain Eukaryota; kingdom Metazoa; phylum Chordata; class Lepidosauria; order Squamata; family Lacertidae; genus Podarcis; species Podarcis raffonei. The sequence continues at coordinate 16,417,068 of NC_070602.1, forward strand.
CAACCTTGGCATCATCAGCACCATGCTCTAACCAACTGAGCTGGTTGATTCCTTCATTTCTGCACCACTTAATATATTTAAAATATCTCCAAGGAATGTACAGCAGCAGCAGCAAATGTAAACAAACTATTACAAAAATACCGTTACATATAAAAATGTAGCTGCCCCAGCTGCAACAAAACATGTCTTTCCTGCATCGGTCTCTACAGCCACAACAGGCGCTGCAACTTTCCAACAGCTTGACCTCACCCCCAAAAGGTGCACTCCTCCATAGTCTACAGAGACAGATGGATGTTAACAACAACACGCATGAACATATATTAAAGGTAAAGGGACCCCTGACCACTAGGTCCAGTTGTGACCGACTCTGGGGTTGCGGCACTCATCTCGCTTTATTGGCCGAGGGAGCCGGTGTACAGCTTCCGGGTCATGTGGCCAGCAGGACTAAGCTGCTTCTGGCGAACCAGAGCAGCGCACGGAAACACTGTTTACCTTCCCGCCGGAGCGGTACCTATTTATCTACTTGCACTTTGGCATGCTTTCGAACTGCTAGGTTGGCAGGAGCAGGGACTGAGCAACGGGGGCTCACCCCGTCGCGGGGATTTGAACCGCCGACCTTCTGATCGGCAAGTCCTAGGCTCTGTGGTTTAACCCACAGCGCCACCCGCGTCCCTACGAACATATATTAGGTCCCTGCAATATAGAGGTCCTGAATCTGCATATACATTGCCTGCTGTGGCGCTGATGAGACATGTTGCTTACATGATAATAGGCAGTCTGGCTGGAGCCA